>NC_045632.1:14892769-15545951 GCF_009829155.1 Mustela erminea | reverse complement strand
CGGCATTATCCTAACAGAAGAGGAAACTGAGGCATGGGGTGGCCGAGCTGCTGGCCCCAGGCTGCACGGTGAGCTCCCAAGGTGGCTTGGCTCCCAAGTACAGAAGGTGAAATGGCCGGGACACAGCAGTCAGACTCCTGGGTTCCAAGCTCGCTGGGGAGCCCCTGTGCCCCCTCTCTGCCCACCTCCATGCTTCTGGTGCAGGCACCTAGCTTTGTGTCACAGCTGCCCCACCTTCCCCACTGTGGGCTCCTGTAGGGTCAGGAGCCAGGGGACTTGGTGGGGGCGCCGCCGGCCGCTGTGGAGCTGGAGGCTGCCCCAGGGTGGAGCTGGAGCCCGAGCACTATAAACACGGTCAGTTCCTCTGTTTGTCCCTCCCTCCGTGCTGTGCCCAGAGGGAAGGGGTGGCCCGGGCAAATATCCGGAGGTGTGTCCCTCCATCCCCTTCCCCTGCAGGGTCACACGCCCCGAAGGCAGGATACAGTAGGGGCTGGCTGCGGGGTATATGGATGCTGCTTGGGTTTTATGGGGGCGAGGGCTCTAAGGAGGCGGTCTGGGGGCCCCACCGCGCCCTACCCGACCCTGTCTGGGTGCCGAGCTCCTCCCACTGCAGGGTCGCCCCGCCCTCTCCTGGGCTTAGTGAGGGGTCACGTGGTTAATCCTACTCCCCGGAGTGACTTGGTGCCTTGGGCTGTGGGCTACAGGGTAGAAGATGGGTAGGGCCGAGTGAGAGAGGCCAAGGTGAGGGCTGAGGCCAGGCGTGCCAGGTGGGGGACCCCTCTGGGAACCCTGCAAGGAGGTGGAGGTGAAGCTGTGGGGTATCGGTGGGAGGATGGGGGAAGGTCTGACTTTGGGGACAAGGCGAGGACCTGTTTGAGACAGGCTGACGGCTGAGGGCAGCAGAGAGGCTTGGGAGCCAGAACAGGGTGGATGGGGGGCCAGGGATGGAAGTTGAGGTGCGAGGGAAGGGCTGGAATGGGGGGAGACACTGAAAGGGCTCCTGGCTTGGTTGAGGGTAGAGGAGGGACAGAGGCAGAGGCAAAGGGACCTCCATCCTGGCCAGGGCCGCCGTACCCCACATCCGAGCAGCTGGGGACCCCGGAGCAGCAGGGAAGCTGGACCTGCTGGGGGAGCCCTGGCAGGACCTGGCTCTGGCCTCCTGCTGCCCAGGAGGCCCTGACCAGTTGAGACAGGTCGTCTGCTGGATCCCCACCCCCTCCCAGCTGGGCGCTGCTGCCGGACCGGTTCTCCTAGATGGCTACCCACTGATGGTCCTGCCTCTGGGCCAGGGCTGGCTGCAAGTTTTCCCGACCTCACACAGCTGCCCCAGTGGAAAGGCGGAATGGCACGGGGAGGAGGAGAGCCAGGTCTGGAGGGCAGCATCCCAGACGCCTGAGAGGGTCCTCAGGTCACAAGACTCACTGCACTTGGGGCCGACCCTGTGTTGGACACCATGCCAGGCTCTGGGGAGCCAGCCTGAAGCCAACAAAGAGCCCAGCCAGATGCCTTTCCCCTCATCCTCTGGGTCTTAGCTCACACAGCCTCTCTGTGAGAAGCTTCCCCTGCCCCCCGACCCTACCATCCCTCAGGCTGGGTCTGGTCCTCCTTGACCCCAGCCTTGACCACCTTGGGCTGTCGGAGGCAATCTTGGTCTCAGTCCCCACCGTATCCCGAGCAGCCACCAGCACAGGGCTGGGCGCAGAGAAGGTGTTAGCGGATGAATGCATGCGTATTTTCTTCCCATCTTCCAGATGAGTAACTCGAGGCCCCAAGAGGAGCCGTCACCTGCCGGAGGGCACGTCTAGCACAGCCAGCATCAAACCAGGTCTGTGGGACTCCAGGGCCTGGGCGTGGGATGGGGGGTCCCCCTCCCCTAGACGCCGTTAGGAGCACTCTGGAGTCACCGTGGTGGAGCAGGGCCCGCGCTTCGTGCCCTGCTCTGCTCCTGTTACCCAGTCAGTCCTCAGAGCAGCCCTGTGAGGGGGAGAGAGGTCACGTCACTCGCCCACGGTCCCACAGAGTGAGTGGCAAAGAGAGATTGTTCTCTTGCCATTTGACTCCCCATCCCCTCACTGCCCTGGTCTCCCTGGGGACACACAGTGGTGCATCTCTCCGGCAGTCCCTTTGGTTTTCCAACTGGCTTTCAGTGAGCATTTACACGGTGCCTGGTACTAGCCGAGGTGTCACCTGGAGACCACAGAGCCTAAAGGCGGGGGTGGTTGCGCTTGCTAATATGTGCTGCACCTTGGAACTTTCCCCACTGTGCAACCCTGGTGAGGAACTCCCTTCTCCGAGCCTCAGTCTCTTCATCTGTAAAGTGGGAGTGTTAGGGTGAGGCTCCCAAGGGCCGTGCATAGGACAGGGACTAGAAGCAGTTGTTGAACAGTCGCTTGGTCACTGAGTGTGGGTTACAGGCCAGGCATTGTACTGGGGGTGGGGTAGGATACAGACACACTGGGCAGATGAGATCTGGCCTTTGGTGCTGATAGTCTAAGGGTTGGGGGTGGGGTGTAGACATCCAACTGGTAAACTCAAGAATGAACAGTAGAATTTTCAGGAGTTAAACGTGCTGTGAAGCTTTGTGACGGAAAGCTAGTGGGACACCTCCTTCACTTGGGGCGGTCAGGAAAAGATTCACCAACCATTCTGAGACCTGAAGGAGGGGATTGGAGGGAGCCATGTGTGGATACTAGGGAAGAGTGTTCCATGAGGAGTCAGTGCAAAGGCACTGAGGTTTGAAAACCATTGTGAGCAAAGGGGGCATGAGAGCAGAGAGGGTTAGGTGCAGGTCATGTCGAGGGGACTCCGAGGGCTGAGCAGGGGAGCCTGTTCACGGGTCCCTCAGGCCACCTGTGGGGGAGGGGAGACCAAGGAGGAGATGAGGAGGGACAGGACTGGGGCAGAGCCCAAGGATCCCAGAGAAATGGGCGGGTTCTGGTGAGCGGCCCCCTCCCACAGGCCTGCTGAGAGGAGCCCCAGTCTGCGCCCTCACGGCGCTGAGAGCATCAGCGCCGCCATGTTTGGGAAGAAGAAGAAGAGGGTCGAGATCTCCGCGCCATCCAACTTTGAGCACCGCGTGCACACAGGCTTCGACCAGCACGAACAGAAGTTCACGGGGCTGCCCCGCCAGTGGCAGAGCCTGATTGAGGAGTCGGCTCGCCGGCCCAAGCCCCTTGTGGACCCTGCCTGCATCACCTCCATCCAGCCCGGGGCCCCCAAGGTATGCCAGCGCCCACTGTGGCCTCTCCTGCCCCATACCAACCCCATACGGCACCCCCAGGCCTTAAACCCACGCTTGACCCTAGGGCCAACACCTCCTTGCTGACCTCCTCCTACTGACAGACAGACACCCCAACCCTCTACCCTAATCTTCGCCCCAGTCCTGACATTTCACCCCTCCACCCACCGATCCCTCCCCATGCCTCTCAGCACTAACTCCCACCTTGACCCCAGTAGCAGCCCCCCATGCCAGCCTCTGAGTTGTCCTCCTCTCCCTGGGCTCTGTGGCCCCATCCCGAGTACCAGAAACTTGTCCTTGGGCGAGGGACAGATCCCCATGGTAGGGCCGACCTGGGGCGCCCAGAGAGCTGCTGACCCGGCCTCCCCACCCCTGTCCCCCAGTCTGGGCCAACTTTGTGGAGGAGGGGGACACCTGAGCTGTGCCCTGAGAGCTGTGCCCTGAGAGGGAGGAATCCTGTGGCAAAGAGAGCCTTTTAGCAGAGGAAAGAGTCCATGGGAAGCCTTGGAGGCTTTTTGGTTTGGGGGGTGGTTTTCTGGCCATCTTGAGCAAAAGGGAGGAGTTGGGATTTGAACCACGGTCTGTTTCCACAGCCCAGGCTCTTAGACCCCTTTGCTATCTGTGCAGTCCCGGCGCCCAGGCGTGGCACAGTGAGGCCGGCTGGTGGCAGGGTGTGAGCCTGCCCGGCCTGGGAAGCCCGCCTCCAAGGCCAGACTTCACCTCGGGGCAGTGGGAGCCAGGAAGGGCCCAGGGCCAGGGGCACGCAGCCAGGGTTGTTCTGGGGCTGGAGATGGAGATGGGTGTGCCGGTCAGCGGGCCCGCGGTGGGGGACAGGCCTTTGGCTGACGCATCATCTCCGGGGCCTGGCGCGAGGACACTCACCGGGATGGGCTCCATCCCGCGTCCCCGCTGAGGTCTCGGTGCCTCTCCTGCAGGCCTTTTGAAGACTTTGAACTCTGTCCTGCTGCTTAAAGCAGCAGAGACTTCACATCCAAGGCTGTATTTCTGGCTTCTGCTGACTAATCGCAGGGGCTGAGGGGGTGGCAGCTGCCTCCGTGGGCCGGGGTGCTGGCTCCTCTGTCCCTGCTGGCCCCACCCCACCTGCTTCGCTTCCGTCCCCCAGCTGGCCCTGGGGCTCCTCCATGATGCCTGTGGCTTCCCTAGGGGACCCCCAAAAATCTAGCCCCTGCTTGGTCCGCCAGCCGTGAGTCCTGTTTGGGCCCATGCCTGCCAGGAAGGGCCACACAAGGGGCAATGGGGACTAGCAGAGTCTTGGGGCCTGTGTGGGTACGTGTTTGCTGCCCCTGCTGGGAATCGCCCCTTGGCTGGGTCTTCCCAGGCCCTCCCGCAGCCCCCAGTCTTCTTGGGGCTAGGGCATGAGCAGGTGTCTGTCTACCTTGCTTCACAGGGTGCCCAGGCAAGGAGGTAGCCAGGCCCCCAGGAGGCGGGGCGTGGGAGGGAGAGACAAGGGCCGGCCCCTGGGGGCCCTGTGGGCTGGAGGTGGGTTTCATGCACAGTGGAGGCAGGCAGTTGTGGCTTGAGGATGTGTGGCAGCCCTGGGCCCACATTGCCACTGGCCTGTGAGTGAGAGCAGAGGGCCAGGGTTGCGTGTTCTGCTCTTTACAGCCTCCTCCCAGCCTGCCTCCCTCCCCCGCTGGCTCAGCCCATGTTTCTTGAGCACGCTGTGCACACATACCTGACACGGTGCTAGGTACTGAGATGTAGCAAGAGCAGAACAGCAGGCAAATACAAAAGTTGTCCTCATGGATGTCACAGGAGGGGCAGGTGACAGTCAGCTGACAGGTGCATCAGGGCAGCTGGTTTCTAGGGCTCCAGAGAAAGAGAAGGCAGAGAAAGGGAATGGGGGTGTTAGGGGCTGGCATTTTAGACTCTGGGTGGTCAGCAGAAGCTTCCCTCTGAGAAGCTGAGTTTGGGCAAAGGCCTGGAAGAGGAGAGGAGGGAAGGAGCTGAGGGCATACTTGGGGGAAGATGTTCTAGGAAGAGCAAACAGCCAGTGCAAAGGTCCTGAGGTGGGCCTTTGCCTGGTACGTTTGAGGAGCAGTGAGGAAACTTGTGTGCTCTGAGCTGAATGGGAGATGAGGAGGTATTCCTGGAGGCCTTGACTCTGTTTGAGGGAGGAGGCGGCTGTGACCAGGATCAGGGTGCTGGGCTTGGCACGCGAAGCTTGGGTGTATTCAGGGCACATGTTACATTCACCAGGCCACGTGGGAATTCCCATTTGCCACCACTGCTCCTGGACTTCAGGCCCAGTCCTTTCTGACTCTCCCTGTGCTCTATCCTTGGCTTCTGGGGGACAGAGCATGGGTTTAGGGTTAACAGCCCCAGCGGGCAGCAAGGGAGGAAGTCCAGGCCGGGCCCTGTGCCCAGCATCCTGTAATTTGCAGCTCTCCAGGACTGTTGATGGGGTGGCATGGGCTCTGTGCTCCTTCCCCTCCCGCCCACAGGGCAGAGACCTGCCCCCAGGCTGGAAAACAGGAGAGAGACGGGGAGGGTGCTTTTTAGGGGGACTGGCCAGCCCAGGGGCAACAGCCTGACCCATGGGAGGTTACCCCTTCAGCTTTCTTCCTGCACCAGACCACGTGGGGGTGTGGGAGGGACTGCAGGGGCCCCTCTGGTGCCACCCCCACCCACCCCGCCCCTTCATCACCCCATGGCATTTCTTCATTCCGTCTCTGTCTTGTCTCTGTGTGTGTTTTGTGTTGTCCTGTCCTTGTGTGTCGGATACACGTCCTGTGTCCTCCTCTTCCTTGCCCGGCCCCCATCCCGCCATTGCCCTGGACCCCAGACCATCGTGCGGGGCAGCAAAGGCGCCAAGGATGGGGCCCTCACGCTGCTACTGGACGAGTTTGAGAACATGTCGGTGACGCGCTCCAACTCCCTGCGGAGAGACAGCCCCCCGCCACCTGCCCGTGCCCGCCAGGAAAACGGGATGCCCACAGAGCCGGCCAGAGCAGCCCCAGAGAAGGCGGGCAGCCAAGGCCGGGGTGCTGGTCGCAATGAGGCGGGTGGCAGCGGTGGTGACAGGCGGCGGGTGGGGCCAGAGAAGAGGCCCAAGTCTTCCAGGGAGGGCTCAGGAGGACCCCAGGAGTCCTCCCGGGACAAACGCCCCCTCTCTGGGCCCGACGTCGGCACCCCGCAACCTGCCGGTCTGGCTGGTGGGGCCAAAGCGGCAGCTGGTCGGCCCTTTAACACGTACCCGAGGGCTGACACGGACCACCCGGCCCGGGGTGTCCAGGTAACCAGTACCCCTGCCCTGGGACCTCCCACCGCCCCTTTGTCCCAAACGTCCCCTGTTCCCTGCCCACCAGCGCCAGCCTGTGCCCAGCCCACTGTCCATCTCCATCCTGACTGCCATGTGTCTGTCCCACAGGCAGGGCCCCTCTCCCACACAAGGAGCAGAGCTGGCCCCCTCCCCCTCCACTAACAGCTGCCTGTCTTTTCTATTGCAGGGGGAGCCTCATAGCCTGGCCCCCAACGGGCCATCGGCCGGGGGCCTGGCGGTCCCCCAGTCCTCCTCCTCCTCCCGGCCTCCCACCCGAGCCCGCGGACCCCCTAGCCCAGGAGTGCTGGGCCCCCATGCCTCTGAGCCCCAGTTGGCTCCTCTAACCCGCCCTGTCACTGCCCCTACCCCCGCCGGGCCCCCGGCCCCTGGGCCCCCTGGGCCCCGCTCGCCACAGCGGGAACCCCAGCGAGTGTCGCACGAGCAGTTCCGAGCTGCCTTGCAGCTGGTAGTGGACCCTGGAGACCCTCGCTCCTACCTGGACAACTTCATCAAGATCGGCGAGGGCTCCACGGGCATCGTGTGCATCGCCACTGTGCGCAGCTCAGGCAGGCTGGTTGCGGTCAAGAAGATGGACCTGCGCAAGCAGCAGAGGCGCGAGCTCCTCTTCAATGAGGTGGGCCGAGGGCCCATCCCTGTCACTCCCAGCCCCTCCCGGCCCCTCCCGGCCCCGCCTGTGCCCTCCCGGCCCCGCCGTCCCCCCTCCTCCTGCTGCCCTCTACCAGCTGGTCTGGAGGCCCATGCTGGTCCGCGTCCTGTAAGGGTGAGGATGGGAGAAGGCCATTCAGCGCCAGGGTCCCCAGGGCTGGGTTTGAGCCTGTCTCCTCTCCTTACTCCTCACACTTCCCCAGGCTGTCACCTCTCCCCTCATTGCCCCATACCCACCCCTGCCTCCCTGGAGCCCCAACTCCAGAGCCCCTCAGCCCTGCCCTCGTGGGACTTCCAGGTCCTTCATACCCACCGAGTCCCAAACTGGTCCCCAGAGTCTCTCGAGACCCCAGCCCTGCCCCTCCCCTGGTTCTATCTCCCATGGTAGCCCGTTAGCTGCTGTGCAACCCCATCCTCTCCCCCCGACTCTGCCCTGGCATCCCCTCTTGGGTAACCCCTTGGCGTTACCCACGCAGCTGCTCAAGGACTCTTTGGGGCCTGCAGGCCTGCCCCTCTGCCCCCCTTACTGACCCTTACAGTTCCCCTGTCCTACCTGTCATTGTCCTCGGGACACGGGCCTGGCCTCTGGCAGGCGTTTGAGGTCTGGCTCCCATCTAGGTCCTTGGTTGTGTCCAGTCTCTGGCTGGGGTTCCCAGTGGCATCTGCCAGCTTTTTACAAAGGCCAACTCCTGGCTCCTTCCCCAGAGGAATCCGGGCTGGCAGCAGCCCCTGGACTCCAATGCAGGAGTCCTGGGATGTCAGGTGTGGAGGTGGTCAAAACTGCCTCCTTCTGGTCTCTCAGCTGTCCCTATAACCCCTCCCCCGGCCCCCTAGTCCCCTCGCACTGTAGCCGCACCGTGGGCTCTTCAGCGGAATCCCAGTGAGTGTCCCGTTCCCATCTCCCCCGGGCTTTGCTGCCAGGGCTTTTCTTCCCTGAACCCATCCCCCCAGGCTGTTACTCTGCCCTTGGCGGGTACCTGCTTGTCCCGCGGACTCAGCCCCATGCTTAAGACATTCTCGTCCCCGCCCCTGTCCCTACACTGGCCTGGTCATTAGGGCCATTCAGAGACCAACCAGCTCATGACTGGTGAGAGAGCAGGATCAGAAATGGGGTTTGGGGGCAGGGAACCCCCACAATGCAGGCATCAGGCCTCAAGCTGCCTTTGGGGTCTCCTGGCCTTGGCACAGGGGAGGGCAGTGACAAATGACAATGACAAAGAGCGGGAGTGACAAGTGGGCTGGGCCTTTGGTGTGGCAGGGCCCCAGCTCAGGCAGGAGGGGAGGCGGGAGGCAGGCTGGTGGGGTGACTGGGTTTGCGGCAGGGACCAGCAGTGCTGACCCCGCCTGGTGCCCAGGTGGTGATCATGCGGGACTACCAGCACGAGAACGTGGTGGAGATGTACAACAGCTACCTGGTCGGGGACGAGCTCTGGGTAGTCATGGAGTTTCTGGAGGGCGGCGCCCTCACCGACATCGTCACTCACACCAGGTACTGCCAGACCCCAGGGTCCCTGGGGCCACTGTGTCCTCTCAGACCCCTCGGGGTGGGGGCCACGTCTCTGGGCCAGGAGGGCGGCATTCCCCTCGGGCCTCCAGTCGCTGACCCCCAGCCCACACAGGATGAACGAGGAGCAGATCGCCGCCGTGTGCCTGGCCGTGCTTCAGGCCCTGGCCGTGCTCCACGCACAGGGAGTTATCCACCGCGACATCAAGAGCGACTCCATCCTGCTGACCCACGACGGCAGGGTGAGGAGCAGGGTGGCTTGGGTTCCCTCTGCCTGTCCCTGGCTCCCCTCCATCCCTGACCCGCAGCTCGGCGGCTTGAGGAGCAAGAAGTTTGTTCACTCCTCAGGCCAACAGCCCCGAATCAGGCCCAGTCAGCGGGGGGGCTCTGCACACACGGTCACAGGGGGGCCAGGCCGGAGGAGGCTGTGCCTTCAGCCCAGGGTGCGGGGAGCTGTGGTCGAGCACTGGGCCCTGGGAGGCCGGGAGACAGCTGGGGTGCTGGCTGTGGCTCTTCCTCCACCAAGAAGCTGTTCCCAGCCGAGCACGTGGCCATGGGCCGTGGACCCCGCTCCTGTCTCCGCTTCTCCAGACTGAGGCTCAGACTCATGCCCACGGATGAGGCCCCCCAGTGCCCAGAACCTGTATTTCTACTCTAAGAGTGGACATGATTTTCAGTGGGAGGGAGTCCTTGACTGTCCCCAAGTTCTCATTGGTGATTCGCCTGCCTTCCCCCAGGGAAGTGAAGCCATTCAGCAGAGATAGGGGTCATGGTGGGCTCTCTTTAATGGGGAGTCTCAGCTGGAATCCCCGAACGCCTGAAGCTGTCCACAGATATGGTTGGGGGACATCTGTGAGCCTGAAGTTGTGTGCACGCCGTGTGCATATGTTTCATGGGGGTGAGAAGATCCGCACATATCCTTAGGAATCGGAAGGGGACCCGTGGCTCCCAAGCAGGTGGAAATGTGTGGTTCTGGGCACGTGGTTGTTAGCAGAATAAGTCACAGCTGTCATCCTCTCCAGGCCAGGGCTGCATTCAGGGATGCCAGGGCCCAGCCAAGGGCTTTGGGAGCCAGCTGGGGTCTCAGCAACATTTGGAACCTGTAGGACTCAGGCCACTTCCCCCAAAGGCCCCAGGGCAGACCCTGTCAGGAAGGCACATGGTGTGATCTCCCACGGGGAGGTGACACACCTAAGGGCCCCCTGCTGGGAGGAGGCAGAGGGACTCCGTGGTCTGGCTCTAACCTCTAGGCTGCCCCGTGTAGTCCCGGAAAGTCCAAGGCCAGGGAACTGAGTAGGTAGACACCTCTGACTGCCCGCCCCCCCCCCGCCTGCGCCCTGCTGCAGGTGAAGCTCTCGGACTTCGGGTTCTGCGCGCAAGTCAGCAAGGAGGTACCACGGAGGAAATCCCTGGTCGGCACGCCCTACTGGATGGCCCCAGAGCTCATCTCTCGCCTTCCCTATGGGCCAGAGGTAAGCCGGCGGTGGCCCGGTTGTCCTGTTGTCAGCACAGGTTTACACTGTGACCATCTGGAGCCGCAGGAGTGCTGGGGGTGGAGTGGGGCTCAGTGTGGGAGATGGGTCACTGGGGATGGTCCTGTGGGAGAGGAGGGAGGCATGCGTGTGTGCACCTATCCCTGATGAGCCCAGCCCGGTGCTGACACCCACTCGGATTTAGCAAAACCTGAAAGCGCTGGGCCCCAAGAACTGTGATGTAGGGGCGAGTGACAAGCTTCAGGCCTGGCATTCCTGTGCTCTGTCCCTCCCCAGTCCTGACTTGGTCCGGGTAGTCTTCACCCAGGCAGGTGCTCCCCTAGTCAGGGCAGAGCTGGCCTGGCAACTCTGGGACCCCATCCCCCTGCCTGTGAGTACCGGATGCTCCTGGCGGCTAAAGTCTTTGGGCTGGCTCTGATTGGCTCAGCTCCGGTCACGTGTCTGCTCATGAGCCAATTACTGTGTCCCAACCATGCTGCTTAGGCAACTGGCCACGGCACCCTGAATGCTCCCTAGAGTGAGGGAAGGAGGGTGCTGGGTGGGCAGAACCCTTCTCAGGGCTCCTTGGGGGAGGAGCTTGTGGGTCTGGCAAGTTGGGTGTCAGGGTGTTTGGGGCCCGAGGACTCCAGAGGGAGGAGGCAAAGGCAGAACCAACCACCCCTTTGTGGCTTCCCCTAGCACGGGCCCAGTGAGTCCAGCTCAGCCCTCCTGTCCCTTTCCCGCTGCAGGTAGACATCTGGTCTCTGGGGGTGATGGTGATCGAGATGGTGGACGGGGAGCCCCCCTACTTCAATGAGCCCCCCCTCAAAGCCATGAAGATGATTCGGGACAACTTGCCACCTCGACTGAAAAATCTGCACAAGGTGGGCCCCCGGCGGGCAGGTGGTGTGGGGGAGGGGATACTCCCTCTGTGTTGGGCTCCCCGCCCCCTCTGCTACAGGTTCCCTGAGCCCTTACCGTCCCCCAGTGGTTGAGCCTCGGCTGGCTGGCATAGCCAGGTCTGGGAGAGGAGCCTTCTTGGTAGATGGCTCGCCTGGCAAGAGAGGGGTGCTTCTGGGGCCCAGCCACTGTCACCTCCTTGCAAACCTTGAAAATGGAGAAGAAATGAGCCCCTGGGGTCTTTGATGTGTTTCTTTCCTTGGGGCCAAGCTCTAGACACCTGGGCCCCTTGGCCTCTACCCCCAGGCAGCGGATGTTGTCGGCCCATTTGACAGAGGCCGAAACTGGAGCCCAGTGGCAAGTGAGAAGTGGAGCTGGTGCTCAAACCCATTCCTGACTCTCTCCCCCACCTCCCCACAGGTGTCACCCTCCCTGAAGGGCTTCCTGGACCGCCTGCTGGTGCGTGACCCAGCCCAGCGGGCTACAGCGGCTGAGCTGCTCAAGCACCCTTTCCTGGCCAAAGCGGGCCCGCCCGCCAGCATCGTGCCCCTCATGCGCCAGAACCGTACCAGATGAGGCTCAGTGCCCTGTCCCTGAACCAAAGAGCCCCTTGGGTCACCCCGTCCCACCACGGGCCAGTCGGGGGGAGGCCCCCACTCCTCCCCACCCAGGAGACACTCCATGTGGCACCGCCATCCTTGTCGGCGGTGGGGGAGCGTGCAGGACCCTACTACTGAACTCCAGGTTTGATTTTGTGACTTTAAGACAAAACAAAACAAAACACAGGGATTTGCGGGAGCAAGTGAAGGTTCCCAGCCTCCCCACCCTCTGGGATGGTCGCTCCCTGTGTCTTCCTGTCTTCCAGGAAGGACAGACAGCCCCCCTATCACTGGAAATCATCTGCAGTGGGGGCTGCTGTGGATGGAGAGAACACCACGAGAGGCGTGTGTGTGTGTGTGTGTGTGTGTGTGTGTGCGCACGCATGTGTGCACACACACCTGTGCAGACGGTCCAGCTGCTCTGTCCTCCAGCCTGGGAGTGGGTGTCTCTAAGGCCTTGCCTGACATACAGCGCAGCCCCCTGCCCCCCCCCCCCGAGCCATTGTGGGGGTCGGTCGATCATGAATGTCTGAAGAGTGGCCTTTTCCCCAAGTCCTGCACCCCCTCTCGGTGGCTTGCTGGGGAGATGGGGGCCAGGGCTTCCTGCCTATCCCCAGCCTCTGCAGATGACTACTGCACCTGGACAGCCTCCTCTTTTCTAGAAGTCTATTTATATTGTCATTTTATAACACTAGCCCCTGCCCAACCTGGGGACAGATGGTCTCTGCCCCTTAGGGGCGGCACCAGGGACAGAACCACTGCTCGAAGAATCAGGTTCCCAGCCCTTTGGTGCGGCCCCACTCTCCCCTCCCCTCCCTCAAGTTAGTTTTACAATTAAAATGTTTTCTTGTTTTGCGTGTGCGTGTAGCATGGGTAGCGCGCCTTCCTGTCAAGGTCATCTTGGTGTGGGACTTGGGGGAGGGACTCAAGGACGGAGAGAGGGCGGGCTGGCGAACCCCAGGATTCCAGTCCATCTTAGGCCAAGGGCCATGTCTTGGGGGGGTGGGGAGCCCCAGGTCAAAGCAGCCCGTAGTGCCCCCCCTGACGGGACCCAGACTCACCCCCTGGCCTGCAAACAGCCAGTCCCCCAGGGTCTGTGTGCTGCAGTGACCAGTTTGCCAGATTGGAGATTTGCTGGAATCTTGTTTTAAAGGTTGTTTGTCTTGAGCATGGTAGGTGGGTAGGAAGGATCCTTGATGAGCTGATGTTAGTAAATGGGTCGTTCAGAAAATCGGTCAGTGGGCAGGTGGGCTTTTGAGGACTCAACGGAGGCAGATGGATCTGGAACAGCCAGCCTTAGGGATACTCCACTGGCCAGATCCCTCCCTCCAAATCGGGGTCCCAGGAGGCTGAGCCTGGGTCTCTACAAGGGGAGAAGGGAATTGGCTGGCATCTTCAGGACGGTGCTGCCTCTGTGTTCTGGGCACTGAGCGCCCCAGGCTGGTGTGAGCTTGGACTGTGTGCGTCTCCCCCAGAACCCAAGAGGTGGGGGTGGGGGGAACCAGCAGCTCCCTGGGGACAACTGCAGCGTGAGCAGCAAACCCCACCACCCACTGGTACCAGGGACCTCCGCCTGCTGTGTGGGCGGGAGACGTGTGGAGATGCTGGCTTGGGTACACTGTCTGCGCCCACTCCAGAGCATGCCTCTCCACAAGCCCTGGGTCCCCAAGGCTGGGGTACCGTGTCTGTGCCGGCCACGAACAGGCACCATCTAGATGGGGACTCAGAGGTCTAAACATCCCCAGGGAAGCAGCTGTTGCCATGTTGAATGTGTTGGGTGCCTGGGTGGAGTTGTTAAGCTCTGGGAAGAACTCTGCCAAAATGGGTATAAGGAGAAACAGAAAACAAGAAAAGACCAAAGTAACATTCCCCCCCACACACCACACGCACCAAAGAAAAAGCCCTGGGCTTGAATGCTTTTACAAATGAGTTCCACCAGACTTTGAAGGATCACACAATTCCTACCTTGTACAAACTGTTCCAAAGAACAGGGAAAGGATAGCAGCCCAACTCATTTTCGGAGGCTGGTACGCCCATGATTCCACAACCCAGGAAGAACAGGGTGGCACAGAGCCACCGCCCTCCCAACTGGAGGGCCCCGCCTCCCTGGGCCCCTGGGGGCGCTCCAGGACATTCCATTGCAGGTGAAGGATCTTTCCCCTCTCCACCCCCCCCCCCAGGGGGGACAGGAGGCCCCTTGCCAGGTCATTACCTGGTGGAGGAGCCAACATTCGGCTTCATGGGGACTCTACCATGATTGTCACCTTCCATCGCCGTCACTGCAGTTTAAAGGATGGTTTTGGGTGGCCTCAAGAGAGCTCTCCCGGAGGCCCCATACCCCCTCCTGCTGCCCCTGCCCATCAGGAAGGGGTTCCCATGGCATACATGAAACCCCTCTAGTTGTTTCGGATGGGAGATTGAGTACAGGGGGTTGGTCACAAGAGTACCTGGAAGGCTCAGGGAGCCAACAGGGTCAGTAACCCGGCCTAGAGGCTAGATGCACAAAAGTGCTCAGGGGCACCACCAAGACCCCGGAAGTCGGCTCGTGACCCTGCGGCAGCGGAAGCAGGAAGGTTCTTCCAGCTTCCCGCCCCACCTGCTCCAGCGCCTCCTTCAAGCAGGACCCCACTGATCCCAGCCCGCGAGGGAGTCCACGTCAGGCGTCGGGGGGGACAAGAGCGCACTCAGAAGGGCAAGTGTGGCGGAGCAAGAACAGACACCTGCCCCAGCGGCGATGTGGCCCTGGGGACCGGCTTTGTCCAGATGGTACTGACCGCACGGCGTCCCACACAAAGTTGAGTGTTACCTCAGCGGCAGCAGGGGGCGCTGTGCTCCAAGCTGCAAAGGCCCAGGAGGGGAAGCCCGGGAGGTACTAACCTGCAGATCAGAGGTGTGTTTACAGAGACTCAAAATGAGTAAGTGAAACAAGTCAGACCAGTCGTTCTCCCAAGCGTGGTTCCCGGACCAGCAGCATCCCTGGGAACTTTATGGAAATGCAGATTCCCAGGCCACACCCTGGGCTGAATCATTGGTCCTGAGGACGAGAAGAGACAGCCACGCCCCCCCTTAGGGACATGACCCGGAGGTTGCGCCGTTGCCTCATTGGCCAGAGCTTCGTCACGTGACTGCACCCAGCAGCAAGGGAGGTGGGGAAACGTAGTCTTTATTCTGGGCGGCTGTGTGTCTGGCTAAAAATTCTAATACTGGTAGAATTGTGATTCTCCACCTCTGCTAGACTCTCCACCTTTATTAGGACTCCCCGGCCTTCTCTGAAGAGCCCAGAGGAAAACCCAAGTATATTCAGGATGAGCTTTATATATGACAAGGCTGGCCCCAGTGAAAGAAGGAGGGAAAAATAGATTGTTTAATAATAGTTTTGGGGAAATCGGTTCATTTTTCTGGAGAAAAGGAAAACGGGCTCCCTACCTAGCATCACGACAAAAGAACCTTAGTTCTGTGCTTCCCGGGAAGGTAGCCACCAACCACATGTGGCTATTTAATTTTAAATTAACCAATAAAATGAAACAGTTCCGTCCCTTAGTAGCACTAGTCACATTTCACAGCCTCCACTGTCACATGTAACCAGTGGGTACTAACTAGACTGTTTAGATATGAGAACTTTTCATTATCTGAGTTCCCCTGGACAAAGTTTCTCTGATGGGTTAAACATGCTCTAAAAGACAAACTGTGAAGGTGACAGAGGAACATACTTGATGACCAGCAGCAGAGAGGGACTTCTTAAAACTCCAGTGGAACAAACTATCAAAAAAAAAATTAGTTGAACTTGTGAAAATGTAAAGCTTTTGTTCAAAGAAGGACATCATGGCCAAATGTAATAGGCTTCAGAAAGGGGAAAAATTTTTTGTATCAGATTTTTTTTTTTTTAGTGAGAAAAGAGCAACCCAAATAGAAACATGGGCAAAGAATATAAACAGGCAACTTACAAAAGAAAAAAAACCCAAAAGACCAATCAGGGTGTGCACAAGGGCTCAAACTTACTGGTAACCGGAGGAAGGCACATTTCAACATGCTGTCCTTCTACCACGAATCTGGTAAAGATTCGAGTCTGGTTTAGTCAAATGAATTATCGCATGTATGCATCTCACAATAATTCCACCTCTGAATCCCTTCCCAAAGAAATCATGGGACCCTATGGGGGAGCACACACGGGGTTGTTCACTGCAGCAGTGTTTATAGGGTGGGAGCTGGAGGTGACCTGTGTGCCATGTGTCCACTCTAGGACAGCAAATGGGAGACACAGGGGCCACACGCCAAGGACTCCCGTGAAGTCCTCAGGAGCCAGGGACCAAGTGTGCCCATGGGGAGAGAGAGCCAGACCAGTGATGGGGAAAGTAAAGTCAGGATCTGTACCAGGCCACGTGTGTCGATTACAAATGAGGAACATAAAACTGTAATACCTGTTTTTCAAGATTTAAAAAGGTGACTCATTTACATAATAGAATGGCTCCCTGTGGGGAAGGAGGAGAGAGAGGGAATGAAGAGGAAGAATAAATGAACATGAGAGGAGTCTCAGGAGGAATAAAAGCCTTGAAGGTCATGCTTAAGGTCTGTCCTATGAAAAAAGGGTGTGGATTGGGGCAAGGTCACAGGTATTTAAAGGAAAACTCTCCAGGTGATTTTTTTTAAGACTTTATTTATTTGACAGACAGAGATCACAAGTAGGCAGAGGCAGGCAGAGAGAGAGGAGGAAGCAGGCTCCCCGCTGAGCAGAGGCCTGATGCTGGGCTCAATGCAGGGCTCAATCCCAGGACCCTGAGATCATGACCTGAGCCGATGGCAGAGGCTTTAGCCCACTGAGCCACCCAGGCGCCCCTATCCAGGTGATTCTAATGTGCACCTGAGATTGAAAATGGGAGCATGGCTGTGGGGGCCACCCAGAGCTTTGTCCACCACCACGTCACTGTTGGACTGGATTTTTCTTAAGAAATCCCCATTTTCTTTCTTTCTTTTTTTTTTTTTAAGATTTTATTTATTTGACAGAGATCACAAGTAGGCAGAGAGGCAGATCCTCTCTCTAGAGGATTTGAAAGCAGGCTCCCCGCGGAGCAGAGAGCCCGATGCAGGGCTGGATCCCAGGACCCTGAGATCATGACCTGAGCCGAAGGCAGAGACTTAACCCACTGAGCCACCCAGGCACCCCAAGAAATCCCCATTTTCATGTGACAGTTCTTGAATCTTTTTTTTTAAAGATTTTATTTATTTTATTTGACAGACAGAGATCACAAGTAGGCAGAGAGGCAGGCAGAGAGAGAGAGAGAGAGGAGGAAGCAGGCTCCCTGCTGAGCAGAGAGCCCGATGCGGGACTCGATACCAGGACCCTGAGATCATGACCTGAGCCGAAGGCAGCGGCCTAACCCACTGAGCCACCCAGGCGCCCCACAGTTCTTGAATCTTAAAGATAGGCAACCAACTCAGTGTGCCTAACAGTATCTGTGGGCCCAGCAAGATCAAGGGCAGAGCTAACATACCTCAAGATGGTAAGTGGGGGGAAAGGGGCCACCTGGGGGAGGCTCAGTCGGCTCAGCCTCCGTCTCTTGATTTCTGCTTAGGTCAGGATCTCAGGGTTGTGAGACTGAGTCCCGAGTAGGACTCCAAACTCAGTGGGGAGTCTGCTGGAGATTCTCTCCCTCTGCCCCTCCCCGCTTCCCTCTCTCTCCCAAATAAATAAATAAATCATTAAAGAAAAATAGTAAGACCATGTCCAGGGCTTCGCTGAGCACCTAGTTTACCCCATTTAACCCTTTCGTGCTTTGAATGGTGCCCCCACCACTCCATGTGGAACCTGTAAATTCAAACCTAGGTGGATAAAAAGGACCCTTGCCTTGAGGCTGTGATGAAGGATTTTGTGATGTGAGATCACTCTGGGTTATCTGGCTGGGGGTGGGGCGGCAATGTCCTTAGAAGAGAAAAGCAGGGGAGCCTGGCTGGCTCAGTCATTAAGCATCTGCCTTCGGCTCAGGTCATGAACCCCGTGTCCTGGGATCAAGCCCCACATTGGGCTCCATGCTCGGCAGGAAGCCTGCTTCTTCCTCTCCCACTTCCCCTGCTTGTATTACCTCTCTCACTGTTTCTCTCTGTCAAATAAATAAATAAAATCTTAAGGGAAAAAAAGCGGGGGGGAATGCAGAGGGAGGTTTGCGACGCCCAGGGGAGGCAGACACGGGAGGGCTGCAGGGTGGATCAAACAGCGCCAACAGCTCCCAGCCGCCAAGACGCCAAGAAGTCTCCCCTCAGAGCTTCAGAGGTGGCTGACAAGACCCTGCTGGCACCTTGATCTCAGACCTGGGCTTCCAGGACCGAGCGACATCACCTTTTTGCCCCCCTAAACCGATGGGTTTGTGGCGATTCCTTAGGGCAGCTCTAGGAGACACACACCACCCGCCCAGCAGCTGTCCCTTAAGGAAGCACCTTCCTCAAACCCATTTCACAGCGGGGGAGACTGAGGAACGAACACACGAAGTCACCAACCTGAGGTCACGCAGCAAGCAGGGGGAAGAGACTGGACTGGCACCCAAGCACACGCCCCCTCCCCCCCAAGTCCCTGCAGATCCTCAGGCTACAGCCTTCAGGACTGGGCAGGGCTCCCCTCATTACCTACCCGCCACAGGACCCAATAGGAAAGTGTCAACTTGACCAGGGCCAGGACCCTGAAAGGAAGCTCAGAGAAGGCTGGGAGTGAGTCAGGACAGCACCTACAGAAGTTTGGGGCCCTGCCAGGTTAAACAAAGGTAAACTCTCTCCCTTTCTTCCTCCTTCCTTCTCTTCCCTGTTCCTTTGTCTCTGACTTTCTCTGTCTCTCCCTTACTCTGTCACTTAACCACACTTAGTATTTGAGCAGTGAACCAAACCCACAGAGCAAAATGCAGAAGATTCCAAAAGGGTTAAGTTGCGAAATCAACCTCCCTCCCTCCCTCCCCCATTCCCTACTTCTCTTCTCGGACCCCGGTCCCCAGAGGTGGCCCCTGATAGAAGTTTCTCCCATCTTCTCCTGGGAATGTATGCAGGGACCAGGAAAGGCCTACATGCATATGCAGATTGTGTCCCACTTTGCACAAATGTTAGCATAATATCCACATCCTTCTACGTCGTGCTTTTTCCCTCCCTAACACTGTGTCTTGGTGATGGTTCCTTGTTGGGAATGGCAACAGCAACTTCCCTCCTGTCAGTGGCTGACGTTACCCTCCACGGGCATGTGGGCCCTGAGTTATGGAAACAGTCCCAGGCCACCGACACCGGATGCAGGGAAGCTGGCGGCTGCCGGCTGTTTTGACCAATGCCACAGTAGAGATCTTGCATATATTTTATATTTGGCACATAAGCAAATTTATTTGGTATACATCCGCCTTGTCTCCTCCCCCACCTGCCGCTGGACTCCGCCCTGCCCTCTGCCCCAGGTAATGCCCTCTCGGTATCTCTAACCTTCTAGATTCTTCCCCGCCTCTAGTCAACCTCGTCCTGGTTTCTTTCTCTTTCTCTTTCTTTGCTTTCCTCCACACCACCGTCCCCTCTTCCTCTTCCTCTTTCCCTCTAACCCCCTCCCATTTCCCTCCTTCTCCCCAACCTCATCCCTGCCTCTCTGTCGCCCCCTGTAGGATGAAGCTGGCTCACCACCTCCTCCACCAAACCCCTGTGATTCGTACTTGGGGAAGACGGCACCCAACCCAGCTTATCTTTCTTTCTCCCATCCCCTGCCTCCCGGCCCGACCTGGCTGGGCTTCCTCACCCCACTGCAGCCCCGGTGGAAAACCCACTATTTGTTTCCCAAAGCCCCCAGGTGCCTGCCCTCCAGAACCCCGCCATTCTCTCTCTACCAGTAGGACTGGGCGCTGGCGGGGCGAGGGGCGGGGTGGGGGGAGGGGGGTGTGATACTGGTTTTGGAGTGGAAGTCATGGGATCTAGACTCAGGCAGGCTGGACGTGCTTTCTCAACCAGACAGAGCCTCCCCTCCTGCCTGGACCCGGCCTTCTTGTCCTCCCTGCTCAGCAAACAGAGGAACCAGTCTTTGTCAGACCTGAGCTGGGGACAGACAAACAAACAAACAACAACAACAAAAAAACCCAGACCCGCCCAAGGCCCTGCCTGGGAAGGCTGACATTCTCATGGGATGACACAGTTCATGACCAAGTGAACAGATCTACATACTCATAGGTATTTATAAATCATACTAAGTTCAAGAAAGAACGAGGTGTGACACTAGAGAATAGCAGGAGGGTGAGAAATTGACCTTGGCTGGGATGTATTTTTATGTATGGTGAACAATCGCAAGGTTGTATTCTTGGGCAGAATAAAGCCAGAAGGGTGTGTGTTATGAAGAGGTGACATTTGAATGGAGATGAAGGCAGCCACAGAAGCGTGGAGAGGAAGGCTTGGTAGGCACCAGGGCAACGTGTGCAAAGGCCCTGAGGTAGAAAGGAAGTTGGAGGGTCAAGGACCAGCCAAAATTTGGGACACCATGAGTGAGAGGAGAGTATGGGTCACCACAGGTAGCCCTGTGCAGGGAGGAGTTAGCCCCAGGTTATAGATGGGAAACTAAGGCTTGAAGAAGGAAAGCTCTTCCCCCAAAGGACACACAGGGTCAGGGTGGGGAATGTTGAGCTCAGGCAGCCTAACTTTAACCACCAGGACAGTGGTTCTTAGTGCAGGATTCCCAGACCAGCATCATCTCTTGGCCCACCCCAGAACTACTGAATCAGAAACTTGGGGTGGGCGCAGGGTTTGGAGCCCAGATGTCTGTGATTAACAAACCTTCTAGAGGATTCTGACAGCCAGTCAAATTTGAGAACCATGGAGCCAGGCTCTTCTGCCTCCTCAAACGTTGCTCCCGTCCTTGGAGGGATCCGTGTCCACTGTGGGTTGAATGGTGGTCCCCAAAAAGATACGTCCACATCCTAACCTGCAGAACCTGGGACTGCTACCTTACTTGGAAGGGTTCTAAGGAGAGCAGCAGAGCCATGGCCAGATGGCTGATAAGAGGGATTACCCTGGGAGGCAGACATTAGCGTGAGGAGCCTGGACTCCAAACTGAGCTGCCCTGCCCAGGGATGCAGACTCTGGGGGGCCAGGCTGTCAGGGTTCAGATCCCAGTTCGGCCACTTCTGCACTGTGTGACCTTGGACAAGTCACTTTACCTCTCTGTGCCCCCATTCCCTCACACTAAAGGGGGTTTAATAATAACAATATGATAGTGGGTGCGTTTGATTAATGCACATGAAGCGCAGGTGCCCAGCTGGCTTGGTCAAGGGAGCAGGCGTCTCTTCGTCCCAGGATTGTGAGTTCGAGTCCCATGATGGGGGGTAGAGATTACTTAAAAATATCATCTTAAAAAATAAAATCATGGAATGCATAGAGCAGTGCTTGGCCCAGAGTGAGCACTCCACAATTGTTATTATTATTGTTACTGTCATAGCTCATTCATTTCTTTACCTGGAGACATGGCGATGCCTCCCAGGTGTGTCTCCACCCTGACCTCTCTCTCAACTCCCGCCACATACATCCAGTCACTGCCTGGCACTGTCCCTTTGGATGTCCTATGCTTAACACATCTTGGATGGAATGCTCAATTTCCTGTTCCCCCACCCCATGTGTTCTGCCCTCTGTCTTCCCCTCTTGCATAATGGGGCCACCTTCTGTCCACTGCTCAAGGCCAGTCAAGAGGAGACCCTGAATCTGTCCTCTACCAGCCACTCCATGATCTCACTCTGGCCCTGGCTACCTTCTGGCTCATCACCTTCCTCACTATTCCCCGGACCCTGTCTCAGCCAGAGATTAGTTATGTTTTCTCCTTTCCCATCTTCACTTAGAGTGCATTACACTTACCTACCTCCAAGATAAACCCAGGTGCTGCCCCATTGTCTCATGGATCTCATTTCCCCTACATTCCCTCTGCTCAAGCCTCCCTGCTGTTCCCCAAACACACTAAGCTTGGTCCCACCCCAGGGCCTTTGCACTTGCTGTTCCCTGCCGGAACATGCTCAACTCTTTTGTCTTCTTCAGGTCTCTGCTCAGACATCACCTCCTCTGAGAAGTCCTCCCTAACTACCCTAGCTAACAGGCTTCTGGCTCCTTTTCTCTGTCCTCATAGCCTGTTCTTCACCTCCAAAGCATTGATACCATTTGTCAATTAACAAGTTGCTCCCTGACTTTTTGAAGTCCATCCCTCCCTACACAAGCCCAGAAGCCCCTTGGAGACAGGAATCTGTCTGTCCTTTCACCATTATATCCCTGATACACAGGGCTTGTAAGTAATAATAATATTAATAAGTATTATTACTTATTATTCCTTAATACTTAGTATTTGTTTCAAGAACAAGAGATATAAAGGCAATGGGAAACTTAGGGATCCTTGTTTTCTGTCCCTATTTTTTTCTCCACACAAATAGCAGCCTATGCGGTCCACTGTTGGACATCTTGCTCTTTTCACTTAATAGGCTTGAAGATATTTTCTTATTAGTATGGAGTATTTTTTTGTTTTGTTTTGCCTTATTGGAGGTATAACTTACATGCAAGAAAACACACCCGTTTCGAATGTATAGCTTGGTGAGTTTTGACAAATGTTCTCCCATGTAACCACCACCATAAAGCCAGAACTCCTAGGGCACCTGGGTGGCTCAGTGGGTTAAGCATCTGACTTTGGCTCAGGTCATGATCTTAGGGTCCTGGGGTCGAGCCCTATGTCTGTGCCCCATGTCTGTGCCCGGTGTCTGTGCCCTGTGTATGTCCCTCCCCTGCCCTTTCTCTCTCTCTCTCTCTCTCGCTCACTCGCTCTCCCTCTCACTCTCTTGCTCTCTCCTTCTTGAGAGCGTGAGAAAGAGAGAGAGAGAGAGAGAGAGAGCACGTGCGCTGGAGCGCAAGAGACAACAAGCCAGGGAGCGGCGGTGCGGTGGGGTGGGGGGAGCAAAGGGAGAGGAAGAAACAGATTCCCCACCGAGCAGGGAGCCCAACACCAGCTCCCAGTTCTCAGTTTGGCACTGGTGGGGAGAAGTGTCGTGTGTGCTCCTCTGTGTGGACACAGACTCCCATCTCTCACTAAATCCAGGGAGCAATGGGATGGCCCCCATGGTGCAGGATGGGAGGGCATCTCTTTTGTTTGTTTGTTTGTTTTTTGTTTTTGTTTGTTTTTTTAGTTACTCCACACCCAACATGGGGCTTGATCTCACCACCCCAGAGATCAAGGGTCACGCGCCCTGGATATCTGGTTTTATAGGAAATTGCCAAGTTCTTTTCCAAAGTGGTCCCACCATTGGTCATGCTCTGAATCCTTCGTGACCCATGAGAATGGGTGGTGCTACGTTGGTTGGCCGGGCCTCAGCATATTCTGAAAACAGGTCCCCACGCTAGGACCTTTGCCACTTGAAGCTGGAGAGGGGGGATGTCTGAGATCCACTTGGCTTTGCAGGGCCCAGGTTATGCCCCAGATTCCTCAGATTTAAATAACAATATTTCCCATAGTATGGCAGGTGCAGGAGAGGTGGCTTCTTCAGTTTTCCATTCTGGGGCCCAGAATGACCGAGGCCAACTCCAGGTGGGACCTGGGAAGACACATTTTGAGTGAGCATCCTGGGTGAGTCTGACATGCTGTAAAGCTTGGGACCACTGAGGCTGGGGTGGGGGGCATGTAAGTGAGAGGGAAAGTCGTTCCAGGTAGAAAGAACTTTGGGAGCAAAAAGATGGGAAAGAACAGGTCAGGGAAGCAAGGACCAGAAATCCAGGCTTCCAAAGGCAGCCAAAGAGCAGGGATTATTCCCCTGAGGTTTTAGTGGGGTAGTGACTACTTGGGTTTGCCCTGTGACTGCATTCGTGTGTGTGGATGCGTGTGTGTGTGTGTGTGTGTGGATGCGTGTGTGTGTGTGTGTGTTTGTGTGAGATACAGAAGGGGGTGAGGACCCCAGGAATTCTGGAGATGATGGGAAATGTGGTGTGGAAACCATGGCAGGCCGGGGAGGGGTAGGGGCCGGGTGGAGGGGTGCAGACCCCATTCTGCACACTCTTTGCTCCAGGCCACTCCCTGCCTTGGATTCTGACCTGAGGACAACTGACTCCCTCATCAGACACTCCTACTCTGGTTCTGCCCTTCCTCCTCCTCCCTCGCCCCTCTTCCTGCTACTCTGGCTGCGGCTATGGGGAAGACAGGTGGGCTGGTGGCCAGCCATGGGTGTGTGTTTGTGTGTTTGTGGTGGCCGGGGGAGTGTCTCCAGTTCTGCATGTGCTCTGAGCTGGGTGAGTGGGCGTCTCCTGGGGACTTCCTGGGGCATCTGGGCTGCAGCCCTGGGGTGCATTGGGTGAGTTACTAAACCTCTCTGTGCCTGTTTCCTCATCTGCAAAATGGGTATGGCAATACCATCTATTTCCTAGGGAGGATGTGGAGATGGAGGTAATTACCCAGGACCATGCCAGCCCACAGGGAGCCCTCAATTACATGAGCAGCATCATTCAGGCGTGAGCTCAACTCTGAGTGTCCCAGGCATGTGTCTGTGTCTTGCAGGAATCTGGGGCAGGAAGCGTGCCTGAAAGCAAAGGGGGTTATCTAGGGCAGCAAGGGAGCAGTCCTGCCAAGGTGGCCTCTGTTTCCTCCTCTGTGAAGTGGGAACAAAAGCAGCGCCCCACACAACCTTAGTGCGGGGGCACGCAGGACGCTGGAGCGCATGTTCGCACATGCCTGTCTGCTGTTACCTTTCCTTGGTCAGTAAAGTGTGGATAAGAGTCACACCCACTTCCCGATCCATTGCTAGAGGATGCCTGGAACTGGGAAGCACCTAGAACAGCACCCACTGAGTACCCAGAAAGCGCTCACCATGGAGGTTGCTGTGGGTAATCCACATGGAACCCCACACCCGTGTTTGCTGGGCTGGGTGTGGGATGTGGCAGGATGTGGCCCTGGGCATCTGGCCCTACAGGTTCCTGGTCACCCTACTTCCTCCGCACCCCGACCTCTTGCCCCCACCATTGCCCCATCCCTCACTCCCAAATCACCAGGACCTCTGAGGGCAGAGTCTTTGGCAGCTGTGCCCTCTTCCCCAGCCCCCCGGGGGGAGGGAAGGGATACAGACACCCTCCAAAACCGAGGTGGGGTTACTACTCCCCTATCTGCTGCTATCTCAGTGCCTCCCTGGGGGTCCCCCCATCTCTGTGCCTCTGAGCGTCTCTCTGCCCTCCACTTGGTTTTCCAGAACAGGAAATGTCGGGGTCCCAAGGGAGTGTCCCAGGTGATGGCAGAGGAGGAAGCAGCAGAGACAGGACTTCCCCCCACCTCCTACCCCTGGATGAAAGTAGGGGTGGGGACAAGAGGGGGTCTTCCTTAATGAGCCTCTTAATCCTGCCACTCTGGATCTTAATGAGGGGGAGGGACCTCATTCGAGGGCAGGGAGCCCTGACATCAGTTCCTTGGTCACACCCCATCCCCCCACCAGTGCCTGAGCCCTCAGCGGGCCCTGGGGAAACTGGGGCAGGAGGCTTGGGAAACGGAACAGGGGCTGGGGACCCGGACTCCTGGGTCCTGGTGGAGGAGATGACCTGCGCTCCTGGTCTGACGGAGCAGGGAGCTGAGGACCCCGACTCCTAAGTCTGAGGGTGGAGGGCCTGGAGGCCCAGAGCCTTCCCCTAACACACACCCCCCTCCAACGCCCGCTGGCGCGCCCCGCCCCTCCCGCCTCCAGTTAACCCCAAGCCTGCGGAGGAGCCCGGGACAGTCGCCCGGAGCCCACGGATGGCGGAGGAAAGCGACCGACACGCGCTCGGAGGCGGGATGGAGGCCGACGAGCCCGCCAGCCCCCAAGAGCCGCCGTCGCCGCCCCCGCCGCCGTCGCCGCCGTCCCCGGCTGCCCCCGACACCCCGGGGACCCCCCAGCCCGAGCAGCCGACGGAGGCCTACGCCCGGCAGCTGCTGCTGGAGGAGTGGAGGCCCCCAGGCGGGAGCCTGGAGCTACCCCCGCGCCTCACCTGGAAGCTGCTCTTCCTGCGGCGGCCGCTCTACCGCAACCTGCTGCGTTCGCCCAACCCCGAAGGTGCGGGAAGGGGCGGGAAGGTGCGGCACCCCGACCCACCGACCGACCGCTGCCCAGTCTCCACCTTCTGCCACCGGCAGTTCGCTCGGACCGTCTGTCTCCTCATCTTTCCGTCTGCTCCCTCGTGTCTGTTCCCTGGGCTCAACCTGTTTCTCTACACCCTTTCCTGTCTCTTCTGTCATTGTGTCCCCCTCCGTCTCCTTGGGGCTCTCTCTTCCTGCCCTGCATCACCCTCTTTCTCTTTCTATGTCATATGTCCCTGTCTCTCCCTGTCTCTCTCTCTCTCTCTCATCCTGTCTGTCGGACTCTCTCTCCCTGCCTCCCTCCGCATGTATTTCTGTCTCTTTCTCTTAGGTGCCTCTCGCTCTGTCCCTCTGTCTCGGTCTCACCAGGACGCCCTCCTCTTTCTCCTCCTTCCCTCCTTCTTCTGCACCATTCCTTTGCCCCAGGACATTCTCAGGACTCTCCCCGGCCCTGACTCACACATCCCTGCCAGGCAGGTCGGTCCTGGCACAGATTCTCGCCCTTCCGGCAGAGCCCTGGGGGGAGGTAGTCAGGCCCAGGCTGAAGGGCTGGAGGCAGTTTCAGCCTGCCTGAGGCTCCGCTCAGCTGCCCCGGTATGTTTCAGGCATCAACATTTATGAGCCAGCACCCCCTACTGGTCCCACCCAGCAGCCCCTGGAGACTCTGGGTAAGTGCTTGTGGGCTTGGCCCAAGGGGTATGAATGGCCCTGTGGAATGGGCAAATTCTAACCCTCTGCTCCTCCACCTGCCAGGCAACTTCCGAGGCTGGTACATTAGGACCGAGAAGCTCCAGCATGACCGCAGGTGGGTGGCGGAGACCCCTGGGGCCCTGCCCCAGTCTCTCACCTCAGGGCCTGGAGAAACTGCCTCTGTGCCCCTCTGGGCCTCAGTTTCCTGCTCCGTACCCAGAGTTTGTCATAAAAGAGAACATTCCTAAAACACAGCGCAGGGTCTGGCTGGGCCCAGCTTGCATATAGTAGGTACTCAATAAATAACAGCTGTCACCGTTACTCTTCTCCACCTCTTCCCTGGGAGGGGGAAGGCACCCAGGCCACCATCTGCCTTCCATTAAACTGAGCCCTGCTTCTGCAGGTTGGGTGGGACAGAGTCACACACGCCTGGGTTGGGAGCCCCGCTCTGCCACTTCTTTGCTGCTTGACCTTAAGCAAGTGACTTCCCTTCTTGAGCCACTTTGCTCATGTGTGTCATGGGGTTCAGACCATCTGGCATTCAGGGGGGAAAGGAGGGAGCTGAGGCTATAAAGGGGGAGAAAGCGCTCATCCCCCATCCATGGGTGCCCTTGGTTTCTCCACGAGGGCACCATGATCGAGGTTTCCTGTTCCCAAGAACCCTAGCAGCTCCCAGACCTCACCTTCCCCGTGCCCTCTCTCACAGCTGGACGGTGAAGCAGCAGTGTGTGGACCTTCTGGCCGAGGGCCTGTGGGAGGAGCTCCTTGACGATGAGCAGCCAGACATCACGGTCATGGACTGGTATGCCCCTCTGCCCAATCCGCCTGCCCTACGGGGTCATGCACAGGGCTCCCCAGAGCACCAGCCTCACCTGTCCTCCCCTGGTGTGAGCTTGTCACCAAGACCCTCATGTCATGGCAGGATCCAGCCCCGCTTACTGTTCTAGCTCCTTCCCTCTGAGACTTCCAGCTTCTGAGGCGCACCTCGCTGGACATCGTTCCTTCTTTCTTGGATGATTGTCCCCCTCTGCTCTCTAGACAAATTCCTCCTTATCCTTTGGGATTCTGCTACACGTGGCTCTGCCGGGAAGCCTTCCCAGACCACCCTCCAGCTGGCTCAGAAGCCGTATGCTCCAGGGCTCTGGGCTCCCCATTCCCAGCCCCTAACGTTCCGGATGGTCACTGTCTGGTGACAGGTCTGCTTCCCACACCAGGCTATATGACTCCCACAGGGTCGCCGTGGGGGGCCGCCTTGGTCAGGGCTGTGTTGCCCATGCTAGCCATCCTGGGTGCACAGAGTGGAAGCCAATGAGCATGTGTCACACGATGTTAGGGATGGGGGACGAGGTGGGGACACGGAAGCTGCGGTGGCAGCTGAAGGTCTGGACCCTACCCCCAGGTACGAGGACAGCCGGCTAGACACGTGTGTCTACGAGCTGCACGTCTGGTTGCTGGCAGCTGACCGCCGCTCAGTCATCGCGCAACACCACGTGGCTCCCCGATCCTCTGGTCGGGGCCCCCCCGGCCGCTGGCTCCAGGTGAGGCTCTGCCCTGGCCACCAACCCTGGCCACGTGTCCATGTCCCAAGACCTCAGAGAGGGCGGAGGTAGGAGAGAAGGGTTCCTGGGTCCCTGACCAGACTTCTCCCTGACCCCACCGCAGGTGTCCCACGTCTTCCGCCAGTACGGCCCTGGCGTGCGCTTCGTTCACTTCCTGCACAAGACCAAGAACCGGAGGGAGCCTGGCGGGCTGCGGCGGACAAGGGTGACGGACTCCTCCGTGTCTGTGCAATTCAGGGAGTGACTTAGCTGTCCAACTCCCGGCCTGTTCTGACCCTTTGTCTCACTGGTCCATAACGTGTGATCCCTTAGCACCTCCCTGATATCTTAGCGCTTCCCTGACCCTTTGCATCTCCCTGACCCCTTAATATCTTCTTGTTCCTTTATCCCTTTGGACCGCTTAGCATCTCTTTTACCTCCCTGACCTAGAAGTCCCTGGCCCTTAGCACCTCCTTGACCCTCAGGAGTCCCTGGCCCTTAGCACCTCCCTGGCCCTTTAGCTCTGACCTGTTGTCTCCACACTTTCCTGATGTGTGGAGAAGCAACCCCTGTTCCCTTCCCACCTTCATGACCCTTCAGCTTCTCTTTGGTCACTTACCACTCCCCAGGCCCCTGCTTCCTGCCTGGCCCTTGATTTCCCACCTGACATCTTAACACCCCCTTGAATGACAGACTTTGGTTTCTTCTGCGCTCTCTGAGCCCCGTGAGGGCTGAGGGCAGCAACTGCTTCTTCCCAAGTTAGTGCTCCGCAGACAGTAGGTGCCTCGTAAATCGTTGGTGATTGGTGAATAAGTTCACAAGCGTGAGGATGCTGAGCATTTCCCTGGTCTTTGCTCCTCAGAATGACACTGAGCTCATATCCCACAGGCACGTCCTGTAACCCTTATCCTCCAGCACCTCGCAACGCCCGTGCCGTGTGCACCTCCCGCCACGACCTCTGGTCTCTTTACTTAGCCCCAGTTTACAGCCTCTTGGCCTTTCCACTGACCTCTCTGCTCCAATTCTGTCCTCTCAGATGCTCTCCTCATTCCCCTTCTCCCTCCAACCCCAAATTCTCACCTCCCCCAGAGCTGGTCCCCATACCTCTCCTCCCCACAAGACCCCCCCATTCCTCCCAGAGTCCCCCCAAAGCCATCAAGTTCTCCATCAAGGGCCATAATCACTGGGGATGGTGGTGGGACAGATGATAAACTTGAGCTACAATTTTTCTTCATGTGTTGGGGGAAGAGATTGAAAATCTGTAACAACTGCGAAGTCCCAGGCTCTGGCCAGATCTAGCATGAGACCCTGGTCCTAGCCTGGGGCAGGGTCCTTGACTGCCTCTTGCTCTTCCAGGCCTGACTCCTGAGATGGGGCTGGAGGTCCCTGGTAGGCAGAACAGCTTGGGGGGAGGGGAGGGATTGAGGGATTCAGGGAAGGGCTTTCTGCCAAAACGTTCAGGGAAGCATTTTAGTGCTATCACTGCATGTCGCACACATGTCCCGTGGATGTGTATCTTTGTGCCCATCTAAACGGATGGCGGAATCTCTGAGTATGAACCCCTCTCCAGCATTCTCCCAGGTACGGGCTGATGCAGGCCTGACAGCCCTGCTCTCTCCCCCACCCCACCCCTGTTCTGTATGGACTTGGTTCCCAAGCACGAGTAGATGACAGACAGGGATAATGTCACAAGGGCTATATTGCAGGGAAGGCGGGTTTCGAGGGACAGGCAGAAAGTTCTCTCCTCCTGGGACTTGGGGACTTCAGCAGACCCCAGAGACAAGGCCAGATGACGAGCTCTGCACCCTGTGGGGGTTGGAGAAGAAGTATCCCTAAGGCATCAGTAACACCTGCAACAGAATAAAAATGATCATTTTTGGGGGGGTGCCAGGGGCTTAGAGATCCAGAGTGGGGGTGGCAGTTCTAAAAGGCTGAGATGGGGTGGAGGGCTGGGGCTGGGCTCGAAGCTCATGAGCTGGGTGTCCTGGGGGCCCTTGGAGCTCTTGTGGAGGGACAGAGACAGGTGACATGGTTTTGAAGAGTACTAGGACTAGATTTAGGGTCCCACGTTCTGTGAGCTCCCATATGTGAGTGCACAGTGGGCTGGGTGAGGGTGCCCAAAGTTGGATCTGGGGGCTCCAGAACCTTAACAGGGACTTTGGGACTGGTTGCAGGGCTGTGCCTGATCTAGAGGGTCTACGTGGGCAGGAACATGAAGGTAGATAGGGTGTTCCTAGAACGGGGTCTCGGGGTGGGTCAGTTTAGAGTCTGGGAGTCTCAGAGCTGGCTCTGGTGGCTCCGGGATCTGGGACTGACTGGGTTTCGTTCTGGGGGCTTTGGGGTGAGAAGACTGGTGGCTCCCCATCTGCAAGCTAGGCCTAGGACAGCAGCTCTGGATGGGTCCGCAGGTGGAGAATTCAGGAAGGAGGGAGGCAGATGCTCCCAGAATGGAGGCTAGAGGGCTAGAGGGTGGGGTCCCTTCTGAGTGTGGGAATCCCGGAGTTGGGTGCGAGAGCTCTGAGTGGTCATGGGCTTGGGGGAAGGGATGCGGGTAGGAGAAGGGAGATCTCCAAGATTGGTCCCAGGGACCCCCAGTGGGGGTCAGGGACCAAGGGGTCTGGGGGCTGGGCTCGTGCCGCGGACGCAGAGACAAGGCTGTGGGTGGAGGCGGGGCCGGGCAGGCACCTGCAGTAGAGCGACGCGATGGTGTTGGACCAGTGACCAAAGATACCCTTGCGGAACTCTTCGAGGCGCGGGTAGGCGCCCGCCGAGAACTTGCGCGTCTTGCCGGCCTTGCCGCGGAGGGACCACACGGTGATCTCGCAGCGCGGGGCCACCACCAGCGAGGAGGCGACGTTCGTCCAGTCAGAGGGCAGGAAGGGCAGGTCGGCGCCCGGCTCCAGCGACAGCTGGGCGCCCCCGCAGCAGTTCTGGTAGTAGGGGTCGCTCTTGTCGTACAGCCTGGCGCACGTGCGCGTCCCGTCGGGCTTCTTGAGGTCCGCGGGGGCCGGGCAGGCAGCTCGGCCGCCAGGGACGGCCGCCAGGGCCAGGGCCAGCAGCAGGGGGCAGAGCGGGGACATGGCGACACTGCAATGCCGCGTCCCCGCGCGCTTTTATTGAGCCTGGCCCGTGGGAAGGGAGAAGCTGCGAGATAAGGACGCCCTCCCCACCTCCCCACCAACCCTCCCTGGAGCAGGGAGACCTTCCTCACCTACGTCGGAGACCCACAGCCAATGAACACATGACGGACATACTTGTGTACAGCTTAGCAGCTTAAGATTTCACGTGGCAAACATTTAAAAAAAAAAAAAGAAAGAAAGAAAGTCAATTAACAGGACTTGAGGACGAGTCTCTTGCAATACAGAAGGGAACATAGGGTTAATAGTATAGGTAAGAAAAGCTCTTAAAAACCCACAGGGATTTGAACGAACCCCTTTCCAAATAAGGTGAAGACGGAGGGGGAGGGGCTGGGTCTCCAGGCTGGGCAAGTACCCCGTTGGGACCCAGCACCTTGGGAAAGGAGAAGCTGGAGATAAGGAGAGAGAGGCCCCGGAGGGGAGCGAAGAAAGGAAAGGAGAGGAGAGGAGGAGACGAGGACAGAGATCACACGACCCTCACGAGCAGGAGAGCTTCCCAACCAAGGCTGGAAACCCAGAATCTGTGAAATGGACATATTTGCACAACTCTTAAAAACCACTGCAAGGCAATGTACAAAAGGCTTGAGGGGGGAACATTTACAACACTGGGACAGGATATAATTAATAGCTATCATATATAAAGAGTGCTTACAAATTGACAAGAAGATATCAAACAATCCCCCCCCCCCACTCGGCCTCCAAGAAAGACAAGCCTTGGAGCGGGAGAAGGAAGGAAGAAGAGGGTGCACCCCCTACTCCCACTTCCCAGGAGCCAGGGGATTTTCTTAACAAAGATTAGAAATCTTGAATTTATAAAAGAAACAGGACCTACCGAACTGTATAAAATGTAAACTTTTTGTACAGCAACAAACACAGACTAGACAATTCTTGTAATGCACAATAAACAGTTACCAATTAGTGAGCAGAAATGCCACAGGCTAAAGGAAAAAATTGAGGACCTGCCCAGGAAGGGTTGAGAGGCTGGGACCTCAGAGTGGGACAGGGAGCTGGGCATTCGGGACCCCCGCCAGGGCCCTTTGGAGACTCTTTGGAGTTCCTGGCCTCCTGCCTAGTGAGCATTGAGTCAGGCATGGATGAACTAATGAGACAAACAGTGGTCCAAGTCTGTGGCTCTGTGGGTAAGGCCAAATCTGGGCCTCAGTTTCCTCATCTGTAAAATGGGTGGTATTTTCTTCCTGTACTATAGGGCTGTTAGGAGGATTACAAGGGATCATAGAAAGTACAGGGGAATAAAGGAACAGCCTCTGGAGCCACGCTGCCTGGGGCCAAATCCCAACTCCTCCTTGAGCTGTCCGCACCTGACTCCATCTTCCCAAGGAGACTCCATGTCTCCCAAGGAGACAATGTGGTATCCACCTCAGGACGCTGGTATAGGAGGTAAGTGAGTTAATCCACATGACAACGCTAATAGTAGGGCCCCTGCCGAGAGCTTTGTGCGTATTTGTCACTGTTGTTATGCCAGCCCTTAGTGTGGTGCTCAGTAAATGGAAAGCAGAACAACACATCAGCAATGATCTGCTGTTATTCCCTCCTCCTCCCCCGGATGCTGTCTCCTGCCTTGGCCAGGGTCATGCGGTTCCAAAGAGCCTAAGGCTGGAAACACTTGGAAGTAGGTTTAAATTTTGACTCTGTCACCTTGCTGAGTGACCTCAGGCAAGTGAACTCACCTCTCTGAGCTTCAGTCTCCTCCTGCCTTCAATAGGCTAACAGAAAATGATACTAGAAAACTATATAAATAAATCTGGAACTGGGGCGCCTGGGTGGCTCAGTCGGTTTGGCGTCTGACTTTGGCTCAGGTCATGATCCCAGGGTCCTGGGATCCAGCCCCCATGTCAGGCTTCCCACTCAGCAGGGAGTCTGCTTGAAGATTTCTCTCCCTGTCCCTCTGCCCCTCCCCCACCCTGCTCATGCTCTGTCTCTCTCAAATAAGTAAAATCCTTAAAAAAAGAAATCTATAACTGACATGATAAAATATTATTCATAAACATTAGGAACAATCCACATCGTTGTTATTCATAAATATAAATACTTAGGGGCGCCTGGGTGGCTCAGTGGGTTAAGCCACTGCCTTTGGCTCAGGTCATGATCTCAAGGTCCTGGGATCGAGTCCCGCATCGGGCTCTCTGCTCAGCAGGGAGCCTGCTTCCTCCTCTCTCTCTGCCTACTTGTGATCTCTCTCTGTCAAATAAATAAATAAAAAATCTTTAAAATATATATATAAATACTTAATGTTTAATATGGAAAGAAAACAGTATCGATATAAATGCATAAAGCACCAAGTCCAGTGCCTAGTACCTGGAAGTTACTCTGGAAACAGGAACTGTTATGACTCTTCTATGATTCCCAGATCCTGGATCCTGGCCTGGCTCTGTCCCAAACCAGACCTGGATCCTTCTCCCTCCTTCCGTCTTGTGAGCCCAGGAAATCTAATCTCCAGCTGCTAACTTCCCAGCCCGCCTCCTTGACCTCGGGGGAGAGAGCCCTCACCCTCCCAGCTCTGCCTGTCCAGACTCAGGGATGGAGACAGGTAAGTGCGGTGCGGTTGGGAAGGGCCATGAGCATCAGACACTGGGACAACTCAGGACAGCAAGGAGACCCTGCTAGGGAGAAGCCCCAGGGACAGAAACACAGGATGCAGGTGGCCACAGCACACATGGAGACCCAGAACGAGTGCACAGCATCCTCAATCAAGGGACACATACATGGGCAGGGGGTAGGGACCCAACATGACATAGTCAGCCAATGACAGTCACTGAGTCTCACTCGTGAGTCCTAGAGAACAGCACAAACTGAGTGCAGACACACGCTTGGTACACAGTCCAAGAGAAACATGGTCCCAGACAATGCACCCCCTACAGAAACACACCCACCATCAACCCAGGCCCCCAGCCCTCCACCACTCCCACGCCACACCCCATGAAATCTCAAAAGCACAAAACCCCATACACACATCTGTCGTGCTAGCAGGAGCACCCACAAGGCATCTTCGTCCAGAAGCAGTCCTGTTACTGTTTATTAACACAAACTGGGCAAATAGTAGAAAAATAAACATCTCCTTTTTTTCCATTTTTTTCTTCCAAAAATGGAAGAATGTCCTGCCCTTGAGAAATTCATGAGCCTTTGAGAAAGTCAGACAGTAAATTAATAATTTCAAACACTATGTGAAAAGAGTTAAAACGGGCATGGCAAAGGACTCTGGGAATAAATGGGGAAGAATACCAGGGTTTTCTTTAATATCCGCTGATATATTGTGATTCGTATAATAAGGAAAACATCTTTTCAGATCATACAACCTTAATGCCACTTCTTCCAGGAGACCATAAAAAAAAAAAGGAGACTGGTATGCACATGAAATTGCCACTAGCAGAAAAAGAAAGTATTCGTCTGAATTAGGACAGTCCCCGAACATCAACAGTATTGGGGGCACATAGTTTCAATGAAAATGCGGTCTAATGCATAAACACGGGAAAATACTCAGATCAGTACTTAAGTTCACACCGGATCATGGGAACTCACCACACTTCTGCATCAATATGGCACTGGATGGGGTCATTTCTAGATAATCCTTAAGGGCTAATAGGACTCTCCAAAGCAGCCATTACTGTGTGGTTTGGAAATAGTGATTCTAGAAGCGTGGTCTCTAGCTCAACGGGATTGACATCTCCTGGGGAACTTCTGGGCCCCTGGGTGGCTCAGCTGGTCAAGCAGAGTCCTGGGATTGAGTTGGGCATTGTGCTCCCTGGTCAGCAGGAAGTCCGCTTCTCCCTCTGCCCCTCCCTCTGTCTGCGCGTGCTCTCTCACTCAAAAATAAATTTTAAAAACTTAAAAATAGAAATGCAAATTTTCAGCCTCACCCAAGTCGTTTGAATTAGAAAAGGCCCAACGATTGTAGGGTGGGGCCCTACAATCTGAGTTTTAGATGCCCTCCTGGGGATTCGATGCCTGCTGGAGTTTGAGAACGAATGGGCTAAGGTGTTGGTCTTCTGAGGTTTCCTATGTCACTGATTGTTTATTGCATCTAGAATTTTCTGTAGTGACACCTCAATTTGCTCATCTCCTGTAACATGGTGTTTCATATAATTTTCCTGATTAAAACAAATCCCATTAGCAGTAGAAAAAGAGACATGTCTTGGGAGTCCCAGCTGGAGCCTTGGAAGAGAGTGAATGGGTTCCAAAGACCTCAAATGAACTTGAATCTTCTCTAACACAGACAAAAAAGGTCGGTCATCATCTAACTTCAGGAGAAGCTGAAGACCTTATACGCAGGTACACCTGCCCCAGGTGAGCGCCTTGTTTTCAGGTCTCCCCGGGTCCCATGGCCCCCTAGTGGTCTCGGCCAGAGCTTCTTCCCTTCCTACGCAAACCCCTTGGGGGCGGGGAGGGTCTTGTTAAAATACAGATGCCGATTCAACAGGTCTGGGTTAAGGATCTAGGTTCTGCATTTCCTGCGAGCTCCCAGGTGCTGCCAGGCTGCTGGGGGCTGGGCGGGGGGATGGGGCACTGAGTCACTGAGTAAGTGGCTCCCCTAGCTGAGACGGATGTAGCAAAGGTACAGCGGCAAATCAGGCACCTGCCACCAGAAGGGCGTGGCAAGAATTCAGAGGTGGGCAAGGCCAGGGAGACGCTGGGGAGCGGTTGCGTTTGAAAGAGAAAACTCCAGTGAAATTTCAGAAGGAAGCCTATGGAGGAAGCGAAGTCTGAAACTCCTCGGGGCTAAACAGCTTTGGCCCAAGAGTCGCTGCGGGTGCAGGTGCAGGTGCGGGCGCAGGTGCTAGTGCGCGGTGATCCCTCTTGCGGAGCCCGAAGCTAGGCGGGGTTTCGAGGGACGCCCACAGGGTTAGGGGAGGCTGGGAGCCCTCGCGAGGTGGCGCCAGAGCACGGAGATTCCTCGGTTGGACGGGGCGGGCTAGAGCCCAGGTTCAAATCCTGACTCTGCCAATTACGAGCCCCGTGCTTCCTCGTGTGTAAAGTGGGGATAATATACAAAAGTTAGTTATAGCTAGGTTTCCCTTCTTATTGCTTACATTAGTCGTTGGTACATTCTTTTTTTTTTCTTGATCAGTTTTAAGATATAATTGCAGCTGTTTTATGAGTCTTTTCAAGTTACCGACAATAACTAATGTTTAGCTGTGTAGATTCCTCTCTATTGGATATGTGGCTTTCTTTAATTTGATCGTCAATAAGAGTAACATTCGTTTCTATTGTGCATTCGGATTCTTTTCTTTTATTCTGCTTTGAATTTTTGTGTGTGCGCGCCATTCTTGTCCTAGTGTTTTGAGATAGATGTTTAGTTTGCTTATATTTAACCTTTTTTCTTTTCTCTCATTTGTACTCAAGGCTTTCCACTTCCTTTGTAGGAGTGGTGTTGGCTTAAGTAAAATAATAAATGTAGCATGCTAAGATTGTGGCAGGCAGGGGCGCCTGGGTGGCTCAGTGGGTTAAAGCCTCTGCCTTCAGCTCAGGTCTGATCTTGGGGTCCTGGGATCGAGCCCCGCATCGGGCTCTCTGCTCAAGCAGGGAGCCTGCTTCCTCCTCTCTCTCTCTCTGCTTGCCTCTTTGCCTACTTGTGATCTCTGCCAAATAAATAAATAAATAAATAAATAAAGATTGTGGCAGGCACACAGAAAGTGCTGGGTGTGTTAACTGTTAGTGTTGGTGTGGGCTTTGATTATTATTATTAATCAGAGGCCTTAAAGACAGAGAAAGATACAGGGGAAGAATCCTGAATCAATTACACATTGGTTTTCTGTTGCTGCCATAACAAATGATTTAAAAGTTGGTGGTTTATAAACATAGATTTATTATCTGACAGGTCTGGAGGTCAGGAATCCAAAATGGGTTTCACTGGGCTAAAATCAAGGTGTCTGCATGGCTGAATTCTTCTGTAGAGGACAATCCATCCCCTTGCACTTTCTAGTTCCTAGGTGCTATTTGCATTCTTTGACTTGTGACCCCTTCCTCCTTCAAGGCCAGCAACATAGCATCCTCAAAACTTTCTCTGATTCAGACTCGCTCTTCAGACTGATTCAGTCCCCTCTCCCACTTTAAAGGGTCTTTGTGATTACACTGGACTCACTCAGATAGCCCAGGATAATTTCCTTATTTTAAAGTCAGCTGATTAGCACCTTCTTTTTTTTTCTTTTTCTTTCTTTCTTTTTTTTTTTTTTAAAGATTTTATTTATTTATTTGACAGAGAGAAATCACAAGTAGATGGAGAGGCAGGCAGAGAGAGAGAGAGGGAAGCAGGCTCCCCGCTGAGCAGAGAGACCGATGTGGGACTCGATCCCAGGATCCTGAGATCATGACCTGAGCCGAAGGCAGCGGCTTAACCCACTGAGCCACCCAGGCGTCCCTTTTTTTTTTTTTTTTTTTTAAGAGACAGTTGGGGGTAAAGAGAGAGGGAGAGAAAATCTTTTTTTTTTTAAAGATTTTATTTATTTATTTGACAGAGAGATAGAGCACAAGTAGGGGGAGCGGCAGGCAGAGGGAGAGAAGCAGCCCTCCCGATGAGCAAGGATCCTACATGGGGCTTGATCCCAGGACCTGGGATCGTCATGACCTAAGCCAATGGCAGACACTTAACCAACTGAGCCACCCAGGCGCCCCGAGAGAGAATCCTAAACAGGCTTCGTGCCCAGTACAGAGCCTGACATGGGGCTGGATCTCATAACCCTGAGATCACAACCTGAGCCGAAATCAAGAGTCAGACGCTTAACCGGCTGAATCACCCAGGTGCCCCAATTAGCACTTTAGTTCAATCTGCAGACTTAACCCCCCTTTCCATGTAATATAACGTATTCATGGGGACTGGAGATTAGGACATGGACATCTATGGGGGACAATTATTCTGCTAGCACAGATTAGCATTGAGTTTTACTATCAATGAGGAATACTCTCTCTTGTAGGAAGAGAGGAACCACCCAAGCTGTCTAGGGCTCTGGTGTCAGGACCCAACCTCCTTCCATACTGTTGCTCCATCACCAGTATGTGGCTTCCTCCTCATGGTCCAGGATGATTGCTTGAGCTCCATCCTTCACATCCACATCCCAGGTGGAATGGGAGGGAGGGAGGAAGAAGGATTGCCTCACCAGAAGTACCACAGGATACTGCTCTCTACATCCTGTTGTCAGAACTTAGCTGCAGGTGGGCACGTGATGACGCAGGAAGCTGTCTTAACCCAGGTTAGCCATTTATAGAATGACAGGTCTAAGTTTCCTATCACTAAAGAAAGAACAGATATGGAGATGTGGTCAAAAAGCTTGGGTAAGAGGCAGGTTGTGGGATGACAGAGAGTCAGATAGGACCCAGATCTGCAGGAGAATTAAAAATGGAGTCCTTCCTGTCTACGGCCATACCACCCTGAACGCGCCCGATCTCGTCTGATCTCGGAAGCTAAGCAGGGTCGGGCCTGGTTAGTACTTGGATGGGAAAAATGGAGTCCTTCCTAATCACAGCCTGGGTATGGTAGCGAGTAGGCGGGTTGCGGTCGGCTGATGAATGGCGTCCAGCCACATTCAGGTACTAATCCTGGAAGCCGTGCGTGTGACCTTATTTGGCACAAGGGACTTAGCAGATGTGATTGAATTAAGGAGCTTCAGGTGGGGGAGATTGCCCTAAATTATGTGGGTGGACCCTAACTGGAAACACATGTCCTTGTAAGAGGACGGCTGAGGGAGACGTTACTCCAGAGAAGTGATGACCTGAGCAGAGATTGGGGTGATGTGCTTTGAAGACAGAGGAAGGGGCCACAAGTCCAGGAAGGCAAGTGGCCACCAGAAGTTGAAAAAGGCAAGGAAATGAATTCTTCCCTGAATCATCCCTGAGGAATTTCAGCCCTGCTGACACTTGATGTTAGCCTTTGAAATCTCACTTTCACCTTCTGGCCTCCAGAACTGTGGGAGAGTACATCGTGTTGTTGCAAGTCACTGAGTTTGAGGTGATTAATCAGCCATAGGAAATGAATATAGTGACCTTGCCCTAAAGAGCTCATATTCTCTAGGAGAAGTAACTGGAGCAGGAGATCCCCTGAGAAATGGGGTGTTGGTTAAAGTCTTCCAGGGAATCAAAATGATTATAGATCCAACACTTCTTCTTCTGGGTATTTGCCTGAAGAAAACAAAACACCAATTCAAAAAGATAGCTGCACCCTCTTGTTCCTCACAACGCTGCTAACAATAGCCAAGACATGGGAGCATCCTAAGTGTATGAATGGATAAGGAAATACAGTACATACACACAATGGAATGTCATTTGGCCATAAAAAAGGGAAATCTTGCCATATGCAACAACATAGGTGGGCCTTGAGGGCATCATCCTAAGTGAAGTAAGTCAGAACAAGACAAATACTGGATGATCTCACTTATATGTGGAATACAGAAAGAACAAACAAGCAAAGAAAACCAAACTCATAGAAATAGAGAGCAGATTGGTGGTTGCCTGAGGTTGGGGTAGACTTTGGGAAAATGGGTGAAATGGGTCAAAAGGTACTAACTTCGAGTTATAGAATAAATGTCATGGGATTGTAATTACAGCGTGATGACTACAGTTAATAATCTGTATTACATATTTGAAAGTTGCAGGAGTGCCTGGGTGGCTCAATTCATTAAGCATATGCCTTTGGCTCAGGTCATGATCCCAGGGTCCTGGGACTGAGTCCTTCATTGAGCTCCCTGCTCCCCCCCTGCCCTGCTTCTCCCTCTGCCCGTCCCCCAGCTCATTCTCTCTCTCTCTTAAAAATACATACATACATACCTTGAAAGTAGCTAAGACAATAGATCTTAAAAATTCTCATCACAAGAGAAAAAAATTTGTAGCCATATATGGTGATGGATGTTAACTAGACTTATTTGGTGATCATTTCACAATATATACCAATCTTGAATCATTATGTTGTATACCTGAAACTAACATAATGTTATATGTCAGTTGTACCTCAATTTTTAAAACATTTTATTTATTTATTTGAGAGAGAAAATGAGAGAGAGAGAGAGATTAAGAGAGGGGAGGAGGTCAGAGGGAGAAGCAGACTCTCTGTGGAGCTGGGAGCCTGACGTGAGGTTTGATCCCGGAACTCCAGGATCATGGCCTAAGCTGAAAGCAGTTGCTCAACCAACTGAGCCACCCAGGTGCCCGTGTACCTCAATTTTTTAAAAAAGTGATTATGGGGGGGGCGCCTGGGTGGCTCAGTGGGTTAAGCCGCTGCCTTCCGCTCAGGTCATGATCCCAGGGTCCTGGTTTCGAGCCCCGCATCGGGCTCTCTGCTCAGCAGGGAGCCTGCTTCCTCCCCTTTCTCTGCCTGCCTCTCTGCCTGCTTGTCATCTCTCTCTGTCAAATAAATAAATAAAAAATCTTAAAAAAAAAAAGTGATTATGGGGAGCAGGGGGAAGGGACTTCCAGGAGTCAAGGGCTAGATTAGATTGGTGTTAATATACCCCAAAGTAGTAGTAGTATAATTAAAAATAATGACAGTAGCAATAATAAAAGTGATACAGTAATAGTGCCCATTTACTTTGTGCTAAATTCTCTGTCAAAGGCCCCACACACATGTTCTCATTTACTCTTCATAGACACTCAGTGGGTTGGTGACAATAACCTGTAAGTTAAGAGAGGCTGCGTTTCCTGCAGTAACAAGTAGCCCTCAGGGGCTGACATTTGCAAAAGTTCATCTCTTTCTCACACTGTGCACTCATCACAGGTCAGTTTGGGGCTCTGCTTGCTACGGTCTATACTCAGACAATACCTGAATTGTTGTCATTTTCTGGTCATAGGAAAAAGCAGGCAATGCACACAGAAATGACATGTCATACCGCTCACATTCCGGGGCCAGGGAGTGGGGGTAATTGGCTTCACAAGGTAGACAAAAAACATTGCCCTCGTAGAGATCATATTCCATTGTGGAAGACAGGCAATGAACAAAATAAAATAAATGTAATGACTGAATGCTAGAGGGTGTACCTGCAATGGAGAAAAGTGAATCAAGCAGAGAGCATAGAACAAGGTGGGAACAATTTTGAATGAGTGGTCAGGGAAGCCTCAGGAAGAAGCATTTGAGCAAAGACTTGTGGAGGGGAAATAGGGCAGTTATGGCAATGCTGGGGGGAGAGGATTCCCAGCAGAGGGAACTGCCAGAGCAAAAGAGTATTTAAGAAATGGCAAGGAGTTTGTGTGGGCAGAATGCAGAGAGGTAGGAAGAGAGGGGAAGAGAAGGAGTCAGAGAGGTCATGGGGGCAGGTCATATGGAGCCTTATATAAGGACTTTGTCTTTTACTCTGAGTGAGATGGAGCCAGGAGAGATCAGGGGAGACTCCTGACCTGACTCAGGTATTCACGGAGTCCCTCTGGCTGTGTATGAGGAACAGACTGGGGGATTTGAAGCAGGAGTAGGGAACTCAGGAAGGAGGCTGCTTCCATGATCCAGGTGGGAGAAGATGGACAAGACTAGGGTAGGGGCCGTGGAGAGAGTGAGAAATGGTCAGATTCGGCACATACTTACAACTGGATTTGCTAAACAGATGTGGGAAATGACAGAAAAAAAGGGAGCCAAGGATGATTCCAAGGTCTTTCACCTAGGGGTTTGGAAAGAAGAACTGCCATTTAATGGGTTGAGAAAGATTATAGAAATAACAGGTTTAAAGATTTATTTATGTATTTTAAAGAGCGAGTGAGCGAGAGAACAAGCAGGGTGAGCAGCAGAGGGAGACGGAAAAGCAGACTCCTCGCTGAGCAGGGAGCCCAACGTGGGGCTCAATCCCAGGAACCTGGGATCATGACCTGAGCCAAAGGCAGACACTTAACTGACCAAGCCACACAGACACCCCTAGGTTTTAAGTGAGAAGAGCAGGAGTTACATTTTGGGTAATGATAAGTTTGAGAAGTCCAGTGAACATCTAAATAAGGTTGTTCAGTGGTCAATCTGATATGTAAGCCTGGAGTTCTGGGGTGAAGTCTGAAGATCAAAGTTTGTGAGTTGTATCAGTCAGTTTGTGCTATGTCATAAGCAACTACAGAAACCTCAAAAATACAATGATCGCTTACTTAGCCCAGCATTTGCAGACCAGCTGGAGGTGGCTCTACTGATATCTGGGGTTGGTAGATTCAGACCAGGTTCAGCTGGGTGGCTCTGCTTTAAGCTGTGGGTCTAGCTGGCTCTGGTATGAGGCCAAGCTGAGGAACAGCAGCAAGCCAGGAGAGCTCTAATTGCCGTGACCAAAGCTCAGGAGGCTTCTTAAGGCTTAGACTGAGAACTGACACATTACCTCTTCTAGATATACACCATTGGCTTAACAATTAATATGGCTGTGTCAAAAATCAAGAGGCAGAGAAGTAAACTCTGTCTTCAGTGAGACTGTGTCAAGGGTATGGATGCAGGGAATTGGAAGAATTTGCACCAATAATTCAATCTGTCCCGAGGTGCCATGACTGTAGAGGTCGGGTAGGCTCTAAAGCCATGAGAATAGATGAATGCATCACGGATACAAGAGATAAAGGCCAGGATGAGTTCTGGTATATTCCAATGTCTATAGATGGGGAGATGAGAAGATGAATCAGCAAAGAAGACTGAAAAGAAGGCACCAGAGAGGTAGGAAGAAAACCAGGCAAGTGGGAACTCGTGAAGAATGTGTTTGACAGAGCAGAGCTGTAACAGATCACCATAAACTTAGCAACTTAAAACAATGCAAATTTTCCATCACCTGATGACTGGACAAATAAAAGGTGGTCCATACATACAATGCAATATTATTCAGGTCTCTTTAAGATTTTATTTTATTTGCTGGGGAGAGGGGCAGAGGAAGAGGGAGAGTGAGAAAATCTCCATGGATTCCTTGCTGAGCACGGAGCTTGGAGCCCCTTGTGGGGCTTGACATAGGACTTGGTCTCATGACCTTGAGATTGTGACCTGAGCCAAAACCAAGAGTCTGTTGCTTAACCAGCTGAGCCACCCAGGCAACCCATTATTCAGCTTGTAAAAAGGAAGGAGATTCTGACACATGATAAGATGTAACATGGATGAACCTTGCGGACACAATGTAAAGTGAAATAAACCAGTCACAAAAATAAACATATTGTAGGATTCCAGTTATAGGAGGTACCTGGAGTTGGTAAATTCATAGAGTCAGAAAGTAGGGTGGTGGTTGCCAGGGGCTGGGGGAGGGGGGAGGAGAAATTGTTGTTTCATGGGTACTGGGTTTCAGTTTTGCAAGATGAAGGAGTTCTGGAGATAGGTAGCACAACCATGTGAAGACAATACTACCAACCTGTCCACTTACAAATGGCCAAGATGGTAAATCTTCTGTGTATTCTTCACAGTGAAACCTTTTAAAAATTGCCTAACCAAAGGAACAGAACAAAAACACTCTGCAAATTTATGCTACAATAGTTCTGGAGGTTGGAAGTCTAAAATCAAGGTGTTGGCAGGGCTGGTTCCTTCTAGAGACTATGGGGGAGAATCCATTTCCTTGCCTTATTCAGTGTTGAGGGTCACCTGGCTTCCTTGACTTGGGTTTCCTTCCCCACAGCGTTCCAATCTGCTGCTTCCCACGGCACTCCTCCTGCTCTTGACTCTAACCCTCCTGCCTTCCTCTTATAAGGACCCCTGTGGGGATGCCTGGTGTGGCTCAGTTGGCTAAGCATCTGCCTTTGGCTCTGGTCATGATCCCAGGTCCTGGGATTGTCCCTCATTGGGCTCCTGGCTAATCGGGGAGCCTGCTTCTCCCTTTCCCTCTGTCTGCCATTTCCCCTGCTTGTGTTTCTCTCTCTCTCTCTCTCTCTCTCTCTGACAAATAAATAAATAAAATCTTTAAAAAAAAAAAGGACCCCTGTGATTTTACTGGGTCCACCTGGACAGCCCAGAATAATCTCCCCATCTCAAGACATTTAACTTAATCACATCTGCAAAGCCTCTTTTACTGTGTATGGGGAAATAGTCACAGGTTCCAGGGACCAAGAACATCTCTGAGACCCACTCTTCAGTCCACCACACAATGGTGGCAACAAACCACAATGGCGCTGGCAGAACTTGTGCCTTTGTCACTGAAAGATATTTTCAGATACTTTCTTATTGCATTATCTTCTAACAGGCATCTCAAAATATTATTTATGATCACCTCTACTTTTAAGTTAAAGTAGCTATTAAAGCTGCCATGAGTGGCTTTTTATTTAACACAATAGTGAAGAAGCACATAAATTACTATATTGCAGTTTTAAAAAATATTTTGATAACTGCATTGCAATAAGAAATGGATTTCTTTGTCCTGTGTATTTTATTTTGAGAAGCTTTGCAAGTCTGTCTTGAGGTCCAATGCATGAAAATGGGTAAGAATGCCTGCCCTCGGGGGATTGTAGAGCAGGGGAAAAAATGGGTCCCTAGAAGACTGAGTGGAAACACCCTGCTAGCTGGATCACTCCCCTTGGGGCCGTGGGGTGGTAGAGCTTTACACTTCTGTGGGTTTTTTTTTTCATCCACTACTTTGAGGGTCTTTTTGTTACAGCAGCTCAACCTTTATGCAAACTCTGTTCAGCATGAATTGACTGGTTGGAGTTGCTCTCACTCAAAGAGGCAGATCTGGGATTAGTGGGACTTGAAGCTCACAGCATTTAGGGACTCCTTTTGAAAAACTGAATGGATGCAGCCGCTATGAGAAACCGTATAGGGATTCCTAAAAAAATTTTTTTCAAATAGAACTACCAAGGGGCGCCTGGGTGGCTCAGAGGGTTAAAGCCTCTGCTTTCGGCTCAGGCCATGATCTCAGGGTCCTGGGATCGAACCCTGCATCCGGCTCTCTGCTCAGCGGGAAGCCTGCTTCCCTCTCTCTCTCTCTCTGCCTGCCTTTCTGCCTACTTGTAATCTCTCTCTCTGTCAAATAAATTTTAAAAATCTTAAAAAAAAAAACTTAAAAAAAAAGAACCATATGATCCAGCAATTGCACATCTGGGTATTTATCTAAAGGAAAAGAAAACACTAACTCAAAAGAGCTATACACCCCTGTGTTCATTGCAGCATTATTTACAACAGTGAAGGCATGGAAGCAAACTGAGTGTCTATCAGTGGATGAATGGGTAAAAAAGGTATAGCATATAGATAACAATGGAATACTACTAGCCCCCAAAATGAAGAAAATCTTGTCATTTGTGATGACAAGATGTGGAAGGACCTCGAAGGCATTATGCTTAGTGAAAAAAGCCCAAGAAAGACACCATATGATCTCACTTATAAGTAGAAGCTAAAAACAAAACAACAACAACAACAAAAAAAAAGCCAAACCTACAAAAACTAAACAATTCATAGACACAGTGAACAGATTGATGGTTACCAGAGACAGACAAGGGGGATAGGGGTGGCCAAGATGAGTGAAGGTGATCAAAACTGCAAACTTCCAGTTATGAAATAAATGATTCCTGGGGACCTATTGTACAGTTACTATAGCTAATAATACCCTATTGAAGATTTGAAATTTGCTAAGAGAATAGGTCTTAAAATCTCATCTCAAGAAAGAAAATTGTAAGTATGAATGATGATGAATTGAGGTGATCATTTCATAACATATCCAAATATCGAATCATTAAGTTGTATACTTGAAATTAATATAATGGTATGTGTCAACATTATATCCATAGAAAAAGGAAACCCAATGAGAAAAAGATTTTATTCTGCTTATTTTACAAAAACAGGTAACCTTGTAACCCCATGGAGAAGTCCCCCCGTCCCCAGACTGGGAGGGGCCATGCAAAGATGAGGCTCTGAATCTTAGTCTGTGTCATGGTTACTTTGACACTCTACCCAAATCACTTCCTCAGCACCTGCACACTTAGGCCCCAGCTGTTGGGAATGCAGCTGCTGATGGTTCCTGGCCACACCCCTCAAGAAGGAAATACTGTCAGCTTCAATGAACTGCCTTGCCTCAAAAATAGGGCATTGGCCATGGCCAGTGATTGGCCAACATAGAGATATCAAAGCCTCAATCGCAGCTGCTATTTGGGACAACTTTGAAGGGTCAGTTCAGCTGCAGAGCTCTCTGTAGGATGGGCCAACATGTCTGTGGAACTGCCTTAAAGGGCAACTTGCCCTCCACAGTCCTTCCTTCCTCATATTCTTTCACGTGCACCTCCCATGAGCCCTCCCCAATCAGTCTTCTTTTTTTTTTTTTTCTTTTTTGTTGTTCATTTAGATTTTTATTTAAATTCTAATTAGTTAACATTTAGTGTAATATCCATTTCAGGAGTAGAATTTAATGATTCTTCCCAATAAGCCTCTGCCTGCAATTCTGTGTCAAAGTGTTCCAGAAAATCTAATCTAAGGCCACTGGTATCAAAAGTGTTCTTATCAAGCAGACTCAGCAATGGGCTTTTGGAATAGGGACACTTGCTGTTTGGCTGGCAATGAGGACCCAATCTCCAGGAGCAGGTGGAGTGTGGAGACACCTAGCATGCTAAGCAGTGCAATAGTTAAAATGTTTACCTGTGATGAGCAAAGATAAGATACCAGTGAAAGAGGAAGTATCCTGAGCCAGAATGACAGGTTCAGATGGTGAATCACCAACTCAAGGCAGGACTTGAAAGCAAGATTCTGCCTTGGTAGCAGATGAAATGCAAGACAGACTCAGGAGATCTTCCTAAGAGTTCTGGAGACTCAGGGAAAGTCCTTCCTCAAAGGGACCCACAAACCATGGTGTGGTTTGTATCAACATACCAGAGCCAACTGTTAAATTTTCAGGAATTTTGTAAGTCTACCATTAAGCAAAGCCATTAGAAACAAGAAATTACATGAACTTAAAATTTAAAATCTTACCAAAATGGGGTGCCTGTGTGGTTCAGTTGGTTCTTTCAGGTCATGGTTCCAGGGTCCTGGGATCGAGTCCCACATCAGGCTTCCGGCTCAGTGGGAAGCCTGCTTCTCCTTCTCCCACTCCTCCTGCTTGTGTTCCCTCTCTTGCTGTGTCTCTCTCTGTCAAATAATAAATAAAATCTTTAAAAAGAAGAAGGAGAAGAGGAAGAGGCACTGAGGGGGAAGGCAGCCATGGGAGATCACAGTGGTGCACCCAAGGAATGCCAAGGATTGCTGGGAAACACCCAGCACCTGGAAAAGGTGAGGAAGGATTCTCCTCTACAGGTTTTCAGAGGGAAACTGGCATGGCTCAGCTGATAACTTGATTTTGGATTTCCAACCTTCAGAAATGTGAGACAACACTTTTCTGCTATTTTAAGTCACACAGTTTGTGGGACTCTGTTATGACAGTGCTGGGGAAGTAAAATGCTTTGTCTATTATTTCTATGTAGAAATACTAGATGATGATGTCCTGCTGGACAGCTCTTCCAGACTCTGTGCTCAGGGATGCCTTGGTGGCAGCTTGATGTCAGTCATAGCTGTTGTACTTACATGATAGAAATAGGAAAATGCTGCAAATTAGAGCTCTTCTTCTCAGAGAGCCAGTTGTTAAACATTTACTGGAAGCCATTGCTAATGGCAATTACTTTGGTTAACAGTGCACTGGTTAAAGGGAAAACTCAGATCTTTTGATAACTGTGAAACACAGGGTCTGAATTAATACCAATGCTGAGGACCCAGAGTGCCATTCTGTCCCTTCTGCTAGAGTCAGGGAGACATATAGAGGCAGCTGACAAATGGAATCATGACCCAGACCTCCCTCCTGGAGCTGTTATAATGGGTAAAGACCAAATAGAAGCCTCTGAAACTGGTCCCTTCCCATCCTAGTCATCACAGTTAAAAAAAAAATCATCATATTCCCGAGAGTATGGCAGAGAGCTATGCCATCCTCAAAGACATGAAAAATGCAAGAATGATGGTCCCCATCATACCCTCATTTAGTTCATTGGCCTGACCTCTTCAAAAACTATCTGGTTGGTGTGGATGACAGTGGAAGTGCAGATTTAATCAAATAGTAGCCCAATTTGCAGCTGCTCTGCTGGACAGGCCATCTTTGCCAGAGAGAGTTAACACAGCCTCACTGTGTGATACGTGACCATTGCCCTGGTAAATATGATCTCTCTGTCCCTTCAGAAAGGAGGATCAGAGGCAGGTCACGTTTACTCAGGATGGCCAAGATGCACATTCAATATGGCCCCAAGGATATGTTAGCCATTTTGCCCTCTGCCATAACTATAACTGCAAGGATCTGGGCCATCTGAGCACAGAATGCCACATTGGCTCACTCTTAGACAGCAATATGCTAATCAGATTTTAAGAGGAAGAAGTGAAAGTACATTGGAAAATATCCTCCCAAGGGTGGAGGAGAAACCCTTCAAAGTTGCAGGCACCTGCTACATGGGTCAAGTCTTGAGGGGTCCAGTGGCTTGTGGTATGTCAGGACACCCCCTTCAAAAGAAACCATTGCTACTCACACCTCTCTCTGCTAAGAAAAAGGCACAAAACTGGTTAGGCACATTTGGGCTCAGGAGACAGCATATGGGAATAATGCTCCAAGCCACAAACATGGAACTGTATCAGCTTGGAGTGAGGTGCAGAACAGAATAGACTCTGCAGGAGGTCCAGGCTGTGGTGTGAGCCCCTCTGTCTCTTGAAACATATGACCCAACAGACCCTATGGAACTTGAGGGATATGTGGTAAGAAAAGACCTCTTTTGGCATTTATACAAACCTCAATGGGAGAATCACAGTGGGACCCCACTAGGGTTCTGGAGCAAGGTCAGGGCATCTACAACAAAGTATACTCCATTCATAAAGCAATGCCTGGCATGCTGCTGGGTCACAGCAGACAGGAAGTGCAGGGGCTCAGGATATCACATGACCAGTTATGAGCTGCCTGACCCACCAGATCCTAAGGCCGGGTTATCCAAGCAGCCGTTTGTTGTAAGATGGAAATGGTACATCTAAGATCGGGCACAGGCAAGACCAGAGTACAAATCCGCTTGTGCATGAGCGGGCCCAGCCTCTAGGTCATCTGTCCTGGTGCATTGCTGCCTAGTCCTTTGTTTACACGTATGGCTGAAGAGGCTGAGCTTAGACCATGAATAGGTTGGCTCAGTATGCAGGTCTAAGACAAAAATAGAGGTCACCTGGATGGCAGTCAGTTGAGCATCTGACTCTTGATTTTGGCTCAAGTCATGATATCAGGGTCGTGGGATCGAGAACCTCATGAGCCTCTGTGCTGAGCATAGAGCCTACTTAGCATTCTCTCTCTCTCTCTCCATCTCCCTCTGCCACTCCCCCCACCATGGGAGAGCCCGCTCTCTTTCCCTCTCTCTCTCTCTCTCAAAAAAAAAAAAAAAAAAGAGTATGGACTCTGTCAAGAATAATTTGTCTCAAATCCTAACTTATTAGTTTGTGTAACATGGAGTGGGCGATTTACCTCTTTGTCCTTCACCTTTCCTGGACTTAAAATGTGTGCTGATAATGGTACCTACAACATAGAATTATTGTGTGAATTTAAGGACTTACCCTTGGGCAGCACTTACAATACGACTGGATCCACTGTGACCTTTCACTAACTTTTTGCTATTGTTATAAAACAGAATGGTTCTTTTTTATTCTATTATTATATTTCATATCAATTTTTGTCAATATTGACAAAACAAAGAACACACGATGTGTGTGTGTGTTGGTAGAGTTGGACCATTCTCCTGCATGGCTTTGGTGAGGAAGAAATCACACAGATTCAGGACCATGGAGAGCGATACTAACCAGTCTCCTATCCCCTCACACTGGTGTTAGATGAAACTTCTGGAAATGTCCGGATTTTTTTGACTCCTCTGGGCACTGGGCAGCCATGGACCCTGAGAAGACACTCACATTCAATCACAGCATCGTGCAGTCTTAGAGTATTGTGCGGCGGGAAATAGCTCAGGATTGTGTCTATTGTGGTCAAATTGTATTTCCCAGCAATATCTCTGTCCCACATGCTCTACTGAAATGTGATATTGCTACGCCACCATCAAGAGTGAGTTTTAGGGGTGCCTGGGTGGCTCGGTGGGTTAAAGCCTCTGCCTTCGGCTCGGGTCGTGGTCCCAGGGTCCTGGGATCGAGCCCCGCATCGGGCTGTCTGCTCAGAGGGAAGCCTGCTTCCTCCTCTCTCTCTACCTGCCTCTCTGCCTACTTGTGATCACTATCTGTCAAATAAATAAATAAAATCTTTTTTAAAAGAGTGAGCTTTATTTTTCATCATACTCTAAAATATGGATAGGGCCTGAGACAGCTGGGGCCAATAGAACATAGTGTCATTTCTGGACATAGCCCTTAACTAGCCTTCAGCTTTCACTTCCTGTCCCTTAAACACTGCTTGGAGGGCAGCCAACTCCTTTGTGAGAAGTTCAGCTGTTCAGGGACTGCAGTGCTGGGAGAAATCTGAGTCATGTGGAGAAGCTATTTGCAGATGTTCTGGTCAACATTCCTGGCTGAGCTAACAGCCAGCCATACGAGTGAGCTGTGAATGGCATCCAAGTCTGTCAAACCTTCAGATCAATCAAAGCCCAACTGACATGTGTCTACAGGCACAGGAGAGACCCAAGTGGAATCATTCACCTGAGGGTGAACCACAGAGGGAAAAGGATGGGACAGGGACAGGTGAGAGGGTACTCACTACCTTCTGCACAGACAACAATTACCAACTCTGGACAAAATGATATTTTTTAAGATTTTACTTATTTATTTCCTAGTGACAGAGCGCACATATGTGCACGAGAGAGTGAAAGTACAAGCAGGGAGAGCTGCGAGCAGAGGGAGAAACAGGCTCCCCGCTGAGCAAGAAGCCCGATGAGGGACTTGATCCCAGGACCCTGGGATCATGACCTATGCCAAAGGCAGACGTTTAACCGACCAAGCAATCCAGGCATCCCTGGACAAAATTACTTTTTAAAAAACAACTATATAAGGGGATGCCTGGGTGGGTCAGTTAGTTAAGTGTCTGCCTTCAGCTCAGGTCATGATCCCAGGGTCCTGAGATCAAGTCCTGCATCAGGTGGAAGCCCTGCTTCTCCCTCTGCCTGCCTCTCCCCCTACTTATGCTCTCTCTCTCTGCCAAATAAATAAATAAAATCTTTTTAAAAAACACAACTTTTTAAAAAAACTTTTATTTATTTATTTTCCAGAGAGAGACACAGCGAGAGAGCACCAGCAGGGGGAGGGGGAGAGGGAGAAGCAGACTACCCACAGAGCATAGAACCCGATGTGGGGCTCGATCCCTGGACTCCGGGACCATGACGTGAGCCAAAGGCAGATGATTACCTGACTGAACCACCCAGGTGCCCCCAAAACACAACTATTTAGGGCTACCTGGGTTGCGCTCTCAGTTAAGTGTCCAACTCTTGGCTTCAGCTCAGGACATGATATCAGGGTCTTGATCTTGGGGTCACAAGCTGGAGCCCAGTGTCGGGTTCTGTTCTCAGTGCAGTCTGTTTGGGACTCTCTCTCTCCCTCTGCCACTCCCTTCCACTCTCCCTCTCTCTCTCTCAAATAAATAAATAAATCTTTTTTTTTTAAATAAAAATATACAAAAAAGTTTTTTTAAAAGTAACTATTCAGGTGTGCCTGTGTGGCTCAGCCTGTTAGGTGTTTGACTCTTGATTCCTGTGGGGGTTATGATCTCAGGGTCATATAAGATCAAGCCTCATGTCAGACTCTGCGTTGGGCATGGAGCCTGCTTAGGATTCTCTCTCTCCCTCTGCCCCTCCCCCTCAAAATAATTTTTTTTTAACTTTAAAAATTAAAAACAACTATTTGGAGGCACTAGAGAGAAACCAGAGCCACGCAGAAACTGGGGAGGATTCAATTTTTAAAGGCACTGTGTGAGATCTAAGTTTATACAGCTTTTCCCCTCAGGAGGCATCTCTGTGCAAGCAGCAAGGGACAGCTCCAACTCAAGCAGAAAACCATAATCATTGACCTGAGGTGTCAGATGCCAGAGTTTGGTGCCAGACACCAGATGTAGGGTCCCATGTATCAAGACCAGAAAGAGGCCACCAAGAGCTAAGGCTGGACTGTCACAACGTCTCAGGGGAACAGGGACCTCTGTTTTGCAACGGGAAGACAACTGGAATGAGCTTGGAAACAGGTTCTTCCCAGAGGGCCCCCCAATAAAAATACAGCCAGCAGCACTTTGTTCAACCTCGTAAGACCCACAGCAAAGGAACTACCAAGACCACCAGGATTTCTGACCTGCAGAACCACGAGATTTGTCTTGTTTGGAGTTAAGTTTGTGATAATTGGTTATCACAGCAAAAAAACAAAACAAAACGAAACAAAACAAAACAAAAAAAAACCCAACCAACCAAAACAACAACAACAAAACCCCAGAAAAACAAAAAAACCTAAAAACTTATTCCACACAAACCCACAATCTCATACTACAAAGAGGGTTATTTCTTTCACTTTTTTATTTGCGAAACTTTTATACAAAGTAGAAAAATAAACATTTTATTGGGTCCACGTTGAGAATCCCTGCACATAAATAATAAATAATGATTTGGTGGCAATACATTAAGAAAAGTGGCTGCTGCATAGGTACTAGCTGGGATGTCAAGACAGGTACAGGTGGGTCTCGGGGATCACGCGCACAGGTCTCCACTGGCCACGCATTTCAGGTCCCGGGTAAGGAGGCGAAAGAGGTTCAACATGACGGAGGTTTCCAGGCAGCCGAGGGGCTCCTGTGGGGAGAAACGGCTGGGTCACTGGCTGTCCATCATCTGGGCTCCCGGTTGTCCCCAGATACTGGCCCTCCCTGGTCACCCACCTTCTTTGGGGCCTCGTGGAGCCGGTGCAGCCAGTGGTGGAGGCGGCCTCGGGGCCGGGGTCCTGCCAGGGGCTGAGCTTCCACCTGTGGGCAGAGAAGGGTGGTGTGTGAGGCGGGGCCTGTGGTGGAGGGGGAGGTTCAGGCGGTCAGAGCGCAGACAGGACCCAGGTGCCCTGAGCACTCACACAGGCCTGGAGCTCAGACTGGATGTAGCGCAGCGTGTGAAGGGGCTGGTCCAGAATGCTCCCCAGGGACCTGTCAGCCATGGTCTCCAGGACCTTCAGGGTCAAGGCCACCTCGGCCTCCAAGGCCACGAGGCGCTCCCCCACCTGAGGATGGGAGACAGAGACAGGTGAGAGTTGTACACGAGAGAGGACAGGTGGGGAGGACTGAGGAAGGGCCAGGCAAAGGTGACAGGGGACAGGTGAGAGGGCACAGCCAGTGTGCTCAGGGAGGGTAAGCGGTGTGTGGTGCTGGTGGGGGAGAACGAGGAGAGGGACACGTGGGAAGGAGATGAAGGGGCCGCCTAAGGAGCCAGAAGAAGAGGAGCAGGGGAGGGCAGGGGTGAGCCTCACTGTCCCTTACCTGCAGCTGCTGTAGGTCCCAGGTCCTGGGGAAGAGGCGGGGGCGGCAGCTCGAAGCCTTCTGGGAGAGCGACTCTTCCTGGAGAGCAAAGGCAGAGGTCAGCCCCCAGTAGGTGAGACAGAAGGGAGAACATCCAGTAGGACCAGATGATGCTAACAGCAGGAGGAACCAAAGTTAACTTGTAAAAGGAGGGTAGAGGCACCTCGACCCCGGGGGGCCCTGAGTCTTCCCAGCGAGTGCCTGCGGGAGGTTAGCCCAGCGAGGGAAGGGTGCATGTCCTCCTCTGGGGGAGAGCAGCATGGTGACCCAGAGAGGTGGGCGGCGAGGGGAAGGTTAGCCACAGGAAGCGGGACTGTGGGGAAACTCACAAAGGTGTCCTTGGCCTTCTTGAAGGCCTGCCGCTCTTGCGGGGACAGAGACTGGAACTGGGCCAAGTGGCAGCCCCCTGCATCAGGGAAGACCCCGAGGGGCTTGGGGCCAGGAACTGCTTCTGTCCGGGTCAGCACCATAGCTATCAGCACCAGCAGGCAGCCCACGGCCATATCTGTGATGCGGAAGGACAGAAAGGAGAGGGGTCAGGGAGCATCAGGCACTGAGGGTTAGGTGAGGGTCACGGGCCATGCTAGGGGGCTCACCCAGCTTCATTCCTGGATGCTTGTCTCCTTCAGCCAATAGGAGAATCCGGATGTTCCCTTGAAGGCTGTTGCCTGGGACTCTCACTCAGTCTCGGTGGGTGTCTCTGACTTTAGTGTCCTCCTCTGGAACCCTGGAGACTGTCTTGTCTGCGTCTCTGAACTTCCAGCTTCGTCTGTGTGACTCCTGCCTGAGCCCCATGCTGCAGCTTTTAACCAGAACAGATGGGCAACTCCAGCTGATGTAGGAAAAGTGAAAACACAGCCCCAGGTTGACATCCACCACCAGGGGAGGCCCCAGCCTGGGAAAGCCCAGAGCCAGCTGAGCCTCGGGAGCGAAAGAGAAACTGAACTCTGATTCAGTGTTTACCTGCGTGAAGGTGAGTTCGGAAGATGAATCGTCAGGGCTGGGGCAGCTCCGGCCCTGCCAGGAGGACTCACGGTGCCAGAAAGGGGTTAGATTCAGGCCTGGGATGGGAGGGGCCCAGAGGGACTTCCCTTTCTGTGGGATGCCCTCATGCAGGGAAGGGAGCGAAAAGGCACACTCAGGGGCTGGTGCCACAAAGAACTTGGCACTTCCAAGAAGGAGGCTGTGTAGGGGAGGGGGAAGGGTGCTGAGCGCAGGAAGAGAGAGTCAGAAAAGCAAAACAGCCAAGAATTAAGAGAGAACCCCAGCTCTCCCCCAACCTGTCCCCACCTGTTATTCACAGAGAGAGAAGAGGGGGGGAGGAGGGCCTCCACGAACATCCTTCCTTGTCCAGGCACGGAAGGACCCAGGACTATGACGCTCTCCTAAGGATTTGGGGTGTGCCCATGACCTTCAAGGGGACCAGCTCTGTTGTGACAAATGCCTTCATTTATGCACCGAGTACTTATTGAGTCCCAGATACTGTCCAAAGTGCCAGGAATTGAGCACAGAAAACAAAGAAACATACATAAAACAATCCTTCACAGAGTTCATTACTAGAGAGGAGTAACAGACAGTATTGTGGGTGGGGGGATTGGGGAGCACACGGTATGTATTATGTTAGGAAACAGAAAGTGGGTGGGGGGGAGATCATGCAGAGATGAGAGCAGAGAGCAGGAGGGAGTTTGTATTCATGAGGTGGCCCAAGAAAATGACGTTTGAGCAAAGTCCTAAAGGAAGTGGGGAAGGGAGCTATGTGAAGATCCGTGGGAGGAGCCTTGTGGGTAAAGGCAACAGTTGTGCAAAAGGAAAACAGAGACACCCCCATTTTGTTGAGTACTTACATGTCTCACCTGGTCACAGAGGTTTTGCCACAATGTAGAATTGAATACCTACATTAACACCAATCACATATTGGGCTTTGTCTTATAAGTAAGAAGTAACCTGCAGGGACTCAGAGAGGTTAAGAGACCTGCCCAATGTGACACAGCAAGTAACTGATGAGGACTGGATGATAATGAATTTTGTCTTGCACCTAGATGGTATCCACTATAGTCTCTGACCTTTGTGTTGTTAGATCCTCTGGACCTGGAGGTGATGAATTTTTGGGGAGAGAAGGAGTTGAGTCCTTTTGACACTTGACTTTCCCTCATTCATAACTCCAGAGACAGGGTAGAGAGAAGTCCTCAGCTGGGAAAAATCGTTGAGGTCTGACATATAAAAATGTTTCCAAACCGGGCGCCTGGGTGGCTCAGTGGGTTGGGCCGCTGCCTTCGGCTCAGGTCATGATCTCAGGGTCTTGGGATCGAGTCCCGCGTCGGGCTCTCTGCTCAGCGGGGAGCCTGCTTCCCTCTCTCTCTCTCTGCCTGCCTCTCCATTTACTTGTGATCTCTCTCTGTCAATAAATAAATAAAATCTTAAAGGTTTACAAACTCCTCGAAGCCCACTTTAAAAAAAAAAATGTTTCAAAACCAAGGGCAGGGATGTACCCAACTCACCTTTCAGTGCACTGGTTAATTTCTGTCAATTGCAGGGGCCTTCCATCAGGGGAGAAGACCTTGCATCTCAACCATGAATTCGGAAAACTGACATTTTATCTCAAAATTCCTAAACTTCATACTTGTTTTTCTTACAAGGGCAGTTTAGTGGGGGTGGTTAAGAGCACTTCCAGACCCTGGAACTAAAAGGTCCAGGACTCAGGCCTGGCTCTTACCCTCATAGCCGTGTGACCTTGAGAATGAGGCATGTAGTTAGCAACAAAGATTGTCAGCCCACAAATCTGGACAAGTTAAAAAGAAAAAAAAAGTACGATTGTTTGTGCACTTATGTGTATGTGGTTCTTTAATGGAGACCACTTATTAAGACCACACTATGACCTCACCTGGAAGCTTTATAAATACTATTTCAATGTACATTACTCACTTGCAAGGACAGTATAATAATGTCATTGTATAGATGAGAAAACCAAGGCTCAGAGAGAAGGAATTTGCCTGGAGTTACTCCATAATTAAATGGCAAGGTCAGAACTGAAATTCAAGTTACCTGATCTTCTTGGCTCAGCATTTTTACTGAACAGTACACCCCAAAATGGTCACAGGGGAAACAACCAACGAAAATGCAATAATGTTTAATAACTGACAATACATTAACACCAGCAGACAGAATGGCACATAAACACAGGAATTTTGCAAATACAAAACACCCATAAGTAACAGAATCCAAAAACTACAATAACTTAAGAACTTTAGGACCTTTCCCTACCAAGCCCCTCAGGGAATGTATGGGGCCTCCCCACTGGGGAGATTCAAGAGTCACAAATTAATACAATCTCGAAGTGGTAGCTGAAGATCCAAATAGGGGGTGGGACCTGTCCTGGAAGAGGACCTCTGGGGTTCTGGTAACCACAGAAGGAGAAACTGGTCGCTAGTACGTGGTGGGGTGGGGGGGTGAGTGACCAAGGCAGACTCCACGATCGATCGCCTCTTCCAGCCATACCAGGAGCCTGGAGGACCATGGTGACAACTCGTCTCGGTCTGGTTTTGCGAAAAACACCCGCCCCTCTGGCCCTCAGGGCAGGTGGGTCGAGGTCGGGCCAACGCACGCTGAGTCTCCCGAGCCTCAGTGCCCACTGGCTGAGACACCCGCCTGCTCCAGCCGGCCAGCAGAAGGCAGCCCCCCGCAGCCGGCCGCCTGCAGACCCGCGGGTCCCAGGTAAAGCCGCCGCGGGGATCAGAGACAAGGCCCCGAGTTCGCCACCAGCTTCAGGTCCCACGTGAGCAGGCGCAGGAGGTTGAAGATGACGTTGGCTTCGTGGCACCGAGGCGAGTCCTGGAACCCGGGGAAGGAGGCGGAGCCGGGCTGAACCAGGAATTCCCTTTCGGGCAAAGTCCCCTCCAAAGTCCCCTCACGGCTCAGAGTCGGAGCTCCCAGCCTGCCTCCACCTCCCACGGTCCTCCCTGCGGTCTAACTGCCCCACCGCCTGCTCCACTCACAGCTCTCCGTGTTGGGGGACGTCTCCTCGGTGGCCGCAGGGACTTCCTCCACGAGCCCGGCCGGACCAGCTCGAGCTGCAGGGGGGACACGAGGGCCATGGAGACGGCGAAGAAGCGAGTGTCCCGGCCACTCTGCCCGCCACCCTCCCAGCCACAGACCAAAGCCCGGATCGGGGGACACCGACACCACGCGAATCGCGGCTACGGAACAGACGGCCAAGCGGGTGGGCCTGGGCTGGAGGCTGGGGGTGCAAAGCGAGCTGGGAGAGCCCGAGGGACCGGAGGCGCGAGCGGCACTCACGCAGGCCCCCACGTCCCGTCGCGCGGCCGCCAGCAGCTCTAGGGTCGGGCCGGTGCCGGGGAACCGATCAGGGCTCGGCAGGCGGCTCAGCACAGCCTGGGCGTCCGCCAGGTCCCGGACCACGACGCGGAGGCGCGCGCAAGACTACGGGGAGAGCGGACGCCAGTTAGCGAGGCCGCGCCCCCGGCCCGCGCCGTCCCCCATCCCCCGCGACGGCTTGCCCGCCTCACCCAGGGCCGCGGACGATCCCTCCTTGGGCGGAACGAGCAGTTGCGCGGCCTCCAGCTCAGCGTCTCCTCCTCCTGCGGGACAAGGGCCGGCGTGAGGCTGGGCCTCCTCGCCAGGCCCCCGAAGCGCTGCGGCGGCGGGGATTCCTGCACGTGGAACGCGCCTGGCCGGTACGGTTGTGCGGACTGTGCACGGAACCGCGCCGCTCTCGCAAGGCGCGAACGCTGGCTGAAGGCACCTTGAGACGCTTGGCCTTGCGCAGGCAGCCACTTGGCCCGACGTGGAGCCCAGCCCGCCTGCAGGGGGCGCCCTCGGGGCACTGGCCCAGAGGCGGGGTCGGTGCTCCCGCCTGCTCCCCGCCGCAGCCCGCAACATCTGCTGCTCAGAATCCTGGCCTGAGATCCGAGCCGCCCTGCGCCCCGCTAGAGCGCCAGGGCCGTCGTACACCGGGATCAGCGGCTGGGGCCCGGCGGGCCCTCGGGCTCGGGGGACCGGGTGGGGACGTCTGAGCATCACTCACGTAGCGGTCCCTCAGCGCCTTGACGGCCGCCAGCGCCCTGGGATCCAGCGAGCGGTAGTGGGACAGGAGGCAGCGCCGGGGTGTCGCCACGCAGGGGTCCGCCACCTCGATCGCGGTCACCAAGACCCACAGCGCCACGGCCATGGCGGCTCCGCCCCTCCGCCCCATCTCTGGCTCCTGCAGAAAGCGACGGACAGCAGGCAAGACGCCCAGCCCCTGTCCTGCTGGGCCTCGCACACCACTGATGATCAGAGCGCGGGCGCCTAGCACACGCGGTGGCGGTGGCGGGAGAGACCAGGAGCCCGGAGACCCCCTCTCTGCGTCGGCCTCTCTGCGCTCGCCGGCTCCCCTGCGGAGTGCCCTGGGTGCCTCCCTCGTGCGGCAGCGGGACGGGCCTCCCACTGGCCCCGGCGTGGTGCGCACCTCCGACAGCGGTGCCTGCGCCCTCCATGGCGGCTTTATGTGTGCGGCGGAGACCCGGTGAGCCATCGGGCTTTCCCTCATCATCCCGCTAAGCTTTCCGAACGTCAGCGCTGGCGGCAGGCCGGGTGGGATGCCTGCCATGGGACGAGGACTTTACCCACGCGGGGTACCGTGCCAGCCCTGACTCTGCCCCAACACTTTATCCTGAGCCAACTGCTCCTGTTTGTCTTCTGGACAGCTGTTTGTCTTTTCCGCCTGCCTTGGTCTTTCTTCTGCACTCTAGGAATGACCTGAAAACAGACCACTTCTTCCCTTCCCAACGACAGGAGTGGCAGGCGTCCCCACTCAAGTGCCTGCCCTAGGGCGGAGTTCACACTGTGGGCGTTCAGTGCTCCAGAGGCAGGCTCTTGTCCTTCCATTCCTGTCTTTCTTGGTTTATCTTTCTCTCTCACTCTGAAAACTCCCCTCTGTGTTCTCTCTGGCTTTTCCTCATTCCTTCCTTGAGTCGGCTATTAAATGATAGGCATTCCTGTACTGATTTTAAATGTGAGTTTGCTGTTAAAGAGCAGAGGGTCAGACCTGAGTTTTTCAATCACGGTTAATAGTCATCATTAGCTGAATTGTACCGAACACTTCCCATCTGCCAGACCCCACTTGGAGCTCTACTCTTGTGCTTACTGTTTTACTCTCCTCAGCAGCATTTCGACATAGGTCCTCTTGTTAGCTGATATTTTGACAATGAGGAAACTGAGATACAGAGAGGCTACGGGTCCTGCCCGAGCTCACCCAGCTCCTAGATGTGGCTTTGGGACCCCCCCACCCACCCACCCAACCGTGTTACTGTCAGTGGTGTTCTACCTTCCCTCGTCCATAGAGACTGATCTGCCCATCTACAGAATAGTTCAGGTATATTTTCAGCAAGTTCGACCATGAGACCCCATCTAACTCATTATAATTAAATTCATTAATGAATGCTGATAATTACAGGCAAGTCGTGACTTTTTCAGATGTAGGTCTTTCTCAGCATTATGAGAAAAATACTTTGTTTTTTCAGCGGAAGTCTAATTCAAAGGCATAGAGGCTTTTGTTTTGCCTTTTTTTTTTTTTAAGAGAGAAAGAGAGCACCCACACTGTGGGGGAAGTGCAGAGGGGGAGAGGAGGAGAGGGAGAGGCTAGCAAGCAGATTTGGGGCTGAGTGCAGAACCCAAGTTGGGCTTGGTCTCATGACCCTGAGATCATGACCTGAGCACAAATCAAGGGGCAGACACTTAACCCACTGAGACACCCAGGCCCCGAAAAGGCATAGATGGTTTTTTTTTTTTTAAATTTTTAAAATATTTTATTTATTTATTTGACAGAGATCACAAGTAGGCAGAGAGGCAGGCAGACAGAGAGGAGGAAGCAGGCTCCCCACTGAGCAGAGAGCCCGATGCGGGGCTCCATCCCAGGACCCTGGGATCACAACCCGAGCCGAAGGCAGAGGCTTTAACCCACTGAGCCACCCAGGCGCCCCAGGCATAGACGTTTTAAGAAACATCAAAATGGGCTGACATTGGGCTATGGTGTGTGCGTCTGTCCGCCCACCTGGGGGCCGCCCAGGTGGCAGCCCGAAGCACCAGGTGGTGGCCGTGGGCCACCCCCAGAGGGTGAGAGTCCATGCTTTCCGAGGGAGTCCCCCTCCCCCGCCTTGGCCTATGCCCTGTGGGGCCCCACCATACCCGAGGAGATGGAGAACTGGCCCCCTTGGCCCCAGCTCGCCAACGACCCCGCGCTAGTCCACCCTCTCTAGCTGCTTGAATTTTGCCTTTTATCCACCACCCACACCTCCTCTCCTGAGCCTGTGCCCTTGGGGTTTGAAAGAAATGGAAGAAGGGGTCACGTGACCAATTCCACTCAGCCCTCCTGCATCGAGTCCTGGTTGGCATTTGCAGAGAGGAAAATACAGCAAGAAAATCATGTTTTTTTGTTTTGTTTTGTTTTTGTTTTTTGGAGGAGAGGGTGGGAGAAAGGAAACAAGGTCTTAGATCTTCTTGATTTTTAAAAAAAAATTCTGCACTTTGACAGTAGCAGTGAAATATGCTAATCCAAAAGTGGAAAAAAAAGAAAAAGATGAAAAAGAAAAACGAAACATCAAAATGGCTGAAATGTGAAGACTCCAAAAAATCATGAGGGAAATTCTAGAAAGGACCCCTTGAGGAACCCATGCAGCATACTTTCCAAGCTCCATTACTTCTCCTGCACCCATCCTGGCATCCCCCATTTCAGTTGGAGAGTCAGATGGTTTTGGGAAGAGGATGTGCATCCCTCCCTCCCCCATCTCTGGGATGGAGAATGTGACCTGGCTGCCGCCATTTGCCTCAGTTGTCTCCCTGGCTCCAGTGATTAGGTTGGTTATGGACATGTGACTTAAGCCAGTCCAATCAGAATAAATCTCAGTCTTGGACATCTTGGGGAAAGAAGCTGTCTTTGACCCACTGAAGAAGGAAGTGTAAAGCCAGGCCAGCTGCTGGCACTCCTCTAGAAGTTTGTAAGGGTAAACAGCCTTCCCACCTGTGAAAGGGAGACCCGAAAGAGAAAACAAAACAAAACTGGGAGGCTTGTGATGTCCTCCAGGATCAAACATCACCTAAACTCTGGAGTTCTGGTTCTATGAGTCTATAAATTGTCCAGTGCTCCAATCAGCTTGAGTTGGGGTTTTGGTTACTGGCCACCAAAGGTGTTCTGTTTTTTGTTTTGTTTTGTTTTGTTTTTGTTTTTGTTTTTGTTTTTTGGAGGAGAGGGTGGGAGAAAGGAAACAAGGTCTTAGATCTTCTTGATTTTTAAAAAAAATTCTGCACTTTGACAGTAGCAGCTTGGGGCTACTACTTGGGACATACACTTTGGGGCTAAAAGGCTGGCACATGCCTTCAAAGGCTGAAGGACTACAAGTAAAGTTGGTGACGGCAGGAAGAGTGGAGCGCGGTGGGACAGGACACGGAGATGTAGCAAATGGCATTTCTTGACAATCAGTAAATCAGCTCTGAGCCCTGCAATGCGGGCTATTGAGCTCGAATGATGTACGGTAAAAAGTACATTTAATACTGTTGAATATTTGTCCCCTTAAATGTAGATGTCAAAATCCTAATCAACAAAGATGATGGTACTGGTTGGTGGCCCCTTTGAGAGGTGAGGAAGTCATGAACCAGGCTAGTCCTCTTTTGAAAGCAATCCCACAGAGCTCCCAAGCTCCCTTCCACCCTGTGAGAACTTTGCCTCCTGGAAGAGGGTCCTCATGTGACCATGCAGGCACCTGACCTTGGACTTCCCAGTCTCCAGCACTGTGAGAAATAAATTCTGTCGTTCATGAATCCCCTACTCTGTAGTATTTGGTTAAAGCAGCCTAGTGGACTAAGATGGATATCAACCTAATAGAAAGGTTTTTGTTTTTTTGTTTTTTTTTTAATTTTATTTATTTATTTACTTGAGAGAGAGAGAGAGAGAACACACAAGCAGGGAGGAGAGACAGAGGCAGAGGGAGAAGCAGACTCCCCACTGAGCAGGAAGACCATTGCCAGATTCAATCCCAGGACCCTAGGATCATGACCTGAGCTGAAGGCAGATACTTAATTGACTGAGCCACCCAGGCGCCCCTCTCTGTATTATTACTGACAACAGCATGCAGGGCTACAGTTTTCACAATAAAAGTCCAAGTGCAAAAAACTAAAAAAAAATTGAAATATACAGGAAGCAGATGACCTACCCAAATGTGTAATCTGGGCCAAAGTGGGCGGGTTAAGGGAAGCAACAAGGGATGACGTTGCATCCAGTGGCTAGTAACGTGGAAAGCTGGGGTCACCGTAGCAAGGCTATAAGTAGAGGAACAGAAATGCAGCCACTGTCAGACCTCAGCCCTGCAGGGAGGGCATCAGGAGAACAGAGAATAAATACCCCAGCCTTGCTCACCTCCTCCTTTCAATCTCCTGCTAGCACGTCCTGTTGCCTGAACCCAACCATAAGCCAGAGGGCAGGGGAGACTCACAGATGCAGTGTCTGTGGGCCCAGTACAGGCTGGAAAAAAGATCTGGTAAATAGAGATTTTCAGCAGAGGGCAAACTCAGCATTTTATGCGGCCATATCCGCAGGTCTAGAGGTCAAATCAACAGGTTCTACCTCTTAAAAAGCTCTCAGAATGTTTTCATCCTACCAGGAATTAAGGAATCAATGAGCTAGCATTTCTCCCATAACCAATAAGTTGGTTTTAATTTTTTTTTTAAGATTTTATTTTCAAGTGATCTCTATACCCAATGTGGGGCCTGAACTCATGAACTGGAGATCAAAAGTTGCATGCTCCACCAACTGAGCCAGCCAGACGCTCTGAGCTAGTTTAAATTTTTAATTACTCAAGTAGAATTCCCCTCTCCTTGTAAGGAAATAAAATATTATTTTTTAATGATTTTATTTTTAAGTAATCTCTCCACCCAACGTGATGCTCAAACTCAAACCCACAAGAGTCAGAAAGCTCCACGGACTGAGCCAGCTGTTCCAGAAACTAAAATATTATTGATGAGATTAAGTATTCCAAGGATCATCTCCCCAGTTCCCAAGCCCTCCCCAGAGATATGCCCCTATTAATCAACTAGGGATATATATGTTTGAAAACCTTTTTTATACATTTTGAGATATATCATATAGCTCTGAGACAATATATAATATTTGTGCATAATCGTGTTGATTAACTTCTTTATTTTGACCTAATTTTAGATTTACAGAGAGAGAGAGTGAGAGAGAGAGAGAGAGAGGAAGAGGTGGGGGAGAGGCAGAGGGAGAAGGAGAAGCAGGCTCCCTACAGGGCAGGGAACCCACACGGGGCTTGATCCCAGGATCCCGGGATCAAGACCCAAGCCCAAGGCAGAGGCTTTACCGACTGAGCCACTCAGGCACCCCTGTGTTCTTCTGTCATGTCAAGGGTGTTATATAAATGGAATCCTATGGTGTGTAACTTTTGGTGATGGGCTCTTTGCACCCTGTATCATTCCCTGGACCTTTACACAGACAGTTGTGTATCAAGAGTGTGTTCCTTTTAAAAGAAATAAAAAATAATAGATTGAGGGGGGGAAGAGTATGTTCCTTTCCTCTTTTTTAAAAGATTTTATTTATTGGGGCACCCAGGTGGCTCAGTGGGTTAAAGCCTCTGCCTTCGGCTGGGGTCATGATCTCGGGGCTCTGGGATCCAGTTCCGCATCAGGCTCTCTGCTCAGAGGGGAGCCTGCTTCCCCCTTTCTCCCTGCCTGCCTCTCTGCCTACTTGTGATCTCTCTCTCAAATAAATAAATAAATGAAATCTTAAAAAACAAAAAAGATTTCATTTATTTATTTGTTAGAGAGAGAGAGAGAGAAAACACAAGCAAGCAGAGTCAGAGAGAAGCATGCTCCCGCTGAGCAAGGAGCCCAATGCGGGACTCGATCCCAGGACCCTGGGATCATGACCTGAGCCGAAGGCAACCACTTACCCAGACCGCGCCACCCAGGCGTCCCAAGTGTGTTCCTTTTTATTGCTGAATGGTATTCCATGGTTTGTATACACTACAGTTTATTTAACTATCACCTGTTAAAGGACATCAGGATTGTTTCCGGTTTTTGACTATTACAAATAAAACTGCTATAAACATTCACATGGAGATGTTATGGGAACATAAGTCCCCATTTCTCTGGGATAAATACCCAAGAACACAACTGCTAGGTCATGTGGTGGTTGCCTGTTGAGTTTTTTAAGAAACTGTCAATCCTTTTTTCCAGCGTGGCTGTACCATTTCTACATTCACACCAATGGTGGGTGATCACTTTCTCCTACATCCTCACCAGCATTTGATGTTACAATTATTTTTTGGTTTAGCCATACTGATAGCTGTGTAATGAGATCTCACTGTGGTTTTTTTTCTTTCTTTCACTGTGGTTTTAATTTGCAACTGGCTAATGGCTAATGGCTAACAGGTTTTTGTGTGCTTATTTCCCATCTGTGTATATTCTTTGGTGAAATGTCTCTTTTGCCCATTTCCCATGTGGACTGTTAACTTTATTTTAAAGTTTTATTTATTTAAGTAGTCTCTACTCCCAACATGGGCCTTGAACTCAGGACCCCGAAATGAAGAGTTGCACACTCCTCCCACTGAGGCAGCCAGGTGCCCCTGGACTGTTTAAGTTTTTACTGTTGAGTTTTCAGAGTTCCTTGTATACTCTAGGTACTAGTCCTTGATCTGTAGGTGATTTGCAAATATTTCTTCCCAGTCTTTAGCTTGACTTTCCGTTCACTTAACATGGTCTCTTGCCGAGGAAAAACTTTCAGTCATGTCCAGGTCCTCAATTGTCCTCTTACGGATCGAGCCTTTGGTGTCAAGCCTAAAAACTTTGCCAAGCTTTAGATCCCAAAGGTGTTCTTGGTGATCCCCCCCACAAAAGTCTTCTAGCTTTGTATTTTACATTTAAGTCTGTGGTCCATTTTAAGTTCCTTTTATTTTAGGTGTGAAGTTTACATCAAGGCTCACTGTTTGGCTAGTGCATGTCCAACTGCTCTAGCACCGTCGGTGGAAAAGGCTATTTTTCTCCACTGAACTGCATTTGCACGTGTGAGTTCTTCTGAACAAAGGTAGTGGCCTGCCAGGGGTACTGTTCAGCCATATAACTTCGTTTCACTCTATAGGATGTTGTGAAGATTCTTCCGTGTCAACACATATAGCTCTGTTTCATTCTATTTAACTGCTGCAGGTTTCGCTTAACCTGGGGTCCACAGATGACCCCCACAGTAGGACTCAGGGGAGGCTGAACTTGCACGAGAAAAAGATGCGTTTTCGTTTTCACTGCTCTCTAATGAAAGTTAGCATGTCTTTCCATTATGAATGTAAGCAACAAACCACAATGGTAATAGCAGAAACTGTGACTTTGTTGCTGAAAGAAATCAGATATTTTCACGGTCCACTACAGATGTAACACGTGTCTTGACATATCATTTACTCTCATTACCACCTCAAAAGGATAGTGGTTGTTAAACCCCATTGCAGTATCTTGTTACTTAATGCATTGATAACGAGGCATGTGCATTACTTATTACAAACTTGCTTTTATGTTTTGGGAACTGGGTTTCAATATAATGAGTTTTCTGCATAGCCATGTGTATTTTATATTATGCATTAAAAACACATTTCTGGGGGTGCCTGGGTGGCTCAGTGTGTTAAGCCTCTGCCTTCAACTCAGGTCATGATCTCAGGGTCCTGGGGCTCTCTGCTCGGCAGGGAGCCTGCTTCCCCCCTCTCTCTGCCTGCCTCTCTGCCTACTTGTGATCTCTCTCTCTCTCTGTCAAAGTAAAATAAAATAAAATCTTTAAAAAAAATAAAAACACATTCCTGAACCGATACATGATTATAACAAGGTTGCAGGACACAAGGTTAACATACAAAAGTCTGGTTTTCCTGCATAAAAGCAATGAACAGGGGTGCCTGGGTGGCCCAATCGCTGAGCATCTGGCTCTTGGTTTCAGCTCAAGTCATGATCTCAGCGTCCTGGTTGGGCTCCTGTGCTCAGCCAGGAGGCTGCTTGAGGATTCTCTCCCTCTGCTCCTCCCCCAACTTTCTCTCTCTCTTAAATAAATAAATGAATCTTTAAAAAAAAAAAAAAAAAAAGAACAGGGTGTCCGTGAGGCTTAGACAGTTAAGTAACCAACTATTTTTTATTTTATTTTATTTTATTTATTTGAGAGAGCACTCACACAAGTGGGGGGAGGGGTAGAGAGAGAGGGAGAAGCAGACTTCCTGCTGAACAGGGAGCCCAATTCAAGGGGTTTATCCCAGGACCCTGGGATCATGACCTGAGCCCCTCATTTGCATGATAACTCTGCATGTAATTCACTGTGGATCATAGATCTCAATATATAAAGTGCAAACTATAAACTACTAGAATACAGCACAGAGGAAATCTAGGGGACTTTGAATTTGGTATGACTTTCGGTACAACGAAAGCACAACCCACAAAAGAAAAAAATTGAGCAGGTAAATTTTATTCAACTTAAAAACTTCAGCAGTTAAGAGAATGAAAAAATTGCTACCTGCCTCTCCACCAGCCTGGAGAACCATGGCTTTAACAGAACCTGGAAATAACCTCAATGCCTACCAGGAGGGGATTGGTTACTAAATGATCCCATTAGAACGAAAGCCTTAATAGTGTTATATGTGGGATGTTTCCCACTGCCCCTCCAGCCCAACTCTTCCCACTGACTGCTCCCCCTCATTGGTGCCACATTCTGGACCCCAGGAGGCTGGCCATTGGCCTCCGTGGGGGTGCAGCCTCATAGAAGGCCCAGGGAGAGGAGAGTATTTATTCTCTGAGACGTGAGAATATATGTAATTACCGGCTTTCCTCCCTGCAGGGTCATGACAATTTGTGCACTTGTCCATCCTGCGAACAAGATTCTCCTTCCCAGGTCAAACAACCACTCCCTCCCCTTTCCCTTTCCCCTGGGCCTAAGGAGGGCAGACCTTCCCCCATCCAGGGCCCCAAGGCCTTGCACTGCCCCTGGTCATTTACCTTTACCTTTACCACCCAAACTCTTTGTAAATTCTCCTGGTATTAAACCCACCTCAAATTATCCTAAATTGATTGGGCCATCTGTTTCCTGCTGGGACCCTAACTGGTACAGTAGCATTAAAGATGTGGAGAAATGCAAATGAGAGATAATGGTAAGACATTAAAAACAAAAAAACAGGTTACCAAACCGTATACAGCCTGGTTTCAGTTTAGGAGAAATGATTTCTAGAAAGAAAAAAAAAAGGGGGGGTGTGTGTTTAACAAGGGGGGAGACAGCACATGTAATTGTTGCTAATTGTTAAAAAGAATCACCTCCAGGAAGTGGGATTAAAGACCTCCTTTAACTCACCAAATCCAGTGTTTTTGCATTGACTGAATCTTCAAATGTGTTACTTTGGTAATCAGGAAACATATGCACAAATAAACAGACATCAAAGAGCTACACATTGGAAACATGGGTCCAGAGGCAGGCTGAGGGGAGAAAAAAAAAGTATTTTTTTTCTCTCCTTTATGCATTTCTGTATTTTCCATGAACTGGCATTACTATTGCTATCAGAAAAAGTAGTAGATTTTTTTTATAGTAGTTCCAAGGTGAAGTAGATTTTATTTTTAAATTAAAGCAAGGAGGTTGAGACAGACAGACAGACACAGACAGAGGAGTCCCAGGCTGGATGATGGCTAGAAAAAGGAATGAGATAAATATGGAGCTAGACAAAATCAGAGACAGAAACAGGAACAAGAGCCAAGAGAGGCCACTACAGAGCGCAGAAGAAGGAATGGAACCAGGCAAATGGAGATGGAGAGAGAGGAGAAACTGAATCAGATATGGAGGGGCAGTTACTGGCTTAGAGAGAAAGCCTTGGGGCTGGACATTTTGTAGGTTCAAATCCGGTCTCTGTCAGGTACTGCCTACCTTGGAAAAGTTCCTTCACTTTTCTGTGCCTCAGTTTTCTGATCTACAAAATGGGGGTAATAATAGGACATCCTTTGCTGAGTGCTTTTTGAGGAATTAAAAGTAACACCTTGGGGTGCCTGGGTTGCTCACTCTGCTCAGTGGGGAGCCTGCTTCTCTCTCTCTCTCTGCCTGCCTCTCTGCCTACTTGTGATCTCTGTCTGTCAAATAAATAAAATCTAAAAAAAAAAAAAAATCCATACACAGGTGTCACCTTTTTGGAGAGAGATTTTATTTATTTATTTGAGATAGAGAGAGAGCATTTATTTGAGATAGAGAGAGATAGAGAGAGAGAGGTTAAGCGTCTGCCTTCCGCTCAGGTCGTGATCCCAGAGTCCCCGGATGGAGTCCTGCATCGGACTGCTTGCTCAGCGGGGAGCCTGCTTCTCCCTCTCCTTCTGCCTCCCACTCATGCTCTCTCTCTATCTCAAATAAATAAATAAAATCTCTCTCCAAAAAGGTGACACCTGTGTATGGATTTTTTTTTTTTTTAGATTTTATTTATTTGACAGACAGAGATCACAAGTAGGCAGAGAGGCAGGCAAAGAGAGAGAGAAGCAGGCTCCCCACTGAGCAGAGAACCCGAAGTGGGGCTCGATGTGGGGCTCAATTCCAGGACCCTGGGATCATGACCAGAGAGCCGAGGGCAGAGGCTTTAACCCACTGAGCCACCCAGGCGGCCCTATGTATGGATTTCTTAAAACAGGGTCTAGGACACAGTAAGCCTATACAATGGCTGATTGCTACACAGCCGTTTATACAGTTCTGTAACATATATACAACGGAGATGAGGACCCCGAGGCTATGACAAGAAGTTGGGATACAGAATGGGACGGAGACCAGAACTGGTGGCAGACTGGGGCAGAGTCAGGGCTGGCACAGTCCCCTGCCCGGGTAAAGTCCTTTTCCCCATGGCAGGCATCCCGCCGGGCTTGTCGCCAGCGCTGATGTTCGGAAAGCTTAACCGGATGATGAGGGAAAGCCCGATGGCTCACCGGGTCTCCGCCGCACACATAAAGCCGCCATGGAGGGCGCAGGCACCGCTGTCGGAGGTGCGCACCACGCCGGGGCCAGTGGGAGGCCCGTCCCGCTGCCGCACCAGGGATGCACCCAGGGCACTCCGCAGGGGAGCCGGCGAGCGCAGAGAGGCCGACGCAGAGAGGGGGTCTCCGGGCTCCTGGTCTCTCCCGCCATCGCCACCGCCATCGCCACCGCCATCGCCACCGCGTGTGCTAGGCGCCCGCGCTCTGAGCATCAGTCGGTGTGCGAGACAGGGGCTGGGCGTCTTGACTGCAGAGACAGGGCCTGGGCGTCTTACCTGCCCTCCGTCGCTTTCTGCAGGAGCAGAGATGGGGCGGAGGGGCGGAGCCGCCATGGCCGTGGCGCTGTGGGTCTTGACCGCAATCGAGGCGGCAGACCCCGGCGTGGCGACACCCCGACGCTGCCTCCTGTCTCACTACCGCTCGCTGGATCCCAGGGCGCTGGCGGCCGTCAAGGCGCTGAGGGACCGCTACGTGAGTGATGCTCAGACGTCCCCACCCGGTCCCCCGAGCCCGAGGGCCCGCCGGGCCCCAGCCGCTGATCCCGGTGTGCGACGGCCCTGACGCTCTAGCGGGGCGCAGGGCGGCTCGGATCTCAGGCCAGGATTCTGAGCAGCAGATGTTGCGGGCTGCCGCGGGGAGCAGGCGGGAGCACCGACCCCGCCTCTGGGCCAGTGCCCCGAGGGCGCCCCCTGCAGGCGGGCTGGGCTCCACGTCGGGCCAAGTGGCTGCCTGCGCAAGGCCAAGCGTCTCGAGGTGCCTTCAGCCAGCGTTCGCGCCTTGCGAGAGCCGCGCGGTTCCGTGCACAGTCCGCACAACCGTCCCGGCCAGGCGCGTTGCACGTGCAGGAATCCCCGCCGCCGCAGCGCTTCGGGGGCCTGGCGAGGAGGCCCAGCCTCACGCCGGCCCTTGTCCCGCAGGAGGAGGAGACGCTGAGCTGAAGGCCGCGCAACTGCTCGTTCCGCCCAAGGAGGGATCGTCCGCGGCCCTGGGTGAGGCGGGCAAGCAGTCGCGGGGGATGGGGGACAGCGCGGGCCGGGGGCGCGGCCTCGCTAACTGGCGTCCGCTCCCCGCCCCCCGCAGTCTTGCGCACGCCTCCGCGTGGTGATCCGGGACCTGGCGGACGCCCAGGCTGTGCTGAGCCGCCTGCCCAGCCCTGATCGGTTCTCCGGCACCGGCCCGACCCTAGAGCTGCTGGCGGCCGCGCGACGGGATGTGGGGGCCTGCGTGAGTGCCGCTCGCGCCCCCGGCCCCTCGGGCTCTCCCAGCTCGCTCTGCGCCCCCGGCCTCCAGTCCAGGCCCACCCGCTTGGCCGTCTGTTCCGCAGCCGCGATTCGCGTGGTGTCGGTGTCCCCCGATCCGGGCTTTGGTCTGTGGCTGGGAGGGTGGCGGGCAGAGTGGCCGGGACACTCGCTTCTTCGCCGTCTCCATGGCCCTCGTGTCCCCCCTGCAGCTCGAGCTGGTCCGGCCGGGCGCGTGGAGGAAGTCCCTGCGGCCACCGAGGAGACGTCCCCCAACACGGAGAGCTGTGAGTGGAGCAGGCGGTGGGGCAGTTAGACCGCAGGGAGGACCGTGGGAGGTGGAGGCAGGCTGGGAGCTCCGACTCTGAGCCGTGAGGGGACTTTGGAGGGGACTTTGCCCGAAAGGGAATTCCTGGTTCAGCCCGGCTCCGCCTCCTTCCCCGGGTTCCAGGACTCGCCTCGGTGCCACGAAGCCAACGTCATCTTCAACCTCCTGCGCCTGCTCACGTGGGACCTGAAGCTGGTGGCGAACTCGGGGCCTTGTCTCTGATCCCCGCGGCGGCTTTACCTGGGACCCGCGGGTCTGCAGGCGGCCGGCTGCGGGGGGCTGCCTTCTGCTGGCCGGCTGGAGCAGGCGGGTGTCTCAGCCAGTGGGCACTGAGGCTCGGGAGACTCAGCGTGCGTTGGCCCGACCTCGACCCACCTGCCCTGAGGGCCAGAGGGGCGGGTGTTTTTCGCAAGACCAGACCGAGTTTCCCCGGGGTGCAACGATATTTCCGCGGGATGCATTGCCCTGTGATCTTTACAAGGTTGTTCAGGAAGAAACTTCAAACCTTGGTCCACTTTGGCCACCGACAGTCTTTTGCTTCCCTAACCCCTACCCCCTTCTGCCAAGTACCCAGAGACAGTCTTACTCATGCCGTTGTCCTGGGTTCTTCTCACCATAACGGGGCTGGACCTCTGATCTGAACCTTCAACACCTCCTTTGAGATTCTATGAATTTGGGAATTTCGGGTGCCTGGGTGTCTCCGTGGGTTAAACCTCCTCTCACTATCTCAGCTCAGGTCTTGATCTTAGGGTCATGAGTTCTATTGGGCCCCACGCTGGGTGTGGAGCTTACTTTAAAAAAAAAAAAAAAAGATTCTATGAATCTGAATCTTTTATCTCCCCAACGAAGCTGGTCTCATTTCTTGAGGGATTGGGGGATCACAAACGTCAGAGTTCCCCCTTGTTGTGATATTTTTTGGATCCTGCTATTTATGTGTCCTCCTGTCTGTATGCCCTGTGTACCTGTTTTCACCTGTTCCCCCCTGAGTTGTTTATTTTCACTTATTAAATGGTGTTACACTGACTAGCTGGGAGCAGTCATTTGGAGGTGGTGTGAAGAGGAGGAAGGCCAACCTGAATCTGATACCCAGATGGGACATTTATTTGCCAAGTTACTTTCAGTAACATACTAGCCTTTTCTGACTTCTAGATTCTTCATCTGAAAATAGCCTAGTGATACTTTTCTTCTAAAGGCATTTGTCAATATCCACCCATTCAGTCACACACTCATTCTGCGTGGATGCTGTTTCCTGGTTGTCAGTTATTTGCCGTGTATTGGGGTACTGTGCTGCAGCCCCTATCCTCAAGGAGCTCCAGACTGGGGAAGGAGCTGGTCATCAGTTGGAGGAGCAGAGAGGAGGCTAGCACTGGAGTCCAGAGCTCCATGCTGGGAGCAAGGTTAACCAGGTAGACAAGGGCCAGGTCCTACGGCGTCTGTGAGATCTTCAAAGCACTTGGATTTCCTGGAGGATACACAGCGAGTCCCGGCAGGGTTTTTGAGCAAGGAAGCCGCTGTTCCAATGTATGCGTCTAACATTCTGGCCTTGTAAGACGAAAGGGGACTGGCATGCCTAGGAGTGGATAAGGGAGTCTAGGTGTGCTGTGATGATGAGTTAGATCTCAGCAGGGCAGAGAAGATGGTGAGATGTATTCATACGTTTCATGGATTCGAAATAATATATGCAAAGCAATGAGTACTCGACCTGATAGGTAGAAGTGTCTCCAGTATGATAAAGAAGATAGTATGATCATAGTGGTTAAAAATGTGAACTCTGGGGTGCCTGGATGGCACAGTTGATTAAGTGTCAGACTCTTGGTTTAACTCAGGGTGTGATCTCAGAATCGTGAGATCAAGCCCCAGGTAGGGCTCTGAGCCCTCAGCGTGGAGTCTGCTTAAGACTTTCTCCCTCTGGGGCGCATGGGTGGCTCAGTGGGTTAAAGCCTCTGCCTTCCGCTCAGGTCATGATCCCAGAGTCCTAGGATCGAACCCCACATTGGGCTCTCTCCTCCTCGAAGACCCTGCTTCCCCCCGTCTCTCTGTCTGCCTCTGTCTACTTGTGATCTCTGTCTGTCAAATAAATAAATAGAATCTAAAAAAAGAAAGACTCTCTCCCTCTGCCCCTTCCCTTCTCTCTCTTTCAAATAAATAAATAAATCTTTTTTTTTTTTTTTAATGAACTCTGAGGTCAGAGAGATCTTAGAATCTCAAGTCTGCTCACCGAGTTGCTGTGTGACCTTGGGCAAGTCACTTCAACTCTTAGTTTCCAATGGATAAAATAGTCCCAATATCTTTCTTCACCAGGTGATTGTGGGAATTAAAAACATTAAGTCATGTCAGCTGCCAGTCCCTGGCACAAGTAAGGACTCCATACTTACTCAATGTACCATTACTTTAAGAAAAGCTTTAACATATAAACTGCCAAACAAGGAGGAACCATTCTCTCAGGGTTCTAGCTCCAAAACGGATAAAGGAGACAGAGTTGTTCCCAGCCCGACAAAATATTTCTCGTGTCTTTTTGGCAGATCCCCTCCCCCACGTTATTCTTGGCCGAATCTGATTGACCTAAAACCAATCATGGGAGTCCCATTCCTCTTGCTAAGGATCAGAGTAGGCATGACTATGTGACTGTATGTCAACCAGAATCCCTGTAGCACACCCATGTCACAGTCAAATGAGGGAAGGGACTGACTTAAGCAGCAATGATCAGAGACAGGGCGTGGTTAAGGGTAACCAACAAAGGGATGGTCCAGGCCAATGGCTGAAAACTTACCACTCCCAAACTGGAAGGGACGTGGGAGGGAGGGGTTATGGCCAACCCCATCTGGAACACAGAAGGGAAGGGAGTCCCCGTTGGTGTGATCCAGATTCTGAGACCTAGGACAGAGCAGAGAGTGAATCTAGAGGAAGAAAGAGACAAAGTGTTTCATGATGATCCAGTTCCGGAGGATGATGAGGGGAATCTGGCTTGAGGTGAAACAGGTGCTCTAAGAAAGGTCCTACACTGTTCCATGTGACAGGCTGAAAAATGAAATGTGACCTTATTGGGGCGGGGAAGTCTTCCCGAATGTGATTAAATTAAAGAAGAGATGAGATTATTCTGGACAAGGGGGTGGGGAGAGCTAAATGCCATGGCAAGTGTCTTGTAAGTGCGATACACTGAGAGATTACCCACACAAAAGAGGAAGAGACAGGGCATCTGGCTGGCTCAGTCAGCGGAGCCTCGACTCCTGATGTCAGGGTGGTGAGTTCCAGCCCCACACTGGGGTATAGAGATTACTTTTTTAAAAATCTTTAAAAAAGAGAGAGAGAGAGAGAGAGAGAGAGGAGGTAATATGACCACAGAGGTAGAGAGTGATGTGGCCACAAGCCACGGAAGACTGGTAGCCCCTAGAGGCTGGAAGAGGCAAGGCAGATTCTCCCTGGGAGCCTTTGCAGAGGGAGCACAACTTGATTTTGGCCCAATGATACCGATAGCGAGCTTCTGGTTGCCAGAGCTGTGAGAGAATAAATTTCTCTCTTTTTTAAAGATTTTATTTATTTATTTGACAAAGAGAGAGATCACAAGTAGGCAGAGAGGCAGGCAGAGAGAAGGGGGGTGGGAAGCAGGCTCCCGGCTGAGCAGAGAGCCCAATGTGGGGCTCGATCCCAGGACCCTGAGATCATGACCTGAGCTGAAGGCAGTGGCTTAACCCACTGAGCCACCCAGGTGTCCCGAGAGAATAAATTTCTATTTGACACCACAAAGTTTGTGGGGATTTGCTCAATAGCCATAACGAACTCACACCTTTCCTTACAGAGACCAGGACCGAGGCTAGTTAATTGTGGCAGAAAGGGCCTTATTATCGGATGTTAAATGGCTAACAAAAATATCAGAACAAATAGATTCTTTGCTGGGGTGCCTGGGTGGCTCATTTATTAAGCGTCTGCCTTCAGCTCGAGTCATGATCCCAGGATCCTGGGATCAAGCTCCGCATCAGGCTCCCGGCTTGGCTCTCCCACTCCTCCTGCTTGTGTTCTCTCTCTCTCGCTCTCTTTCTGCGTCAAATTAAAGAAAAAGATCTTCAAACAGATTCTGTGTTGACCATCCTGGTACAATTTCAGGAGCCAAACCATAGACAGGTTTTTCAAGGGCTGACTTCTTCTCTTTGATCAGGACCTTGACTGCTTAATTAGGAATTGGCTTCCACTGCCTCGTTCAGGAAGGCAACATAACTGGGAATCTGTCCCAGTGATGGGACAACCACCCTCAGGAAATGGCTATGATCAGGGGCACCTGAGTGGGTCAGTCGGTTAAGCATCTGCCTGCAGCTCAGGTCATAGTCCCGGCGTCCTGGCATCGAGTCCAGCATTGGGATCCCTGCTCACCAGGGACCTGCTTCTCTTTCTCTCTCTGCCTGCCACTCCCTTTGCTTGTGCTCTCTCTCTCTCTCTGTCAAATAGATAAATACAATGTTAAAAAAAAAAAAAAAAGGGAAATGGCTTTAATCAGAAAGACCATCCCAGAAAAGCCAACCCTTCCATGATGGTGGAGCAGAGAGAAGAGTGGTTTCCGCCTCACGCCACCATTCATTCACATCTTGTATGAGTGCATCTAATTGGACAAACCCAAATGTAAAGCAGATCCTGGTTGCAGGGGAGTCTGAGAAATGGGAGTTTAGCCTTCTCACCCCTGCAGGCGGCAGGCGTGTAAGAGGGGAAATTGACCTGGGTGTATTGATAAGACCTTCTCATTGGGGAGCTTTGGAAATTCTCCTTCATCCATTGAGATTTAACAAGATCAGCTCTTCCTCTGAGAAGCCTTCACGGGACCCATCCGTAAGTCACTCCTTTCTTTTCCTCCTCCACACTTTGCACATGACACTCACCCCATGTGTGGGCTCTTTGTTAATGTGGCCTCTGAGCCGTCAGAGGGCTGGGACAGTGGGCCACATTGGATTCCAGGAGCAAGGGCCAAAGCCTGGACTCTGTAGATGTCAAGTAAGTATGATTAATGAATAAAGAAACGTAACAACTATTGTACGGGGCGCCTGGGTGGGTCAGTCGGTTGGGCATCTGCCTTTGGCTCAGGTCATGATCCCAGGGTCCTGGGATCAATCCCCAAAGTGGGTTCCCTGCTCACTGGGGAGTCTGCTTCTCCTGCTAGCTTTCCCCTCCTCTGGCTCATGATCTTTCTCTCACTCTATCTCTCAAATAAATCATTTAAAAAAAAAAAAAACAACTATTGTGAAGTCATCACCCCCGAGCTGGGATATTATCTTGGAGGATCCCCAGAAGAGAGCAGCCAGTTGCCCTGGGACTCTAGTCATCATCAAGAAATGTCTTCTTGGGGTACCTGGCAGGCTTAGGCAGTAAAGGGTGTGACTCTTGATCTCAGGGTTGTGCGTTCAAACCCCACATTGGGTGTAGAACTTACTTTAAAAAAATATCCTCTCAAAGTACTTCATTCGTTTATTCAGTAAACATTTACCAAGTACCTGCTCTGTGCTAGGCCCTGACCTGTGTGACAGTAGGACACAGTGATGACCAAGAGAACCCAGGTCTAGCCCTCACCAAGTTCTGTTGATCTTGAACTCTCCAGCACTTGGTATTTTCAGTCTTTCTGATTTCAGTCATTCATCTGGGTGAGTAATGGTATCTCATAGTGATTTCCTTTTTTTTCTTTCTCATTGTGATTTTATTTTTATTTATTTATTTTTCTAATGTTGGGAATTCCTTTTTATTTTTTAAACTTTTTCTGTTTTTTTTAATTCAATTAGCCAAGATATAGTACATCACTAGTTTTTGATAGAATGTTCAATGATTCATTGGTTCAGTCTAACACCCAGCCTTCATCATATCACGTGCCCTCTTTAATCTCATTGTGATTTTAATTTGCATTTCCCTAATGACTAACGATGACAAGCATGGTTTCATCTCCTTCTTTGCAACCCACATATTCCCCTTGGGGAACTGTCTATTCGACATTTTTGCCCACTTTTATTGGCTCATTTGTCTTACTATTGAGTTGCAAGTTTTAAAAATTATATTCCGGATGAAAGGCCATTATCAAATCCTTGTCTGGCAAATATTTTCTCCCCCATCTATGGTTTCACTTTTCATGCCTTAGCCTTGTCTGTTTTTCCTATATGGTTTTACCAAGGTATCATGGACATAGAATAAACTGCAGATATTTATAACGTAAGTTTGCAATTTGATCAGTTTTGACCTATGAAAACATCTGTGAAACCCTCACCATGGTCAAGATAATAAACATATCCATCACTTCTAAAGTTTCCTCTGCTGCATTGTAAAAGTTTCCTCTGCTGCATTGTAACTTCCCTCCTGCCCTTCCTTGTTTATTAAGCACTCTCAAAATAAGTCAGAAAAGGGTTGCAGACACTCTACGACTTCACTCTGGACATCCTGGAAAAGGCAGAATAGGGATGGAAGCCTGATCAGACTGCCGGGGCATGTCCGGGCTTCGCCTGCCTCAGTCCCGGGAGCCTCTCAAGCTGGGCTGGTTTCTCCCCTGCAGGCAGATGGTGACAAACACAGAAATCATCCGTCAGGGTTAATGCCTATCTGAGAGTCTTTTTCTCTTATTTTATTAGTTTCCTATTGGTGCCCTAACAAACCACCACATAAATTTAGCAGTTTATTTATTTATTTATTTTTTAATTTTAAGCAGGCTCCATGCCCAGTGTGGGGCTTAAACTCACCTGAAATTAAGAGTTACATGCTCTACTGACCGAACCAGCCAGGCACCCCAAATCTAGCAGCCTATTTTTTGTTTTGTTTTGTTTGCTTAAGATTTTATTTCTTTATTTGAGAGAAAGAGAGAGAGCATGAGAAGTGGTGTGCAGGCCTTCTTCCCACTGTTTTCATTTTGTTCCACAGCAACAGCTGGAGTTTCAAGATTCACAGATGTCAAGAAGCAGTGGGACAAGTTCATAACCGCGGAGTCCCAACCACAGGGCACACTCTTGAAGTCAACAGTTCCGGTGATAACCTCATGATCCCACATTTTCTTTTAACTGGAGCAGTGTTACTCATCAGGGTTCAGTCAGGAAAATAGAACTACTCTAGATATTTCAAGTAACAGGGTTTAAATTCAGAGATTTGGTTGCACAGGTGTTTGGAAAGCTGACTGAGCAAAAAAAAAAAAAGAAGAACACCAGAGTAACCCAAATATCAGCAATGGAATAAACCAGCTCTCACCTCTAGGACTGAAGGAACAAAGACAGGTGGTGCTCCCAGAATCCAGGATCTTTGTGACAAGTCCCCACTGGATGGGTTCTCAGACTATCGATACCTTGTGCTAGAAACTGCAAACCTCCAAGGAGGCACAATGGCCACTCTTGCTCCAACAGAAGGACGCTCCCTGCTGCAGGTGCCTAGGCTTGGAGGAGAGAACTTGGAGCTGGTTCTCTGACCATCCATGGCACATAGCATATTGGACTACCGTTGTGTTTTAGGGGCTACAGAGCAGCTAGTACTGGGACCACTGCAGTATTACAGCTGGAGCTAGAGTGTTCCACCGTGCAGTGGGTGTTATGATAAATGACCCAGAACACCATTCAAGAATGAAGAACTTCTCCAGGTGCCAGGAGGGCTTCGCTGTCACTGTCTTCGGGAATTGCCTGAGTTAAAGTATCTGTTTTGCCTAAATTCACACCTCCTTCCATGGGCAGCCTGCATACAACGACTGATAAATGTGGGGGTCTAAAGACCTCAATTGCTCATCCCAACTCAAGACAATTCTGAAAGACCATCCAGAGCTGCTGCAGGGTCGGGGGGCTGTCTTTGTTGGGAATATATCACAGCTCCACGTCTCCCCTGCCCAATCCTGCTACATTCCCCCTCCCTTCCACAGGTATCCATCCTGAGGGCGACCCTGGTCTTCTTTCTAGGAACCCCAGTGACTACAGGCTGCGATTGTAAGGATGCTGATCTGAGCTAGAAGCAAGAAGAAAGTTGCGGTTCCCTTCTTCTCTCCTTGGCAGAACTTTAATCAGAAGATGCCAAAGAGTTCAGGAAAATGCAGTGTGTCGGTTTTCAGCCCTACAATCATGGAGCATGGAGCACACACGGAGCAGAGACAAATGAGCTTGGAGCTGAGACTATAGATGAACAATCAGTCCTCCCAATTTGCTCCTGAATTCAATAGTCCCACAACAGTCTCCTGAATTCCCTGGTTGTGGGAGAAGTAGAAGCTCTCTGGTGGGCAAACTCTGCAGAATTTGCCAGAAGGTCATTCCTGGACGTCAAGCCTATAGCTCTCTCCTCCAAGCCTTTGAGTGATTTTATAAGCATATTAGTCAGGGTTCGCCAGAGAAATAGAACCAATAAGTGATCTATAGATATGGAGGTATTAATATATATAATTATCATATATTATTGTGATATGTATATGAAGAGGGGTTGGGGTGTTTGTTTGTTTGTTTGAGATTTCATTTATTTGGGGTGCCTGGGTGGCTCGGTTAAAGCCTGGGCCTTCACCTCACGTCATGATCCCGGGGTCCTGGGATCGAGCCCTGCGTGGGGCTCTCTGCTCAGCAGGGAGCCTGCTTCCCCCCGCCCTCTATCTCTGCCTGCCTCTCTGTCTACTTGTAATCTCTGTCAGATAAATAAATGAAATCTTTTTTTAAAAGATTAAAAAAGAGAGAAATATCACAAGTAGGCAGAGCAGCACGCAGAGAGGAGGGGGAAGCAGGCTCCCTGCTGAGCAGAGAGTCCCATGCGGGGCTCCATCCCAGGACCCTGGGATCATGACCTGAGCCGAAGGCACAGGCTCCAACCACTGGGCCATGAAGGCGCCTGGAGAGTTTTTTTTTTTTTTTAAGGAATCAGCTCACATATGGAAACTGGCAAATCCAAAATCTGCATGGTGAACTGGAAAAGTGGCTACACTGGGAAGAGACAAGGTTGCAGTTCAAGTCTAAAAAACTGCTGGGAAATGTTTCTCTTGCTCTGCGGGGTGGGGGGGTCAGTCTTTTGTTCTCTTGGGGCCTTTGAATGAGGCCTACCCATGTTATGGAGAACAATCTGCTTTACTCAAAAGTCAATGGATGTAAATGTTAATCTCATCCAGAAACGCCCTCTCCGAAACATCCAGAATCACATTTGGCCAAATGTCTGGGCACCATGGCCCAGCCAAGCCAACGTAAAATTAACCATCACAGTAAGTGCCTGAATCTTACTATGAACCCTTTTTGTTTAGAATAGCTACCGGGGTTTATTCCTCCTACAAATGAACCCTGACTGATACAAATATCGGTCTTTTTGCAAGATATCTGTTAGCCACTTCAAAGTCTTTCTCTTTGCAAAGTCTCTTTGTTAAAGTTAAAGAGAGTGGGAAAGATAACCTGGCGTGAGATCACTTGGATTCAGGTCCCAGATCTGCCACTTACTAGGTATATGTGTCTTTGATCAAATCATCTCCCCTTTCAGTACCTCACTTTCCTCTGAAATAAGGTAGATAAAAATAGTGCCTAGCTCATAAGGTTGAAAATATAGGTACTTAATATCTATAAACCACTTAGAATCATTCTCGGCACGTCATCCGTGCTCAGTAAATGTTCGTTATCACCCGCGTCATCATATCCTCATTGCCTGTCTATGGCCCCAAAGCTTCATGGCTCACTTAAGCTTAATGATTTCCCCAAACACTAGGATATAGTGACTCTTGGCTAGTCTTTCCAAGGAATTCTGAGTCAGGGGAGGGGAAAATAGGAATAAGGAAGGGAGGAAGGGGACAGAGACAGATGGACAAATAGATTCAGGATGTGGGGGAATCTAGCTACAAAACCAATTCAAGAAAAAGAAAAAAAAAAAGCAAGAGAAATTTATTTCTACACGGTTGTCGAAGGACTCCAGAGAGCTGAAAATTTTTCTCTCCATGAAAATCCAGGTTGTTTCTGTTTGAGCCATCACTGGTATTTCAAACTCTTCAAGGCATTTTGGAACCACCAATGGAATAATTCATTCAAATAAAGATCACCAATCAATTTTCATCCTTTGGGCGAAAAGATTTTGAGGCAAAAGATATTCACACAGTCTCCAATAGCATCCCACAGATGATGTATTAATTGGAAGGAAGAAATGAAGTCTTTTTTTTTTAATTTTATTTTTAAAGATTTTTATTTATTTGACAGATAGAGATCACAAGTAGTCAGAGAGAGAGAGAGGAGGAAGCAGACTCCCTGCTGAGCAGAGGGCCTGATGTGGGTCTCGATCCCAGGACCCCAGGACTATGACCTGAGCTGAAGGCAGAGGCTTTAACCCACTGAGCCACCAACGCGCCCCAAGAAATGAAGTCTTTACAAGGGTGAAACCTGCCAGACTTCATCTTAACCCAATCACCAAAAAGGAGACAAACCGAAATCATGTTCCTCGTGGACACAGCGCCATCTCTGAATTATTCTTGCCAAAAACATTTAACCTGAATTTAAATCATGAAGAAACAATCAGACAAATCCAAGCCAAAATTTTTTGTACAACAACCAGCTTTGGACTTTTCAAAAACGTCAATGTCGTAAGAGAATAAAACAAAACAGAAAGGCTTTGGAACAGCTCCAGATTAAAGGACAGAAAGAGACGTGTCATCAACATCAGCATGGTCCTTGATTGGATTGGATCCTGGATTTGAAACTGTAAATATTTTTAAAGAACAAAAATATTATGGGTATCACTGGATAAGTTTGCATATGGAGTGCATACTAAATAATATAGTGTTGTCCTGTTACCGTAATGTTGAAATTTTGGAGCACTGTGATTTGTGTCAGAAAATGTCCTTGAGGGGTGCCTGAGTGGCTCAGTTGTTAAGCGTCTGCCTTCGGCTCAAGTAATGATCCCAGCATCCTGGGATTGAGCCCCACGTTGGGCTCCCTGCTCAGTAGGAAGCCTGCTTCTCCCTCTCCCACTCCCTCTGCTTGTATTCCCTCTCTCACTGTGTCTCTTTCTGTCAAATAAATAAAATCTTTAAAAAAAAAAAAAGAAAATGTCCTTGATTTGAGGAGATTCACAGGAGGCACTGAGGTGTAGAGTACTGTGATAGCTGCAATTGCTTTGGAGTGGGAGAGAGAGACTAAGGAAGGTAAAGTGGTTTGGTTGGTTGGTTTTTAAAAATTTATTTGTCAGAGAGACAGAGTACAAGCAGGGGGAGTGGCCGACAGAGGGAGAAGCAGGCTCCCTGCCAAGCAATGAGCCTGATGCAGGGCTCGACCCCAGGACCCCGAGATCATGACTGGAGCAGAAGGCAGAGGCTTAACCGACTGAGCCACCCAGGTACCCCAGGGAGGTAAAAGGTTAACACTGGTGAATCTAGGGGAAGGGCTTAGGAACATTGCTGTACCTGCTATTATCACTTTTCTGTAAGAGTGCAAAATTTCAAAATAAAATATTAGAGGCAAATCAGTATTTCTTTTTTTTTTTTAAGATTTTATTTATTTATGTATTTGACAGAGAGAGAGGTCACAAGTAGGCAGACAGAGATAGAGAGGGGAAGCAGGCTCCCTCCTGGGCAGAGAGATATGGCGTTCGATCCCAGGACCCCGGGATCATGACATGAGCCAAAGGCAGAGGCTCCACCCACTGAGATACCCAGGTGCCCCAGTAAGTATTTCCTTTTAAAACCTCTATCTCCTACTTTCCTACATAGAGTCTCCCTTATTTCCATCAGTCTTAGTTACACTAAGCAGAACTTTGTATTCTTAGAAACACCTTTAGTTATTAACCAATTGTGAACTGTTACACAACAGAATTCTTCAGGTGGCAAATTTATGAATCAGTTAAGTGGCAAACAAGATTACCAGCAGATTTAAATATTCTTAGTTTCTTTGCAGTAAGAAGTCAAAAGCACAAACCTACATCCAGTAATTAACGACTTAGCATTTTATCCTGTTTGGTTAACACCTAGATGTCCAAAATTTAATTCCATTTGTCATCCAAGCAGAACTTTAAAACTTTCAGGTTACCAAAGACTTTGAAAGCTACTTCAGCAATTACCCATTAGAACTTTGAGACAGACAATTAACCATCAGTTTAGTTATTTCTTTGCTAACAAATTTTAATAAATAACACAAGCTTATTTGACCTTCAGTAAACTTCGAAGTTTCACATTTACTACTGTTAACTTAAAAGACAGGTCTTATCTTAATTAAACCAACAAACTTAACTTAGTTCCAATACTGATTTACGTTCCACCTGGGCCCACTCCACTTTGAATGTTTACCTGAGACATGCGTGGGAAGATCTGGAGTGGGGGTGTTAGGTCCAGGGGGTGCTCTTCTTGCTCCTTGACAGTGGAGAGAGGAGCCGTGGTGCATGATCTAGAATCTAGTCATGCAGGCTGCACGCATGTTGGTGCAGAAACAGAAGGGGAAAACAGAGGAAACAAAGTGCTGCCAGGAGGCAGAGAAAGGATTCCCGGTTTTAGAGCTCATAAGCCCCAACAGAGGAGCAGACGCCATGCTTTCCCACCAGCAAGGGGGGAGGGGTTAGGCAGTCCAAGTCAGGCCAGAGAACACAGGGAAACTTCCCCGAAACAAAGAGTTTCGGCAGCTGCTTGGGAATATTCCTTATGGTCTCTGTCTCGAGTTAGACCAACCCCAGTTGGCTCCAGTTATAGCCATTAACACGGGAAGTGAGTGAGGGAGAAGCCCCCACATCTGTTAGGAGAAACAGAGAGAAATAAAGCCAGAGTCCCCTTTGCTAGGGATGGCTCAGCAACCTGGGTTTACTAGAAGAAGGCTTGTTTATGTAATTATCATCGAATATGTCAGGAGAAATTTTACTAGCTGACTCATTTGGGCAAACACATTTCGCAAAAGCCCCTTAGTCTGGGGTCCTGGTGTAGAGCAATGAAGGCCTAGGTATGAGCAGTGAAGGTATCCTAGGTCCATTTGCCCTGTTTCCTGCAGAGATCTAACTGATAGATCCCACTGAGGCCATGCAGTGTTACAGGAGGTCAGTCCTTTCCTAAGTTTTGCAATCCAAATTATTTCCAGTGGGTTAAAAGGCACCCCAAGGTAGAGTCCTTGGGAACTGAAGAAGCCTACTGAGGCCATGCTTCCAGAAATGTAATGAAGGTCCATTACCAAATCCCCCAACTCCTGGGTGGCGTCCCACACAGGGTATATCAGAGGTTTTAGGTGTCAAAAGCGACCTGAGGCGTCCCTCAAGATACGCTATTGATCACCATCCTGCCTTCCCCGAGAAGGCATTCCTGCCGTAAGAGGCCCTGGAGGGGTGCCGGCGTCCCTCCACTTCCCCATCGCATCCTAGGCTACAGATGGGTGCCTGGTGAATGGACTAGGAAATTGTGCCATGCCAAGCCATTGTCTATCCTGAAGACTGCATACTGTTTTGCCATATTAACCCACAAAAATGCTAGAGAAGTTTTGGCAAGGGGAAATTACTCAATTTCATAGCTTTAGGCGGTTTGCAGAAGACACTGACGAGAAACAGTAAAGATTGAAATCCATCATGGTCTATGCGACATTCCAACACATGTGGTCCTTACAGCCAACTTCCCTAGGAAACAGTCCCCGGTTGCGTTTTAATTCAGTCGGGTACTGGTTTCGGCCGGCTCCCAGTGGAGGTCTCGCGGCCAGAAGTGGCTAGACCAGGGATGTGGAGGGGATCACATTAGATCAATCAGGAGGAAACCTCACACGGGAGTCTTAAGATTGGCAGCCGTCCTGGTGACTTAGGTGGCTGTCCCGTGCCCAAGAGAGACAACTTTGTATAAGAACAGGAATAAAGAGAGGGTATCAAGTTTCTGGGTCTTATTGCCATTCTGGCCAGGGTACTAGCTTACAGCCAAAAGGCAGACGCTCTCCTCCCCATGGAGTAGCCACGGGCTAGAGGATTACAGCCTGAGCAATTGACATGCAAGTGTTCCAATAAGACCATACTCCTTGAAAAAGCCCTGGAATGAGAGTACAGGAAAAGGAGAGAAAGTACTCACCAATTTTGCACCGAAGCTCAGAGTCCAAATGTAAAGACTCACAAATCTCCTGGCTGGCTCGCCAAAAATGATGAAGTCCCAGAACCTAAGTCAGGTTCGGTGGGGTGAGGAGGTTCGGAGCCGACGACTAAAGAAAGAATTCTTAAGACGTCGTTGGTGAAAAAGGTGATTTATTAGAGCACGGGGACAGGGCCCGTGGGCAGGCGGAGATGTGGCTGCCCCCGGTTGTGAGGGTAGGCATGTTATATACCCTGCAGTTGGGGGACGGTGAGGGGAAGGGAGGTTTCAGTGGAGTTTTCATATGCTAAAGAGGGCCTACAAGGTGCCAGGATGTTCCAGGCCTGCCGGAGGCCTTGCCCTTGTCCTTGCGGCTGGATCAATGTTGTCTTTAGACCAGCCATTAACATTAAGATAGTTGGGAGACCTTTTGCCGGGGGTGTCACAATCCTGCTATCAATCGTCTTTGTTAGTGAGATTTAGGACATTTGTAAGCCAAGGGAGACTCCTGTCTAGCAGGATTGTGAGCTCTGCAAGTTAACTATTTGCTTATTGTTCATGGCAGTCAGGGCTGCCTGAGGGATGCTACACATATGGAGGGGAAAGGGTGAAGAGGGGGTGCAAGGTGCCAGCTTTTGCTTTGTCCTCAGCCAGCCTCCTGCTCCCTCTACTGTGTTTCAAACAATTGTAAGTTTTTTTTTCTGCTCCTCGGGGATCTTAGCCAGAGGTCCATTTGTTCCGCATTGCTGAGTACCTGCTGTGTACCAGGCCTTACCGGTGGCATGACTAAGGAGTAGTGAACAAAACACAAAGATCCTTGCTTTCCAAGAGCTGACATTCGGTCTACTCACACTGGCACCCTCACCGTCGAGCCAGGGGTGTGTGGCAAAGACTCCTAGTGGTCCAGGCTGTATCCGTTCTCCACTTATTTAGTAACAGAACACGGATTTAATTGCAGGTGGCAATTTAGTGCCCAGCTAAACGATATCTACCAGCTTTCCTTGCAGTTAGGATAGCTAAGACAAAAAAAAAAAAAAAGAAAGAAAGAAAGAAAAAAGAAAAAGAAAAACAAACAAAAAACCCAACCCTCTAGCCATGGGGCGGGACTTCCGGAAAAGTTTCCTAAAGGGACTAGTGAGCTGGCAGGTGCCCTTCATCCCCTTTACTCCTCCGATGTAATTGTTGCTTTGAATATGCCTCAGGCTCCTGGAGCCGCAGTGATGACCTGTAAATGGGCTGAGCAGGTGGCTGAAAGGCACTGCTTCCCTGACAAGCCCAGTGGAGCTGAACTACTAGCCCGGCCTCTGGATTTGTCTCACGTGGGAGAGAAACAGACCTCTATCTTGCAGGTGGTCTCCTTTCTAACAGTCAAATAGAATTCACAGCTGACACAGGACCTCCCGTGGACACTAGCACACCAGCCGGAGGGGATGGGGACAGCATAACAGCGGCATTGTTTATTGAGGGCTGTCTAGGAGCCAGGCATTGATTTAAGAATTTTGCCTGCATGAACTTATCTAACTTCTGTGAAATGGATGAACATTAACCCATTTTACAGGCGTGAACACTGAGGCACGGCGCAGCTGAGTCGCCTGGCCAAAGTCACGCGGCTAACAGGTAGCAGAGCCAGCCTATGAAGCAGGCCATCAGGAGCCTCAGCCCTTTCTCTTAGAGAAAAGTATTCTGCTTGTAAACAAGGGAGAGCCCCAGGGCAGGGCAGTGGACTGACCTGAGTGGCAACCGCACCACCCTGACGCCCCTGTATGGTCTCCTCCCACACTGACTGTGACTTGGCCACATGACTGGCTCTGGCCATTGGAGAATTAACACAGAAGCTTGCCAAGGGCTTGTGTGTCGTAAATATTCTTGCCACCTTACAAGGAAGCCCAATCTGGACTACTGAATGGTGAAAGACCTCCATGAGAGAAAGACCCACCCAGATGAGCATCCCAGCTGACCCCAGCACCCAGCCCACCAGCTGACAACAGCCTGGTGAGTGAATGAGTACGGGAGAAAAACAGCTCAGCTGACTCTTAGAACCTTGAGAAGTAATAAGTCACTCTTGTTTTTATCCAGAGTGTTGGGGTCATGTGCTGTGTATCAGTAGATAACCGAAACAGGCAGAGACATAGGAAGGGACGTGAGGAAACGTACAGAGAAGAGACAAATTCATCAACCACTTATTAAAGTGCCATGTCCTGTAGGTCCCAGGGGAAGCTAAGGAGAGGAAAGAATGAAATCAGAAGGTCGGGGGTATCTGGGGGGCTCAGTCAGTTAAGCACCTGCCTTTGGCTCAGGTCATGATCTCAGGGTCCTGGGATCGGGCCCCGCATTGGGCTCCCTGCTCAGTGGAGAGTCTGCTTCTCTCTCTGCCTCTGCCTGCTGCTCTCCCTGCTTGTGCTCTCTCTCTGTCAAATAAATAAATAAATAAATAAAGTCTTTTTAAAAAAAGAAAGAAAGAAAGAAATCAGAGGGTCAGACAGTCCCTCCCCTCAAGGAGCTGACATTCTCTGCCCCCAGAAGATTCCTGCACGGGGGAGGCAGTAGAGACTGGCTGCGGAGTTGAGGAACCTGCAGGTGCGGGTGTGGATCTTGGCATGACCACTTCCTAGCTGTGTGAGTTTTGCAAGTTACTTCACTTCACTGGGCATCATCCATTCATCCACAAATACCTGTTATTAAATCCTGGAAAATGCAAGCTAACCTATAATGACGGAAAGCAGATCTCTTGATGCCTGGGGAAGGGAGTGGACAGGTGTCTATAGATGCCAAGATGCAACAATACATTTTAAATGTGTACAGTTCATTGTATGTAAATTATAATCAACTTGGCTATAGTTTCCAGTTTTTCAACTAAGCATTAATTTAGGTGTTTCTGTAAAGCTATTTTGTAGATGTCGTTAAAGTCTGCAATCGTTAGTCTAGGAGATTATCTGCAATAATGCAAGTGAGCCCATCTGATCAGCTGAAAGGCATTAAGAGCAAAACTAAGTGGTGGAGTGGAGGAGGGTGAGAATTCTTCCCTGCAGGAAAAGAAATTCTGCCTGTGGACTGCCACATCACCACCTGTCTGAGCCAATTACTTGGAATACAATAATCTCTACATAATAGATAGATGATAGATAGATAGATAGATAGATATAGATAGATAGATAGATAGATAGATTCTACTGATTCTGGTAGAAACTTGACCAACACAGTTAATAAAGATATGGGAAAAAAAAGTTTAAGAAATCTACCTAAAGGTAGAAAAAATAGCTACTAGTCTCTGTTGGAAATACAACTTGAAATTATGATTTAAGATGCCAGGCATTAGGGTGCCTGGGTGGCTCAGTCGTTTAGGCATCTGACTCTTGATTTTGGCTCAGGTCATGGTCTCAAGGTAGTGAGATCGAGCCCAATATGGGGCTCAATGGTAAGAGAAAGACTATAAAGAAGGAATGAGAATTCTGAAGCATACACTAGGTCAGAGAAGGAGTACCCAAGGAAGGACAAACTGAAGAAGGGTTCAGACCTCTACCACTGGATGGTGGAGAGTACTCTGGGCCACCAGGGTCAGAGCTGGTCAACAGTCGTCATGTGGGCAGAACTGTACTCAGGGAGCACACAAGCCAAGGCTGGTGAGAGGCTGTACAGGGAATTGGGGACTGTGAAGACGCTGATGGAGCTGGGAATGAACAGGGACACCATCAGCAGGGTCTGGCATACTTCTTCTGTGTGTGGTGTGGCCAAGGCAGCTCCAGGCCAGGTGTTTGGGATCAGGATTGGGTCATCAGACAGCCATCCCACAGCCTTCACCCCATCCCATCTCATTCCCCAGCACACATATGCTTGGGGCTGAGGGGAGGGTGTGAAACCAGTGACCTTTCAGGGCACAGCCTATCCTGCCTGAGGCTCCCAGATACCCAACTGCCACCCAAGTCGAGAAAGAAGCACATGGAAGCCGGAGAAAGCTGTTCCTGGCAGAAACCACAGGGGACCAGACAGTGAAGAGAAAAGAACCCTAGCAACTAGAATGAAGAAAGAGAGCCCCTTTCTCCTCCACTGCCCCTCCAGCCCCCTCTACAAGCCAGGCTGAACAACTTCCTGGCTGGCCAAGGAGAAATACCAAGGCCCAGCTCCATTATCAAAGAGCAGGCAAAAAAGAGGGAATTTGGAGTAAAGAATCAATAAACTTAAAACCTATACAAATGCTCTCCCAGACGTTGGTAATTTGCCACATTATGAGTCTGAGCCTTCCTCAAGACTCACCCAGGGGTGAGCTCACCTCACCTCATTATGAGTGTGAGTCAAAAACTCACACTCCCAGATTCTCTGTATCTTAAGAAGAATTTCTATAGACGTGTGACCTGGAGTGCACCAATCAGGGACATCCCCAAAAGCTTGGGTTCAAAAATGAGCCACAATACCCAGGAGAAATGAAAACATATACCCACATAAGAACTTGAACAAATGTTCATGGCAGCATTATTCATAATAGCCAATGAGTGGAAACAACCCAAAAGGCCACCAAATAACATATGGATAAACAAAATGTGGTATATCCATAGTATGGAATACAGACTCAGCCATAATGAAGTACTGATACATTACAACATGAACTTTGAAAACATTATACTAAGTCAAAGAAGCCAGATACAGACATACTATATGATTCTATTTGTATGAAATGTCTAGAATAGAGATGAAAGTAAATTAGTGGTTGCCTAGGGCTGTGTAGGGAGAGGAGGCTGGGAGGAAATGAGGAGTGAAGGCTAAAGCATATGGAATTTCTTTAGGGGTTGATGAAATGTTCTAAAATGTTCTCAAATTGATGGCTTCACAACTCTGTGAGTATATTAAAATCCATGGAATTGTACACTAGAAATGGGTAAATTATATGGTATATGCATTATATCTTGATAAAGTGGTTACTGAAAAACAAGTACTACAGTGTCAGGTAGAGTTAGGGAGAATGAGATGCAAGAGACAGACTAGAGTCTGAAGACTGGCTTTGCCACTTACAAGTCTTTTGACCGGGCTGCCGGGGTGGCTAAATCAGTTAGGTGTGTGACACTTCATTTCAGCACAGGTCGTGATCTCAGGTTTCATAGACTGAGCCCTACCTCAGGCTCTGTGCTCAGTGTGGGGTCTACTTGAGATTCTTTCTCTCCCTTTCCCCTTAACCTCTCCCGGCAATGACTGCTTATGCTCTAAATAAATAAATAAATAAATAAATAAATAAATAAATATTTTTTTAAAATGGTTTCACCTTGACTGAGTTGTCTCACCTTGCAGATCCTTGGTTTCCTCATCTGTAAAATTGGAATGATAGTAGTACCTACTTAAAGTAGTGAATGTAAGAATTAAATGAAGTCACTAACAGTAGCTGGGAGATAATAAATACTCAGTGAATGATGGGTTTTGTTCTTTTTTGGGGGACTTTAGTATTTTTTATTAAGATACAATGTATTATTTGCTTCGAGGTACAGGTCTGTGAATCATCAGTCTTACACAATTCATAGCACTCACCATAGCCATACCCTCCCCAGTGTTTGTAACCCAGCCACCCTATCCCTCGCCTTCCACCCCCCAGCAACCCTCAGTTTCTTTCCTGGGATTAAGAGTCTCTTATAGTTTGTTTCCCTCCCTGGTCCCATTCTTGTTTCATTTTTTCCCTCCCTACCCCCCACAACCCCAAACCTTGCCTCTCAAATTCCTCATATCAGAGAGATCATATGATAATTGTCTTTCTCTGATTGACTTATTTCACTTAGCATAATACCCTCTAGTTCCATCCATGTCATTGCAAATGGCAAGATTTCAGGGGGTTTTGATGGCTGCATAGTATTCCATTGTATATATATATGCCACATGTTCTTTGTCCATTCATCTGTTGTTGGACATCTGGGTTCTTTCCATAGTTTGGCTATTGTGGACATTGCTTCTATAAACATTGGGGTGCACATGCCCCTTAAGATCACTATATTTGTATCTTTAGGGTAAATACCCAGTAGTGCAATTGCAGGGTCATAGGGTAGCTCTATTTTCAACTTTTTGAGGAACCTCCATGCTGTTTCCCAGAGTGGCTGCACCAGCTTGGATTCCCACCAAAAGTGTAGGAGGGTTCCCCTTTCTCTGCATCCTTGCAACATCTGTTGTTTCCTGACTTGTTAATTTTAGCCATTCTGACTGGTGTGAGGTGGTATCTCACTGTGGTTTTGATTTGTATTTCCCTGATACCAAGTGATGTGGAGCACTTTTTCATGCATCTATTGGCCATTTAGATGCCTTTCTTGCAGAAATGTCTGTTCATGTCTTCTGCCCATTTCTTCATTGGATTATTTGTTCTTTGGGTGTTGAGTTTGATAAGTTCTTTGTAGATTTTGAATACTAGCCCTTTATCTGATATGTCATTTGTGATTATCTTCTCCCATTCTCTCAGTTGTCTTTTGGTTTTGTTGACTGTTTCCTTTGCTGTGTAAAAGCTTTTGATCTGGATGAAGTTCCAGTAGTTCATTTTTGCCCTTGCTTCCCTTGCCTTTGGCAATGTTTCTAGGAAGAAGTTGCTGCAGCTGAGATCGAAGAGGTTGCTGCCTGTGTTCTCTTCAAGGATTTGGATGGATTCCTGTCTCACATTGAGGCCTTTCATCTATTTTGATTCTATTTTTGTGTGTGGTATAAGGAGATGGTCCAGTTTCATTCTTCTGCATATGGCTGTCCAATTTTCCCAACACCATTTGTTGAAGAAAATGTCCTTTTCCCATTGGAATTCTTTCCTGCTTTGTCAAAGATTAGTTGACCACAGAGTTGAGGGTCCATTTTGGGCTCTCTATTCTGTTCCATTGATCTATTTGTCTGTTTTTGTGCCAGTACCATACTGTCTTGATGATTACAGCTTTGTAATGGAGCTTGAAGTCTGGAATTGTGATGCTGCCAACTTTGTTTTTCTTTTTCAACATTCCTCTGACTATTTGGGGTCTTTGCTGGATCCATATAAATTTTAGGCCCCGCTCTGTTCCTGACCTTAGGGGGAAAGCTCTCAGTTTTTCATTATTGAGAATGATATTCGCTGTGGGTTTTTCATAGATGGCTTTTCTGATATTGAGGTATATAACCTCTATCCCAACACCATGAAGACTTTTAATCAAGAAGGGATGCTGTACTTCGTCATGCTTTTTCAGCATCTATTAAGAGTGTCATATGGTTCATGTTCCTTTTTAAATTAATATATTGTATCACATTGATTGATTTGTGGATGTTGAACCAACCTTGCAGCCCAGGAATGATCCTGCTTGGTCATGGTGAATAATCCTTTTAATGTACTGTTGGATCCTATTGGCTAGTGTTTTGGTGAGAATTTTTGCATCTGTGTTCATCAGGAATATTGTTCTGTAATTCTTTTTGATGGGATCTTTGTTTGGTTTGGGGATCAAGATAATGATGACCTCGGGCGCCTGGGTGGCTCAGTGGGTTAAGCCGCTGCCTTCGGCTCAGGTCATGATCTCAGAGTCCTGGGATGGAGTCCCACATCGGGCTCCCTGCTCAGCGGAGAGCCTGCTTCCCTCTCTCTCTCTCTGCCTGCCTCTCCATCTACTTGTGATTTCTCTCTGTCAAATAAATAAATAAAATCTTTAAAAAAAAAAAAAAAAAAAAGATAATGATGACCTCATAAAATGAGTTTGACAGTTTTCCTTCAATTTTTATTTTTTGGAACAGTTTCAGAAGAATGATATTAATTCTTCCCTAAATGTTTGGTAGATTTCCCTGGGAAGTTGTCTGGTCCTGGGCTCTTATTTTTTGGGAGATTTTTGATGACTGCTTTAATCTCCTTACTGGTTATGGGTCTATTCAGGTTTTCTATTTCTTCCTGGTTCAGTTTTAGTAGTTTATATGTCTCTGGAAGTGCATCCATTTCTTCCAGATTGTCAAATTTGCTGGTGTATATTTTCTCATAATATGTTCTTATAACTCTTTGTATTTCTTTGGTGTTGGTTGTGATCTCTCCTCTTTCATTCATGATTTTATTAATTTGGGTCCTTTCTCTTTTCTTTTTGGTAAGTGTGGCCAGGGGGTTATTAATCTTATTAATTATTTCAAAGAACCAGTTCCTAGTTTCATTGATTTGTTCTATTGTTCTTTTGGTTTCTATTTCATTGATTTCTGCTCTGATCTTTATTATTTCTCTTCTCCTGCTGGGTTTAGACTTTCTCTGCTGTTCTTTGCTGTTCTTTCTCTAGCTCCTTTAGGTGTAGGATTAGGTTATGTACTTTAGACCTTTCTTGTTTCTTGAGAAAAGCTTGTATTGCTATATACTTTCTTCTCAGGACCGCCTTTGCTGTGTGATTTTGAACAGTTGTGTTTTCATTTTCATTTGTTTCCATGAATTTTTAAATTCTTCTTTAATTTCCTGGTTGACCCATTCATGCTTTAGTAAGATGCTCTTTAGCCTCCTTGTATTTGAGTTCTTTCCAACTTTCCTCTTGTGGTTGAGTTCTAATTTCAGAGCATTGTGGTCTTAAGATTTCCAGGGAATGATCCAAGTCTTTTAGTACCGGTTAAGACCTGATTTGTGACCCAGGATGTGATCTATTCTGAAGAATGTTTCATGTGCACTAGAAAAGAATGTCTATTCTGTTGCTTTGGGATGGAATGTTCTGAATATATCTGTGATGTCCATCTGGTCCAGTGTGTCATTTAAAGTCTTTATTTCCTTGTTGATCTTTTGTTTAGATGATCTGTCCATTTCATCAAGGGGGTTGTTAAAGTCTCCTACTATTATTGTATTCTTGTTGATATGTTTATTTTATTTTGTTATTAATTGGTTTATATAATTGACTGCTCCCAGGTTAGGGGCATAGATATTGAAAATTGTTAGATCTTTTTGTTGGACAGACTCTTTAAGTATGATATAGTGTCCTTCCTCATCTCTTATTATAATCTTTGTCTTAAAATCTAAGTTATTTGATATAAGGATTGCCACTCCAGCTTTCTTTTGCTGTCCATTAGCATGGTAAATTGTTTTCCACCCCCTCACTTTAAATATGGAGGTTTCTTTGGGTCTAAAATGAGTTTCTTGCAGACATCATATCAAGGGGTCTTGTTTTTTATCCATTCTGATACCCTGTGTCTTTTGATTGGGGCATTTAGACCATTTACATTCAGGGTAGCTATTGAATTGTATGAATTTAGTGCCATTGTATCAACTGTAAGGTGACTGTTACTGTATATTGTCTATGTTACTTTTAGGATCTCTCTTTGCTTAGAGGACCCTTTTCAATATTTCCAGTAGGGCTGGTTTGGTGTTTGCAAATTCTTTTAGTTTTTGTTTGTCCTGGAATATTTTTATCTCTCCTTTTTTTTTTAAGATTTTATTTTATTTATTTGACAGAGAGAGATCACAAGTAGGCAGAGAGGCAGAGAGAGAGAGGAGGAAGGAGGCTCCCCGCCGAGCAGAGAGCCCGATGCGGGACTCGATCCCAGGACCCTGAGATCATGACCCAAGCCGAAGGCAGCGGCTCAACCCACTGAGCCACCCAGGCGCCCCTTTATCTCTCCTTCTATTTTCAATGATGACCTAGCTGGATATAGTATTCTTGGCTTCATATTTTTCTCATTTAGTGCTCTGAATATATCATGCCAGTCTTTTCTGACTTGTCAGGTCTCTGTGGATAAGTCTGCTGCCAATCTAATATTTCTACCATTGTATGTTTAAGACCTCTTGTCCCAAGGTGTTTTCTTGGGACAGGATTTTCTCTTTGTCACTGAGACTTTAAGTTTTACTATTAGATGACTGGGTGTGGACCTATTTTTATTGATTTTGGGGGAGGTTCTCTGTGCCTCCTGGATTTTGATGCTTGTTCCCTTTGCCAAATTAGGGAAATTCTCTCCTATAATTCGTTCCTTTATACCTTCTGCCCCTCTCTCTCTTTCTTCTTCTGGGATCCCAATTATTTTAATATTGTTTTGTCTTATAGTGTCACTTATCTCTTCAATTCTCTCCTTGTTGTCCAGTAGTTGTTGATCTCTCTTTTTCTCAGCTTCTTTATTTTCCATCATTTGGTCTTCTATATCACTAATTCTCTCTTCTGCCTCATTTATCCTAGCAGTAAGAGCCTCCATTTTTTATTGTACCTCATTAATAGCTTCTATACATCCATCTATCCACCCATCCATCCACCATCTGTATTTATGTATTTATGTATATAAATACATATATATACTTATATATATGTATACATATATATGTGTATTTACATACATATATGTATTTATATATGTATATATACATATATAAATATGTTTAGGACAATGGGTGAGTGAGAGTGATGTACACATATATGTGTATTTATATACATATATACATATATTTATATACATGTATATTTATAATTTATATACATATATAATTTTAATATATGTATTATATATTATTTATATACATATATAAATACATATATATTTATTATGTATTGTATGTATTATATTGTATTGTATTATATTATATTGTATTATACTGTATGTATTAATGTATTATGTATAATATGTATTATATATATTATTTATATACATATATATAAATACATATATATATATATTTAAGACAATGGGTGAGTGAGAGTGAGAGAGAGAGAGTATCTGAAGCAGACTGCACTGAGTGCAGAGCCCACCCAGGACCCCTCAGTTGTCTTCAGGGCTTCTGAGAGCCCTCGGGTGAGGTCTGGACTGTGGACCTCAGAGCAGGGAAGGGACTTAAGAGGCATCAGGATGTTTCAGACCTGCACAGAAGAGAGAGGCAAGAGGTGGGGAGGAAGATATAGAAAAGGCTGAGGAGGAGATGGAGGTCCTCTGGGATTGGGATCTGGGCTTGGAATCTGAGGTTCTGCAGCAAAAGTCAAAAGCTGGTGGAGCCAGTCCACCTCCTCTACCCTTAGGTGACCCTAAGTGCCCCTTTCTGCCCATGTCCCACCTTCTTCCCTTGAGGATGCACCCCTGTTTTCTCCCATGGTCTCCCCCACCCTGATGCTACAGTAGGGGCCCTGAAAGACACATCAGAGAACCCAAGGTGGTGGTGGAAGTGGGGCTGAGACCCCACTCAGGGTCCCCTGATGCAGCTCTTCCCACCCCCACCAGGAACCCATGCCCTTTATTCCATCACCCAACCCTACCCAGGCCACCTAGGACAAGTTTGGCCATTTTCAGGACCACTGCAAAGCAAGAAAGGCAAATTTCAGAAAAATGTATTCCATATGATTGACACCGCTTTTGTAAAAGTAACAAGAATATGTGCGACAAACCTGCATGTGCTATTAGTATAGGGAAAGCTGCGAGTTAACAATGCTTATCTTTGGGGGTTCGAGTTGTAAAGGGAGGGGTGGAGAGGGATGTAAGAAAGAAAGAGGAATCATTTAAGCTGAATGGAAAAATACTCCTGGGATCAATTTTTTTTCTTTTAGTACATTTCTTTATCAACTTAAATTTTTTTATTTTAAAATACTAAAAACTTACAAGTAAAAAAACTAAAAACTTACTTTTGTAAAAATACTGCAGAGGAGTTCCCCATATCCATCCTTACATAACGACAGCACACTTTCAAACTAGGAAACTGACATTGTCACAATACAATTAACTAGATTACACACCTTACTGGGACTTCAGCTTTCGAATACGTTCATTTCATTTTGTCTGTCTTTGTGTATGATTCAGTGACATTTCATCACATGTATAAACACCACAATCAAAATACAGAATTGTCTCCTCACCCCAAAGAAACACCCAAGGGCCATGTATTTACAGTCACACCATCCCTCTGCTGTTACCCTCCTGACCTGTTCTTCATCTCTATAATTTTGTCATTGCAAGAATGTGATATAAATGGAATCATATATCATGTAACCTTTTGAGACTGGCTTTTTTCACTTAGCACAATGTCCTTAAAAGCCATCCAACTAAAAGTTAAAAAAAAAAAAAGCCATCCAACTTATCTGTCTCACTAGTTCCTTTTTTTTTTTTTTATTGCTGAGTACTATTCCATTGTACAGAGTGCCAATAATGGGATATTTAACTATTCACCTGTTGAAGGACATGTGGATCATTCCTAGCTTGAGGTTACTACAATTACTAATATTAAATAGTTTAGCTAGTACCAATAATGTACTGGGCTATTAAAAGTATCATAAGGAACACCTGGTTGGCTTAGTCAAAAGACTATGCAACTCTTGATCTCAGAGTGATAATTTCAAGCCCCGTATTGGGCATGGAGCCTACTTTTTAAAAAGTGCCATGAATATTTGTATCAGATTTTTGTGTCAACACATTTTTATTCCTCCAGGGTAAAATGTCAATGAGTATGATTAAGGAATCATGCAGTTTAAGTGTATGTTTAACTTTTTAAGAAACTGCCAATTGTTTTCTAGAGCGGCTGCGCCATTTTGCACTCCCACCAGCAACATAGGAGAGTTCGTTTCTTTGAATCCTCACCAGCATTTGGTCTAATCAGTATTATTCTAATTAGCTATACTAATAGGTGTATAGTGGTTGTTCATCATTTAATCTGCATTTCCCTAGTGGTGAGCAATACTGACATCTTTTCTTGTATTTATATCCCATCTGAATATTCTTTTTAGTGAAATGTCAATGTCCTTTGTCAATTTTCTAATTGGATTTTTGGATTTTTTAATTGATGAGTTCGAGAGTTCTTTTTATGATTGATTGATTTTGAGAGAGAGAGAGTGAGCATAAGCAAAAGGGAGAGAATCTCAAGCAGACTCTGCATTGAGTATGGAGCCCTAGATGGGGCTCAATCCCACAGCCCTGAGATCACCACCTAAGCTGAAACCAAGAGTCAGATGCTTAACCAGCTGCATCATCTAGGCGTCCCCTTGAGAGTTTGTTTGTTTGTTTTTAAGATTTTATTTATTTATTTGACAGACAGAGATTACAAGTAGGCAGAGAGGCAGGCAGAGAGAGGGGGGAGCAGGCTCCCTGCTGAGCAGAGAGCCCAATGTGGGGCTTGATCCCAGGACCCTGAGATCATGACCTGAGCCAAAGACAGAGGCTTAACCCACTGAGCCACCCAGGTGCCCCCACTTGAGAGTTTTTAAAATTCTTCTAGATATCAGTTCTTGTCAGATATATGGTTTGCTAATACCTCCTTCCAGTCAGTTACTTATTTTCCTGTGCTGTTAACAGAGTCTTTCACAGAGCAAGTCTTTAATTTTTATAAAGTCCAATTGATCCTTTTTGTTTTTTAAAAAATTAAAGGATTTTTAAAAGATTTTATTTATTTGAGAGAGAGACAGTGAGAGCGAGCATGAGAGGTAAGAAGGTCGGAGGGAGAAGCAGACTGCCCATGGAGCAGGGAGTCTGATGCAGGACTCAATCCCAGGACACTGGGATCATGACCCGAGCTGGAGGCAGTCGCTTAACCAACTGAGCCACCTAGGTGCCCGAAGATTAAAGGATTTTTTTGAAGGTTTATGCTTTGATTGTCAAGTCTAAGAATTCTGTCTAACCTACATATAGACCATTTACATTTAATGTAATTTTTAAAAGATTTTATTTATTTATTTATTGAGAAAGAGTGCGTATGAGCAGGTGGGGGAGGGACAGAGGGAAAGAGTATGAGAGAAACTCAAACAGGCTCCACCCTCAGCACAGAGCCTGACAGAGAGCTTGATCTCATGACCCTGAGGTTATGACCTGAGCTGAAATCAAGAGTCAGACACTTAACAAACTGAGCCACGCAGGCACCCCCTACATTTAATGTAATTGTTAATATGGTAGGACTGAAGTCTGCCATTGCATTTTTCTCTTCTTTTTAATTTTATTTCCTTTTCTTTTGCTTTCTCCTGCCTTCCTGTGAATCACCTGAACATTTTTTAGTGTTTCATTTTGCTTTATCAAGAGTGATTTTGCATATATTTCTTTGTGTAGGTTTTTGGTTTTTTTTTTTTAGCCATTGCTCTAGGATTTCACTATACATATAAATATAGCTTATCATGGCATTTTACTATTGACATTTTACCCTTCAAATGAAGTGCAGAAATATTACTATTTAGGTCCCTTTACCCTCTCTGCTTTATAAATACATAAGTATCAAATGCATGGAGAATAATATCAGACGGTAGTATACTTTGCTTTCAAACATCCAACATTATTTTTAAAACTTCCAAGGAAGACAGTCTATTATATTTAACTACATACTTACCCATTCTATATGCCTGCCTTTGTTTCTGATATTCTAGGTTTCCTTTGGTTTTCATTATCTTTCTGTTTAAAGAATGTCTGTAATTCTTTTAATACAGGTCTGCTGATAACAATTTTTCTCAGGTTTCTTCACTTAAAAATGTCTTTATTTCACCTTCTTTCCTGAAGAGTATTTTCACTGGATAAAGAAGTCTGGGTTGACAGTTCTTTTCTTTCAGGATTTGAAAAATGTGCCACTTTCTCCTGGCCTCCATGGATTCTGAAGAGAAATCTGCTGTCAGTCAAATTATTGTTCCCCTATAAAATGTAATTTGTCATTTCTCTTTGATTTCTTTCTTCCTTTTTATAAGATTTTATTTATTTATGACAGAGAGAGATAGCGAGAGAGGGAACACAAGCACGGGGGTGCTGGAGAGGGAGAAGCAGGCTCACCACTGAGCAAAGAGCCCAATATGGGGCTCAATATGGGGCTCAATCCCAGGACGCTGGGATCATGATCTGAGCCAAAGGCAGATGTTTAACAATTGAGCCACCCAGGCATCCCTTTTTCTCTTTCTTTTTTCTTTTTCTTTCTTTCTTCCTTCCTTCCTTTCTTTCTTTCTTTCTCTTTCCTTCCTTCCTCTCTTCTCTTCCTTTTTTCTTTCTTTCTCTTTCTTTCTTTCTTACTTTCTTTTTTTCTTCCTCCCTTCCTCTCTTCCTTTTCTTCCTTTTTTCTTTCTTTCTTTCCCTTTCTTTTTCCTTCCTTCCTTCTTCTCTCCCTTCTCTTCCTTTTTTCTTTCTCTTTTCTTTCTTTCCTTCCTTACTTCTTCTCTTTCCTTTTTTCTTTTTCTCTTCTTTCTTTCTCTTTTCTTTCTTTCTCTTTCTGTTCTTCTTCGTTCCTTCCTCTCTTTCTTCTCTTCCTTTTTTCTTCTCTTTCTCTTTCCTTCCTTCTTCTCTTTCTTTTCTTCCTTTTCTCTTTCTTTCTTTCTTTCTTTTTTTTTTCTTTTTCTTTCCTTCCTTCTTCCTTCCTTCCTTCTTTCCTCCCCTCTTTCTCAAATTCCAAGAAGGCTTTATTATATACAGAGGAGAGGGGTTCAGTCCTTCTTGACTATTGCTTTCCTTGTGACTCCTGGGACATTGTTCAGCTCCTCTCTTTCTCTTGGCATAGATGTGTGTCTCCACCCTTTTCTTGAGGGACTTAAGACAGGCTTGTCCTTGGAGACCTTGCACAGCTCTATGGCATGTCAGGCATAAAGGGCAAAGCCGCTCATCTCTCCAATCACGTCCTGCTCGAACATGGTGTGCTTGGTGGTGCGCCCGCAGCGATGGCCGCGCCTCGGCTTGCTCATGTTCTTACTCACCTTGCGACCGTTGTTGCGGCCCCTGCCGTAGGGCAGCGCGCAAAGTTGGGGCTGCTGCTCCTCTCTGGCTCCTGCGGCAGAACGCCAGTTACTGCTAAGATTCTTTGTCCTTAGGTTTCAGAAGCTTGATTACGATGTGCCTGGATATGGCTTTCTTCACTTTATCCTATTTGGGATTTACTCAGCTTCTTGAATCTGTAGACTACCTAAGGGTAATTTACCAGGTATCCAGTATTTCGGCCATTATTTCTTCAAATATTTTTTTCACATCAAAGTTTCTTTCTGCCTTTCTCCTGGAACTTCAGTAATATGAATATTACATCTTTTGTCATTGTCCTCAAAGTCCCTGAAGCTCCCTTCGTCTCAATAGAGACCAAAAAAAAAAAAAAAAAATCTACTTTTCTTCATGTAGACTTCAATCTGTTTACTCTCTGTTATTCAGACTGGATAATTTTTCTTTTCTTTTTTAAGATATTTATTTATTTGAGAGTGAGAGAGAAAGAGCACGAGTGGGGGAGGGGCAGAGGAAGAGAGCGTCTCAAGCAGACTCCCCACTGAGCAGGCAGCCCTAGTTCAGGGCTGGATCTCACAACCCTGAAATCATGACCTGAGCTAAAGGCAGCCACTTAACCAGCTGAGCCAAGCAGGCTCCCCAGAGTGGATAATTTCTATTGGCCTATTATCAAGATCACCAACTCTTTCCTCTCTCATCTCCATTCTTCCATGGAGAAGAATGAGTTTATTCCAGTGAATTTTATTTCATTTACTGTATTTTCAGTTCTAAGTTCTTCATCTGGTTCTCTATGTTTTCTAATTCTTTCTGAAATGATATATATTTTTGAGGGGGGAGGGGCAGAGGGAGAAAGAGAGAGAGAGAGAAACTCTTAAGCTGGCTCCATGCTCAGCCCAGCATGGAGCCTGACAAGGGGCTTGATCTCACAACCCTGAGATCATGACCTGAGCCAAAATCAAGAGTTGGATGCTTAACCAAGTGAGCCACCCAGGTGCCCCTGAGACTCTATATGTTTTAATTTGTTTCAAGAGGGTTCATGAGTGCTCCTTGAAGCATTTTTACAAGTTCCTTTAAAATTCTTGTCAGATAATTCCAGTATCTGTGTCATCTTGGTGTTGGCATCAACTTATTGGCTTTTCCCATTCTATTTAAGATTTTCTTGATTCTTGAAATATTGAGTATAATGAATTATTTTCTATTATACCCTGGATGTTTAGGATATTATGAAACTATAATTCCATTTTTAAAGTGTTACTGCCAAGGCAATAATCAGAGCTCTGTTTGCACATCCCCAGTACCAGTCACCTTGCACAGTGGCTGAATCACAATTTTTGTAGTTTTGGATAATTTGTTGTACAGTTATTGTAAGAAGAGAGAGAAAGATACAGAGACAGAGAGATCCACTTGTATATAGAAGGAGAGATTGTCTATGTATGAATATATGTGTGCATATATAATTATTTTATGCTCTGGGCCCTAGAGGTATGCGAGCAATGGAGTAAAATGGATTTGAGGCTCTTGGTGGGGTGGGGATTAATGGTGACAGGACCCCAACCACAGTTTAGGGGAATGGAGAGCTGGGCTGGATGTCTGAGATGGCTCATTCATGTGGCTGACAGTTGATGGCTAGTGAGGATGGGAGAATGGTGGTCATCCTTCTCACATGGCAGCTACCCTTCCCCCTGAGTGAGTCTACATCAGAGCCAGGTGTTGTGGAGGTGCCGTGATTGCCGGAAAACTAGAACTTTGGAGCACTTCCGGAGCGAGGGAAGTGGTTGCAACTATTTGGGAAACCAGTGGATGAATTATTTAGGACTGCACTGCCTGTTATGGTAGCCATCAGCCACATACACCAATTAAATTTCAATTAAAGAAAAATGAGGAGTACCTGGTTGTCTCAATCAGTTGGGCATCAGACTATTGATTTGGGCTGGGGACAACACCTCCAGGTTGTGGGATGGAGCCCTGTCTTGGGGTCCATCCTCCAGTTGGCTTGAGATTCTTTCTCCCTCTCCGCCTGCCCCTCCCTGTGCTCACATGCACACACTCTCTCAAATAAATAAATAAATAAATAACCCTTTTAATTAATTAATTAAACAAAAATGGGAAAACCTGAAAATTCAATTTCTCTATTGCACTAGCTAAATTTTAAGCACTCGATAGCTCCATGTGGCTAGTGGTTACTGTACTGGACAGTAGGGACATAGAACCTTTCCAACCTTGCAGAAAGTTCTACAGTATAGTGCTAACTAGACAATAGAAGTTCAGGTTTACTCTGTGCCTCAGAAATCCACTCTGAATATATATCTTAATCTGGGTCTACCAAAAGCGTGCCCTGAGCCAAGGGAAAGGTGGTTTATTTGGGAGGTATCCCCAAGAAACACAGGTGAGCAGAGAAATTGGGACCAGAGGAGAAAAAAATCCAAAAATGGCACAGAGTCTAGACCTCACTGAGGCAAGTGAGGCACCAGGGCACCTGCCTGAACCTGAGAGGGAGTGCCTCCTTGAAGTTTACACACCCGCCACCTTTCTTCCCCACCCTCGTCCCAGCCCCTGAAGGGCAACTGCTGTGAGCCACTAGGGCTCATGCCCACCAGCCAGGGACCCTCTAAGGACTCAAGGAGTCATGCAGAACACGGCTTTGAATCAACCCACTGAGGAAAAGAGAAGCAAAAGTATTTATTCGCTGGCTCCCACCCCTCTCTGGGTGAAAGATTGCCCCTGGGGAAGTAATCCAGGCTCTTCCAGTCTGTTCGGCAGGCAGACGGGAGAAAGACCTCAGATGGAGAAGAAAGATACAGGCATATGATGTGGGAAGGTGTCAGCGTGTTCATGAACTGCCCACCAGAGCTACAAGTGAGTGAAAAAAATGAGCTGAGTGGATATGGTGGCGGGTGCTATGGCATGTCCTACAAGACCTCCCATGGAGGGGATGTGTACAAGCCTTTGGGTGATAGGGAGCCGGAAGATTACCTAAGCGCCCATCACTGGGGGAGTAGATAAGTGAATGTGCTGTGGGCACACCATGGGCTACAATGCAGCAGTTAGGAGAACCTGGTGTATGCCACCAGAGATCTCCAGAACATAAGTTTAAAAAAAAAAAATGGGAAGAGATAGAATGAAATTTATAGCACAATCCCATTTATGCAGATTGGGAAGTACATATACACACACAAAATCACAAATGATAAAGACACATCTTCCCAGCTATATATCAAGTGCCTTAAAGTGGGTGCCTGCGGGTGGGGGGGTGGGAGTGGGGATCAGGTACAGGAAGTGGGGGGAAAACCCTAGAGAGTCTTTCATGGGCCAATTGCAATTCTGCGTTATGATCTGAAGAGGATGATTAATAACTCTCTGCACCTAAGGGCCAAGAAAAAAAAAACAAGGGAATGAAAAACATAAAGTGCCCACACATCAAAGCAATTCCCTACCTGCTACACAATTATTATTACCGTGGGGGGTGATGATAACAAAGCAACCAGACTCCATCTGCCTTCTGGAAGCCCTCCTCACTGCCTTCTCCCCAAGCAGCCCCTCCATTCCCCAGCAAGTTCTCTTGTCCCCAGCGAATGAGGAGCTCTCTACCCTTTCCTGCTACCCAGAGGGAGAGACAGGAAAACTTCCTGGCTATGACTCCCACAGGTTCTCACCTTCTTCTCTGGGTGTACATAGAGCAGGGGGTAAGCACACGAGACTCTGTTCAAACCCCAGCTCTGCCATTAGCCAGCTGTGGGACCTTAAGCAAGTCATTTTTCCTTCCTGTGCCTCCATTTTCTAGCTGGTGAAATGGGAACAAGCCTAAAAGCAACAACTCACAGGAATGTTCAGAGCATAAAATGAGTTCCCAGAACTAGCTCAAACCGATGGGGGAAGCTCCCTCTCTTGCATCCCTACAGCCTCACCACTCATGCTCTGCCCCAGTCCCTGCCCTGCTGTGACCTGCCTTGGCCTCAATCGGTGGATTCCCAAAATTCCAGGAACTCCTAAATTAGGTCAGGAACTCCTTAGGCTTCACCCTGGGATTGAATTTCAGTTTCCCTTTCCTTCCTTTCTGTGCTCATCTGGCCCCACCCAAACCTGTGAGCTCACCTTGCGGCTTCTGGAAAAGACTGTCACCCCCTGATCCCTTTCTCCTGCAGCTGACTTTTTTGTGCCTCATTCTCCTCCCATGAGCTGTCAGAAAGCGGCACACCTGACTCCATACCTGGCCCCACCCACTCCCGCCTTTCAAGTCATTGTGAAAATCACAATTTCCATTTGCCTTTTCGCTTTACACACATCAGCCAGGACTGCTCGCTTAACCTGCCTAAAAAACGGAGCCATGCAGTCAGGGAAGCAGTTGCGATATGACCATGGCCATGGTGTGGGTCCTGCTGCTGGTAACTGCAGGGCTGAGCATGGCCACAGCTGGCCCCGTCCCTACTTCTAAGCTCACCACAACCTGGAAGGGCTGTGACATTGGCAGGTTCAAATCTCTGTCACCACGGGAGCTGGAGGCCTTCAAGATGGCCAAGGATGCTTTGGTGAGTCCCTATGATTATGGATTAACCTCTACTCCTCTTGCTTTGGCCCAGGTGCCACCTGGCTACAGTGGGCTAACCTCTATATCCTCCTGCAATGGGCTAGCCTCTGTCCTTTCTGCTGTGCATTAAACTCAAGCCCTCCTTCGAGGTCAGCCTCCATCCTTGCTGCTATGAGCTAGCCTCCAGCCTTCCTACTGTGGGCTAAACCTCTGCTCTTACTCTCTAGGAAAATTCACTAAAAAACTGGAGTTGCAGCTCCCGCCTCTTCCCTAGAAACCGGGACCTGAGACAGCTGCAGGTGAGTTGGAAGTGAGGCCATACTTGCCCTCACCTGGCCCCTCTCCCTCATTCTTTAAGTGGCCCCTTGCCTCCTTTATCTCACCTGTCCTCCCCTCTGTCTGGTCTCCCCTCGCCTGTCCTGTGCCACCCCCCCACAGCCCTGCCACCCCCCCACCCCCCATCCTTCCTCAACTGCTACCTTGACCCTATCTCTCCCTTGGGTCCCTTTCCCATCCAAGTACTAACCAGGCCCCACCCTGCTTAGCTTCCGAGATCAGACAAGATCGGGTGTGCTCACGGTGGTATGGCTGTAGACTCTTAAGTTCCTTTCTATCACCTCTTTGCCTCTCCCCACATCCCTCTTTCACTGTCCCCATCACTCTTACCTAATTCCTTCTCATTTCTCCCTTCTCTCTCCGGGTTCTAACTCCCACCCAAGCCCCTTGCCCTGGCCAGCTTGTCACTGTCTAGTCTCAGTGCCGATTCCCTCTGCCCCTCACACCACTGATTCTCCCTTGTGTCCCCCATCGTCTTTCTTCCACTGCCTTTTCCCAGAGTCTGCGCCTCCTTCCTTCACCTTGGTCACCTGTGCAGCCAGCAGCACCCCCTCCCCTTGCTTCCCTAACCTGTCTCTGTTCACCCATCCCCTTCCCATCTCTCCGAACTTCTGTGACCCCCATGAGCCACATTTCACTTGTCCCACCTCAGTCTTTCTCCTGTATCTTCCCTTAGGTTTCTGCCTCACCTCTATCCTTCATCTGCATCCTTCTGCATGTGTTCCCTTCTCCTGCCTCCTTCTTACCTGACCCATCACCTATTCCCGTCCTCTGTCACCTATCACCTGCCCTCTTTCCCTGCACTCCTGACCTGCCCCCACATAACTGGGTCTTCTTGCCTCCGCTTCCTTACCTTTCCACCTTGTCTGTTCTTTCTCACCTCTCCTCAGGTGTGGGAACGCCCCGTGGCCTTGGAGGCTGAGCTGACCTTGACCCTAAAGGTCCTGGAGACCATGGCTGATAGGTCCCAGGGGAGCATCCTGGACCAGCCCCTTCACACTCTGCGCCACATCCACTCTGAGCTCCAGGCCTGTGTGAGTGCTTGGGGCACCTGGGTCCTCTCTGTGGAGTCTGGGCATAGGGGACATCACCACTCTGCCCCAGGCCCCACCTCATACACCACCCTCCTCTGCCCACAGGTCAAGGCTCAGCCCACAGTAGGCCCCCATCCCCAGGGCCGCCTCCACCACTGGCTGCACCGGCTTCATGAGGCCTCAAAGAAGGTGAGTGACTCAAGAGGGGGATGGATGCCCAGGCCCTGAGTGAGGGAGGAGGCGGACACCTGGGAAATGGCAAATATGTCTCCTTTCTCAGGAGTCACAAGGCTGCCTCGAGGCGTCTGTCCTGTTCAACCTCTTCCGCCTCCTCAAAAAGGACCTGGAATGTGTCGCCAGTGGAGACCTGTGTGTCTGAGGACCTGGACCCACCCCCAGCCCATCTGGGACCCCAGACCTTAAGTGATACACTAAGCCCCAGCCCTGCCTTAAGTTATTTCCTCTCCCCCCTTAGTTATGAAGCTGGAGTGCTGACCCAAAAGAAATGCTTTTTTTCTACTTTTATACAATATGCACAAGTAAACAGGAAGGAATTGGAACCTTCTGTGATAAGTGAGTCCTTGGGTACATGTAGAATTGTGAGTCTGCGACTGAGTGTGGGTGTCTGGGAGGTGGAGGTAAAATGTGTGACCGGCTGTGTATATTTGTGTGTGCCTGATTTCCGTGACCATGTGCATGTATGCATTTAAGTGAGTGTCTGCCTGAACCTCTGTCTGACTGTAGGTGCCTAATAGCAAGTTCGTGCCCACATGTACGCCGTTCTGTGAACATGTAACACACGTTTATATGTCTCTCTGTCTGTCCCGTCTGTGAACTGGATATCTCTCTGTTCCATGGGTACCTAGGACACAGAGAGGCCTAATCAAGACGGTTTATCCTGTAATGAGTATCAGAAACCCAACTCAAGTGGGGAAAGCAAAATTGAGTTTATTATCACACATAACAAAAAGTCAGCTCACAGGGCTGGTCTAGGATGGGTTAATTCATTATTTAGCAATGTTTTTGAGAACCAAATTCTTTCCATTTCTGTTGGCTGATTCTTTTTTTTTTTTTTAAGATTTTTTATTTATTTATTTGACAGACGGAGACCACAAGTAGGCAAAGAGGCAGGCAGAGAGAGAGGGGGAAGCAGGCTCCCCACTGAGTGGAAAGCCTGATGCGGAGTTCGATCCCAGGACCCTGAGATCATGACCTGAGCCGAAGGCAGAGGCTTTAACCCACTGAGCCACCCAGGTGCCCCATCTGTTGGCTGATTCTTACTCTGGCTACCTCATGGTCTCAAGGTGGCAGCCACAGCTCTGGCTGTCACAACCAATCACCTCAAACTTAATGGAGTAAAATGACAACCATTTGATCCTACTCATAGATTCTGTGGGTCGTAAATTTGGACAAGGCTCAATGTGGATAGCTTGCCTCTGCTCCACGATGTCTGGGGCGCTAACTCGCCTTCCATAGGTTTTTGTTTTTTAAGGTTTGTTTATTTATTTATTTTGGAAGGGGGGAGGGAGAGATCATGAGTGGGGGAGGGGCAGAGAGAGGAGAGAAGCAGACTCCTGGCTGAGCAGGGAACCTGATGTGGAGCTCACTCCAACAACCCCCAAGATCACAACGTGAGCTGAACCTGGGTCAGACACCTGGGGCACCTGGGTGGCTCAGTCGTTAAGCATCTGCCTTCAGTTCAGATCATGGTCTCAGGGTCCTGGGATCGAGCCCCACATTAGGCTTTCTGCTCAGCAGGGAGCCTGCTTCCCCCTCTCTCTATGCCTGCCTCTCTGCCTACTTGTGACCTCTCTCTCTGTCAAATAAATAAATAAAATCTTAAAAAAAGAAAAAAAAAGAGTCGGACACTTAACTGACTGATCCACCAAGGTGCCCCTCTTCCACAGTTCTTAAAAGCGAGGAAAACTGGCACCTCAAATAAATAAGTAAAAGGTTTAATTTATTTATTTGAGAGATATCGCTTCTTGGCCTTTTGGCTAAGATCAAGTGTATTTATTTGAGAGAGTTCATGGAGGGGGGGACAAAGGGAGAGGGAACAGCAGACTCCCTGCTGAGCAGCCCCCCCCCAACGTGGGGCTCAATCCCAGGACCCTGAGATCATGACCTGAGCGGGAGGCAGATGCTTAACCAACTGAGACACCCAGGTGCCCCAATAAATAAAGTATTTTTAAAAATTTTTTTTAAAAAATTAAAGAAAACCTTCCAGAGAAACTCCCTATTGGATGTGCATGCTTGTCTCATTGGCCAGAATTTAGTCACATGCTTAAGCCTAAAGCAATCAGTGGCAAGGAAGATATAAGTTGCTCAGCCCATGGCATGAATTTCTTTTCCTTTGCCTGATACCTGCTTTCGGGATTGCCTTGCAGTTTGGGATGGCCATCCAACTGAAGGGCTTCTTAAATTCATTAACATATGTAAGGAATTTAAAACAGTTCTTGGCACAGGTTAAGCCCCACATATGTATTTATTGCTCTTACTCTTATTTTAGAATTTTTTTCCTTGATGCAAAGAAAACTCTTCCATGTGTTCCCTTAGTTCCTGCATACTTCACTAGTATGAGGATGTGAGCTCTGGAGCTGTGGTGGCCATTTTGTGGCCAGGAGGCAATGAGCCAAGCGTATGAAGCTATTCTTCTAAGGAAGGTAGGTAGAACTAAAGAGTAGGAAATTGGTCCTTGGTGACATCAGTGAGGCATTGCACCAAAACCCCCAAACTCCTAACTCCAGGCTTCTTATTAAATGAGATAAACAGGGCTCCTGGGTAGCACAGTGGGTTAAGGCCTCTGCTTTCTGCTCAGGTCATGATCCCGGGGTCCTGGGATTGAGCCCCGCATCGGGCTCTCTGCTAGGCGGGGAGCCTGCTTTCTCCTCTCTCTGTCTCTGCCTGCCTCTCTGCCTACTTGTGCTCTCTATCTGTCAAATAAATAAATAAAATCTTAAAAAAAAATAAATGAGATAAATGTCTTAAGTCATGTTAATTGCAGCCAGAGGTATCCTCACAAATTGATCTCTGTATACCCAGCATAAAGCCTAGAGAAGGTAGTCAATTAATATTTGCTAATATGGGGTGCTTGGCTGGCTCAGTTGGTACAGCATGCATGCAACTCTTGATCTCAGGGTCTTGAGTTCAAGCCCCATGTTGGGCGTAGAGCTTATGTTATCAAATATATATATTTGCTAATAAACATTTGAATCATATAGGACATATCTGAATTCTGGCATTTGACCCTTTTCAATAGGCATGCCAGAATTACAGTCACAAATCCCTTCTTGGAGATGCCAAGGCCTAACAAAAAATTTTGATCTGGGTATATTTTGGTTTGGCCTGGTCAGTATTCATTTCTCCTGGTAAAGCTCTTCAATTTTCCTTTGGGGACTAACTCCCATTTTCCTATTCTTTCATTTAGTTGAACAGGTGACTCAGGTTAGATCAGTCAGAGCACTCCATCTCCAGAGCACGGTGGCAAGCCCTCCCTTGTCCCCACACACAACAGCCTCTGTATCTGCTGTTCCCTGTGCCTGAGACATGTCCTATCACTCTCTTGCCACCATGAAGTCTTCACCTGGTCTGTTCCCATTCATCCCTTATGTCTTAGCTAATACCACCTTCTCCCTCAAAACCATGCACCTTCTGCATGGTGTACTGGGGTTCTTACTGCTTTCATATGTCTAAAAACTTTCCCATCCTACTTTTCTGGTGACTATCTAGGGACAATCATATGAAATTGCCAATATTCTGCCATTTCTAACCTACAAAACTGGCGATTTTATTTGGTTCAACCTCATACTATTTTAGTAACCTCCCCTCCCCCAGAACATACAACCCAGACACCTGACCCCCACCTGGCCAATCAAAGCATTACATTGGATACTACAGTCAGAGCAAGAATGTCATGTGACTCCAGTCAGGCCAATCAGAGCCCTGCCCTTGTTCCCCCCCACCACCACCTCCTTTAGGATGGGAGGAGATTTTGCCATTTTACCTTTGGGGCTATGGTGCTAGAAGCATTAAATCTGTGTCTGTAAATAAATGGCCATTTTCCCCCACATGTTGTTGAAAAGGATGAATCTGAGCTGAGAGAAACAGAGAAGAGAAATGAGTGAATAAAGTGTCTGGGTGAAACTGAGTCTGACTTTCAGTCTCTAAGGCCAAGTTCCTTGTAGCTTTACCCTTGACAGTCTGCTCCCCAGATTTATGAGATAACAATGCCCACTTTTTAGGTCTAATCCAGGGAAGCTGCATTCCTGTCATTTGCTACCTAAAGACTGACTAATACATGTCCCCGAACCTTGGGGCAGGGTCAGAGAGCTCTGCTGGGCTCCCAGGCTCCTGTTCTTCCTACAGCAGTAGGGCTGTGATCGCCCTCAGCTCTGGGAGGGCAGGGACTGAGTCTGTCTTGGTCACTCCCGGGTAGTCAGTGACCAGCCCAGGGCCAGGCACAGAAGAGCTACTCAGACATTTCCCTTGGATGATACTATGCCCTCTCTCACCTAGTGTACCTGTTTCTTGGGTTTAGATCTCTCAATTTTGAAAAACAGCACGGCTTTGGCATTGACTGATAACTCTCTACCAAATGAAGGGGTTACAGGTGAAGGAAGGAGGGTGGAGTGTTATCCAAAGAACTGAACTAGGGACCATGTGGGTCCCGAACATGTCGGGTAGATGGCAGTTTCTGGTTCTGTTTTGAAGACACATACATCCCACCCCACAGCCGGGGTCTCCATGAAAATCAGACATCATATATCACTTCTACAGAAAACCCTCCATTGACTTCTCATAGCTTGGGGAATAAAATCTGGACTCTTGACCCCAGCCCACAAGGCTCTGCAGAATCTGTTCCCTGCTTGCTTCTCCTCCTCCTCCCCTCCCGCTCTCTCACTCGCTCCAGTCCAGACATACTACCTCTAAAACACTAAGGACACTCTTTCCTCAGGGCCTTTGCATGTGCTATTCACTTTGCCTGGAATGCTTTATCCTGGCTCTTCCTACAAGGGATTTCTTCAGCTCCAGCATCATACTCCTTGAGCCCCCAATCTAAAGTAGGCCTTCTGGTCAGTCCCCGTCCCTTCCCGTTCTTATTCTTTCCATGGCATTTATTTACCCCCAGACACATCATTTATGTGCTTGTTTACTCTCATCCCCATGCCTAGAATATAGGCTCCATGGGGGAGGGGTTTGTTTTATTTGATTATTTTTTTCACTGTTGTATCCCCTGCACAGGGCCCAGTACACAGTACAGGCTCAATAAAGCTTTATTGGGCGAATCAGAGACAATATAGTCAGATGGCTGGGTGTGCAGGATTTGGAGACAATAAAATTTCCAATCGTAGCTCTGCCATTTTGTGGCTGTATGATCTTGGGCAAACTCCTTAACCTCTCAACTTCAGATTCCTGCTCTAGAAAAGTGATTGCACACGCTACACAGATCTGCTGCAGTGTATAAATGCAATCACGTTTACTGAGTAACTCCATTTTGCTGGGCTCTGGGTTGCATACTCTCTACTTGCATCAGGGAGGGTTCGTGAGCACAGTGCCTGGCGTGTGGGAAGCCCTCAGTATCCAGGAGTCGTGATGATGGAGATGGATGTGTGGCTGGGCCACTGGGTGAGGGAGCCTCATGGCCTGTGAGTCGCTGGTGCTTCTGTCCTTGCTGCCTCCCACCCTGTCTGCCCAGATCCATCCCCCTCCCTCCTGCTCTGTTTCTATTTCTGTCTTCCTCTCCTCCTCCCCAGGCCTCAGGGGGCCCCTGGCTGGCAAGAAGCCTTCCTCCTCCTTCTCCAGGATTGGGAAGCAGTTTCCACTGCAGGCCTCCCCCTCCCCAAGGGCTGGGGCATCCCACCAGACCATCAACCTACGGTCCTTCCCCAGCCACAGCCCTCAGCCTCACCTGAGAAACTCTTCTTCCCACACCATCCTTTGTGTTCCCAGCAGATTCCTGCACACAGGATCCCTCAGATTCGAGACCCCGGCCAATGATCATTTTCCCTCATCCCCTCCCCAAGGCTGACTTTGGATATCTATGCTCAGCTAAGGTCTTTGGGGCAATTCCTTAGCTTCCAGACAGACACCAGAGGCAATGTGCACAGTGCAGCAGTGAGGGACAGAAAGAGGGGAACCTGCCAGCTCCCCCATTTCTTCATTTGGGGGCCTTAGGCAAGTGACTTTCATTTCTCCTTGGTTCAGATTCCTGACTGTTAAATGGGACCAAACATACCTACTTCAATTAGCTGACCCACCTCAGAGGAGCTGTGCTGAGCGCAATGTGGAATGGACATCCAACAGCTATTCAGCACAATTCTGTGGTTAAGAATACAGAATCAGAAGTCAGGCTGCCTGCCTTTTTAAATCCCAGTTTTGCTACTTTCTGTGCTGGTTCGGAGACCTCCGGCAAGAGTCTTAACTTTCCTGGGCCTCAATTTCCTCATCTGCAAAACGGGATAATAGCACTGATATCTAGGGTTTAGAGGGTTAAATGAGGGCTTGGCACATAGTAGGCGCTCACTAAATGTTAGCTAGTATTATTTTTATTATTCCCCACCTCTAAGTCTCTCAGGGGACAGGAGACTATCCCGAGTCTCCCGGGTCCCAACTAGCCATCCCTTCTTCAGTCTCACTTGAGTCCTCATGCTGTAATCCAGGTCACACACACACACACCCCCACATACACACACCAAGACACACAGACACACACAGAGGTCAGCAGAGCGGCCTCAGACACAGAAAAAAGTTTAATTCTGCTGCGGCGGAGGGTCCCGGCTCCGGCAGGGAGGGGAATTTGGTTTTGGACTTTGTTCATGTGGGGATTTATTTGGGAAAAGAGGAAGGAATAGGGGAGAGTCTGGTCCTTCCAGTGGGACCTGCCCGGGAGAATGTGCAGGGGAAGAGGTAATCGGGAGAGATAGGGAAACAACTGGACAAGAAATGGGAGGGTGGAGGGAGAAGAGACGACGGGACAGAGAAAGGGGACACAAATAGGGAAGGGCAGACGCGTAAGACAAAGACGACAGGGGGCAGGACAGAGACGAAGGGAACAGAGAAAGGGGGACCCCAAGCCAGACCCGACGGGACCAGGGAAGTGAATGGGGTGGGGGTGGGGGCTTTGGAGGCCGCCGCGGGACAGAATAGGATCTAGTCCAGCCAGATACAAGAAATGGGCCCCTCGCCCCTGCCCCGGGTCCCGGGCGGGGGGAGGGGGCTCGTGTCTCAGTGCTGCAGTGTCGGGGGGGCCCTGCCCCTCCCCGCGCTTCGCTGTGTAAGGCACCGGCTCCAGCGAGGTCCGCGAGCGCGCGGGGGGAGGGGCAGGAGGGGGGCGAGGAGTCCGTGGAGGAGGGGGGCCCGGCTGCCTGCCCCCTAACCCCCTCGGGCCCGGGGGCATGACCAAGAGCCGCAGACGAGGGAGCCCCGCCCCCCCAACTCCGGGGACAAGAAGGGCAAGTCTCCGCCTCTAGTCCGACGACTAGGCGCCGTGCTTTCTCCCCGAGTCCTGCCCCAGCGTCCGTGCGGCTGGGCGTTAGTCCGCGGCACCCAGGCGTCCTGGCGCCCGCCCGTCGCTCACACGGTACTCTCCAGCATCCACTCGGTGCTGGTAAAGGCCAGGCGTGCCCTGGCGGAGCCCAGCCCCAGGTCTCCGTCCTCCCCGGCCGCGCCCCCTCCGGCCCCGTCCAGGTGTGGCGTGGACCGGTGGCGCTTTGTCCGCCGGGCGCGGCGCGGGTAACTGTGGCTCTGGAAGAGTGCCCCGTAGTCCCCGTCGAACGAATAGCGCTGCTGTGGCCTCGGCCGAGGCGGGGCCCCCCCAGGAACCAGAGCTAGAGTGGGAGGCGCCGAAGCTGGCGGCCCCAGGGCCCCGGAACGGCTCCTCCGAGGGCCCGCCGCTGCCTGACACTCCTCCCCAGAGGTTTCCTCAGATGGCAGTAGGCACAGCGAGGTGGCCGAGCCGCCCAGGGAGCGTCCAAGGACGGTCTCTGGCTCCGCGGTAGCCGTCTCAACTGCAGTTGCCTTGGCCTCGACCGCCACTGCGGCAGCAGCTGGGGACGCCACCTCGCGCAGCGCCTCGTAACGGTCTTGCGCCGGCGGGGGCGCGGCCTGCGATGCACCTGCACCGTTGGTCTGCGAGCAAACGTGGCTGACCCGCGGCGGCGACCTGGAGGTACCCTTGACACGGCGGCCATCCCCGTCACCGTAGACCTTATAGCGGATCATGAGCAGAACGATGAAGACGAGGACCGATGCGACGATGACGCCCCCGATGGCGATGATCATGGTACCGCCCAAGAAATGGGCCCTCAGTGGGCGGCAGGGTGCAGGATCCCCAGCGGTGGTAAACTGCACGCAGCCCACCACTCGAGTGGCCGGCAGTGCTGTGGCCCCATCGTCATAGACAGCCAGCACGCACAGGTCATAGGCGCGACCCGCTGCCAGATCATTCACCAGGAAGGTCTGGCTGGTGGATGGGATCATCCTGCAGGACAGGAGGGCATCAGCACTGGGTTAGCATCACTTCGTTTTCATGCCCCACCCGTGGTGACCAGGGGGGACCAAACCATGTGTCCCTACTGGTATTTCACCCTCTATGGGATAGTAGCAGCCATTCAAGCGACAAATTCCCATCCTGTCAGGACCCCTGCTGTGGGCCATGGCCCTCCTCTGCCTGCCCTGCCCTCAGACCAACTCCTGTGGTGTCTTGTCACCTATTAGGTAATATCTGCCATTCCTGCTCCCTCATCTGCATATCCTGACACACACACCACTACCACCACCACCCCCCACCCCCAGCAAGGGAGGGGGTGCTACAGCTTTTAAGGCCTGCCCTCAAGGAACACCCCACCTGGCAGTGTCTCACTTTCATTGGGACAACTGCCATTTAAGGTCTACATATTTCCACCCTTTAAGGGCCCCCATACAACAGGCCTCATCTCGTTTCCTGTATGTCTCATCCTCACTCAAGCGGATGCTGAGGTCAGCTCACCCACTCTGTCTTACTTCAATTGGGACAATGGATGCTCTTCCAGTTTCTCTTTTCTATGTATTCCCATCCTTTCTGGGGAAACTCAGAGGCCACGGCCCTCACCTGCATGTCCCACTTCTGGGTAGATACATCAAGCTGTGTCTGTCTTCTGGGACAACTACCAAACCCCTCAAGTACCTATTCCCATCCACTAAGGGGCCATCTATAAGCCACTCCCCTTTTGATTGAGCAGTGGCTTCCAAGCCACACTCCCAAGGCCTCCTAGGGATGGTTTCCCTACTGTGCCTAGGGCCATGCCCACTCTGCATGTCCTGCAATCAGTCACTCTGTGTGCACACTCTGCCCCATACCACCAGAGGTCATGAAATCATGCCCCCCGCCCAGATAAATTTCATCCGTAATTGGGTCAAATGTAACCAAGCAACATGCCCCATTCTTGCTATCGGCCCCTGCCCTCCAATGAGGATCATTGTAAAGGAGCCATTATGCTGACAAAGTCTCGGAGCCCGTGTTTGAGTCTCTCTGCCACTTGCTAGCTCTGTGACCTTAGGCAAGTTTCTTAAACCCTCTGTGCCTTGCTTCCCCAGAATGGAGATATTAAGATCATCATAAAGATAGTGTGATGTGTGAATAAGTTAACACACCTAACGCCTGGCACCCAATAATTTCATCATGATTAGCTCACATCCCACCCTGTGTTGGCCAGTAACCCTTGCTGTGGCTCACACTTTATTGCCAACTGCACTCTTCCCCATCTGTTAAGACCGTTCCCACTAGGCCTTGACCCTCTTCTATTTGGCACATCCCTTCTGGGCTGTTGGCTAAGCCAGGACTGCCATGTCCACATGAATTTGCATGCCCAGGACTCAATCTCACAAGCCTTCCCCACCTCCAAAACTCTTAGTGGGTCCCCAGAGACAAGGACTGGGGCCTCCTCTGCCTGGGATCATGCTGCAGGAGCCCTGTCTCCTGAGAGAGGCCACACCCCCATCTCCATGGGCCTCTTCTCTCTGGGAAACTTCACATTCCCTCTGACCAGGCCAGCTCTGGTCCTGAAGCCCACCTTAGCTCTGTTACCACCAAGGGCCACCCTTCAACCAGAAGATTTCAAATAAGCCCCCACCAAAAGGCCTACCCACATTTCCGGTGGACCCCCCTTCCTGCCATTTCACACACTGCCCCCACCCCATCCAACCTCGGACCCCTAGCTGTATGTCTTCCTCATCCTCTCCTCTCCCCTTCCCAAGAGGCTTGGATACCTCTTGCTCCTTCCCCCAAAGTAGCCAGTTGCTAGGGGCTCCCCACTTTTCAAGGACAGAGGCTGGCTCCTTAAGAAAGCCTCAGCTGGTGTGTCTCTAATTGGCTGCAAGACCTGAGCAGGCAGCAGATCAGGTTTCTGGTTGGTCGTCACCTCCGCCCATGGCAGCAGTGAGGAGGTTAACCCCTACAGCACCGGAGCGCAGGGATCTGCAATGGGGGGACAGGGGACTGGAACTGTGGCCTTAAGGGGAAAGGAAGAGACCAGGGGTTTGTTGCCCTGCTGGGGACAGAGGGCCACCAACATCTGTGTACATGCAGTGTCTGAGGATACTCCCCACTCCCCCCACACAGTGGCCAAGGGTTAAATAATGAAAGAGAGAAAAAGAGAGGTGGAGAGTCACAGAAACCAAGAGTCATTTACAGAAATGTATTCTCCTTCTCCCCTAATCCCTGCCTGGCAAACAGCAGGTGCTCACTAAATGTCTGTTCAATGTCAAAAGGGAAAGATTAGCAGTTAGAAGGGTAAGGCCTGGAATCCTGGCTCTGCCACTTTCCTCTGTGACCTTGATCAAGTGATTTCCTCCCACTGAGTCTCAGTTTCCCTATCTATAAAATGGGAGAGGGGATCATCACTACTTCACAGCAGAGCTGGGAAGATTGAATGAGGTGGCACAGGGCCTAGTGCAGAGCAAGGGCTCAGTGCCTTAAAAGAGCTGGAGGGAGAGAGGGTACAGGCAGACAGAGGCAAAAGCAAGAGAATAACAGAGATGATAGGAGAAAGTAACCTTTTAATGTCTGTCTATACCGAACAGATCTGTCTACACCAGAGCAAGGGCTTCTAGCCTAGTGGATGGTGGAAATAACATAGGTGTTTATAAAATGGGAGGGGGCATTATCACCACTTCGCAACGAAGTGGGTAAGATCAAAGGAGCATTTATTTATTTTTCTCATACTTTTCCTTTTCTGTTCTGTAATGTACCCAGTGGGTTGATACAGTAACACTGGTATGTAATCTGTAAATATAAATGTAACTATACATATGTAAGTGTGCGAATATAGTTCATGTTCCAAAATGTTTAACTGACAAGGTAAATGGCCAGACACCTTTGGCCAGCAGTGATGTAGACCAGGAACCCCAGAGAGTAGGAATTGTGCTGGGCATATTAACGTCTGGCTTGTGTGGGGTCTCAACGAAGATTTACTAAATGCCTGAAAAGCAGAGAGAGATCGTGAGACAGAAGTAGAAAGAGGAGGGGACAGGGCAAATGAGAGCCCAGGACAACTCCGCACAGCCATCTAGAGAACCGAGGCTGAGCAAGAAGGCCAAGGGGCTGCGAAGATGAAGGGGAGGGCCCCGAGAGTCGGTGGGCGGGGCGTCCTGGGACTGCAGCACCCACCTGTAGACCAGGGAGTCATCCACGGAGCTGTTGTACTGGACCTGGTACATGCGGATTCCGGGTACAGGCCTCTGGGCAGGCCAGCGGATGAGCACCGAGTTCGAGGTCAGCTCCGCCGCCACGAGCCGGCGCTCAGCAGCTGACTCGTTGGCACCAGGGCGGCCGGGTGTCGCTATGTCGGAAGAGCCAGGCTCGGTGAGAGGTGGCGGGGCTGCCGGCGGGGGCGCCATCAGAGGCAGGGGCACCACGCACACCTCCACAGGTGCCGTGGCTTCCCCGGCGGCATTGGAGGCGATGCAGGTGAAGGTGCCACTGTCCCGTAAGGTGGTGATGGTTACATCCAGCGTCCCGTCCCCCCGTACCCGGGTCCGGCTTGAGTTCCCCAGCAGCCGCCCGTCGGGCGCGACCCAGTGCACCACGGGTTCGGGGTCCCCCACGGCGCGGCACCGCAGGCTGACCGCCTGGCCCTCCACCACCAGGGCCCGGCCCCCCGCCTGCCGCGTGATGAGCGGCGGTTCGCACAGGAACTCCTCCTCTGGGATAGACCAGAAGTAGCGGTCGGTGAGGTGCTCGGGGGTGGCGCATGTCTCCAGGTCGTCTTCCCGGGTTAGCCGCCGCAGCCAGAGCAGCTCGCAGTTGCAGTGCAGCGGGTTGCCGCCAAAGCTGACCGTGAGCGGCGTGGGCGGCTTCGGCCCCGCACCCTGGGACCGCAGGAAGAGGCCATCGGGGGGCAGTTTATGGAGGCGGTTGGAGGTCATGTCCAGGCGAACCAGTTTGTGCAGCTGTACGAAGGTCCCTTCAGCGATGTGGTCGATGAGATTGTGGTCCAGCGTGAGGGTGTTCAGGTTCACCATCTGGCCCACAGCCTCCCACGGCAGGGCCTCGAGGTTGTTGTAGGACAGATCCAGGTCCTCCACGGTGGAGAGGAAGGCATCAAAGGCGGCGGACTCCACCCGGCGGATCTGGTTGTTGCCAAGGATCAGGTGACGGAGGTTGCCCAGGCCGCGGAGCTGGTCCCCGCGGACCTCGGCCAGGCGGTTGCTGTCCAGGTGCAGGGCGCGGAGGGCGCGGAGGTCGGCGAAGGCGCCAGCGGCCACTTGGCCGATGGTGTTGCGGGACAGGGTGAGGTGCACCAGGCTGGTCATGTTGGCAAAGTCCCTGCGGCGGACAGCCGCAATGAAGTTGTCCGTGAGCCGCAGCTCCACCACGCGCCGGTCGATGGCCGGCGGCACGAAGAGCAGGCCAGTCTTGGCGCACAGCATGGTCAGCGTGGGCGCCACGTTCTGGCAGATGCAGCGGCCGGGGCAGGGCTGACCACGGGATGCCCCAGCCCAGAGCAGCAGCAGAAAGGGCAGGGCAGCAGGCGGCGGCGAGAGGAGCGCCGAGGTGAAGGGGCCCGGAGCCATGGTGCAGGGGGAAGGCGGGAGCAGCGGGGCGTGAGACCTGCGAGAGAAGGAGACGGGATTACGCAGGCGCAGGGCTTGACCACCAGCCTGGCCGACCACTGTGTCCCTCCCTTCCCGATACCCGCGGCAGAACAGTGGCAGGACTGCTCATCAGCGGCCATGCGTTTCATCGTTAATGGACAATATTTCCACGCTGGTTGATAAACTTCACTACCCCACCCCTGAGTGTCCCAATCCCAACTGACTCTCCTCCAGAAGGCCCAGACTTCTCATGATTTCCCAACCAGCGGGGTGACACCTGACTAAGCCTGGGCCTTCCAGTACCCACTTAATATTCGGAAAACTCATGGCTGACTAGGGTTTAAGGTCATGAATTTCAAAGCCACAGCCCCTGGGTTCAAATTCCAGCTCTGACACTTACTAGCTGTGTGACCTCGGGCAAGTGTCTGAACCTCTCTGAATCTCGGTTTCTTCATCTGTAAAATGGAGATAAGAACAGGCCTTACCTCTGTGAGGATTAAATGGGTTAATGAGCATTATGTACTTAGAACCACGCCTGGCCCATGAAATCTGTTCAACTCATGTTGGTGATTATTATCACCATGACCACGGAGTGCCCGCTATGTGCCGGGCGTAGAAGTGTGCACCATCATTAAAAGTAAGCGCTCTGAAATCATACAGACCAGACTTCACGTCCTGGCTCCCCCACTTGCTCGCTTGGTGATCCCAAATTATTGTTTCCCCTAACCTAGGCCATAATTTCCTGATTTGCAAAATGGGATGATGTTCGTACCATCTTCCCTGGGTTGTTGGAATGGTTCTGTGATCTCATTCAGTGGGAGCCACTGAGCACAGGGTCTGTCACATAGTAAATATTCAGTGAATGTTAAGGGTAAGCCCCCCCTCAAAACATATCCCCCCTTGGGAGTGGCAGAGGGAATCTGAAGGTAGGAGGGGCTGAGAAAAACACACGTCTTCTGGCTCAGCCTTGGGAAGTCCTTCTCTGAGCCAGGTTTCATCCTGGGCCCTGGTGAGCTCCCAGGCAGCAGGCAGGCTTTCATGCTCACATAAGCGGGCACTTACAAGGCCCCATACGTGCCCACACTCTCACACACTCACGCTATGCCTCTGCTCCAGGCAAAACCTTCCGGCAGGGATTTCCCTGCGGTGCCTGCAGCCCACGACGTGTCAACTCCCATCACAACAAGGGGTGGGTGGGGGGTGAAGAGGAAAGGATGGGAAGGGGGCGTCCCTGAAACTGCTTTCACCCCACCCTGCACCCAGTCCCTGCCAGCCCACCTCCTAGGAATCTGCAGTTTGGGGCTGCAGCCTGCTGTGGCCCTAGGTCTTCCAGGCTGTAGTGAGGGGACCAAGACAGTCAGAGAAAGAGAGGTGAAGAGACAGGGAGACAAGTTGGGGGGGGGGGTGTGGACTGGCAAGAACAGAGAGAGAGAGAAAGAGAGAGAAAGGGGCAAAAAGAGAACTTGAGGCATGCCTGGCGGGCAGAGCATATGACTCTAGATCTTAGCGTGGTTAGTTCGAGCCCCACATTGTGCCAGGAGCTCACATAGATAAATAAGTAAATAAGCAAGTAAGTAAATAAATAAATAAAAGGAAAGGAAACCAGAAAGAATCTGAAAGAAAGGTACAGAGGCAAGGAGCCAGCCTGAAGCCAAGAGAGACTGAAGAACAGAGAAGAAGACACAGAGAAGGGCACTGAGATCAAAAGATGAAGAGGGGAGAGCGAGCCAGAAGAGACAGGAGGCAATCTGAAGACACTATCGTGAGACCAAGAGGGAGGCAGAAAGAGAAAGAGACGGAGAGCCAGTGCCTGGGATGCACAGAGGACGAGGGGCAGAGTTGGGGCATCCCACCGAGTCTCTGAGTGCCCCCCATTAATTGGTCTTGTGCTCTGTGCCCGGGAGACTGATCGGTCTCAGATAGAAAACCCTGGCCTGCCAGGCAGAGCTCCCAAGTTCAGAGGCCCGGCTCTGCACCTGCTCGGCTGCGGGGTCTCTAAGGCTCAGAACCCCAGTCTGTGAAGCGCAAGTACACAGTTTTGCCTCCCACAGCTGGGGTGGGACTCAAGTGAAAGGAATAATAACAGCAATGGAAATAGCTAACGTTTATTGAGAGGCAGTGTGGCATCGCAAGGAAGAACCAGGACCTGACTGCTGCGGCTCATACCCCAGACCCCAGCAGCGTGACTTTAATGGAGTGACTGCCTCTCTTTGTGCCTCAGTGTGCTCATCTATAAAATGGGGGATAATGGGAGCAGCTACCTCATGGGGTTATTTTAAGTATTCAGAGATAATACAGTGTAACATGTTTAGGTCAGTTCCTGACAGAGTAAACCCTGTATAAATATTAGCAGCCATCATCATCATCGTCATCATCATCATATTATTATTACTATTGGTAATTATTACTAAATATTTTTACTATTATTACTAAATATTATTACTATTACTACTAATAATTATTAACATATCACTTTTCTCTGGCTCTCTCTCAGCCACCAGCAGGTCAGGTGACCAGGAGATCCTCCCACATGCACACACGCACACACACAAATGGTAAACCATGTCCGTGCCGCTCTCCAAATGCAGGGGATCACTTCATGTTGTGAAACTCTCTGTGCCCTTTTCCCATATCACCAGGAGACTTCCCTGTCCCCACCACCTTACCCATCCAGAGAGGGGATGCCTCCAGGCCCAAAATCCCCACCTACCACCCGTGTCCAGGCTCTACCATGAGCCCTGACCCAAACACGATGCTCCTGACCTTGTTGTCACCCCCACCCCTTGGACACTGCCGTACCCTGCCCTGAAATCCATACCAGGCAGGGCTTCAGGCCTCCAACTGTCTCAGAGCAGGCCCAATCACTCCACATCTCTCTCCCCAGCCTGGAGGACCCCACTCACCTCTCTGCAGGGAGTCAGGGCCTGGGCCGGTACCTGCAAAGGAACAAAATGATCCTATTAGCATCCTTCGGGCTCTTCTCTGAAGACCTGCCTCAGAGACCATCCTGGCCAAGGAAATCTCTGGGGTGATCATTCTCTCCGCCCTCCTGCTGCAGACTCTACACGATCTCAGACGGACCCAGCGAGTCGTTTCTGGAATCCAGGGAGTCTGGGCCTCAGGACTGCTCACCCTCCAAACCCAGGAGTCCAGGACTTTAACCCTTTGTCCTCTATGGGCTCACCAGGCCAGAGAACCCAGCCCCCTCCTCCCTCAAGACCTGGCGTCTGCAACCCGTCTCTTCCTTCTTCAAACTCCAGAGTCTAGGTTTCTTCCTTCCTCAAGATCCAGGAACTGGCCTCCCAGTCACCTTCTCTTGTAGATCCAGGATTTCAGGATCCCAGCGTGTTACAGAGTTCACATCCCAGTCCACCAACTTTGTAGGAAAGAACCAGAGGCTCCCATCCTCGCCATCATACCATTGCCATACCAACATGTTGCGGACACACCAAAACCCACATGGACCGTCTCCACATCTGGATTTCTAGGAACACACCAGCCAGATGTGTGCCCCCACTCTCCGTGGGCTCTTGGCCCGGCATGTGGACACACTTGTGTCCTTGGACACCCCCCTCCACGAAGGACCCCAGCATACCACAGGTCAGGCCACACAGGCTCCAGTCTCACTGGGCCAAGAAGTAAGGTCAGCCCCGTGCCAGGGAGACAAGCACGTGCATACAGATTGCCCTGCACGTATGAACAGATACAACCCCAATCCCCAAAGACCAACACTGACACATAAATGGACTCACAGCACAGACACACACCCTCAAGGTGGACACACCTGCACACAAGCACGCATGTACAGCACTGACTTTCCTTTGCACATTCATACATACCCACAGACACACACAGCAGAGAAACCTGTGTGCCCCCTTGCAGACAACCAGATTCATGCTTCTATAACAGACACACACGTGCACACTTGCCAACACACAGGGGCCCATACATACAACATATACTCACTTGCACATACAGGTGACACACAGGTGCAGGCTCTTAAATGCCCAGACACAATCCTACACACTCACACAACTTCACATATCCCCAAGGTGCATGGTCACAAAACTGCTCCATCCCCACACCGCCAGATGCACAAATGCACACACCAGCAGATACACACCTCACACATACACATAACTACAAGCACACACAGGCAACACAAAAACTGATAATCAAGCCCACAGGCACAAAAAGATCCACCTTGCACACACATTCTGAGATGTTCACTCATGACAGACACATACTCACACAACAGCCCTGGGAGGGACATTACACACTTCCAAAATGCACATAAAATATTGAACCACAGTGGCATAGTCAACAGATAGGCATACATTCACACACACAGTCATGAACACGCATCCCTCCCAGCCCTGAGGTACCCCCGCCCCACCTACATCCCAGCTCAAAGAAATCCTAACATCCTTCCCTCCCAGCACATCCTCCCCCACCCCCAACCGAGGCACCTGCCAGGGCCTGAGGTCAGAGTTCAGCAGGTGGAGTCTCAAAGGGTTGGGGGGCTGAGTCCTAGAGCCCCGCTGCAAGGCAATCCTCCCTCCAGCCGCCCAAAGATCCCCCGGCCTGGCCATCTGTATGCCGGCAACTCAGGCAGGCCGTATCTGCGGAGATCTGGCGGGTGGGGGGATTGGGGTGGGGTGGGTGGGGAAGGGCCGGGTCTGTGCCCCTCCCCTCCAGCCCATCTGTCCATCCCTCGGCCTCTCATCCCTCCATCTGTCCACCTACCGGCCGCCCATCCCCCCCCACCTCCCAGGCACCGGGAAGGGGAAGACATGGCCGTCTCCCCCAAGGACCGCTGAGGACCCCCCAGTTGACATGGACCGAGGAAGCGGCAAACTCCCCTCCCCCAACCCACACAGAGGCCTGGACCCACAAGAACGAGCCCCAGCCCCTAGCCGGGAACCTGAGGTGGACGCACAGACACACACCCTCAGAGACATGCAACCCGCAGACACACATACACACACACACACAACACAAATGGACACCCAAACGGGCACACCCGGCTACACAAACCCTAGGATGGACATCCAACCTGGACCCAAACACCCAACGCAGCCAGCCCCGCGCACACTGGCTGGGGGTGGGGGGAGGCGGGGGGCACCCACACCTGGGCACACAGCCCACGCACACACACCTGCACACAGCCCCTCCGATGGACGCGCGACAGCCCCCCAGACACACAGCCAGAGGGGCAGCCACTCAGGGGGACACGCGCGCGGCCGGACACAGCACCTCGGCTCGACACCCCGCACACACCCGGATGGCCACACAAGCAGGGCGCCGCACACGCCGGCGCCGGGCACACACAGGGCCGCGCGAGCGCACGCCGGGCCCGCCGCAGCGCCGCGGACACACACTCACGCTCGCACGCTCACACCCGCGCTCCCACCGGCGCCCCCGCCCGCCGCCTCCCGGGCCGCTGCGGGCCGCGCTCACCCAGCCCGGGGGGGCCCAGGGCCCGGCCCCGCCGCCGCCGCCTCGCTCCGCGCCATGGTGGGGGGAGGGCCGGGGGAGGGGGCGCGGTGCCGCGGGGCCGCCTCCCTCCCGCCTCCCGCCCTCCCTCCTGAGCCGCCGCCGAGCTCCGCCCTCCGCGCCGCCCGCCGCCAGAGCCCAGCCGCCACCACCGCCGCAAGGGGGGAGGGGGCGCCGACCGGAGGGGCGGGCGGGGCGGCCGCACCGCCCAGACCCCCGCCCGGGGACGCGCGGCAGACCCCTTTCCACTGCGGAGCCACCGGCCCGCCCCCGACCCCTCCCCAGCCCCACCTCCAGCCCTGCCGGCTTCCCCCGAGACCCCCCCCAGACCACGCCCCAACTGGCGTGGGGACTCGGATCTCGCAGCTGAGACCTGGGATCATGTCCCAATACCCAGGGGAACCTCAGACCATGCCTTACCTCTTCTGAGGATCCAAACCATGTTCTACAGCCACCCAGGAACCCACAAACCTTGTCCTACTCTCCTTGGTGACCTCAGACTCTGCCCCATACTCCAGTGGGAGCCCCAGGTCATATCCCAGCACCAAAGGGGGATCCAGAGCAACCCCCTGCAGGGACCCTAAATCACACTATAACATTCAGGTAGACCCCAGACCATGCCCCAGCTTCCAGAGAGGACCCAAACCATATTTCAACATCCAGGGAGATACCAGATCATGTCTTACTTCCTTTGGGGACCCAAACCATGTCCTTGTGCATCTTGGGGGCCCCCCAGCCATGTCCTTCCACTCTCTAGGACCATGAACCATTCCCTGACCCCCCAGGAGGGACTCCAGACCATGTCTAATTTCTAGGGGGACCCCAAGATGTCTCTTTTTCCCCCTACCTTTCCTCACTACCTCCCATCAGACCCCAGATCATCCTTCCCTCTAAAGCCCCCCTTGGTTTCCAGAACCCCTGATTTGTGCCAGATTCTTTCCCTCCTGTTCCTACTCTTTTTTTTTTTTTTGGACCCTGCAGACCCTTCCCCCTCCCTGTGACTTCCATGGATCCCAGGATTCTTTGCTCCTTCCTAGGTTAGACTCCTTTCTTGCAAAACTCCTACCCAATAGCTGACCCCCCAGTCCCTCCCCAAAATCCCATTGAGTATCTCAGGCCACTCTCCACCTTTTTCTGAGATACTCAGAAACCAACAAGGCCTCCCCTCCAAATCCATCTTATGGCAGACCCCCAGCTCCTTGGCAGCTCAAACCCTTCCCATTTTTGGATCCCACTGTATCAAGGTCCTCTGTCAAACCCCTTCCCTAAATTCCTCCTAGTCACATCATCATCACTTGTAGCCTGCCCTGTCTCCCAGATCCAGGGCACCTCTGCAAAACCTCCCCTTTAGTGAATCTTGACCCCACTCACCACCATTAGATGCCCCCTGGGGACACCCACGATCCTCCCCACCAATCTCCAGATTCCAACATCACCACCGTTATCACCACCTCCAGCCAGGCACCACCACCACCACCCTGGTTCCTGATGCTCCCTGATGGGGTGTGGAGGTCCTGGGCTGGGAAGATGGAGAGAGAGAATAGTTAACAACCACAAAAGTGGACAAGTGTCCAGTGCTACTGTGTGCCAGGGATGGCACAGCTTCCTACATGACTCCATTGACTCCTCCCAGGTGCCAGATGAGGAGGTCCCATCACACCCCTATTTTACAGATGAGGAAAACTTAACCACATAGAGGTTAGTTAATTCGCCTCAAGTTACACAGGTAACAAATGGCAGGAAGTGCAAGGAAAAGAAGGCCATGGCCGGCCTGGGATGGAAAAGGGAGATCCACGGAGATGGGGAAACAAAGAGCTTGAGCCCAAGTATCTCTGGCCCTATCCACCTGTTGACCTCATCCTTTACCACTCTCATTTCCTAGCTCCCCTCAATGGCTTCCTACTCCTCCAACACACCCACTCAGTCCAGCCCCTGGGGTCTTTGCACTCTTTCCCCTTCCTTTTCATTCAAGTCTTAATTCAAATGTGATCTCTTCAGAGAGTCCTTCCTTCCCCCTCCCCAGTTTCCCCCTCACCCTCCACCAATTGTCCAGATGTCTGCCACTTACTCTGAAATCCATAAAAAAGAAGATGGGTTGATGGATGGGTTGACGGATGGGGAGGTGAGAAAGCAAGTACAATAAAACGTTAATGGTAGAATCTAGGTGGTGGGTCTATGAGGGTTCACTGTAAAATTATTTCAACTTTGCTGCATGTTGGAAATATTTTCTAATATATATTTCCTAATACATAGTCACCTAATACTGGTGAGCAGGGGGAGTCTTCTAGAGACTAAAGAGGCAACAAAAGGTCCCACTATTTCTATCCCATCATCTCATTTTATCCCCTACCTAGCATTTATCATGCTTGTTAATAATGTCTCTTTATTGTTCACTTATTTGTTTCTTGCTTGTTGTCTAGTCATTGAAATATAAGCCTCCTGAGAGGAGAGGCTTGGGCACCAATTCTCTCCAGTGTCCAGAACGACAAAGGACACCCAGTGGGTGCTCAGCAAACACGTGTTCTTGATAGCTCTCAGGAGAGGGCCAGGGAGGTAGGCCCACCCCAGACTCACCGCAGGAGACACACTCAGCAATAAACATAATGTCCCAGCCTGGGGTCACTAGAAGGGAAGAGGGAAACGCCCAGCGATTGGAGGCTGTGAGTTGGCCTGAAAGGGGGCAACAGGTGGAAGTTTCCTCCAGCCTCAATTCCTGCCCCAGACATTTTAATAGAGACCGGCAACCATTCTCACACTTCCACAATTAGGCCCCGCCCCCAAGCCTAGTTACACACGCACACACACCCTCACACCCCCAATCCCAGCCCCACCCCCCTCCAAGGCTCTGCCCAAAACAAACCGCCCCCCTCACCCTTTCTGACATCAGGTTGCACTCGGGCCCAGGTCCTACCCTCTTAGCCCCAACACTGCCCCCAGAACCTTAAACTCCACCCCAAAAGCATCTTTCAGTCCAGGCACCACTTGCCTAATTTAGATCCCCCATTCTCAGTTCCGCCCTAAATCCCGTTTCTTCCTCTCTAACGTAAGCCCTACTTTCCTTTAAGGTTAGCAGGGAGAAGCTCCCCAGGGAAACCCTAGAGCCTGGATTCAAAAATTAGGGAGCCTGGATCTGTGAAGCCTAGGTGAAAGCAAGTGGGAAGAGAGGAGATAGTCCCTCGTTTGTTCTGGGAGGACCCTTGAAGGAGTGGCCCCCAACCTGGAGCCACGCCCCATTGTGCTGACTCTCCATTGGATGGTGTATTCCGTTCTGCCTCTCTGATTGGTCCCTCCGCAATCCCTCTAGCCAAACCTCCTCTGTATTGGGCAGTCTCCAGAGTCACCCTCTCTGATTGGTCCTTGCGTTCCAAATTCCCTGCTCCTGATTGGACAACTCCTCGTACATGCCTCTTCCTGATTGGATTGTTTGCAATCATGAGTCTGGAGGCTGACAGAAGTTCAACTACGTGGGAAGGAGGATAGAGAGAGGGGAGGGGAAGGAAAAGGAAGGGATGAACCCCTAAATTCCCTGCGGGAGAGAGGGAGTGGCTTTTGACCACTCCCTAATAGCCTTGAGTTAAAGTTCTAACTGTGCAAACCCCTAGCAGTGGGGTTTCAGGCAGCTATTTTGGCTTCTGTGCCTCAGTTTATTCATCTGTAAATTGGGGATAATTATGATACCATTCTCATGGGATTTTGTAACGATTAAATGAGTTAACATCTGTAAAGGGCTTATAGAAGTACTTCGCACATAGGAAGGCCTCAAAGAGTTAACTATTATTATTAATTTGATCATGTAAGTGCACGACCTTGGACAAGTCCTTTTGCTTTCTTGACCTCTTAACTGAACGACCTTTCCTATCCCCAGCCCTCCTCTTCTTCCATCTCTAGCCATGAGAGACTGAGGCTGTGATCACAGCGAGAAGTAGAGATGTTCCTGGCAGAGATGGGCTGGGGAGGGCACCAGGACAGGTGTCAGAAAGAAACTCAAATCCCTCCCCCTAATACTGGCATGGGGGAGGAGGAGAGGGCATGTGTTCGCGATTTCTTTATGCAAAGGACTTGTCCTGACGGGGGACAAGGGGGTAAAGGAATGGGCTGAGCCGGGTGGTGAGGGGATGGGTGGGTGTGTTCTGGCTGGAAGGGTTGGGGAGGGGTTGGAGCTGGGCTTGTGGACCCAACCCCAGGAATGACAGGGCTGGGGGAGGGGCAGCCCAGGCCCAAGGTCATTGTGTCATCGTTACCATGGCAACGAACACCTCTCTACAGGGAACCTGAAAAGGGGTGTGGGGGGGGGGAGCTCCCAGGTCCCTGCATCTGGGGACAGAGAAAGGACCAGAGACTAGGAGGAGAAGCAGAGAGTGATTTATCTCTGTGAAGACCTGCCCATCTCAGAATTCTGAGAGCCTGGTACACTGTGGGTGCTCAATAAATGTCCCTCAGAGACAAAGACAGAGGGTCCAAGAGACTCAAAAGCCCAGACATGCCACATGAAAGAAAAAAGAATCTCCCAACTGGGGCAGGTAGGGGGTCCTTTCCCTGACCTTCAACTTCATACCCCTCAGGGGTTCACTGAGAGCCCTAGATCCTCTCACCTTCCCTAGCCTTGGGCCCTCAGGCCTCCCTAACCCCACAAACCACCCACCACAGCAACTCCCTGAAGCAATTATGTCTGATCCTTCAACAGCTTTTCTGCCTTTAAATTCTTCCAGCCTGGGGGCACCTGGGTGGCTCAGTGGGTTAAAGTCTCTGCCTTTTGCTCAGGACATGATCCTAGGGTCCTGGGATCAGAGCCCCACATTGGGCTCTCAGCTAAGCAGGGGTCCGCTTCCTCCTCTCTCTCTCTCTGCCTGTCTCTCTGCCTACTTGTGATCTCTGTCTGTCAAATAAATAAATAAAATCTTTCAATTCTTCCAGCCTGGGGGCTCACTGTCTGCTAGCTCCTAGAGCTGCGGTGAGAAGTAGGGAGGAGGGGAACAGGCACTCTGCCTCCTTCACTCTCAGGAACCCAGGTGGCCATATTCCCCTAGGAGGGCCCCCTCCTGGTTTCAGATATTTTCCAATTCTTCCTGGAAACCCCTCCCCCACCATTCCTCAGCCCGCCAACTCCTCCCCAGAAAAACCTACAGGCCTCTTCCTTTCTTGCCAAGAAACAGGTATCCCTCCCGCCCCTTTTCTTCTGGGACTCAGCGGCCATCTACTTGGTCTGCCTGCCCTCTGCTGGCCCAACGCCGGTACTGCAGGGACCCTCTGCTAGCTCTCCCAAGGAGAAACAGAGACAGAACTGAGATCTCTTGAATTCCTGCATTTTAATTTCCTTAGGGTCTCAGACGTTCAGGTCCTAGGGGTCCCAGTCCCCAGTTTCTTCAGAGACTCCGACATCAGGAATCCAGTTCCTCAGCTCAGAGGTCAACGAAAGAAAGACAACTTCTCTTGGAGCCAGGCTTCAGTGAGGTCATCAGTGGTGCGGATTTCAAACACCTAGGCAGGGAGAGTTCTCCGCATTAAGACCCACTCAGGAAGTGAAGTAGTGAGCCCTCTGGCCCCTTCCCCCACTCAGAACAGGAGCCCAGACCCTCGGGCTCTACCTCCCTAGCCTTGGGGAGCCTCAGCCCCAGGCCCAGACCTTTGTGAGCTCTGCCGTCTGCACCAGTCTGTTTTTACTCCCTGCGTACATCATCTGCTGTTCAGGCTTGCAGCCTGCGTGCAAAAGAAGAGAAAAGAGAGTAACTAGGGGACCCCGCTTATCACTAAGGCTCTAGTTATGTCCTGCAGGCCCTGAAGTTTTCGAAGGGTCCTGGGAGCTGTTCTAAGATGGTCTCTTAAAGCCATACTCAGGGTTTGGGGGCTGTTTGGGGGAGGGACTTGTTATGCTGAGGGTCCCAGGAGAGGGTTTAGAGGCCACGTAGGAGTTTCTAAGTAAAAGGGAGAGGTTATTGGGACTGAGGAGGACAGGTGGGCTCTTAAGGAATCTGAGCTCGCACCCCACCCCAACACCCATGCGCCACACATGCTGCACACTCACAGTTACCAGTCACACATACCTGCACCCACGGACATGCTCTTGCACACCCCAAGCACAGAATCTAAGACCCTCTTGTGGGGACAGGGAGAGCCGTGCCTCACCCACAGGACTGGAGAAGATGAAGCACAACGGGTAGGACACTCGGCCATCCTCGTGCACGTACTTATAGCTGTAAACCACAAACCTACACCAGCCAAAGGGAAATCAAATTCAGTACTTCCGCCTGAAGCCCGGGCCCAATGCCCATTACCGGAGTCCACAGTCTTGAAATCTTGCCTGAGTCTGAGAACCTAGGTCTAACAAATGAGACCCCAGGATACAGGCCGTGAAAACAAAAGGATGAAAAATACTCATTGTAAGTGCTTGTTTGATTCACAATAACCCCCTGACACAAGTGCTCTTGTTATTCCCATACTACAGATGGGAAAACCGAGGCCCAGAGTCACTTAACTGGATTTCTGTGGATACAGGAAAGATTTGAGCCCAGGGAATTCGTGCCTGTAAAGGCTCAAGCACTACGTGGGACCATCCAAAGCTCTAGACCTTTGGGACGAAGGCCAGCGCCCATCATTTGCCAAGCCCAAGGCAAAATGGAAATGTGGGGCCTGCTGTTCAAAAGGCAAGAGAAAAAAAAAAAAGAAAGAAAAAAAAAAGGCAAGAGAAAAGCTGTTCCCTTTGCTCCACAGTCTTTCTCCAGACTGGTCCCTGGCTCTTTAAATTTACTACTTCAAGTCGGGCTCTCTTGGGTATGGGGACACTCACAGGGCAAGTACAGCCGCTGGCTCGCTTGTAGACAGACCTTGGAAATTGTCATGCAGGGGGTGTCTGCCAACCCTGACTCTGACTCTGACCCTCCCCTATCTGCACTCAGACCCCCTGCCTGGGACAGAGGGTAGCAGCGACCAGGGGAGAACCTGACCAACCAGGGCTGATGGAGGGACCATGTGTGAGCTGAAGGCGGCTCCAAGCCCCCAGTACATGCTCCACTTGTCCCACCAGACTTTACACAAAACACTAACTCAAAGATAAAACTATAAAAATTTCCAGATGGCAGACAGCCGCAGAGCACTAAGCCCCGTCTGTGTTTGAGACTCCCTTCTGTGCATGGGGCCCAGCATGACTACACTTATCAGACACCTGGGGAGCCGGTCCTGGCTGGGATGGAGAGCCTGAGATGGCGGGTCAAAATCCTGGTGCACCCCAAATTCACTCCAGTGGAGATGTAAAATAACATGACTAGGCTTCACAGGAGTGTCGAAGACCTCCTTTGTACTAGCTTAGGAGGCTTCACACAGGATTCTCCCCAATCATTAAAGGTCAAACAACTCCCCCACTTCCCAAAGTATTCTCAGGCATTAAAAAAGGAAAATTTCATTTTTTGTTTAATGAAGTGCAATCATGAGACTGAAATCTGACAATGTTTGTACAGAAAGAAAAAGAGAGCAAGCTCTAATATCACATGACTACCAGTGTAAAATTCTGCAATAAAATATTAGTATACAAACAAAAAGTCCTAGGGTGTGAATTCGTGGCCTCGAACCCAGACCAGAACCCACGATTAATACTGGAATCCAACGGGTCCCTCAGTCTGTTCCTTCATCATCACCCTCACCCCTCCCTGGCCTGACCCTCCCCTCACTACCCTCAGGATACCTGGGCTGTCTCTCTGGCAACTCTGTTTTTAGTTCCTCTGGAGAAATGTTCTAGGGGTGAGGGGGGAGAAAAAGAAAAGACCGTCATTAAGTAAGGTCGACCTATGTGCCTAGGCACTGGTCTAAGAAACACACATAGATTAACTCACTGATTTCTCCCACAATTCTGTGCAGTAGCTTCTCCTCTTAGCCCCACTTTACAGGTGAGCAAACTGAGGCCCAGGGTGGTTAAGACACCGGTCCAAGGTTGTGGAGAGCGAGCCACAGGATTCAGATTTGAATCTGGGTTCAAATCGTAACCATTTTGCTACACTGTCTTTTAGAGGACCTGAGAGGGCCCAGCTCCTAGTTGATCCCCCCCACCGCCCCGTCAAACAGCCCCAGCCTCCATGGGCTACCCCCTCAAATCCTTACCACAACACTATGAAGTAAGCCTTATTAGCATCCCTGTGTGACTGATAAAGACATCGAGGCAAGAAAAGGGGAGGTCTATCCTTTTATGCAGGATTTCCACTAGCTTTTTGTTGATTTATCTGGAAACTTTCATTTACATGCCAATAAAATATCATCATCGTTGTCATCACCATCATCATTTTATTGAGCATATTCTATGTGCCAGGCCCACTTCTAGGCCCATGACAAGGATTTAAAGCACTAAATCATAGACCTACCTAGGAGGTAGGTACAAGTAGGTACAGATATCCCCATTTCACAGATGAGAAAACAGAGACCTATATAGGTGAAGTCTCTTGCCTCAAGTCACAACTAAGCTGGGATTTGACCTCCAGTCCTGTCTAGACCCTGAAGTCAGGCTCGTAGCATCAGTTCCAGCCCCCTGGTTCTTTCTCCCAGTCCCACCCTGCCCTTCTCGGTGGCCCCCTCCATCCCATACCCTCACCTGAAATTCTTCCTCAAGCACGACCATCTGCCGGTCCTTGTCCACCTTCACTGGGGAGGGATGGCATATGGGGGTTAGTTGCCCCTTCCATCCATTGGGGACACTAGCCAGACTTCCTTCTTGGCCCCACCCCCTCCGCCAACCTTCCAGGGGAGGAGATGACACTCACTGATCATGGCTGCATTGTCTGTCTCTTTTCTGAAGCGAAATTTTCTCAGCTTTTCCTTTAGTTCAGGGTCCACCTCACACACCACCAGGGAATCCGACTGCCAGAGAAGCCCAGGAAGAGCTTAAGAGAGCATAAGCCCCCCACCCCACCCCGTCAACTTCCCTAAACCTGTTTCCCCAACTACTAATGAAGAGGTGGGCCTGACGGCCCATAGGACGCCCCAGGTACATTAGGGAAAAGGTGCTTTCCGCAGGTGGGTGCCACCCCTTACCAGTGCACGCGTTTGGGGAGCAGGGCAGAGGCTGGGCTCCAGCCCTCTAGGCAGGTGCCCTCAGGGAACAATTGAGGATCTGCTTGCTGGGGACTAAACCCGGAGCCAGAATCTCTATTCCCCCAGCCAGGCCGTTTGCTGCAATGGGGTCACCCTCCCAGCCCCTGACTAGCCCCCAGGCTGACCTTCACCCAGGCAATCTCCCAACCCCAACCCCACCCCAGCCCCCAGCCCTTCCCATACACCCCCTCAGCCCCCTAACCATGACTTTTCTGTCCACAGGCCTCTTCTTTTCTCAGTTCCGCTGTCTTCTAGAGTTGGGGACCAGGGCTGCAGGGGGAGGGGTGTGGGGCAGGGGAAAGGTTTCATCCAACACCACATCCTGTTTATGCCCATTCTGGGACAACTGTCTCAGAGGGCTCCTCCCCTTCCTTCCTTCCCCTCATCTGCCAGGACCTCCCAGGCTTTGCAATCACCCAGACCCAGATTCAAATGCTGCCTTGCTGTGTGACCCTAGCTAGGTAGCTTCATCCCTCTGATTCAGGATTCCTGTAGGGATAAAACAGCCTTACATACCTCCTGGCATGGTGGACATGCTCAATACACTGTACATAAGAGCAAGGTCTGGGGCGCCTCTGTGGCTCAGTGGGTTAGGGCCTCTGCCTTTGGCTGGGGTCATGTTCTCAGGGTCCTGGGCTCAGCCGCATCGGGCTCTTTGCTCCACGGGGGAGGGGGGGGCTGCTTCCTTCTCTCTCTCTCTGCCTGCGCCTCTGCTTACTTGAGAGACAGACATAGCTCTTTAGCTCCTCCCCTCCTCCAGGAAGTTCTCCTGGATCGTCCCCACTCTGGAATATTTTAATTCCAGAGTGGGGACGATCCAGGAGAACTTCCTTGAGGAGGAATATTTTAATTCCAGAGTAGAAAAGGGGCGCTTAGGGATGTTTGCTAGCCAAACTGACACCCACCGTGTTGATGGGGATATCGAGATTCCACATTATCCTGTGGAGACTCCACTCCATTATTCCAGGTAATGCTGGATTTTCTCCTGCACTTATTCAGCCTCAGGGCCTAATAACGGGCCTTACAACAATGGTGTCCAATTGTGTCAGACCAGTACTCCCTTTTTTATTAAGTGCATTTTGTGTTGCCCCCTTTCCCACCATGAAATCAAAGTCCTAGATAATGTAACCTACTTAAACCACAAACTCCTATCCCCCAAATCAATACAGTGTCCTGTCATATAAAGGAGAAATAAAAGGGAAGTAATTTATGGGAAAATTCCCTGTATTTCAGTGAGAAAATAAAAGCCAACAAGAGACTCTTCACTAGGGGCGCCTGGGTGGCTCAGTGGGTTAAAGCCTCTGCCTTGACTCAGGTCATGATCCCAGGATGGGATCAAGCCCCGCATCAGGCTCTCTGCTCAGCGGGGTAGCCTGCTTCCCCATCTCTCTCTGCCCGCCTCTCTGTCTACTTGTGATCTGTCAAATAAATAAAATCTTTGAAAAAAAAAAAAGAGAGACTCTTCACAGGTTCCTGCTCCCCAGTGGCTGGCCCGCCATATTGGCTCAGCTTCCCCCCACCCCCAACCCTCACCTTCCTGAATCCCTCCACGGGCACTGGATCCCACCCCTCCCCCCGAGGGACAGGGGTCACTAGAGCTATTCTCCCTTTCCCTGCATCATCAATGTTCCCATCCCTACTAGATCTTTCCTCTCAGTCTACATGTAGGGTTGTCTTCCTTCTTTTTTTTTTTTTTAATATGATTTTATTTATTTGAGAGAGACAGAGAGAGCACGCGCACGAGAGGGGAGAAGGTCAGAGGGAGCAGCAGACTCCCCATGGAGCTGGGAGCCCGATGAGGGACCCGATCCTGGGACTCACAAATCATGACCTGAGCTGAAGGCAGTCACTCAACCAACTGAGCTACCCAGGCGCCCTGGGTTGTCTTCCTTCTTACAAACGAAGAACCCCATCTCCCGTCCAGCATTGCCCATTCATTTCCTTCCCTTTTAAGCAAAACTTCTCTAAAGAATCATCTATACTTGCTGCTTCCAATGTCTCCCCCTGATTTTCTCAACTCTCTCCCAGCAGATTGTGACTCCTGTCCCCATCCCCTGTCATAGCCTTGTCTGGGCCACCAATGACCTCTATGGTGTTGGACTTACTGGTCAATTCTCAGTCTTTGTCTGTTGTGCCCTGGCAGCTGCATGTGTCACCATCCATCCTTCTCTGTACCCTGAATTAACACTTTCTTCACTTGGCTTTCAGGACAACACCCTGGCCTGGGTTTCCTCTGAGTGTTCTGGCTGTGCTCCTTCTCGGCCCCTTGCTGATTCTTTTTTTTTTTTTTTTAAAGATTTTATTTATTTATTTGACAGAGAGAGATCACAAGCAGGCAGAGAGGCAGGCAGAGAGGCAGGCAGAGAGGAGGAAGCAGGCTCCCTGCTGAGCAGAGAGCCCGATGCGGGGCTCGACCCCAGGACCCTGAGATCATGACCTGGGCCGAAGGCAGCGGCTTAACCCACTGAGCCACCCAGGCGCCCCTGATTCTTCCTTTTAACAGTGGGGTGTCCCAGGGCTCAGTCCTTTGTCTCCTTCTCTTTTTCACCTACTGTCCTCTCCTGATCTCATCCAGTCTCTTGGCTTTCAAAGGGCATACCCCAATTATTTCTCCAGCCTAGGTTTCTCTGTGGACTCTACATAGACTCCTACATCCAGCTGCTAAGCTGATTATCTCCACATGGATGTCTCAGTCATCCTTAACCTGTCTCATTCCTCTCACTGTACATCAGAATTGTCAGTTCTGAACTTGGATATGTAACCAGAACCTTCCCATCTCCCCCCTCCATGCACAGCCCATACCCTGGTCCCCCAAATCTTCATCTCCTGCTTGAACTCTTGCAGCAACCTCCTCACTGTCCCCTTGTGCCCACCCCGCCCCCACAGAGACACTATTTTTCACAGGACTGCCATAGGGATCTTAATAAAACCCAAGGCAGATGACACACTTCCTCTCTCAAATCCTCCTACAGCCTCCATGTTATTTGGGTAAAAGCTAGTTGTAAAAGCTAGAATCCTTACAGTGGCCTTTATCTGCCACCACCCCTCCTCCATTACCACCTGGACCTTGTCTTCTCCTACCCTCCCCTCTTTGGTCACTCCATTGCAGCCACATTATCCTCTTTGTGGTTCTGTGAATAAGCCTGCCACTGGGCCTTTGCACTTGCTGTTCCCTCTTTTAGGAACCTTCTTTCCCTTATGGCTTACCCCTTCCTTTCTTCAGATCTCTGCTCAAACCTCACCTGATCACACCTTTCCCCCAGCTAAAACAGTGCTGACCTCATCACTCCATCCCCTCAGCTTGCTTTATTTTTCCCTGTAGTACTTATCACCAAGTCACATTATATTTATTTATTTATTTATCGTGTCCCCTAGAGGCGCCTGGGTGGCTCAGTGGGTTAAGCCTCTGTCTTCGGCTCAGGTCATGATCTCAGGGTCCTGGGATCGAGCCCCACATGGGCTCTCTGCTCAGCAGGGAGCCTGCTTCCCCCTCTCCCTCTGCCTGCCTCTCGACCTACTTGTGATCTGTCAAAATAAATAAATAACATCTATTTATTGTGTTCCGTCAACCAGAATTTAAGCTTCAGGCATGAATGTAAGCTTTGTTCCATTGCTGAATTTCTAGAAACAAGGTTCTAGTGAACCTTGAAGCCCCTGACACATATTAGGTACTTGAGTATCACTGAGTTTGATACTCAAGTACCTAATATGTGAATAAATGAAATGGTATCTATTGAACTACTCTACATGCCACGAAGGTTTTGCTTAAACGGAGGAGGTAATGGATGGGATTCCATACCCTCTGCCAGCCTGGCTTGAAATGAACTTTCCTCACTGCATTTTCCTGTCTGGCTGTCCCTTCTCAATCTTGGACAGATGCCCATTCCTTTGCTCAAACCTTAGGTGTCCTCCTTTCTTAGGGTTCTGTTGAGTCCTTGTCTCCATTCAACCTTCGTATCCTCCAAGGCTAGATCACCCACAGCTTCAATTACCATCTTTGATGAACCTCAAATCTTGGTTTCCGGCCCCAAGTTCTCTTAAGCTCCAGACCCATCTCTGTGCAGCCTCCTGCCCGCCCCCGCCCCCCCACCCACGCCTCCGCCCCGCTGCTGGGTAGCCCACATTGGACTCAGCATCTTCCAAACTTGCTTCTCTTCTGGGTCTCCTTTTGAGGGAGAAACCACTAACCCCTAACCCCCCCATCCAGAGGCCTTGTCTAGGATTTCAATCTCTCTCCCGGCTCTGCAGCCAGTCCCAAGACAGGTTCACTAGGCCTCCTGGGCGTCTCTTCCACCCACACCTCCTCCCTTTCCCACAGTCCCACCCCAGTGCAAACGCCCCTGTTCCACCCCAACTGCCTCCCTTTACTGAAGGCCCAGTTTTATTCCCTCCAATCCACGCTCCATATGAAAGCCGGAGCCATCTTTCCAAATCCCCAACTCACCATGACTCTCCCTGACTTGAAGCCTTTCCATGGCTCCCTAGCGTCCTCAAGACAAGCCCAAACTCCCTCAAGTGGCCAAACATCTGGCCACAGCTCCTTTCCCACCACTCCTTGCCCGGAACTCTACACTCCGTCCACCCCGACTGTATTTTCTTTGGAGTTCCTCAATGACGCCATGTCTCGGTCACCTTATGGGTGAGGGCCCCCGCTCCGCTTAGTCACCAGATCCAGGAAAGCTTGTGGAATGAACAGATTACAATAGTCAAAGCAACAACTCCCATTTGTTGACGACCTCCATTGTGCCAAGCGCTTTCTACGCATCGTCTCTTTCAATCCTATTCCCACTTGGGACACGAAGCAGCAAGTTCAGACAGAGTTGCGGTGATGGAGCTGAGCGTCCAGAGCCTGAGCGCCAAACTGTAAGCTGGACGCTCGGGCCCACTTGGGCCCAGGCCTTAGGCGGACGGTGCAAGAGGGGAGGAGAGGCAGGCCTTGAACACCAGATTCAGGAATTGTGACCTAGCTCACCGCCGCTGAGGTAGACGGGCGCGAGACTGCCCCCTGCGGGCGGGGAGGCCCAATCCCCGGCTCCGCCGCGCCCGTCGCCCATGGCAACGCCGCGCGCGCGCCCCGCCCGCCCGCCCCCAGGTCCCGGAGGGGCCGACTGCCCGTCAGCCCCGCGGTCAACCAATCCCAGCGCGTGGGGGGCGGGCCTCTTGGGCTTCGCTCAACCCCCAGCGTTCCCCTCTCCGCCAGGACCCCGCCTTTCTCCGCGCACACCTCCCGCCCTTCGGGCTGCCCTCGCCGCCCGTTGGCGGGCGCGCCGTTCGTCACCGCGGCGTGAGCTAATGCCGGCGAGCAGCGGCCCCGGCGGGGCGGGGCCAGGGGCGGTGACGCACGGCGCGGTGACGCAGCGCGACGGCGGCGGCGGCGGCGGCGGCGGCGGCGGCGGCGGCGGCGGCGGCGGCGGCGGTGGTGGTCGGTGCGGGAGGAGGGCGGGGAGCTCGCGGGCCGGAGAGGGGGGAGACGGCGGCGGCGGGGGCCTGAGGAGGCCCGAGCGGCGGCGGCGGCGGCGGAGGCCGAGGCGGTGAGTCGCGGACAGGGCCGGGCGGCGGCAGGGCGGCGGCGGGTCGGGGCGCGCGGGGCTCACCTCAGGGCGCCCCAGGCCGCGCGGGCGGCCCCGCCCCCTCAGGGACCCCGAGCGGCGGGCGGCGGCGAGCGCGGGCCTCGGGGGTCCCGGCCCTCGAGAGAATCCCCCACCCTCGACCCCCGAGTCGCCCGCCCAGGCCGCCTGGGAAGCTTTTCTCCGAAACCCTCCTCACACCCTGGGGACCGCGAGGGGCCGGGGGACCTACCCCCGAACCACCCCCCCCGCAGGTCTGCCTCAGACACCTCCTTGGAGGGTGTTCTCACAGCCACGCCAAAGCCGCCCCAGAGCCCCCTTGAAAACCCGCACCCCTTTTCCTGCCCGAAATCTTTCCGAAAGACCCCCCGGCCCCCCTCCCCGCCTTACGTCCACAGAATCTTGTCCAGACGCCGGGTTAGGTCTCGGAAATCTTCCCCAGCGAACCCCTCCTCTGGCCCCAGATCCCCATCCTCCTCCTCCGTCCAGAAATATTCCCCGGAGGCCACTCCTCATCTATTCCAACAATGTGTGTCATATCTCCTCCCCGAGCCTCCCTCATAAGCCCTAAAAATCTCCTGCAGTCTCCCTGAGATCCCCTCCAGACCCCGCACATTCCAGAAATCTTCCCCAGAGACCTATTTCGCATATCTCCACAATCTCCTCAGGTCTTCCGCCTCATAGGTCCCAAGAATTTTCCCTCCTACCTACCCCCACACCAGAAATCACCTGGGAGATGTTTCACACATGGCCCCCAAATCTCCAAACCCCTCCCTGCCACCATGTCCTTTGGAATGTCCCTGACATACCCTGAAATTCTTCCTCAGAGACTCTGAAATGTCCTCACATCCCCAAAATTCACCTGGAGGACCCTCCCTCCACCCAAGCGCCAGCCATCTCCCATACACACTCCCCCTTTGCGAAGTCATTCCTTAGGACCCTTCCACAGATCCCAAAGATTTCTCCCAAAGATTTTGGGTCCCCCAAGTCTCACCAGCCTGAAATACCTTAGAGATCACCCTCACATACCCCAAGAATCTTCCCCCAAGACCACCCTCACTTCTCCCAAATGTCTCCTCCAGAGAGTCACTGAAATCTTTGGAGAACTCATATCCCATATTCCAAAAGCCTTTTCCACAAGCCCTGTTACCTATCCCAACTCTTACTCGGTAACTTACACCACATGTTCCACAAATTTCTTCAGGATTCCAAAAAGGTCCCTTGTAGTCTCTGATATCCTCTAGAATTCTCTTTAGATGACCCTTGAAAATCCCCCTTTCTAGACTGGCTTTTAGTTGAAGTTTCAAAACCTGTTAAATTTTAAGACTCTTCATGATCTCTGTGAGATGCAGTTTTTCCAAGATGTCCTCACATCTTCTTGGAGACGTCGGCAACCCCTTGAGCTCTCCTGGTATAAGCCCTTGAAATCCCTCCCAGAGACCCTTCCGACACACCCCCAGAACCCACTGAATCACTGTTCAGAGCTCCTGCCTTACTAAGACACTTTGCCTAGAGACTTCCCTCCCTGAGCTCTTCCTCACAGGTTCCCTCACATCCTCTAGAACCTCCTCCCTATTCAGTCTTCCCTTAAAATAACTGAGGTCCTGCTCTTAGAAAGTCCCAGAATTCTTTCTGAAAGACCTTCTACCCTGACATTCCCACATTCTACTCAGAAGACCCACTTTTCCCATACTTTATCTTTCGAAGACTTTACTCAGAGGTTTCTCCTCATCTAAGCTCATCTAAGCTTAGGAGTTCCTGAAAAGATCTCTGCCATCCTGCCCCAGCACATCCAAAGCCTTTCTCTGGAGACCACACCTCCTGCAGACACCCTTTAGAGAATTTTCTTCAAAATTGCCCTGCATGGACAACCTAATCCTTAGCACTTTCTGAGACTTCTTCGGAACATTGCCTCATGCTTCCATTCAGTACCCTATCAGATTTACCCCTTTTAGGATTCCTGTTTATATCCTCTCACCACCTCTGTTCTTTTTTCTTTGAAATCAACTCAGAGATCCTTCTCAGCTTTGAGTCTCCTTCCCCACATTGTCCCTTCAGAGGTCCCCAGCATCTTCCAGGTTCCCCTCACCCTCTAGAGCCTCCACTGTCTCCTTTTAATGAAAAGATCCTCAAGAGACAGCCTCACCTCTTGAAATCTCAACCTTCAGAAACAGGCCGTTTTGTTTTTTTTTTTAGGTTTCATCCTCAAAGACGACTCCTCCCTTTGGAAATTGAGAGACCCTCAACCCCCTCCTTAGAGACTTCCATAGGACTCCCCCATTTTCTTTTCAGCAGCCTTCTCCTTCCTTTTCCCGTTTGAGGGCCTCCTCACTAAAGAATCCCTTCCCCTATACCAGTGATCCTTAAAGCACGGTCCTTGGGCCAGCAGCATCAACATCACCTGGGAACTGGTTAGAAATGCAGATTCTTGGGTCCAGCCCAGACCTATTGAACCCGAAGACCTGAGAGTAGGATCCAGCAGTCTGTTTTTCTGGTGCATGCTTGAGTTTGAGAACCATTGTCCCCCAAGAAGATTTCCCTTTTGCCACAGAAAGCCCCCTGAAAGATGCTTCAGGGTATACCTCTGGACTCCTGCCCACCCCCATTTTCCTGAGAGTCCCCATTGTGAAATATCCATCCTCCAAAAAGTCTGCCTCCTTGAAAGGATTCTGGCTTCTCTCAGAGGTTACCCCACCCTCTGAGCAATTACTTCATATTCTACCTTCAAATGGTTTATTTACAGGTCTCCCTCAGCACTTTCACCTTCTGGCTTCCCTTCCACACCATACCCCAGCCTTTGGGGCTTCGCTTCAAATTGATATCTCCTTGAACACATGTCCATTTCTAATCTTCATCTGTTTCTCTCCACGTAGGCACTCTCCCTTTAAGACACCCTCAGGTTTTTTCATTCTCTGTGTCTTACTGTTGAGAGTCCTCTCTTTTACTTCTTAGAGCACTACTCACCTTCTCCCTTGTAGTTTTTCATGTACTTGTCTACTCATCCTCACTGGACTAGCCAGTTTGGAAAGTACTGGGATGTGTCTTACTTGTCTCTGAATCCCACACTGGTATCTGCCCTCTGTAAGTTACTGGGAATTATTAGAGAATGGGCAACTCCTCCTCCTGCATTTGGCAAGAAATCTCTTAAGTTTTTCAGCTCTCACTCCCCATTCAGGTTCTATACACCTTCCCCACCCCCTCTTGTCCTCTCTCTCTACCCAGCTCCCATTGTCTCTCCTCCTAGAAGAGGCTGTCTTGCCCCTCCTACTGCTGTTTGAGGGACTTTTCTGTGTGCTCATTCCTGATTCTGAGCTGCCTTAGGTCCTATTCTCGGTGACCTGCAACCCATCCTGGTTAGCTTCTCACCTTTGTAAGTCTGGGGCCTCCACAGGGCTCTCAGCTTTCTCTGAGGGATTCTGTTTCTCTCTAGGGTCTAGAAGAGGAAACAGAGATCACAGGATAAACAGTGGGGCCTGCCTTCATTGCGCTCACAGTACATTAGAGGTTTTGGGCAGGTACATGGGACAGAACATGAGGTACAAATATATGCTGTGGAAATTTGGCAGTGAAAGAGGGATCCTTTTATTTGTAAAGACTTCATGGAAAGGTGGTTTTGGGGCTCGGTGATGTTCCACAGGAGTTGGGACGGTGGTGAGTAGCCTTCTAGGCAGTTAACAGCTTTGCAGTGGGCCAAAGACAAGAAGAAGGCCTCCTCATCTCCCACTCATGCATCTCTTCTCTTCACTTAAAGGACAGAGATGAAAGCAAACAGATCTCTTCAATCTCTGTTGTATTTGCCAGCTGCACTTTTGTGACCCATAGAGTGATAATACTAATGGCTACTATTTATTGAGTAATTACTATTTGCCAGTCACTGTCTAAACGCTTCACATGTATTCTCATCTCGTGTTCCTTATAGGAACCCTATGAGGTAGGTAAGCTACAATTAATCTCATTTTACGAATGGTGAAATTGAAGACAGGTGGCACAAATAGGTCTCGGGACCCTGTCAGTCCCAAGATGATAGTGCCATGAGTCATAGAGTTGGATTTTCTGTTCCGATAGGGTTGGGTGCAGTGAGACGTTGTAGCATAATGGTTAAGTATGCTGATTCTGGGGCCAGACAGGGTTTCCATCCCACATTGTCACTTACCAGTTTTGTGACCTAGAATAATTACTTAAATTTTGTTCTGGTTCTTAGTTTCCACATCTAAAAAATGAAACTAATAATGATATTCTATATTATAAAATTATTGTAAGGATTGAACTAGTTAATACATATAAAGTATCTAGAACAATGCCCTGTGTATAACTGCTCAGTGTTACCAAGAATAAATGGCTCATAAATAAATGGCTTAGGTGAGCCTGTACTCCAGAGACGAAAATGACAGAACCTTAGTTCGAACTGGTTTAATCAAAAAAGAGAATTAATTGGCTTGTGTTACTAAAAAGTCCAGGTCTAGATTGGCTTCAGACCTAGCTTTATCCAGGAGTTCAAACACTCTTTTCAGTAATCTCTGCCCATTTCTCCAAAGAGTTAGCTTCATCCTCAACAGGTTTCTACTTGTGGTGACTAAGATGGCCTTCAGCAACTCCAGGTTTACATCCTACCTCCTTAACAGCCTTAGTGGAAAGAGAACTCTTTCCTGAGAGCCCCAGTGTGAAAACAGTTTCTTCCCTGAGTAAGTGTGAAGTAACAGAAGATCCTTAGGGACATGTTTGGGGTTCTATACCCTGGAATTGTCTCTTGCTTGCTGAGGTTGCTGTGATTCCATACCACAACCTTACTGAGTACTGGTGACAGTCTTCCTCCTCCCTTGTTCTTCAGCCCTAGTCATTCTCCACTCTGTGATTGTTTGGATCCAGAGAGTCAATGGTTAGCCTGACCCAACCAGACTTTCCTTTGGGATCTTACTGATAGAGACAGGGAAGAGATGGCTGCCCAGTTTTCATGGTAGCTCCAGGGTAGGGTAGCGGAATCCAGGAGTAGTGGTGTTTAGTTTTGTACTTCAACTTTGGGTTTTTTGGACCCTGAACTTTGTGAAGAGTTAGGTAAATTACTTTGAGTAGAGTTTTGTTTTGTTCTAGTGTAAATTTGTTGAATAGAGTCTGATTGAGGGCAGGTTATAGAACAACAGTGTTTGCAGTATAAAAGTTTCAACTCTAGCAGTTAAACAATTTATGGAGGCACTTTATGGAGGCACTGAAGAAACAGTCGAGGTATTGGAACTCATGGTGCTTACATTCTGATGGGGCAGTGGAGAGATACATAAACAGATCTGTGATATGTGCTATGAAGAAATTAAAACAGTAGAGTGAAAAAGAGGGTGGCTGTGGCCACCATATTCAGAATGGTCAGAATTGGCCTCTGAGGATGTGACAATTGAACCTGATAACCTCAAAGATGAGAAGGCATAATTGTGGGGTGATCTTGGAGTGGGGCATTCCAGTCTAAGCATTGTTTTATGTGGAGAAAGGACTGCTGTAAGGGTTGTGGGGGCGGGAGGGGGAATATTTCACAGATATATTGAGGGTGTGCTTGCTGTGTGCCAGGTGCTATGCTAGGAACTGAAAACATAGCCATGAATAATAGAGCCACAGTCTTTCCTTCCCTGATGGATCTTACAGTCTAGGTATTTCTGGAAGAGCTGCAGCCTTCAAAGAAATACCTTTGGATATCAGACCGAAAACTCCTTCCTGGGGAGATGAGGAAGACTGGGGCACATATGAACCCAGATCTGATTGATGGGAGGGAACCAGCCATGTGGTGATCTGGGAAGAACATTTCAGGTAGAGGGGTCAACAAAAGTGACAGAAACCTTGAGATGTGTTCAAGGAACAACAAGGAAACCAGTGTAAGGGAGAAGGGGCAAGGTATTGGAGAGGTTGACAGAGTCTAGATCACATAGGACCTTGTGGGCCTTGGTAAGGAGTTCATATGTTTATTTAAGAGACTTCGGAAGCTATAGAGGGTTTTTAAAACAAGACAGTGACATGGTCTGACTTCGTTACTTCCTTTTTCTTTTTTTGTTGAATTTTCACTGGTGGGCACCTGGGTGGCTCAGTTGGTTAAGCAACTGCCTTCAGCTCAAGTCATGGTCCCAGAATCTTGGGATCGAGCCCCACATCGGGTTCCCAGCTTCATGGGGAGCCCGCTTCTCCCTCTAACCTTCTCAGCTCTCATGCTCTCACTCTCTCTCAAATAAATAATTAAAATCTTAAAAAAAAAAAAAAGAGTTCATTGGTTTCTGCAAGGAAAACAGGTAAAAATGGAAGCAGGAGGTTGATTAGGAGGCATTACGTTTGTCCAGATGAAAAAAGATGGTAACTTGAATATGATGGTGGCAGTAAAAAATGAGAGAACTAGATGTATTTTCAGTATAGAGAAAATAGGACTTAATAATGGAATTAGAGAGCTGGGGGTTGAGGGGTAGGGAGAGGGTGGTTCGGTTAAAGGACATTGTGGAGGGTATGTGCTATGGTGAGTGCTGTGAAGTGTGTAGGCCTGACTATTCACAGACCTGTACCCCTAGGGCTAATAATACATTATATGTTAATAAAAAGTTAAAAATTAAAATAATGGGATTAGAGAGAGAGGGGAATCCAGGATGATAGTAGCTAACAGCTCTGTAAGAGTAGGTACTATTTTAAACCCATTTTACAGATGAGAAAACAGTCACAGGAAGGTGAAATCTCTTGCCCAAAGTTACATAGGTAGTAAATGGTAGGATTCTGTTTCCAACCCAGACAGCATAGTCCCAGAGCCACTTGAGTTTTGGGAAAGAAAAAGGAGGGCATGTTAAGTTGATGTTAAGAAAAAAAGAATTATCAAGACCAGATGAATAGATCTTATGGAAGAGAAAGGAGTCCAAGATGACTTTAAGAAATTCTCAGTTGTCCACAAAAAGGTGATAGTTGAACCTGTGGGAGTTGATTATCAAGTGAAGGATACTAGTATAGAGAAAGGAAAGAGCTGAAGATGGAGTTACATTGGAGAAGGGTCAACACATTTAAGCATGGGATGAGTGAAAGAGAGCAATACATGGGGGCAGGGGGACGGGATACCAGCTTCCTCTCTACTTCAAGTTTTCCCACAGCTTTCCAGGAGGCCCTGCCTGGCTTCTTCCCTCCTCTCCCTCTGTTCCCGAGAACTATTCATACAAAAGCCTCATTCTTGGCTGAGACAATATTATACATATTTTGCGTACATATTTCAAGAGTTTCTGAAAATAATGGTTGATCTTTATAAAAAGGAAGTTGAGTTGGGCGCCTGGGTGGCTCAGTGGGTTAAGCCGCTGCCTTCGGCTCGGGTCATGATCTCAGGGTCCTGGGATCGAGTCCCGCATCGGGCTCTTTGCTCAGCAGGGAGCCTGCTTCCTCCTCTCTCTCTCTCTCTCTCTGCCTGCCTCTCTGCCTACTTGTGATCTCTCTCTGTCAAATAAATAAATAAAAAATCTTAAAAAAAAAAAAAAAAGAAAGAAAAAAATAAAAAAAAAATTAAAAGGAAGTTGAGCTCCCTTGGCATCTGACATTCTCCTGTTCTTCTCAAGTCAGGATAGTGAGTTAACCTTAGGTAACTAGCCTGGTACCTTATTCATGAATTATGAGTTCTTCAGAGGCCTAGGTGGGTGCTATAGAAGGGCTAAGAATGGGTAAGAAGGTTAACAGGACCCCCCTTATTTATCCAGAGATGTTGGCATTAAAGGGTTTACCTTTTGCCCAACTTTTCTAGGCAGTGGAAGTGAACTTATAGGAGGTTGTAACATTCTTAGGAACAAGCAAGAGCTCTTAAGCTGGACAGACTGGCCTTGAAAATCTCAGCTTAGCTGGGTATAGTCTTAGGAGGCTTAACCTTTTCTGTGTCTGTTTCTCCTTTTGTGAAATGAGGATAATAATGTGTGTGTACATCTGTAGAATACATGTGTACCTCGTGTATATATGTGTAATATAGCATATATGTTGTTTTTAGAATCAAATGAACTCATCCACAAAAAGCTGTTAGCATGAGGTCTAGCATATGACACGATAGGTGGTATAGGGAAATATGCTAAGCATTCATATAGGTATTTTTATACACATTGTTTCATTTAATCTTACAAGAAGATTCACTGAGGAAGAAACTGAGTTACTTGCTTAAGGTCAACAGAGTAAGTAAGTATCAGCAGGAGAGCCCAGGTTTCAGCCATATCTGACTCCACAGTCTGGCTTCTGGATGAGGAGAGCTGACCTGCGGAGGTACCTCCTATCTGTGGGCCACCTCTTGCTGTTTGAAGCCAAAGAGGGGAGCCTAGTGAACAGTTTTTCCTAGAACCTCTTAGCCAATTTTGGCTTCATTTCCCACCTTCCAGGGTTGATAGATGCTTTCAAAGAAGGTTACTTGGTCCGTTGAAGACCAAATATGGCAGTGGTAATATTGGGACTGTCCAAGAGGCTTTTGCCATAGGGGTCCCCCTCTAGAGTCTTGCCTCAAAGGAGAGAGTCATTTTTGGTCACATGAATACAAGACCAGAGCAGTGGTGAGTTCTGTTTTTGTATGGGATCAGTCAAGGCTCTTCCAACTTCAGGTGATAGAAACAACTGTCCTTAGCCCAAAAGGAATTTATTGGTCCATATAACTGAAGAGTTTGAGGTGAGGAGGCTTCACGCTAGCTGGATTTGATCCAGAGCTTCAAATGTGAACAAGGCTCCCTCTTTGTCCCCTTACCTCTTGACTCTGCTTTCATCTGTGTCAGCTTCATTCTGAGACAGGCTCTCACTGTGAGGTAGCAGAAGTGGCAGCCAGTAACATCAGGAGATGTTGCATAATGTGAGCAGCTCTAATGGAGAACTTATTCTCCCCAGTAGTTCCAGCAGGAATCCAGTGAGGACTTTCTTGGCCAGTAGATTTTCTGTGTCTCCTCCTGGAGCCAAGGAAGACAGTTATTTTCCAGAGGTACCAGAAGATGGGAATGGCTGTCTGGCAAGCAGATCCACCAGAATCCATCACCGTAAAGTGCCTTGCAGTAGTCGGTGCTGATGCCTCTTTCCTGGCCATCATATCAGCGCAGCCCTTCCCTTCTCATTGCTTGCCAAGCACCCAGGACAGGAGGTAGCTGGGGACCTCTGGCCCTTCAATGGAAGAAGGCCATACAGTCCTCTCCAGTCACTATCCACACCAAACACCCAGCATCCTTCTCCTATCCTAAAAGTGACTGTTGCTCTAAACCCCCTAGTGTTTACTGAGGATTGTCAGAACCATGGCTGGGCATTAGATTCTCTGTGCCAATCATGTTCCCGAGCAGCTGGGTGGCATGAGAGAGAAGGATAGTTAGCAGACTTTTGGTCTTTTCCCAGTTTGTGTCCATCTATTCCGAGGACTACAGGCCACAGGCTTTGTTTGTTTCTTAGATAGTGGTTCGTTTTTGCTGTTTTAATGTGAATTTGTTTCCAATATTTAAAAATAGCTGAATTTTATTTAAAAATCCTGATTTCTGGTTCCTCTTTAAAAAACTAAAAAAAAAAAAAAAAACAAAACCTGAATTACTAAACCTAGCAATACTGGGCCCACATTCCCCCATGGCAGCAGTTGATTAGAGCTAAAACAAGTGACTTCTCCCTTTAGACAGGGTAAGTGCTTTCAACTCACTGTAGTCCTCACCAGCGTGCTTCATTCAAAACCTGGCCTTAACTATTAAGTGTCATGTTTGAGGCCCTGCCCTCTCCCACAGCTTTACTTATTTGGGGAAAGAAGCTGGTCAGCAGTTTATTTGGGGGGCACAGTGATGTTGCTTAGGAAAAGTAACAACCCAGTAAAAGTTTATGGGAAAGAGAGTGCACATCTTTGGTCTTGTTCGTGGATTTGGTCATCTTTTTGCCGTAAATGCTGTTGGCATATCAAACGTCTCGTCACAAATGTTCTCTCTGAAATAGTAACATGTCCTTCTATCTTATGAGTTGCTACCCAGTGAAGGAATCCCTCCCACTCCCAAGGGATGTTCATCTAGCCTCCACTTGACCACTTCCAGCAGCCAAGGAGCTTATTACCTCCTCACATGGCAGCCAGTTCCTTTCTTGGACAGATATATTATTTTAAAATTCTTCCTTATGTTGAGGCAGCTGCTGTCTTCTTGGGGCCGAAAGCCACAAAATGCTGGAGCTGGGAAGGGAAACTGATTATTTCAGGCATGTGAACTACCACTCATCCATCCTGCATCCAGGGCAAACATTGGTAATCAATCACAGTGTTCTTTCTCACTGAACCGGAAGTAGAATGCAATCATAAAACTTTCTCAAATAAAATTTTTTGAAAATTACGTAAGTAATATATGTTTACTTGCAACTAGTGAAATGCTACAAAGTTATATGAAGAAAGTTAATAATTCCTTCTCTCCAAGGTAACCAATGTGAACAGCCCAGGGTGTGTCCTTGTACACATTTCCTTATACACATGCGTATATAGATACTGTAAGATATATAAGGGTTTTTGTGTGGCTTTTTATCTTTTTATAAAAATGCGATTGTATTGTATGTATTACTACAGAGCTTATCATCCCTGTAGGTTGGTGGTTAAAAGATCAAACACTATATAGTTCTGTTGTGTTTTTTGTATTCTGCTATCAGGATCAAGCATGTTTTTAAAAGCTATCCCATTGTGTGAGGTGTGTCGCCAGTTTATTATCCCATACAGTATCCCATCATGTGAGGTGTGTCCCCAGTTTATTAATCATTGCCCTTTGATGGCTGTTCCTGTTGCTCCATATCTTTGGGCTCCTTCTCACCACCGTGCTCCAAGCAGCCTCTACCAGTCGTTTGGAGTTAGCCTCCGAGGTAAAACCCATTTGTTGTGTCTGATCCAGTCTGGCTCCTTACACATTGCAGGGAAGGGAAGCAGACTAGTTTAAAGATCAAAGTGAATCAGTGTCTGGGGCAAGACTAGAACTGAATTTTCTTGACTCTCTACATTTCCCATGTCACCTCTGACTTCCAGCCATTTTCCCTGGTTCTCCTCTGGAGTAAAAGAACAAATCTAATTCCTCTTCTGTGTGCTACCCCTTCAGATATTCAAAGTCAGTTATGCCATTCTTTCTGAGTCTTTTCTTCCCCTGGAGAAATTTCCCTAGTGCCTTCAAATTTTTCTCTTGGGACAAGGTTTCTAAATCTGTTTACCATCCAGTGGGCCATTCCTTCTATCATCTTCTCGCCCCGAGGCTGTAGAAATCTCAAGTGTGACTTTCATGCTTACCATCTTTATTCATTCTTTCAACAAATACATATTGAGCACCATCTATGTGCCAGTCACTGTTCTGGGCACCGGGTGACCCGATAGCTTGCTTTTTGATGGAAAGAGAAACAACAAAAATAAGATGATGGTACCTGAGGGTGTCAAATTATATAGAAGAAATAGTATTAATATGACAGAATCCTTAGATTGGATGGTCAGGGAAGCTCTCTCAGGAAGTAACATTAAGCTGAAACCTGAGTGACAAGTAGGGGCCAGCCATAAGTAGGTCTGGAGGAAGAGAATTCCAGTGAATAAGAAATCTTGGTACAAGATGAGGCTGGAGAGGCCACAGGAGTCTTGCAGGGCCCTGTAGGCCAAGATATGGTCAGGTTTAGTTTAGGTTTCATTTAAGTGCAGTGGGAAGTCATTGGAGGATTTAAGCCAGGAGGCAACGATTGATTTCCTTTTAAAAAAAGATTTCTGGGGACACCTGGCTGGCTCAGTCAGAAGAGTGTACAAATCTCAATCTTGAGGTCATGAGTTCAATCCCCACATTGAGTGTAGAGATAAATAAAAGGGTATCTGGGAGATCTGTTTAACTTGGAACACATTTCATTTCCCCTGTGCTTTTCCTTATATCCAAAAGGATTGACATCTGGGCCAGTTTGCTCTGTTCAGGTGTCCCACAGAGGATTTGCCAGGTGAACCACAGCCATCTTCAGATGGACCTCACAGCCCTGCTCAGCAGGAGCATGGAAGTTCAGGGAGATAGCAGTAGCTCTCTAAGATCTGAGCCCAGTAGGTTCAGTGGGTCTTTGTGTGGAGTTCTCAGTCCTTTGGCAGCCAGAAGGAGATGGAGCCAAATGTGGTTTGGGGATAGAGCCAAGGCACTGGTTGCAGGAGAGACAGGGAAATGTGAGTGGAGACCTGGAGCTCAAGACATTTAGAGAAAGGCTTCAGAGTAGTGTCCAGAAATCAGTCAACTGAAGAATAGGCCTGTTGTCTGCCCAGTTAACACTGCTCCTGTGTAGTTCCTGTCTGAGAGAAGAATTTGGACACTTTCTTGCTTGGGAGTTGTTTTTGTTTTGTGTTTTTTTTTTTTTCTTTAAGATTTTATTTATCTATTTGACAGAGAGATCACAAGTAGGCAGAGAAGCATGTAGAGAGAGAGGAAGAAGCAGGCTCCCTGCTGAGCAGAGAACCCGACGTAGGGCTCTATCCCAGGACCCTGGGATCATGACCTGAGCCGAAGGCAGAGACTTTAATGCACTGAGCCACCCAGGCTCCCCTCTTGGGATTTTTTTTACTTTGGATGTAACCCCTCTCAGGTTGGTATCCTCTGTGCTCTTAGGAGTCTGGATGACAATCTGGAGTCTTTGGGAACCAAGGGGACTTACCAACCCAGAGGACTTGGGTCAGGAGTAATCTTCAGGGGAATGAAGAAGTCTGGGGGAGACTCACCTCAGAGCAGAGATGAGTGAGAGCTTAGAGATCAGAGGTACACCTTTCTCAGAGTGGCAGAGCTGGATTGAAGGAGGTGAGATCCCCCAGCCTGTTGGAAATCTTTGAAAAAGACTTTGTCCGTCCCTGTACCCACAACACTGAGGCAGTTACTGATCAGTTAGCTATCTGCATACTCGAGATCTCCACTGGGATCACCACTCACATTGTCCACTCACATCTTTGCTTTTTGAGGCTTAGATTGAAGTAATATAAACTGCATGTAGTCCTCTTACCAGGTGAGCCATCATTCTTTCCCACTCTCAGAAGAGGTGGCCAGAGACCAGCAAGGTCAAGACATGTGCTGGGGGTCATGTGTCACCTGGGACCAGGTCTCCATTAATTCAGATCTTTCCCTATAGTGTGCAGCCTCTCCTATTTCCCATCTCTGGAAAATCCTACCAACTTACTCTGCTTCCTTTGGCCCTGTGACAGTGAGGCTTGCTGGGCAACATCTTCTCCTTAGTCTCTCTGAATCCCAATCAAGCTTTTTCTCTGAATCTGTAGATTGGAAGGAAAATTGGTTTCTTATCTGGTAATTGGCTTCCATCTTTCTCCCCGGGGACTCAGCAGAGCAGAAACCCTGAGAAAGGAAGGCATGAAGCCTTCTTACCCCCTCAGCCAGCACTAACCACACCAGTTCAGCCCTTTCATTCTGTCTGACCCTCTTACTTCCTTTTCTAGGAGCCTGGAGAGGTGTGGCTGGACCAAGACCTCCCCCGATGTGAGCAGGTTTCATCCTCCCCCCACTGCCCGTTGCCGCCACGCCAGGGAACGTCCTCAAGCCCTGGCCCTCAGGGGAGAGGTAACAGGAGTCCCGAGCCGAGACCATGTGACGGCGCTGGCCCTCGCCACCGCCGTCCCCCCCACCCTGGCCCCAGGCCCGGCACCATGATGTTCCGAGACCAGGTGGGCATCCTCGCTGGTTGGTTCAAGGGCTGGAATGAGTGTGAGCAGACGGTGGCCCTGCTGTCACTTCTGAAGCGGGTCACTCGCACCCAGGCCCGCTTCCTGCAGCTCTGCCTGGAGCACTCGCTAGCGGACTGCAATGACATCCACCTGCTGGAGTCGGAGGCCAACAGTGCTGGTGAGTCTCCACCCCTAGAGACAAGCACAGTGGAAGGGAGACCTGGAACAAGAGCTGATGTCAGATGGTGGAGGAGGCCCACCCCCACAGTGGTGCTGAGGAATGTGGGTTCTGAGCTTGTTGATGGCTAGGGAGTCCCTGACCTCCCAAATCATCATCATAGGTCTCTTGGGGCTATGTTGTTGCCAGATGTACTGAGATGTGGGGCTTCCTGGGGAGGACAGTGCAAACTGGGAACATCCCTTGGCAGAGGAAGAGTTACATAGGTGGCTTGTCTAGGTGACAGAGGAAGAGACTAAAGTCATTACTGTGAAAGGATTTGGAAGCTGAGCAAATAATTCATTTCTCAAGCTTCAGGATGCAGAGCTAGGAGGGAATTTTAGAATTCTTCCAAAATTTACTAGTCATCTTAAACTTTTCTTTACTCCCAAAGGTAAGTTGGACTTAAGGGATAAACAGCTTCAAGAGAGTTTTGAGTTTAGATATGGTCCCTATCAGTTCCCTCAGCACTTAGTAGAGAGATACTCTGTGTCCCATGAGGTTGGCGTTGGGATGGCTGAGCCAGGCGTCTATAGAACTGTCTGTCCCAAGACCCCCAGTTGTAGACAAGAGTCAGGCCAGAGAATCCTCTCAGGGGACACTCTGGCCTCTGGGCCTCCACAGGGCTAGTTGGAGAGCTGTTGACCTCAGCGATGGGTGAGAGAGAGATGGAGGCCAGAGAAGACGGCAAGTCGTACTACCTGAAAGCTAACTGGGGACTGGGGAGGGCACCTAGGGGCTCTGTGTCAGTACCCACCTTCTTCCCCATGATAATGGTTCATGTCAAGCCCTTAAAACAAGCCAAGTACTGCCTTGTATACTAACTTTGAAAGCAGTCTTCTTTGGTGGCTCTAGAGTCAGACTGTCTGGGTTTAAGTCCCAGTTCTGTCATTTGTGATATAACGAAGTAACTTAATCTTTCTGAGCCTTTTTTTCTTCATCTTTAAAATCAAGACCATAACTGTGCTTACCTTCTAGGGTAGTTGTGAACTCTGAGAACAGTATCTGGCATGTAGTAAACACTTAATAAATGTAAATGGTTTTTATTGTCAGTAACTCATTTAGTCCTAACAACAACCCCATGAAATAGGTACTGTTATTATCCTCATTTTATAGGTGAGGAAATCCACAGTGGACTGCTAAGATTGGGACTGGGGAGCCACAGAGTTGCCTGGCTTCCCTCATCTCCCCAGGTCCATCTGCCTTGGTAACAGTCACCTTTATTTTTCTGAATTTTTGTGTACGAAGTCACAGAAGCACCATGGTTATAGGGTGGTTAGAGGGGGCTCCTAGGCCAGGAGTCATACTGGCTTAAATCCAGTATGAGTGAGAGCAAGAACCTAGCAAGGTTGCAGCAGGCTCAGAGCTCAACCCCTCCCCCATCCCCACCAGGGAAGGCTCCTCTCTGTTCTGTAGCAGGAGTTCTTGGTTGCAGTATGGCTCTGCCCCCAGAGGAGGGCTCCTTTGGGGCAGGCCATTTTCTTTTGCAGCTTTGGCACACATCCCTCCCATCCCATCCTGACCAGGCAGTTGCATGAGCACTGGGTGCCAATCTTGTCTATATATCAGAACCATCAATGGTGTTTATTCTGTTTTCTTATTAGAGCATGTTTAATTTCTGTGTTTTCAAAACTTGTAAAATCAGACCATATGAAAGGTAAAAAGTGAGGTCTCCTCCCTTCCATACTTCCACATTCCCAGTTGGTGTATGTTCTGTGAGATATTCTGTGCATGTATAAATACATTCATACTCTCCCTTCAGCTTGTTCATTGTTTTGATCATTTTATTTTATTTTATTTTTTAAAGATTTTATTTATTTATTTGACTGAGATCACAAGTAGGCAGAGAGGCAGGCAGAGAGAGAGAGAGAGAGAGAGAGAGAGAGAGAGAGGCAGGCTCCTCTCTGAGCAGAGAGCCTGATGTGGGGCTCGATCCCAGGACCTCAGGATCATGACCTAATCTGAAGGCAGAGGCTTTAACCCACTAAGCCACCCAGGCACCCTGTTTTTTGTTGTTGTGGTTGTTTTAAAGATTTTATTTCTTTATTTGACAGACAGAGATCCCAAGTAGGCAGCGAGGCAGGCAGAGACAGAGGAGGAAGCAGGCTCCCTGCTGAGCAGAGAGCCCCATGCGGGGCTCGATCCCAGGACCCTGGGATCAAGACCTGAGCCGAAGGCAGAGGCTTTAACCCACTGAGCTACCCAGGTGCCCCCCAGGCACCCTGTTTTGATCTTTTTTTTTTTTTTTTAAAGATTTTATTTATTTATTTGACAGACAGAGATCACAAATAGGCAGAGAGGCAGGCAGAGAGAGGAAGGGAAGCAGGTTCCCCGCGGAGCAGAGAGCCTGATGCGGGGCTTGATTCCAGAATCATGACCTGAGCCGAAGGCAGAGGCTTTAACCCACTGAGCCACCCAGGCACCCCTGTTTTGATCATTTTAATACATAGAATGGAACACTGTGCATATTAACCAGTTTCGTTTAACAGTATAACTTGGAGATCTCATATTCCAGTTGTATGTATGTATATATATAATCCTTCATTATTGATGGCTGCATAATAGCAAGAATACGTAGAATAGGTAAATTTATGGAGCCCTACCTGGGTATCAAGCAATACTTTACCTTTATTACTCATTTAACCCTCACAACAGTTCTGTAAGGTAGGTCTTACTGTTCCCTGATTTTATAGGTGAGATTAAGGTCTGGAGAGGTTTAGTGGGTCACACTGGGTTGCCCTGGGTCACACAACTCGTCAGAGGTGGAACTGAAATTTGACTTTAGACCTCTTGGCTCTTGACCTCTAGGCTTTACCATATGGTATGTTTGGTCTTGCTCTTACAGTGTTGTAATGAGTACCCTTTAAGCATCTCTAGGATAAATGCCTAGAATTCTGTGGAGCTGCTAGTTTGAAGTAATGTGCATTTAAAATATTCCCTAGGGGCACCTGGTGGCTTAGTTGGTTAGGCCTTCAACTCTTGATTTCAACTCAGGTCATGATCTCAGGGTTGTGGGATTAAACCCCAGGTCAGGCTCCATGCTCAGTGCGGAGTCTGCCTGTCCCCTCTGCTCCTCCCCCTGCTTGTATGCTCACTTGGCTCTCTGATAGATAGATAGATAGATAGATAGATAGATAAATAAAATCTTTGAAAAATTAATAAATAAGTTAAATATTCCCTCTTACGACATTGCCTTGAAAGACTTGGTACACTTTGCACCAAGAACCAAGGCCCTTCCCAGATGGTTTGCACTGGGATTTGGCAGGGTAATGGGTTGAGAACTGATGAGGAGTGAATTCACTGGTGAATGAAAATAGGAATCTAGGTCTTCAGCCACAGTCCCATGTCAGATGGTGAGAGTATAACAAGCTGGTACTTGGATAGAAAGGTAGGGAAAACTTTGAATGAGAAAAGAGAAGGAGGGCTATGGTGTATATCAGAGTTGGCAGGCAGCCTGCCAGGATTAGAGCAGAGCATGACGGGAGAGAGAACTGACACAGAGGTAAATTCTGTAGACCCTTGTGTACCTCTTCTTTTCTCTTTTTTTCTTTTTTTAATTTTTTTTTAAGACTTTATTTATTTATTTAACAGAGATCACAAGTAGGCAGAGAGGCATGCAGAGAGAGAGAGAGAGGAGGAAGCAGGCTCCCCGCGGAGCAGAGAGCCCGACGTGGGACTCGATCCCAGGACCCCAAGATCATGACCCGAGCTGAAGGCAGAGGCTTAACCCACTGAGCCACCCAGGCGCCCTGTGTACCTCTTTCTTAATAGGCGTGGTAGTTCAAAAACTAAGGAGGCTTGTGTCTCCTGTCTTGGTCCAACCTCAAGTAGAACACCAGCCTTGCCGTATTTGTGAGGGAAGGAGCTACTTCCTGGGCCCAGGGGCCTGCCTTATGGGAGGAACTGTGCACCCTCTTCCTTTTTCTCTCCCAGTGTTCATTATGGCCTTCCCATTCCCTCTGTTTCCCAAACTTGCATCATCATCCATCTCACCTGGTGAAGGGTTGTGACTGTTAAAATCCAGCTCCTCCCACCAACCCAGACCCACCAAATCAGAATCCTGAGGGTATGGGCCTGGGAGCACAACCCAGGTTCTGCTGACGATTCTTGAGAAATGATGCCCTGTTGGATTAATCATTTGTCATGGGACTTGAGAATAGGAATCAGGACATTCAGGAATTCTAGTTCCATCTCTGCCACTAACAACTCTCGTGCGTTGGACCAGCTCCACCCCTCTTGAGCCCAGGGAACTTGATCTGAACCGTAAGAAGGTTGTTCTAGATACTGTCCAAGTGTTGGGCTCTGAAGTTACTCTGAAGTTAGCTCTGAAGTTAACTCGCCAAAGCCGCAGCCAAGCATATTACGTTCTTTGTTTGGGAGCCCAGCACATTCTTCTAAAAGAATAGTTCTTATTATTTTAGGAGATAGACTTTTCAGAGACTCTCTTCCCTGCCTCCCCCACCACCACCAAGAATCCACACTTACCCCACAGATCAAATCATGAATTCAGTTGGTACACCAATCCCCAGGGAAGAGCTGCCTCTTACAGGGTCTGAAACTCTTCAGCTTTTTAGATCCCTTCAGACTTGAGTGGCTGAACAGTGAGGCAGATCCTCTGCCATTTTGGGGTTTGTACTCTGTCCCAGCCACCCAACCCTGCCCCTTCTTTAAGCTCTCCCAAGGAGACCGTGGGTTCAGGTTTGGGTTTGGGGCAGAGCTACCAGAAAGGGCAGATCTGCAGAGGGCTTGATCTAGGCAAGTGGGTACCATGGCTTCATGTCAGAATCACTCAAGGACTTTATAAAAATAATCTGACAGGGTGGCTGGGTGGCTCAGTCATTAAGCATCTCCCTTCGGCTCAGTTCATGATCCCAGGGTCCTGGGATTGAGCCCCGCAACGGGTTCCCTGCTTGGCGAGCCTGCTTCTCCCTCTCCCTCTCCCTCTGCCTTCTGTTCCCCTGGTGTGTGCGCTCTCTCTTCTCTGTCAAATAAAATCTTTAAAAAGTAATAATAATAATCTGAGGCCTGGGCCCCATCCCCAGCAAGTCTGATGTTTTTTTAAGGTCCCTAGTTGGCTCTTGTGTGCATCCAGTGAAGAACCTCTTGTCTTAATAGTGGTGCTGATTCCAGGTGGGCCCAGGAAGGTAGTGAGGGTATGCAGCCTGCGGGGAGTGAGGAGTTGGGGCTGTGGAAGGAGGATCTAGTCTGGGCTGTTCCTTCCTCTCAAGCAGCTGAGAGGGTTTAGGGAAGAGGCCCAGCCCAGGCAGCCAGTGTTGGTTTCATGGAAGCAGAATCTGAAACAATACCCAGGAAAAGAAAAGAAGTAGTACCCTAAGGGTCTCTGGAACAGGAAAGGAGAGAGGCTCCAGCTTTCCCCCTGCTATCATCCCTGTTCCTTTTCCCAGTGCTGTCTTCCCTGCCTGTTTGGAGCTGTAACAGTAATCCTGGCCCTCTCTTTACCCCTGATGCTAACTTGGACCAAAAGGGTAGAGCCAGGGAAACTGGAATCCCCTTCCCTCCCTGGTCCTTCAGCTTCCTGGGCCGCATTTCCTGCATTTTCTTTCCTCCTCCTGTTCTGTGAGTCAGAGTCCCTATATCCAGCAGGTTTAAACTCCTCCCTCTCTGGCTCACTGAATCTGGGTGGGGAAACTGAGGTCAGGAGGGGGCCGAGGCTGAATGAGTCACCAGAGCTCAGCTCTCATGCCTCCACCCTCCCCTTTCAAGCTCTACTGACACAGTTCATCAAACAAAAATGTGAGCCCCCTGTCCCTCCCCCATGTTTGTGCGAGCTGGGGTGAGGTAGAGTAGGGCGTGTTTGCAGCCGAACCCCAGCCCCTGTGACGAGTGCCTGAGGCTGCCAGGATTGTTGCAACAGCCCAGCACATAAAAATGGATTTGCTTTTATGGCAGTCTCCAAGATATATTTGGCTCCTATGGTTTGCCAGGACCCAGGGTCATGACCTACTTAGCTCTGGTCACCTGGCCAAGGAGGGTACTCATGCACAGTCTCTCTGATCCTCTCCATGCCTGCAGAATCCAGGTTTGCCGCTTGGGAAGAAGCAGTCATTGGCATCATGGCATTCCCCAGCCCCCTCCCCCATCCGCCCACCTTCAGAATTTCATCACTGCTTATTGTGCCTCTAGCTCAGAGGAGCCAGAGACATGTCTGTTTTTGGTAAATAACTGTATGAAATTCCCCACCCCTGTCCGGAATCCTAAGGGGGAGTCCCAGATGTGCTCTCCTATGTTAATTGTTCCCCACAGTCTCAAAACAGTGTGGGCTCTCAATCCTCAACCAGGAGCAATGACAATAATAGTTAAAATCCATGGAGTACTTAACACACGTCAGGTGCTTTGCATGATTGTTTCATTGAATCTTTACAACAACCCTGTGACATAGGGTTTTTACTGCCCCTGCTGTACGGAAGAGGAGACCAGGCTCAGAAAAGTTAAAGGACTGGCCCACAGTTATGTTGACCTGGGTCATAGAAGCAGAGGTAGATTTAGAATCCAGGCAGGTTCTCATTTGAACCTGTGCTCTTACTTAGTATATCTGCTGGGACATGAGACAGGGTGACGTGAGGTCAGGGGTCCTCGAGAGGCACATGACCCACACATAGACCCCACTACCTTCCAGGAGGCCATCTGAGTTCAGTTGTGCAGGTATTCATTAGGCCCCTGCTGTGCCTCAGCTCTGAGCCAGACTTCTCTGATCAGAGCAGGAAACGAAGTTTCATCCCCACCCGTCATCTGCAGCCCCAGCTGGGCTCACCCCAAGGGGCCTGAGGCTGCGCAAATTCCTTGGACCCATTCCAGTGCTCACTGATGCTTCCCAGTCATGGGAGGCCCGCCCTCCCCACCACACCGCTGCACAGACACATGAACACACATTTCCCCAGGGTCAGCCTCCAGTCATCCAAAACCCCTCTCTCCTTTCTCCATAGTAGAACAAGGTCCTTCATTGAGCCCAACCCTTGGGGCTGTTCTGTCATGTCCCCTGGCAGTACCAGAGGAGAAGCTGTGTCCCATAGCCCTGGGGTCCTGGCAGTATTCGGGGGTGGGGGAGGAACTAGACAAGGCTTCTTTCTGTCCCAGATGCCTCTGGCTACCCTGTAAGGCCTGAACAACAGCAATTGAGAACATCAGGGTAGGGCTGGAAGGGTAGGCTGACTGCCGGAGAAGGGAGAAAAACACCAATCACTGAGTCACATACTAAGTGCTTACTGTGGGTAGACTCCTGTCAGGTGCTTTACACACATTGTCTCCCTAAATCCTTTCAGTGGCCCTGTTAATTCCCCCTTTCCAGAGAAGGAGGCACATTGGCCAGGCAACTATATAACACAGCTGGGATGTAAGTCTTTGACTTTCTGTCCCTAATCTTCATCACTGTATTTCTTCTTCCTTCTCATCAAGAGCAAAAAATTCAAGGCTTATTAAGTCAGGGAAATGGGGTGCCAGGGTATTTGTCCCTATGTGATCAAGTGCCAGATGGAGGAGGTAGAAGGGTGGGAAAAGTGAAGGCTTCCTGAAATCAGGAAGGCCTGTTCCACCTTGGAAACATCCTTAGATGTTAGAGATGACCTAAGAATCAGCCTTGTAGTCATGGGGCGCTGGTTCAAGAGAAGACAGAGGAGATGAGTTTTCCTAGCTTTGAGTGGTAAGTCATGCATGAGATCTAGAAAGCCAGGGTGGAGAACAAGAGACTTGGCATTGGAGAGCTAGTACAATGTTATACATAAAAGTTCCTCCCAGTTCTAGAGGCTGACAGACCTGGGTTCAGATCATGGTTCTGTCACTGAAATCTAGTCCCTCATCTATAAGGTGGGATGTTAAAGGAGGGTTGAGGTGAGGTTCTTAGCATAGTGTCTGGTATATAGTAAATACTCAGTAAGTGCTATCCATTATTACTGTTACTGTGTAGTATTACTGTTCTGTTTTGGCCAGTACTATGGTCATAGTAGGAATTGATAACTCTGCTTAAATGTATGAATCCCTGGGGTTCTCTAGGAAGCTTAGAGCAGAGAGTCCCAGGCCAAGAGAATGAGTAGTTAGTTATATGGCCAGGAGTTGGGAGTTGTGTGTTTCATTTTCATAAAGCTACAGATTTAAGCAGAATTAGAAATCTTTTTTTTTCCTGAAGTTTTTATTTATTTGAGAGAGAGCAAGAGCACAAGCAGAGGGGAGACTCAGAGGGAGAGGGAGAAGCAGACCCCCAACTGAGCAGGAAACCTGCCATGGGGCTCCATCCCAGGACCCTGAGATCATGACCTGAGCTGAAGGCAGACACTTAATGACTGAGCCACCTAGACACCCCCAGGGACACCCCCAGAATTAGAAATAAATGTGAATTCCTAAACCATAGATTTCCACACAGGTCATTAAGACAAAGGGAGGTGTGAGGGGTTGTTTCTCATGTTTTTATGCAAGACTCCCTTTGCAGAGACCAGTGGTCCTTGGAATCTTAAGCCTTTAGGAAGTTGGGTTGAGCCCGTCAGATGCAGAGCGATCCAGATTGGGGCTCACTTGAAATCCAGATGCCTAGAATTCTGAGGCTCTCCTTATATAGTATATGCCCATTCCCAGCCTCTCCATTTCCAGGACCAGGAGTGGGCATGTGGCTTTAGAATCTCTGTGGGTATTTGAAAAGAAGGAGCCACAGTAAGATATAATAACTGTGATGATAGGGTAGCTAATATTTGCTGAGGACCTACTTTATGCTCTACTTTGTGCTATGGTCTCACTTTAATTCATAGTAGTTAGTAGTAGCTATGCCAGGTAGGAATGATTCTGACCCCCACTTGGGAGATAAAGTAAAGCTTAGTGAAGTTCTACATTTGCCCAGAGTAACATGGTCAGTATCTGGGAGAGGACAGACATAAGCCATATTTCTGCTTATTCTTTTTCATCACTCACCCCTCTAGGGTCCTCTCTCTGTCAGGTTAGATCCAGTTCCCTCACACCTTCCCAGGACCTTACCAATAGCCCAGTAGGTCATCTCTCAAAACGCCCATGTTAGGTGTTTGCAAATCATCACTGTGGCTACAGGTCTGAGTTCAGTTGCCCAAGAGGGAGGACATAGTTGGCCCTAGTCCTTGATCATTATCTCTTTTCTCAAGTATTGGTTGGTATTCTTTGTCCCTTTCCTTTGCCCTGGCAGCATTTTCTCCTATCCTCTACTCCACTGGAGAGTTAAAGTTAAGGCAGGGGTAACAAGGTCTTCACAGAGGACAGATCTATAACAAACAGTTCATTCCCAAGGCCTCCTTTATGTGGCCAGGCAGTGGTCTTATTCCTTGGGAGTCCCCTTCTGGGTCAAGAGGGGAAACCTGGCTCATCTCCACAGACAGACTTATTAGGCAGTCACACTGTGGGATGGGAAAACGATGTCACCAGATCACTGTGGCATGGAGCAGCCAGGCACGCTTCCTGGAAGAGAGCAGGTTTAGGCAATCCAGAATTTGGGCACCTGGGTGGCTCAGTTGGTTAAGTATCTGCCTTCGGCTCATGTCATGATCCTGGAGCCCCGGGATCAAGCCCTGCATTGTGAGCTCCTGGTCAGGAACATGACACCTTGCTGTACTTTTAGGAAGAGAAATCCATCTTGGTGAATGGTACCGATTGGAGGGGAATATTTTTTTTTAACTGGTCTCTTTGCCTCCAGAGTTTTCTGGAGGCAAAGAGACCAGTTTAAAAAAAAAAAAAAACAGCAAGCCGGGGTGCCTGGGTGGCTCAGTTGGTTAAGCATTTGCCTTCTGCTCAGGTCATGATCCCAGAGTCCTGGGATCGAGCTCCACGTCAGGCTCCCTGCTCTTTCTCTCTCTCTCTCTCTCTCAAATAAATAAATAAATCTTTAAAATATAAATAAACAGCAAGCATTTAATAAATACATTCTTTCTATGTGCCTGGCCATTTCCATTCTTTATTAGCTCAGTGGATCTCAGAACAGCATTGTGAACTGAGTACTGTAATTATCTCAAAACTTTTCAATGAGGAGATCACTGCTCACTGAGGTTCAAGGTGACTTTCCCAGAGTCTAGCTAGTAAGTTGGAGAGTCTAGACTGTCTGATTCCAGAGCCCAAACTGTTAACCATCATATTCCAGTGTCATTCCCCTTTCAGGAAGGAGGAGGCTCTTTTGCTGGGGGAAAGGGAGTGTGGGTAGAGGCCATGAAGATAACAAACAGGGATACAGGAAGAAGGGCAGGCCTGGGGACAGCAGGAGGAGCTCAGATTCCAGAGTAGCAAGTTTGGCTGATGGGGAGCCACAGCAGGTGTTGGAGAGTAGGAGTGATGGAACCAGGAAAAATTACTCTGGTAATAGGTCTCATCAGTATGAAGGACAAGCTCAGGGGTCTTGAAGGGGGAAGGGAGAGGAGATTGGAGCTGAGGGAGCAGACTGTAGGTAGCACTCCTGGATCTATAGAGAGTCCCCCACCCTGTCTTCCCTGACATTCCCTTTTGTCCCCTTTGCAGCCATCGTCAGCCAGTGGCAGCAGGAGTCCAAAGAGAAGGTGGTATCCCTCCTGCTGTCCCACCTGCCCCTACTTCAGCCAGGCAACACGGAGGCCAAGTCGGAGTACATGAGGCTGCTGCAGAAAGTGCTGGCCTACTCGATCGAGAGCAATGCCTTCATCGAGGAGAGCCGCCAGCTGCTCTCTTATGCCCTCATCCACCCGGCCACCACACTGGAGGACCGCAATGCACTGGCCCTCTGGCTGAGCCACCTGGAAGAACGGCTGGCTAGTGGCTTCCGCACCCGGCCTGAGCCTACCTACCACTCACGCCAAGGCTCGGATGAGTGGGGGAGCCCTGCAGAGCTGGGCCCTGGGGAGGCAGGGCCAGGCTGGCAGGACAAGCCACCCCGGGAAAATGGACACGTGCCCTTCCACCCATCCAGCTCAGTGCCGCCAGCCATCAACAGTATTGGGAGCAACGCAAATGCAGGTGAGGGAGTGAGGGTCCCAGGAGGCCATGCCTACTTGAAAAAGGTCAAACTGGGCTCTTCACTCGTTCTTTGGCCTTGAGCAAGTCACACAGTCTCTCTGGACCTCAGCTTTATGAGGCTGTGCAGAGCTTGTGAACTGCCATTCCAGGAGCCATGTCTGACCTACAGACATGTCTTGTTGAGCCCAAACTCAGTGAATCTTTGCTTTTTTCTTACTATGTTTTAAAATAAATTTGGTGACATAAGAAATTGGTAATTTTCCCCTAAAAATCCAGATTTCAGTTTCTCTTAAAATTGTTTAAAAAGTCCGGCAACTCAAGTCCTGTAATCCTGTAGCAACACTAAGATGGCCGAATATTGTGTTCCCTCACCTTAAGACCCTGTACATGTGCCCCAGTTGGCCTGTGCCCCTAATGACTTCTTTGGGGCATGTCTGATAACTGCCAGGCCTCTGAAAGCATTGAGTTACTAGATGTAATCTAAGGTCCCTTCCAGCTAAGACATTGTGGATTTGTGTTTATGGCTTCAGCTAGCAGCATTGTTTCTGAGAAATCTGTTTGTAAGCCTGTTTATGTAAGATGTAAGTCACACTGTAAGATATTAGTGATAGCAGGTAACATTGTTGAGTGTTGACTGTGTTGTAAGCGCTTTACTGACATGATATCTCACTTAATCCTTGTCACAACTTTATCATCAGCCTCATTCTAGAAATGACACTGACACTCAAAGAAGTGAAGTCACATATTCAAGGTTATACACAGAGCAAGTAGTAGAATGGTCCGAAGTTCAGACCCAGCAATCTGACACCAGAGTTCTGCCCTGGTGACTACTCTGTCCTCCAGCCTAAATGGTCTGGAAGGGCTATGTTGGTAAGCACCCCAGAGGCTAGGGTGAGCAGGAGGAGCTGGTGAGTTTTTGAAATACTAGTTGAAATGAACAGGATAAGGGGAATGTGGCATTTCCAAGGCGTGGTGAGGTAGTATGACGTGACTCCAGGTGTGAGAGGTTTCTAAGATTTAACCTCAGCATGGCTGGTCCGCTTTGGCTGGCTGGTAGTGCTTAAAGCAAGCCAAGAGAGAGTGGCAGTGAAATGTCATCCATGCCAGTAGGTGAAGTGAACCTGGGTCTCCTGGTGGCACCTGGTACACGCCCTTCGTGCTCTGAGCTCCTTTCTTCCCCCAGTTTCATATGGATGTCCTAGCTACTTGTCTCCTCCCAAGTGCTGGTAAGGATCGCAGGAAGTAGAGGGATAGGAAAGCATTTTTGGCACTTCTGGCAACACAAAGTGTGTTAGACCATGTTTTATAGTCTTAGAGCATCATAGTTTCTGGGTCCAAATTGGGAAATACATTAATAAAGATAATTCTAGCTCAGATTATTGAACATTTAGTCTTTTTCAAAAGGTGTTCTGAGAAATTTACACAAATAAATTCTTGGGCTGAGTCATAGAAAAGTCACCTGTCCCAGGTGGTATAGCCAGAATTTAAATCCAGGCAGTCTGGCTCCACAGCTCATACTTGTAACTACTGTGCTACATTACTTCCATGTAAAAGTGACCCTCCCATAGACACTTAGACCTCAACAAGGGGAGGGGTATCCATATATTTCTTCCTCCCCACAATGTCCCAGTGGGGCATAGTAGCTATTAAAGGACTAAGCTGGAGCAACGTCAGATAGAGGGGTTAAACCAGAAGAGAGAAAGGAATTGGGCATTCCAGGTAGAGGACACAGCATGAAATGAAGACACAGGGGTGGCAAATTGGAGTGTGCAGATGTCTGGCTGGGATGGAGAGATACAAGGGTTTAAATGAGTAATAACAGTCACAGACATTCATGTTTACTGCATGCCTATCCCTTTGCCAAGGACATTACTTGGAAATGGAGGCAGTGATTTTCCCAGGATCATAAAATTAATAGGTGGTGGAGCCAGAATTTTAGTGCAGGTCTGTCTTGACTCCCAGATCTCAGTATATTAGGGCCACATTCTGGGGGGCTTTGAAGGATAGGATGAAGCTTTTCGATTTCAGGCAGTTGCAGGAAACCGGAAACCATTAAAATATTTTTGAGTGGGGAGCAAGGATTGGCCTGTAAGGGCAAGCAGGGTGGGTTTGGGGTGCTGCCAAGGACAGACCAGGGTTTCTTGGAGAGAGAGTGAGGTCCTGGATCTCCAGCCGGCATTCCTGTTTTTATACATGCTGTGGCCGGCCTCCACCCCAGTCCCTGGTCAAGCAGGGCTCCTCAGGAACTGCACGATCTAATCAGGATAATTTCCTGCCTCCTCCTTCACTGAGAAGGGAGGAAAAGGAAGCCATGGGCACCAAGACAGGCAAAAAGAAAAAAAAGCCTATACCGAGTCCCATGGGGCCCAAAAGGTGCCATTTCTGGGAATCCAGGCCCTTGGGAGAAGCCATGAAAAGAGGACCCCAGAGGTCACAGGCAGAGGTGGAGGCTGGCCTGAGGGTATGGATCAGTGCACTGCCCTGTCCTTCAGGTGATTTCCTGGCTAGGAGCATAGACTGTCGCAGATGAAGGAAGGTGGTCTGGGGCCTGTACCAGACTGGTTGTTCTTCCTGGGTTGAGTTTCAGTGGAGCACTGGCAGGAATCCCAGCCTTTCCATCAGGAACAAGGCTATGGTTTTTCTGTAGCTGCCTCCCAACTCCCTCTGGCAACTGGGGCAAAGTGCTTCTGTTCTCTGAGCATTGATGTTCTCACCTACACAGGGTGAGGCTTTTTGGCTTTGTGTCCCTGTCTTTTTATTTGACTTTGGGTACTTTTGAATTCCATGTGTCAAGCTCAGAGGCACCCTTAGCACCCTTAGGATGGACCATGGGTGCCCTCCTTTAAGCTTTTATGAATCCGAGGGCTCTTGTGTATCACACCCTGCACCTGATCCTGGTGATGCAGAAATGATTGAGCAGGGTTGTTATTCCTGCAACTGCTTGCAATTGAAAAGCTTCACCCTACCTTCAAGGCCTCCCAGAATGTGGCCCTAATACACATGAGCCCAGAGTCCAGTGCAAGAGGCAGGCTGGTGGTGGAGGCTACTGCTAGGCTTGAGGCAGTAACACAGGGCCCTCACGAGTGCAGAGGGAGAAGTCACAGAAGAGCTAACACTTGAGTGAGGAGTGAAGACAAGGTGGCCGGCAGGAAAGGGTGGAAGAGCAATGAGTTCTGCAAAGGGAGTAGTTACATGGAAAGGTCTGGAACTCGGAACCTGCACTCTCCTGAGGATGGTTAAAATCAAGTAGGAACCCTTTTCTTACCTCAGGAATGGGACAGATGGAGAATATGAAACACCTTGTGGAAGACAGCCTGGATTCGCCCTGAGTTACTGGGCCTTATGGGTAGCTGATTTTAGCTCAGTACAGGAAAAATCTTTGGGAGGTGGTGAGGCCCAATGATAGAGATGTTGAAGAAGCAGTTTATATATTCCATTCATTCATTTGCTTTACAAATACTAACGAAGCAGCTCCTCCGGCCCATGCCCCACTATAATTACTGAGGCTGCAGTGATCTTTAAGACAGGACAAGTCCCTGCTGTCACAGATCTCATATTGTAGCAGGGGTGTACAGTTAATAAGCATGTAAACAATTAACTAGGTGAAGTCATTCCAGGTTGTGGTAGGTACTGTAAGGAAGACAAGTAAGAGTCATACGATAGAGTAACCAAGATTGCTGGAGGGCAGCCACTCAGGGAAGGCTTTGGAAGAGATGATGCTTGCTGGAGATCAGATTTTTGGGAGCCAGCTGCTAAAATCAGGAAGACAAGAAGAAAGAACAAATGCAGAAGTCCTGACGTTGGACAGCTTGAGTGTTCCAGGAACAAGTGAGGGTTGGTGGGGAAGCCAAAGCTAAAAAGGCTTGAACTGAAGAGTGAGCTGGTGGAGGTGAGAGTCAGAGGTGAGCAGGGCCCAGGTCCCACAGGGCCTTGTAGGTATGTGGAAAAGTTTGAATTTTATTCTCAGTGTGAAGGAAAGTCATAGGTGAGATTTAAAGTAGGGACTAACTTGGTCAGATTTGCATTTTTAGAAGAATCACCATGGCTTCTGTGAGGTTAATGGGCTGTAGGAGGCAAGAATGAAGGCAGAAAACCAGTGAAGAGGCTATAGCAGTAATTCCAACAAGGGACACCAGTTACAGACCAGGGTGCTGGAAGAGAAAGTGGGAAGATTGAGAGATGTGGCTGAGAGTTTGCTGATGGGTAAGGTATGGGGAATGAGGTAATGAGCAGTATCTCGTAGGTGGTTCCCCTCAGACCCCAGGGTCCCTTCCTGTTGTTGGATTCTGGGGCTGAGCTGCTGTCCATGGCACCAACCAGGGGGCATGATCTCTTGGGGTCAGATCTCCAAACCTGACCTCTTGCCTCTCCCCCTCTGGCCAGGTCTCCCCTGCCAAATTCACCCCAGCCCGCTGAAGCGCTCCATGTCGCTCATCCCCACGAGCCCCCAGGCCCCTGGTGAGTGGCCGAGTCCGGAGGAGCTTGGGGCCCGGGCTGCTTTCACCACGCCCGACCACGCACCCCTCTCACCCCAGAGCAGCGTGGCCTCCTCTGGCAGTGAGCAGACGGAGGAGCAGGGCTCCAGCCGGAACACTTTCCAGGAGGACGGCAGTGGCATGAAAGGTATGACAGGGGAGGGTAGCACTAGGACCCTCTGAAGAGAGGCTTCTGCATAGCTTAGAGGACAGAAGGGAGCCGTGGTAGCTTCCAACTTCCTGTCCCATCACCCTCTACCCTACCCTAGCCAGGGACAGGTCTGAGGGAAGGAGTGAGTCCCTGCCCTTAGGGCTCAAGATTGAGCAGAGAGATCCCTCTCAGCCCTGGTCTGATAGCCCAGAAACCCCTGCCTTCAGACACCCCAGCCTGACAAGGAAGCCAGGACAGGGCAGTAGCTGATGTTCCAGGGACACCAATGAGGTCATCCTAGTACATACCCAGCCAGGCAGAGCAGAAGGCTCAGATGTCCTGATACCAGGGAAGACCACCTAGAACGGTGTGACTGGGCAGGAGAGGAAGTGGCTTATGGGGCCATCTGGGTGGCTCCATTGGTTAAGCTCCGGTCATGATCCCAGGGTCCCGGGATCGAGCCCCACATCGGGCTCCCTGCTGAGCAGAGAGCATGCTTCTCCCTCTCCTCTGCCTGCCACTCCCTCTGCTTGTGCTCTCTCTCTGTCAAATAAATAAATAAAATCTTAAAAAAAAAAAAAGTGGCTTATGGACCTTTGGCTTTCCCCTACTCCTGGTTTTCTGCAGTTTTTGGTCTTACCTCTGGTTGTATACGCGTATTCCCTCTTCCCCTCCTTCAAGGTGGAGTTCCATGGGGCTCTGGAGAAGGTGGTTGATGCTGGGGCCTCAGAGTCCCACCAAGGCTGGAACATTAAAAACTGCAGAAAACTGCTCCCTCCCCACAACCCTTCCTCTGCCAGTCATAAGGGCCAGATTCCTGACCTTTTGCTCTCCTTTTCCATAGATGTGCCCTCATGGCTGAAAAGCCTCCGCTTGCACAAGTACGCGGCCCTCTTCTCACAGATGAGCTATGAGGAGATGATGACACTGACTGAGCAGCATCTGGAATCTCAGGTGAAGCCAGTGGGACCATGGGGAGGTGGTGGGAGCAGCACCATTTTGACGTTACTCTTGCGGCCCAAGCCTCTGGTGTCTCTTCAGGCCCTGGGGGCACCCCAGGTACCTTAGCCTCACACTTCCAGCTTCCTATCCCCTTCTGCCTCTACCACAGAATGTGACCAAAGGTGCCCGCCATAAGATAGCACTGAGCATCCAGAAGCTGCGCGAGAGGCAGAGTGTCCTCAAGTCCCTGGAGAAGGTGAGGATCTGGTATCCCCATCTCCAAGTCCAGCTAACTGCGTGGTGGCTCTGGGTGGCCTCCCCTGGGGCTTTCCCCAGTCCTCAGGTCTGACCTCCAGAGAACCCAGCCCTAGGGAGGCCAGGAGCAAGTCAGATCACAGGGTTCATGGGCCTGTGGCCGAGAGGCTCCCCTCTTTTTCTGTCCTGGTCTGTGTCTCCAGACTTTGTCTCTGTTAACTCAGTCCCTGTTCCTTTCACTTTTCCATTCCTAACTAATGTCCTGATGGAGCAGAATGTCACCCGGTGTGCATGATCTCTTTCCATTTGGTTATTTCTCACTCACTCCTCTTCCATATCTGCCTTGATTTGCATTCCTTTTTCCCTTTCCTGCCACTTGCTTTCTGGTTCCATCCTTGGTGGGACCCTGAGGCCCAGCATCAGACCCCCTTGGAACTAACCCCCTTGGAACTCCACTTTGAAGTGGGGAAGAGGGATTACATTATACAAATGTGTACATATCTGTGTATATATGTGAGCTTGTTTTGTCCTTACCTCCTTTCTCTAAGTGCTAGGACTCAGGGTTCCACCAGCACTCTCCCAGCTCTGTCTGACCCCTCTTGTGTAGTCGTTCGGTGTAGCTTTGGGGGTCAGCATGTGACCCCGGATGTGTCCTCCCTACTCAGGATGTGCTGGAAGGCGGGAATCTGCGCAACGCTCTGCAGGAGCTACAGCAGATAATCATCACCCCCATCAAGGCCTACAGCGTCCTCCAGGCCACTGTGGCTGCTGCCGCTGCTGCCACCCCTACTGCCAAGGATGGGAGCCGGGGAGAGCCACCACTGCCAGGTGCTGAGCCTTCCCTGGTTCACCCCGGCACAGACAAGGGCACTGAGGCCAAGGACCCTCCAGCTGCAGAGAGCTACCCCCCTCCACCAGCTCCGGCTCCCACTGATGGCAGTGAGCCAGCCCCAGCTCCCGTTGCCGACGGAGACATCCCCAGCCAGTTTACACGGGTGATGGGCAAAGGTGAGACCACGTAAGGCCCAGCAAGAAGTTCTGGGACAGGGAGCCAATTGAACCCAGTCATCAGGGATCCAAGTTAAATGATGGGAGCAGAGCTTTTTAAAGGACCCTAGTGACTATATCAGAGAGTAGCTGAGACTGAGAGTAGCAAGGCCCCACCCTCGGGTATGTCTAGGTAGGTGGTAGGAGACAACCCTTATTTACCCACACAGTGTCTCCAGCCTCAGCAAAAGGCGGAATGATGTGTCAGTAGATATTGTGTATAGTATGAGACAAATCCATTGGTTCTTTCACGGGGAATTAAAGTCCACAGGATGGGGATGGTGTAACTCACAGTGGGCTTGGCCTTTCCTAAGGCAGCATGGCATAGCCAACTTTACGATTGGATCCATATCCTTTTAGCTGTGTGACCTAGGCCAAGTGATTCCACCTCTCTGAGCTACTATTGTGGGTTTATATATGTTCATGATAATCAGGTACCATGCTTCGCACATAGCTAGAATTCATCCAGCCTGAGTGTCCTCTTCCTATACTTATGCTGGCCAGGAGGGCTGAGGGAGCTAGAGCATGGCAGAGGACATGCTGGGGCTAACTTCCCTCCCTTTCCGTTGTCCCTCAGTGTGCACCCAGCTGCTGGTGTCCCGACCGGACGAGGAGAACATCACCAGTTACCTCCAGCTTATTGAAAAGTGCCTGACTCATGAGGTGAGGCCTTCTCTAGGGTCCCAAAAAGGGCAAGGCTTCCCCCATCGCTCTCAGTATCCATATTCCTGATGTGGCCCTCAGTGCCCTGCCTGGCTGGCACCCACCCAGCGTCTCCAGCCCTCATCTCACCAGTGTTGGCTCTAGTGGCTGCCGTGAGCTCTCCTTCTCAGAACCTTACTACATGTTCTTTCTCTGGAATCCTGGCCGGTTAGCTCAGTTGGTTAGAGCGTGGTGCTAATACATGTTCTTTCTCTGGGGAGCGAGATTCCCCTCCCTTCTGCTGGTCCCTCAGCACTTAGTTCAAACGAGTACACCTCAGGGACACCTTCACTGGCCCCTCCTAGTAGATGAGGCTTCTCCTTCACAGTGCTCGTCACAGGTCAGATGGCCTGCATGTCTTCTGCCCCGCTGAACCGTGAGCTCAGTACTGTACATGTCTTCTCCCCCGCTGAACCTCTGCCTCCCAGTACTCCCTGGCACAGAGCAGGCAGGCAGTAAATAACTTGAGTGGGTGAATGGAAGACAGATCTGAACACACACCCTTCCCACTTCACGCTCCCAATTTCAGGCGTTCACGGAGACGCAGAAGAAACGGCTCCTGTCCTGGAAACAGCAAGTGCTGAAGCTCCTCCGGACCTTCCCGCGCAAAGCCGCTCTAGAGATGCAGAGCTACCGGCAGCAGAAAGGGTGAGGGGCCGCCAGGGTGTGGGGGCCTTCCTTCCCGAGTCCCTTGGTGGTGGACAGGTGTTACTCAGTGGGCTGATTACGTTCTGGGCTGGGAATTTGTTGTCCTCATTCAGTCACTGGGTGACCTTCCACAAGTCACCCAGTGAAGACTTTACCCGGAAAAAACGTTGGTGTTCTCAGCACTAGAACAGGGTGCTGAGCTGGCAGAAGCAACACCTACTCCATGTTCTCCCCTGTGTGCAGGGTGCTGTGAAGTCCCTTTTCTCCCCTGTTCTCCCTGTTTCTCCTCTATTCTACTAAATACCGCATTTGAGAATTCAAGTTAGGAGAACTGCTATAAGTGGATATGAGGAAACCTTTATCTGCTCCCATCTCCATCCTGGGGTTGCCTTGGGGCGGGAGAACAGTATGTGATGCAAGGACTTGGGCAGGGAATCCTTGTTCAGAGCAGGTCTGTGTTCTGTCCTTTCCATGGGGATTCTGGTGGGGGAGGTGAGGAAGGGGCAGACAGAGGGGACCACCTCAACTGACACCATGCCTTCTGCTCTTTCACAGCTGGGCATTCGGCTCCAACTCGCTTCCCATAGCTGGCTCTGTGGGGATGGGGGTGGCCCGGCGGACCCAGCGGCAGTTCCCCATGCCTCCCCGGGCCCTCCCACCCGGTAGGATGGGCCTTCTGAGCCCTTCAGGCATCGGGGGCATCTCCCCACGACATGCTCTCACTAGCCCCAGCCTTGGGGGCCAGGGCCGACAGGTGAGCCAGTGGGAAGCGGAGGGCCTGGCGCTTCGGGGATTGGGGTGGTTGTGCCTGGGCTGTGCGTGTCCATGTGTTTGCACCTGGGCCTTTCTCAAAGGGAAGAGGCTCCTTTGCCAGCCCTACCGAGCCTGCACTTAGATCTCAGCCTCAGCCTCTTCCCACTCAGCTCACCACTTGTTTTCCCCATTCCCTGTGCAGAACCTGTGGTTTGCCAACCCTGGAGGCAGCAACAGCATGCCCAGCCAGAGCCGTAGCTCTGTGCAGCGCACCCACTCCCTCCCGGTCCATTCCTCACCCCAGGCCATTCTCATGTTCCCTCCAGGTAAGCTGCCCCCACCCTTGGGGCTCGGCAATACCCTTAGGTGGCCCTTCTCTCAGTCCCATTCCTACTATCCTCTCCTCCTACCTCCCACCACTCTGCACCTGTCTTCCCGCATCCTGAGTTTTCTTGTACCCCCTCCCCCACATCAGTTTTCTTTCTCAGATCCTACCTGCTTTCTCTGTCTTCTTTCTCCCCTACTGCCAGCCTTACGTCTCCACACCTCTCCCTCCCTGTGTTCACAGTCTTAGTGTCCCTGTTGGTCTCCATCACCATCTCCTTAGAGGATCATTAAGTACTCAGTTTGGAAGGGGTGGAGGGGATGAGACTGTCAGAGCATTGAGGTTTCTATGGAGGGGAGTTCTGCCTGTCTGTCCCCTGGGATTCCTTCAGGCAGGAAGCAGCAGACTTCAGTTTGTAGATCAGGTTCCACACTAAAGGGTCTGTGAGATGAGATGGCTGTTTGCCCTCTGCTCACAGAGCAGTATAGAGGTAAGGGATCAGAATGAGGGTGAAGGGGGCAAAAGGGAGGTTAGAGAAATGCTAGCCCTGCCTTGGTTATTGAGTGGGGGAGTCCCCTGCCCTGGGCTAGGCCTTCTGCTGGCCACTCAGGCTACAAAGGCAGAGAAGGCCAGTCTGGAAGAGATGAGGAAGGGGGCAATGGGGTGCCTGACTGGCTCATCAGTAGAGCATGCAGCTCCTGTCTCAGGCTTATGAGTTCAACCCCCATGTTGGAGGTAGAGTTTTACTTTTAAAAAAATTTTTTTGAAAAGATTTTCAGGGGCACCTGGGTGGCTCAGTGGGTTAAAGCCTCTGCCTTCAGCTCAGGTCATGATCTCAGGGTCCTAGGATCAAGCCCCGCATCAGGCTCTCTGCTCGGCGGGGAGCCTGCTTCCCCCTCTGTCTCTGCCTGCCTCTCTGCCTACTTGTGATCTCTGTCAAATAAATGAAGAAAATCTTTAAAAAAAAAAAAAAAAAAGATTTGCAGGTGATTCTAAGCTCTTCGTGATATAAATGCCAGTCAGTGGGTTACTTTACTTATGAGATGATGTGAACCTGTGAGAAGCAGAGGACCCTGTCCGTTGTGTTCATCCTAACGCAGTAGGCATCTGCGTTACATCAGTTGCAGATGCAGGTGACTGGATGGATGAGCTGCACGAGCAGAACATTGGAGTAGTTCTTTTTACCTGCGTGCTGCGTGCTGGACTATGGATCCAGCGGCTTTCATGCATCAAATCAGATCCTCCCGGCTGCACACATGAGGGTGCTGGTTTATTCCCATCATATCAGTCACGAATGTGAGACTCAGGTCACTTGCCCAAAATCAAAAAAAATATTGGCTAAGAAGAGACAGGTGTCCCAACAAGGCCTTAGCTCTGGGTTCATTGGGGATATGAGGAGAGGCTGGAGGTGGGAGCAGCGTCTTCTGAAATCAGGTAGAAAGAGAGGCTTTCTCCCCATAGCAGTGAGGAGCTGAGGAGGGGGTTTTAAGCAGTGGTGGGGTGGGGGTCAGGTCTGCTTAGGGAGGTGGGCTGTTTCCCAGACACTCAACAAGAGGCCCTTTAGAGATGGTTTGAGACAAGCCCCATGGCTGCTGTCCTGATTTGCCCTGTCTGTCCGGCCTACCCAGATGACATCCTGCCCAATGGAGCAAGTCCAAGTGGGGATGGGAATTGTTCTAATTAAGCTTCTGCACCCAAGTACAGGAGCAGGTCATCAGTCAGGGAGTACAGGGCTGCCCAGTGCCTGGGCCTGATGGCTAGACTGCGCCTAAGGCAACATGCAGTGTGTGGCCTCCAGGACACTCCCTCAGCTTCCCGTCACTCCCTCAGCCTGCTGCTCAGCCTTTCTGTTCATTGCTAAGCCTCTGCCCTTGCCATTGTTGCCTCTGCCTGCTCTGTGATACACCCAGGCCCGTCTGTGTCCTTCATCCCTGCCTGGTCATACTTCCCATCAGAGCGTGTGCCACGTCTTACATACGATTTCTCTGTCTTTTGCCCCTCTCTCCCTCCCTCCTTTTCTTCTTATCCCTCTCCAACCCCTCCCTCATACCAGCCCCTGCAGTCCTTTGTCTCCCAGGTTTTGCCTTCTGCCAGTCTCAGTCAGCCCTCACCTCTGTTCTCTGTCCCCACAGACTGCCCGGTCCCTGGGCCTGACCTGGAGATCAATCCCACTCTGGAGTCTCTGTGTCTGAGCATGACAGAACACGCCTTGGGTGGTGAGCATTTCCTCTTTCCCTGACCCAGCTCCCACCTACCCAGCAGCGTCTCCACCTCTGAACTGAGCAACTCAGAGCATCCTGAGGGGTCCCTAGGGGAGGCCAGCCTCCAGGGAGGGCCTGACTGGGATGACAGGCTACCTTGAGCACCTTTTCTTGGGCCTCCCGCCAGTTCCTGATCTTCCTCCCTTCCTCCCTTTCTCACCACAGATGGGACAGACAAAACCTCCACCATCTGACGGGACCCACAGCCCAGCGCACCCATAGGCTCCCTGGGCGGCGGGCGGGGGCCAACCCCCAACGGGCTTCTCTGCGACAGCGAGAGGGTGGGCTGGCTCAGCTATACATTCTAGTATTTTTCTACTTTCTCACCCTTTTAACTTTTGTTTAACATTGGCACGCGCCTTGCTCACTCCCAGGCCCGTCGAGGGATCTCTGCTGAGGTTCAGGGAGGTAGGGGGCAGCCAGGATAAAGGAGGCAGGGACTGGCCAGCCTGACTGCCCCTCCTTCCCTCCCTCATCTCCTACCTGGCCCCGTCCCACCCCTGCCTCTTCCAGACTGCCGGCCACCTGCCCCTCCTAAGGGAGCAGCTTACCCCTATCTTGTGGGGCCTTCTCAGAACCATCTGATATTTGGGGAGAAAGAAGCGGGGTTGATAACCTGCTCTCCTGGATGTTATTTGAGAGGAGCTAAGGAGAAGCTGGTGGTTGAGAGGATCCTCTCTCTCTCCTTGGCCACCACCTTCTCCTTCCCCATTCCCATCATCCCCAAGGACAGGAGCCACCCTCCTTTCACTCACCTCCTTTTGCCCTGTTTATCAGAGGTTCTCTACAATTAATTTCTTAGGCCTATTTAAGATGCATATTTATATAGTTCTTAACGGTTTTTCTCTCTGATCATTCCCTCTCGTTTTTAGAATCCCCAGGTCTCTCTCTGAGCCAAGAAAGTGGCAGGGGGAGCCTGAATTTTATGAGGGGAGGGGGCAGAGCCCCTTCCTCCAGACCCCCTAGTCTTTCCCCTGCTTCCCTCCAGTCCTGGCTCCCCAGATGCCGAGGTTGAAGGCCAGGAGCCAGGGCAGCCAGTGAGGTCAGGAAGTCTGTTGCCTTAACATCCCCTTCCCGCAACCAACACACACCCTTGTCCACTCCCAGGTCTGGTAGCTGAAAGACTTGGGGTAAGGAATAAGGGAAAGGGGATTGTTTGGTTTTTGGTTTCTTTCCCCACCCCTCTTTTCTTTCATCCTTCCCCGCCCCCCCATTCTGTCATGACCTCACTTAAGTGGAACACTATATCATAACCCAGAGATTTGTCCCAGCCGTGGAGTCATACAGACCCTCTGGTCTCTGTTCCTGCTGAGGGGTTGTGCTGGGGCCCAGGTGGAGGGAGGGGACTTGGGGGTTCAGGCTGTGGGGAAGCCAGGGTCCCCTATTCCAACCCCTTCTTCCCACTCAACCCACCCCACCCCCCACTGGGACATTCTCAAGCTTTTCACACCGAAAAGGAAAAAAAAAATGTTATTTTTTAGATACATTTTATGAATAACTTTTGTTATGAATATGGCTGGTAACCATTGTGTATGTTATTAAAGATACAAAATGTTGGGAAAAAACAAAAAACCAAAAAAAAAAATTTTAAAACCACCGCCCTCCCTGCACTCTCAGCCCATTCCCCGGACCTTCTTGCCTCTGCCCTCCTGGTCTGGACCTCCCTCACCTCTGAGCCCAGGGAAGGGGAGGAAGCCAGGGGGTGGGGTGGCCCTGGGGATCTGCTAAGGTCCCCACCTCCTCTCCCAGTGCCGGGCTGGGTGGGGTGTCAGGTTTATTTATGTACCTCTTGCACACTCATCAACCTATGCAAGTCCCCCACCCCGGCCCCTCCATGTTTCTGTGCCTTTGCTCATTCCCCTCAAGCTCCCAGGGCTTCTCCAGTCCCCCTCTCCCATTTAGCCCCGGGAAGTGGGATGGACAGGGGCCACCTCGTTTGGAATCAGCAGGGTGTCCCTCTTATAGGACCCTCACCACCTCCTAGCCAGTCCTGTCTTCTTCACTACCCATCAGTGTGAGCTGGCTCTGCCTGGCATTGGGAGGTGGTGAGGGACACCCCACACACACACACAATGGGAGGCAAGAGCTGCCCCCCTCCCCCCACCTGACAGCAGAGTGTGCAGGACGCAGGCGGCCCCACTCTGATGGGCAGGACCCTGACCCTCTTCTACCCCAGCCCCTCCCCAGCACCCTCCCCCGCCACCATGATTTCACCCTCCCTCCTATCCCCAGCCCCACTGGCAGAATCAGCTTTGAGTAACTGTACAGTTTTTCTCGCTGTTGGAGAAGACTTACTTGTTGGAGTTTCACTTGTTTAATGGTCTGGGCTTATTTTGGAAAAAAAAAAAAAAAAAAACAAGAAAACAAAAACGAAAAAAGGATTCTGACCTTTGTTATGCTATACTATACTTCATGGAAAATCTAGAGGCCTTAAGCTGAGGCCACTGAGCTCCTGGGATGGGGGGGAAGGAGAAGTATAAGCAGAATGAGACCATAGGGTTGGGAAGGGGCATAAAGGGAAAAAAAGTTGGCTTTATTAACAGCAAGGCTTGGAGGAGAGGAGGGAAACGAACAAAGCGAAGGGCTTGCAAACAGACCACTCAAAAAGTGCCTTCCTGCGCATAATAATCGCATTATAATCATGTCTGCACCAACCCTGAAGGACCTGGGACTCAGTCACTGTCACTGTCGGCTTCACTGGAATCAGAAGCTGCAGCTTCACTGCCATCCTCCTGGGCAGAGTGCTCACTGCCACTGGGGAAGGGACTGGCACTGCGGCTCCGGCTCCGCTGGCCACCGCCATCACTGCCGCTATCTGAATCATTGTCACTGCCACGGGCCGGGCCTCTGTCCTCATCATCAGAATCCGCATCGTCTTCCGAGTCCGCATCACTGCCAAAGATCTCCTCTTTGTCCCGAGCGGCCCGGGCCTCGTCCTCACTGCTCTCCTCCTCGCCGCTACCACTCTTGTCACTCGCCTCATCCCTGTCAACCTCTTCACGTTCACTCTCGCTGCCTGAACGCTCATCCTCACTGCCTTCCTTCTCACTGCTGCTGCCTTTCTCTCGCTCCTCATCTGTAAGGGAGCAGGGAGAAGTGAGACCCAGTTTCTCACCCTTCCAGGGCGCCTGGGGTTTGGCCTGTCCAGCTTTACCTGAGCCCCCAGCTTCTTTCTCTTCTGTCTCCATCTCTTCCTCCTCTTCTTCCTCGGGTTCGTGGTTCTCCAGCTGGGCCTTCCGTGCCTCCTAGAAGTAGCAGGGTTGAGGGGAAGGAGATTGTCCTGTCAGGCTTCTGTCTCTCCTCACCCACCACCACCCTCTCCATGGCTGCCCTGGGCCAGTGATGCTTGTTACCTGGGCTTCTAATTCCTTCTCATTCATGTCCCGGTGTTTGACCACCAGCAGGGCATTGGTACCGGACTGAACCCCGGCCTTTGCTCGGCGTTTACTCAGGCGGACCCTGTAGTAGGCAAGTAGGTGGGGTGGGGTAGTGTGGAAGATGCATTTAAAGACCCCAGTGGGGGATCCAGTCTGACTTGGTTCTTACTTCCTCACCAATGCTTAGTCCAGAAGAGACCAGAATAAATGCGGGGTGAATGAAGGAGACCAAACTAAGAGGTTGGATAAGGGAAGGATAATAGCTCCATGCGTCCCCTGTATTTATAAAGTGTGTGTACACATAAGAGATTTTAAGCTAAATTAGCAACACTTAAAAGCACAGAATCTAGATTACTGGCTTTTAGAAAGTGTTAATCTGGGACTTTACCTTCCCAAAGCATAGCAACAAAAGGTTGGAGGAACCCTTTGCTGGGCCAGGTCATAGTGCCCCTTGGAGGCTGCCAAGAGCTCCAGGTCACCCAGAGCCCACAAGGGCACCGTGCTACCTCTTACATGGGATCAGAGGTTGTGATCTCTGCTTTAAACAAACTCAAGGTCACACTTACTTCCCAACCCTTACATTACACCAAGTTCCCTAGCACAGGAGTAAACTTGTAGCTCTTAGGGGAAGGTTTTTGGGTATCCAGGATTTCATTTAAAATACTGATGCTAATTTGATATTATTACTCCGTATTTTGCCTATGCTGACTTTCACATGAAGTCTCTTACTACATCAGAGGGAACCTGGCTATCTACACTACAAAAAACCTCAATCCCGAGCTTTTTTCCCTGGGTTCGTGTGTTAGAACTAGGTCCAGCTCACATGGTCAAGCAATCTTCTGCTACTCGTTTGAAACACGAAACCAATCCGTACGTACAAATGGCCTCCAAGGTAGCTCCCATGTACCCCAGATCAGGATTCTGAAGCAAAGCCCCAGGCTAATCTGAGGTAGGAGTGTACCAAGTACCTGGTCTCCAGTTCGTTGTAGTAAACCCCGTCGCCCTCCCGGAAGATGAAGAAGTAGTTCTCCTCATAGCCCTTGCTGGCTTTGTTCTTCACGTTCCAGTTGTACTCCCGAGCAATCTTGTAGTCGTACCTGATGAGGATGAGAGGAACACGGTCAGCAGCCCCACTTCTTTCTTACAAGGGATTAAAGGGAGCGACCAGTCCTCCATTCCCAAAACCTATCCTGACCCACGCACACGTCATCTGGTGCATAGTCCATCTCCTCCTCCTGGTCCCGCTTTCGCTTCTTCAGTGTCTCTTCCACAGGCAGGAAATAGGCCACAAACTGGTTCCCTTCCTCATCCATCATGCCTCTGGATGGGAGGAGTGAAGAGTAAGCACAAAGGGGCAGTGAAGAACAGGCCAAGGTGGGCAGTGGGGCCACTTACCTGATCATGGCCTGAGACATCATCTCCAAAGCAGCTGCACCACTCGTGTCCTTGGGGGCTGGATCTGAGTCAAAAATTACCTGAGCGCATGGGTTGATCCACATCTAGGGACAAGAGCACTGGAATTAGACTGGGACAAGCAGAGATACCAGGTTCTGCCTCACTGCCTCCTGCCCTGGATCTGACCTTAAAGTCTGGGAAGACAGGCATGACCTCCACCGGTGTCACTCGGGGCTTGCTGTAATGCTGGGAGATCTGGTGGGGGCAAAAACCGGGTGGGTGAGGAGGATATGGAGCTCTGGAGCTGCACCTTGGTCCGCCTTCAACCCCTATCCCACCCCATCCCCTTCCCTCAATTACCGATTTCTGGGCATCCTCAAAAGTTTTCTCAATGGCTGTGATCTGGCTATCCCTGTCTTTGTATATTTCTTCCTCTGTGAACTGCTGCTTCACAGAAACTCCAATCCTAGGAGTAAAGAGAGAAGACTTTAGGGGTCACTGGACATACCTGAAATCACCTTCCCTCTCTACCTGCCACAACTTACTTGACCTCGGGCTTCTCATTCGAGATGCCATAACGATTGAACTCAGTGGAGATGTACTCAGTCTTCCGCATCCATGGCACCACTTTCGCGTGCTGCTGGGATCTGGGGGTAGAGTGTTAGGCACCTAGGACCCACCACCCTCCTCCCATCATAGATTCCCTCTACATATCCAGTCCTCACTCAGCACACACACACACACCTCTTAGAGCTTGTAGGGGCCTGAATCTCCTCTTCCAAAAGCTTCTCGTCAGCTGGATCTAGGAGTACTAGAGGAGAACAAGGGGGCAGAAGGGCTGTGAGGGAGGGCCTGGCCTTTGCTGGCCTAGAGCAGGCCCTCCCTGCCTTCCCACACACCATTGGGGTCGATGCGGTAGGTATCCGGGTTGATGAGGTCAATGGTGACCCCCAGGTCTGGCTCAGTGAGGAGGTCGTGTTTGTGCTGTTTTTCCAAGGAAGTTGCTTTGTACTGGACAAACCTGGGTGGGGAAACATACCCATTATGGTTTCCTGATTCTAGCTTTACCCTCATATTCCTGCTTCCCAGAGCCTAAGCTTTTCCGGGGAGGAACTCAAAATGGGAGTATCCCTCATGTTGGAGTTAGAAGGCTGGCTCTTGAGTGGGAAAAGACTCGGACACTGCTTGTTTCATTCATCAACAAATATTTATGGAGCACCTACTACCATATTGCTAGGTACTGTTCTAGGCTCTGAGAAGAGAGCAGTCAACAAGAGAAGCAATCCTTGCCCTTACGGAACTCATGATCTAAGTGAGTTGTTTTGCCCTCCATCTCAGTCTCACCTGTTCTGGTCAAAGGGGTAGGTGATGAATTTGGGGTCGAAGGGGATGTCAGGGAGGCTATTGCAGTACTTGACTCGGCAGACCACTCCAGACCTGGGAATACAATGGCTCAAAACCGGTCCCCTGCTGCCCCACCTCTGCTCCCAGCCCCCACTGGCCCACCCCTTCTGGAAAAACCCAATGGGGCTCACCTCTCAGGCAGAGTCCGGTGAGAATTGGGCCTGGTAGGTAAGAGAGAGCGAGATATTGAAGGAAAGATGGAGAACACGATTGAAAGAAGAGTGAGGGGGGTTTCTCCAAACTTTTAAAAAAGGGAAGGAGGGAGTGACAAAAATGGTAATCCCTGTGGGAGGGGTGCTCCACGTACTTTAACGGAAAAACCCTAGGATTCAACTCCTTTTAGAGAAAGTGTCTCCAAACGCTTTCATGAATGAAATCAACTGCTCAATCCCTTTTGGAGGGGACGTCTTCAAGTACTAGAACTACGTGATCAATTGCTTTCAGCAAAGGGATTCTCCAAATGCTTGACTGAAGTAATAAACGCACAGTCCGTCTAGATAGTCTCCCAAGAGCTTAATCCCTGAATTGCATGGCAGGAAGGTGGGGGCAACACCCCATCCTTGAAGGAACCCACCCCTGTCTGTCAAAAATAAGCGTTCCGTGACGCCAGGGCGTTCGCGGCGAAGGTCTGACATCACTGGGGGGCTGATGACGTCGTAGGAAGACACCCTCGCCCGACCCCCCGCCTCGCCGAAACCTGGACAGACCTAAACGAAAACGATACAGCCAGGCGGCGTGGCGCCTACCTGTGGCCATCCTCTCGCTGGGCCTGGGTCTGGATGGTGGGCGCCATGGAGACAAGGCGAAGGAAGCCCAGACGGGGTCCTTGCTGAGCCGCGGGGAGACGCGGAGGGGTATACCGACGTTGGCGGACGCCTAATCCGAGGGAGGGCTCGGGTTGGCGCCGCTCTCTGCCGGGGCAGGGTCGGAATGAGGTGGGCTGGTGAAGATTTCCAGTGGAGACTCAGCTAAACGCGCAGGCAGCGCCAAAGACGGCCTCGCAGCTCCGACTCCACCAACTGCCGCCTAGACGCTAAGGACCGGACAGGTCGCCTCAGGCCGCGAGGCCTTCTGGGACATAGAGTCCGGATTACACCCACACCCGGATTGGCAAAAGGCTGGGTACAGGGCGGAGCGAGGGAGAAAGAGCCTCTTGTGATTGGCGAATCGGGAGTCTCAGTCTGGACGTCTTATTTGAGAGTCAAGTGCGGGAGGCGGTCATTCTTTTCTCCCATTGGCTGAGTTGTTTGGGGGCGGGGCTAACTAGCAAGCGAGGCCTGGAGACCGAGACGCTGAAAAGAAACAGGGAGAAAACCGCTTGTGGCGCACTTCCGGTGCGCTAAACTGAGAAAAATGGCTGCGTCCCAGCAGCAGGCTGCAGCTGCTTCGTCTGCTGCGGGCGTATCGGGTCCGGGTTCGTCTGGCGGCCCGGGTCCGCAACAGCAGCCTCAACCACCAGCACAGCTGGTGGGGCCTGCCCAGAGCGGGCTTTTGCAGCAACAGCAACAGGACTTCGACCCGGTGCAGCGTTATAAGATGCTCATCCCGCAGTTGAAGGAGAGTCTACAGGTGATTGGCCGAGAGCTGCGAGAAGCTAGCGGGATTTGGCTCTCTGGTTCCAAGCGGGAAGGCAAAGGGGCTTTTCAGTCTGGAAGCGAGCAGAAGAGCGTTAGGCAGGAAGTGGAATGGCATTTGGTACTCTTGATGAGGCCAAAGCGAAGGTCTGCGGATTGCCCTGTGAACGGGATCGGCACGAATGTTGGGCCTGGGAATGGCCGCAACTCGAGTGGGAGGGAGTTTAAAGGAAAAACAAGGCCCTGGTTGTTAAAGCCTGAGTAAAGGACTGGCCTGTACAGAGATTCTGCCTGTGATTGGTGGGTGAGGGAGGACTGTAAGATCTGTCGGGAGAGATTACCCGGAGAACCCTAGGTGAGAGCGGGCCTCTGGGGAAATAGGGCTGCTAATCTGTATTGACAGGAGAGATGCCAAGTGAAGAGGAGGCTTGAAATTGAGTAGATTTTTAAGAAAATATTTATTTCAGGGACGCCTGGGTGGCTCAGTTGGTTGGGCAGCTGCCTTCGGCTCGGGTCATGATCTCAGCGTCCTGGGATCGAGTCCCACATCGGGCTCCTTGCTCAGCGGGGAGCCTGCTTCTCCCTCTGCCTCTGCCTGCCACTCTGTCTGCCTGTGCTCGCTCTCTCTCCCTCTCTCTCTCTGATAAATAAATAAAATAAAATAAAAATTTATTTCAGAGAGAGCAAGCATGAGGAGGAGCGGGGGAGGGGCAGAGAGAGAAGCAGACTCCCTACGGAGCAGGGAGCGCGGCGCAGGTGGGATCCCAGGACCCCGGGATCATGACCCGAACCAAAGGCAGACCCTCAACTGACAGAGCCACCCAGGCGTCCAGAAATTGAATAGATCTTAAGGAAGAGTGTAGATTTACAAAAAGTGCCCTTTCTGTTTCTCTATTTCCTGCATTTTTAAAAAATAGACCTTGATGAAGGTTGCAGCTCAGAACTTGATTCAGAACACTAACATTGACAACGGACAGTGAGTATAGTCCCCTTTCCCTCCTCTTAGAACCTCATACCCAGATCCCCACCCACTTATGCCCCTTCCTTTCATTTCGGAGCCCCACTCCTTTGTGACCTGCCTTGCTCTTTTGCCTCTTCTAAAACAGTCCCTTAGGCCCTGCCTTTGGGCTTCTGGGCCTAAACTTGGTTTCCTGATGGATACTTGGTTGGGTAGCCACTGAAGTTCCAGAGATTGGAAATCCATTCTCCAGTCACCTTCTTCCCCTGGGCTATAGAAAGAGCAGTGATGGACCCATACAGCGCTTTGACAAGTGTCTGGAAGAGTTCTACGCACTCTGTGACCAGCTGGAGCTCTGCCTGGTAAGTGGCCTCCTAGATAGTGGGTGATCACAGCCCTGCCTCTGCCTCCAGGTCTTCAGGAACCTTCATTCATTCAGTCGACACACACTGGGCACACCTCCTATGGGCCACACCTGTGCTTCACACGTGAGGCTGGGGACCCAGTGTTGCTCCAGTCCTTGCCTTCACTAAGCTTCCGGTTCAGTGAGGGTGACATACATCCCCAAATAGTGACAGCTCAGAGTGGTCAGGGCTGTGATAGGAAAAACCTAGACCACAGAGGTCAGGGCTGTGATGGGGGAGGCGTGGGGGGCGGGGGGCGGTCAGGATTAAAATGAGGGAAGCTTGGGGATTGTTGAAGCTCAGAAAAGGCACCTGACTCTGCCTAGCATGGGTCAGGGAGGGGATGGTGACTCAGGGAAGTTTACTGATAGAGAGTGCATCTGAGCTGAGGCTGGAACAAAAATGGAAGAGGGGCAGGAGTTTTGAGGAGGGCGGGTGGCTAAGAGCACAGGCCTCTGGAATCTGCATCGACCACCAGTCTCTACCTGCAAGATTCAGATTTTTCCTTTGAGAAATAGATTTTGGGGAAAGATGGCAAGATCATGTATGTAGAAAGCATAACAGGGTACTAAGCACATGGCAAACATTCCCTGTAGTATCATCATCATCATCATTGTAAACTGGTGTTTGAAGCCAAAGTCAGAATTTGAGAAACCTGGTGGTAGTAGAAAGGTGTTCCAACCAGAAGGAAGAGCTTCTACTTTCATTTCCCTTTAAGAATGTCACAGACTCAGTTTAGCTGAGGTGTAGTAAGCATTAGGGCTTGTTGGAATTTATTTTTTAAGATTTCTTACTTATGGTCACTTGGTTGGATCAGTTGATTAAGCATCTGCCTTTGGCTCAGGTCATGATCCCAGGGTACTGGGATGGAGTCCTGCATCAGACTCTCTGCTTTGTGGGGAGCCTGCTTCTCCCTCTCCCACTCCTCCTGTTTGTGTTCCCTCTCTAGCGCGTGCGCTCGCTCTCTCTCTCTCTGTCAAATAAATAAATAAATTTTTTTAAAAAAAGATTTCTTATTTATTTGAGAGTGAGACTGCATGCAGGAGCAGGGGGGAGGGGCAGAGGGGGAGAGAGAGAGAAGCAGGCTCCCTGCTGAGCATGAAGTCTGACGTAGGGCTCCATCTCATCACCTGATGAAATCATCCCCTGAGCAGAAGTTAGACGCTTAAGCGACTGAGCCCCCAGGTGCCCCAGAGCTTGTTGGACTTTGAATATAGCAGCGAGGCTGCTGGGGAGCCATGGACGAAGAACGTGGCCCCGCTGCCTTTTTTAGGAATATACCTGTGGCTGCCACGTGAAGGATGGGTTAGAGGAGCCAAGAGTAGAGGCTGGGAGCCCAAAGAAGCAACCATGACAGGACTCAGGTGGGCTAGGCTACACCACCACCCTGAGAAAGCCGGGACAAGCAGATGGGAAAGCTACTCTAAAGGCTCTGCGTACAGCCATAGGGCTGCCCCGGACTGTGGGAGGAGCTGTCTCCAGAATGAGGCCCAGAGCTCAAACTGGAATGGCGTGGCCTTCCTGAGACAGGCACCCAGGAAGAGGAACAGTTTGGTGGGAAGTGTAGGAGAGCTCTGGAATTTCAGGGGAGGCTGGGGACACAGGTGTGGCTGTGTCACCACGGAGGTGGCAACTGAGCAGTGCATGTGGGCGGGACAGCCGTGGGAGGCATGAGAACGAGAGCAGCTGGGACCTGGGAACTGCCCCACTTAGGGCTTGGGCTGAGTAAGCCATAACTAGACAGCGCAGCCAGAGAAGGAGGAGGAAAACCAGGGGCAGGCGTCATCAGAGCAGCCACTGGCAGTGTCCAGGCTGGAGTCAGGACAGTCCCAGTAATGGCAGCTGACATTCACTGCATGATGTGCTGGGACTGTGGCTGTCTCACACGCTAGTCTCCCTTTTCTCACCTGACAAGGTAGCAAAGGCAGTTGTTAAACCCATTTTGTTTTGCAAAGAAGGAAACAGACTCAGAGAGAAGCAGCCGTGTGCCTCAGGGTCGCCGAGCATGTGGTCAACAGGGCCAGGCTCTGACTCCAAGCCCCCCGGAGTCCAGAGGACCAAGCAGGCTATCCCAGGCTGGCCCTTGGGGTGGGGGTGGCAGCATCAGGAGTGACACTGAAGCCACACCTTGCCTGCCTGTCCACAGCGCCTGGCCCATGAGTGCCTGTCCCAGAGTTGCGACAGTGCCAAGCACTCACCCACTCTGGTGCCCACGGCCACCAAACCGGATGCAGTGCAGCCGGACAGCCTGCCCTACCCGCAGTACCTGGCAGTCATCAAAGCCCAGATTGCTTGTGCCAAGGACATTCACACCGCTCTGCTGGACTGCGCCAACAAGGTTACAGGCAAGACGCCTGCACCACCTACTGGCCCCGGGGGCACCCTGTGAGCTGGCAGGGCTGGGAGTGGGGCGGGCCGCGGGGGGAAGGGGACAGGGAGGGAATGAAGAGTGACCTGAAAGCAGCCTTAGTCTCTGCCTTTTCTTCCCGTCTAAGCCCTGTGGCTGGAGCCAGCAGGGGGCAGCAGAGGCCAGCAGGGAGCGGGCAGGGCGGGGCCTCACCGCCTCCAAGCAGCCTGCTCTCCTGCCTAGCCCAGGATGCACTTTGGACTGTCTGTGGATGACCTCTTACTAGGGCTCTTCCCCAACCTGGCCTGGGCAGAGAGCCCAGACCTGCCTCTCTCCTTCAGTCCTTCCTGATTTTGTCCGTTGGGGGTGGGGTCTCTGTGTTTGCTGCTTTTTCTAGCTGTCTCTAGTGTGTTTCTAAGGCATGGGTCAGTTGTTATCTGTCATTTGATCTCTTTTTGTCTCTGTGTCTCTGCCTCTGTGGTCCTGTCTCTGACCATCTCTGTTTTGGTCCTCTTTTTTTCCCTTCTGCCCCCGGTTCCTGACTAGGCCTCTGTTCTGAAGGGGGCTGGATTCTGGGAGCCAGACCCCTTGGTTACCTGGGGCCAGGGGAAGGAGTTTCATTTCCAGGGCACAGTCAAGTCCACGGATCCCTAGCACCTCCCATGTCGGCCCAGCCCCCAGGTCCTCAGCCCAGGAAAGGGGAAGTGAAGGGGTTCTAGGCCCTGACCTCAGCATGCCTGGTCTGAGAGCAACTCACTCCCCCACCCGAACCTAGAGTCTGCGTCAGCAAGGGGCATTGTGCAATCCGTGGTAAAGCCTAGCCCAGCTGGATGCCTGGGTCCCTGTATTTTTAGCCCCAAAGGAGAAGTGAAAAGGCCCTAGCAGGGGTGAATCATCAGTCCTGGGGAAGAACCCAGGCGCCTGGGCCCCAGCTCCGGGAAGCAGGCTTTGGGGAGGGGGCTTCAGGGAAGGAGTGGCCCACCAGGCTCCCCTCTTCTCTGAGAGCAAGCTTCGGGAGCTCAGCCATGGCTTTCAGGCCTGGGCAAGTGCAAGGCGGAGCTACCAGCTCAGGCCCAGCTGTTGGGATGTGAAAGGCTCTAGTGAGTCAGCCTGGTTGCGGGACTGCCCCACCCAACACCTTCTCTGCCCTGGTTGCCATCTTGCCGCCCAGAGGCATCCTGTCCTGGACCCCACATCTGCAAGGAAAGCCTGGAACTACAGAGACCTCTGATTCACCCAGAGCTCAAGTCCCCACACTGGAGTCCTGGGAAATGGCCAGCCCCCTGTGTGTGTGTGTGTGTGTGTGTGTGTGTGTGTGTGTACACATCCCAGGAAGTTTCTTTCTTAAAGAACCAGGCATGTAGGGCAGGCCCCCAGGAAGGGCAACAGACCATTCTCAGGCACTAGCTAAAGATGCTGTCCACAGGAATAAATCTGACACAAATACAGGCTATGTAGTTGGAGAATTATGTTACTTTGTTAAAAAAAAAAAAAACTGAGAGCTTAGGTTGGGTAGTGGTCTGTGGGGATTCATTATTATCATGGTCTAATTACTTGTTAAATAGGTGGTTAAGATTTATTTTTTGGGGAAAAAAGTCCTTGACAGAGGTCACAAAGGCCCCACTGAGAAGGTGGTACTGGAGTAGACTCGAAGGAGAGGGAAAGGCATGCGGGCATTTGGAGAAAGAGCATCCCAGGGAGAAGAATGGCAAGTGCAAAGGCCCTGAGGCAGGAAAGTGCTGATGTGTTTATGGGACAATGTGGAGGCCTGGACCACAGTGCAGGGACAGGGTTAGAAGAATTGATGCATGTCATGAAGGTCCTTAGCAAGATTTTTACCAAATTATTAGACCCAGAGGGGGATTATACAGCCTAGTGCACAAACCACATGCTCCAGGAAAAGGTACATGAGAACGACAGCCACATGGGGCACAACAGACCATAGGGACATAGGTGCAACACGCCTCCCCTTCCTCAGCAGAGAACAGCATAGCCCACTACCCTACAATCATGGTGTCCCCAGGTTCTCTGGCCCAGTGACAGACAGTCCCACAGACTCTAAAAGGAACAATCCAACCGCATGAATATACAAACAACTCTCTAATCACCGCTTAACCCACTATCTTTCACCCCATCGCAGACTTTGCCCATCACAGGCTGACTCAGCCATAACCCACAGCTCAACATTACTGAAAGCAGCCTTAGCTGGGGACAGATAATATTTCTTAGGTACAAGTGTGTGCGTGTGTGCCTCAGCTGTGCCTATGGAGGCGGCAACCAGTGACCCACCACCCTCCCCATCATGTGCATCGCAGACGTCAGGAACCGAAGTTCACTAGTTTCACTGCCTTGTGACTGGGCCTCCGAGGAACTGCATCCAGATTCTGGCCTCTGGTGTTCTCAGCCTCACCCCAAATAAGGACAAAGACACTTGGAAACACTGTTCGCTACACACGCAGCCACAGCTTGCTGCAGTCACATAGATGCTCGCACACAGCCTCTCCTCAGGCCAGAAGGCCCCAGCCGGCCAGATCCACACCGGGGGCTCCTCAAGGAGTTCCCTACTCTCAGTCTCTCCAGATCCTATAGTGGCTCTGAGTGCCACAGATGTGCAGCTAGATATGTAAGTCACAAGCGACCGCCACCCGGAAGACAGCTGCAGTCGAGTACACGCTCCCACACCCGGAGATGGCTAAAGTAAACAGTAGAGTCAACCACACAGGCGCAGGTGGTTTCACACATGTGTTCACACAGCCATGGCGGGCAGGACTGTAAGGACACAGCCCTCACACCGGAAATGGGGCACGCATTCTGGCGTCCCGCACCTACTTGCCCTAACTGCACCCAGCCACACCAGGGCACACACGTTCGCACCTACAGTATACACACACACGCGCGCGCGCGCCACATAACCCTCGGGCACGCCCCCCACACACACACCCGCCACACAACGCCGGGCAAGCCAGGCGCGCACACGTGCCGCGAGTACACGCTCCCCGGTTCGCCCGCGCACTCGCACCGAGTCTCACACCCCCGCGTTTCCCGTCCCCGCTTGTTTTTCTGGAAACTCTGCTCTCCGTTCCCCTCCCCCTAGGCCGGAAGTGCCCGCCGTATTTTTAGCCGCTCGGGTTTCCGCCCCTTTCTTCCTCGCTCGGCCCGCCCAGGAGCTACCCCCCCTACCCCGCCGCACCCCGCGGGGACCCCGGCCATCCCCTTTCCCACCGTCATTCCAGAGGGGATTCCCGGCCGCCACTGGGGCCACGGATTTTCCCGCTGGCTACGTGGGGAGCGGGGAGGAGTCCTGCCCTGAACTTCCTCCCGGGCCGGGCGTCTGGGGCCTGGACGGGGTGGGCAGGGGGGTGGGAGCTAAGCTCCTAGACGGGACTGGGGAGAGGCTGGGGGCTCGTACTTGAACTAGAGAGAAAGGGGGCTGGGCGCCCGGACTTGGGGGTCTGACATAGGAGAGACTGGAGGTTCGGTCTCCTGAACCTGAGCAGAGAGGTGGTTTGGAGCCCCGGACCCGTTGATATGAAAGCAAGAAGGGGCCAGGGCCCGGGGTCCCACCCGTCTGCCTTTCGGTGGAGGGTCGGCAAAGCTCCCTCTCCAACCTCTTCGAACGTCGCCCAATCCCAAGCGTCCTGGCTCTGGGGCCGATGACTAAGCAGATAGGACAGGGGAGGGGGTCAGCCTGACTCAGGGATGGGAAATGCTCCCAGTCTCTAGGGAATCGAAACTCCCCCAGCATCGCAGCCGGAGCCGAGCCAGACGCCGGAGACCCCGGGGTGTCCCCCCACCTCCGGTTTTCCCGCCGCCTCAGTCCTACTAGCGGCACAAGGATTTGGAGCCCAGCCGGGAGGCGGGTACCAGGCACCTCCCTTTCCCCCTTTTTCCCCGTTGTCCTCGAGGCTGTTGTTTACAGGCGACACAAGCCCTGGTTACAGGAGAGGAACCCGGGCGTCCGGGTCGAATCTCCTCGTCACGGCTTCCAGGAAGCCCCCTCTCCCCCGCCCCTTGCGAATGAGTCACGGGCGAGCGGGAGGCTGCAACCGTGCCAAAGCCGCCCGCAACCGCCCAGCTCACGGGACTGGCCGGGAAGGCCCCTCAGCCCCAGAAAGCGCCGCACCAGGGATTCCCCCGAGTTCTGTCCGACCAGGCAACTCGGTGTGCCTGGCGGTCGCAGCTTGCAAAAAACAAACTTTCCAACTTTGTAACTGCACTCCGTGGCAATGACTTCTACCCCCGGGTTTTCACTCAGGGCAGCCAACTCACCAAGATCCCCTTAAAAGTAAACTTTCTTCCCAGGTCCCTGTAACAGAGTGTCACTCAGGGCACCCCCTTGACAATTACAGACTTGCCAACGTGGGGGGTTACCCCGGCAAGGTAAGAGTTCTCTCAAGGCTCACCCCTTTAAAAGACACCCATGCGACCATCAGTTGGGGGCATGACCCATTTCTTCCACCTCCAAACGACTTTCCATCAAGGCAACCCTCCACCACAATAAGACTTCCCCCTTTGCAATCTTGAGTTTTCTCAGAGGGCCAACTCGTAGTAACAGGCACTAGCACAGTAACTTGGCCTTTCTGTGCCTGGGCTTCCGGGTGTGTAAAATGGGCATAATACGTCCTAGAGTTAACGTATGTAAAGCACTTTCAAAGAATAGTGCTTAGCCCAGAGCAAACGATCCGAGGGCCGTTCACTATCTGCGTGAGCAGGAGAGGCTCCTTTCCTGCCTCGCGGGTATCCGGGACCCCCCGGCCCCCGGCCCGCGAGTCCCCCCGCGAGTCGGGGAAGGGCGATGGCGATCAAAGTTCTCCGAATCCGGGTTGTTCAGGGGTGAGACCGGGCCAGGCAGGCGGCGCTCAGAATTCTCCACCTGGCCTGTTAGTCTCCCCTCCGTGCGGCTCCTAAGGATTTCTGTTTCTAGGTGTTTGTCCCTCCCCCCTCCGCCCACTTTCTGTTTATGTGACGGTCCTTCTCGCTTCCGGCTTCGGGTTTGTCTCTTGGGAACTATCTCTAACATGTCCTTTCGGTCTCCCAACTTCTCTCCCTGACCTGTCTCACCCTCTGTGTCTACATCTCGCTGCGTGTGTCTTTCTCGCCACCTCTGTCTCTCTGTGTGTTTTTCTCTTTGGGTCTCTCCATTTCTGTCTCTTTCTCTCTCCGCCCCCCGTCCGCTTCTCCGGCGCACGCCCTCTTGGCCTCTGCCCTTGTCAATTCCCCCGGGAGCCCTGCCCCCCACCACCGCGCAGTTCGATTCAACGCGCCTCGGTCTCCAGCCCTGAAATTGGGCCGACACCACCACCACCCTCCCCACCCTGGACACTCCCCGCTGGGTCAGGGCCGCCAGCGGGCCAGGCTCGGATTCGTCTTGGCCGGGGGCCGGGGGCCGGGCGGGCCTTGCTGGGGGCGAGCGTCCGGGAAGAGCCCCTCCTGGCTCCACCCACCCGGGCCAGCCCCGGTGGCCACGCCTCCTCCACCGCCTCTATAAAAATACCGCTCCGCCAACCAACCGCAGCCTGACTTCAGCGCTCCCACTTTTGGCCGGATCCTCAGCCCATCGGCCTTTCGCGCCGCCATGGATCTCTCCGCCATCTACGAGGTGAGCCTCCGCCGACCGACATCCCTGGGGCCCTCTGGCCTGACTCCCTTCTTAAACTAGGGCTCACTAGCGCCGAAAAGTCCAGGACCGGGACCTCCGGCTCCCTTCTCAAACTGCAGCTCGGGAGGGTCGCACACTCCAGCCCCGGGCCTCCCTTCTCAGACCAGTGCGCGTCTCGGAAGGTGCAGACGGAGCTCGCGACTTTCGGTCTCCGCCCCAAAACTGGTGGGGTGGTCTTGGAGAAAAGAAGCTGGAGGACTTTTTTCAGACCCGGGCTGTCTGGAGGCGGAAATGGCCCCACACCTGGCTTACCCCCTGGTAGTTGCTCAGGGCGCGGTTTTGCGCGGAGGCGTTTCTGGGGTTGGAGTCTCGGGGTAAGGGGAAGCCGATTTAATGTCTCTCCACCCATTGACCCAGAGGGGAACTTTGGGAACTCTAAAACCGGAGAGATCCCGATTCCGGGTTAAGTTTGTGTGCTTCTCCGGTTGTGAAACTGGAGAACCCCTTGCGCGGGGTCAGATCCCGAGGGGCCCAGAGGCTCGAAACTGGGAGGACAGTGGTGTTGCCTGACTCTGGGGTTCTTCTCTTGATCCATTCATGGATCAAGTCAGGGGAGCCGGGGTGCCTGGATCCCTCGGGATAGGCTTCTGTCGCGAGGAAACTCAGAACGTCCAAATCGGGATCTCTGCGATCCGGCACCCATATTTTAATGTGCGCAGGTGGGGCTCAGGCCAGGAGCCCACAAACCGGACTGGCAAGCTCTTAGGTGCCCTGCAGTTGTGGTGGGGCGTCACCCAGCATTTTCGGTGTCTTAACCAATCCCTGTTCCCACAGAGCCTCTTGTCGGTGAGCACTGACCTGCTATCTGACCACGGAGAGAGCGAGTCCAGCCCAACCTGGTCCTCCTCCGGACTCTGGAGCCTCAGCTCATCCGACAACAACCCGGCTGGGGTGGGTGCCCGCCTGCCTGGCCGCTCCACCAGCCTGGTGGAGGGTCGAAGCTGTGGCTGGGTGCCGCCACCCCCGGGTTTCGCCCCCCTGGCTCCCCGCCCGGGCCCTGAACTGTCGCCCTCACCCACCTCACCTACTGCAACCCCCACCACCTCATCCCGGTACAAGACTGAGCTCTGTCGGACCTTTTCGGAGAGCGGGCGCTGCCGCTATGGGGCCAAGTGCCAGTTTGCCCATGGTCTGGGGGAGCTGCGCCAGGCCAGCCGCCACCCCAAGTACAAGACCGAACTCTGCCACAAGTTCTACTACCAGGGCCGCTGCCCCTACGGCTCCCGCTGCCACTTCATCCACAACCTCAATGAAGATCTCGCTGCCCCGGGCCACCCCCCTGTCCTGCGCCAAAGCATCAGCTTCTCAGGCCTGCCCTCTGGCCGCCGGACATCACCGCCACCGGCAGGCCTGGCAGGCCCTTCCCTGTCCTCCTGTTCTTTCTCTCCCTCCAGCTCCCCACCACCACCACCTGGGGACCTTCCACTTTCACCCTCTGCCTTCTCTGCTGCCCCTGGGACCCCAGTGGCCCGAAGGGACCCCACCCCAGCCTGTTGCCCCTCCTGTCGAAGGGCTACCACTAGTAGCCTCTGGGGGCCCTTGGGTGGCCTGGCTCGGAGCCCCTCTGCACACTCTCTGGGATCTGATCCTGATGAATATGCCAGCAGTGGCAGCAGCCTGGGGGGATCCGACTCACCTGTCTTCGAGGCTGGGGTTTTTGGGCCCCCCCAGCCGCCTGCAGCTGCAGCCCCCCGACGACTTCCCATCTTCAACCGAATTTCGGTGTCTGAGTGACAAGTGCCCCACCCGGTACAGATCAGCTGGATCTCAAGGGGGCCATTTCTCTTTTGCTGGGGGTTCCGGGTAACCGGGGGACTCAATCAAATAGCCTCCCCCCACCTTCCGAAGTGCATTAACCCACTCCCCTGACCCCACGCTGGGGCAGGTCCCCAGTGTGCAAGCTGTGTTCATGGTGTTGGGGGACGGAGTGTTTTCTGGGATCTTGTAAAAAAAAAAAAAAAATGTAGCAGATTTGAGGAAGGCAGTGAGCTCTCTACCCACCCCTCCCTTTCCCAATGCTGTGAATAGTAGGCTCCCACTGCCCCCTTCCAATTTCTCCTAGACCCTGAGGTTCCGGTGTCTGGTGGTGACTGGAGCCTCCCGCTGAGGGGGAATCCTGGTGCTCAAATTTCCCTCTAAAAGCAAGTAGCCAAAGCCATTGCCAAACACCCCCACCCCACCCATTGGGCCCCTTATTTATGACGACTTTATTTATTCTATTAGATTTTATAGTATTTATATATATGGGTCGTCTGCTTCCCTTGTATTTTTCTTCCTCCTTTTTGTAATATTGGAAACGATGGAATAATTATTGTTATAAGTATACTATAATAATATATTAAGTAATATATTGTTGAAAGTTTATTTTTGTGGTTTTTGGAATTTTTAAATAAAAGAAATCTGTGTGTAAACTGGAATCCCGGGTTTTCCGCGGTCTAGAAGCAGAGAAGAGCGGGGAGGGTGGCGTGGGCTCTCAGAAGCAGGATAGGCGCGGAAGACCAATCGGTCTCCAAAACCTTTGCGCAGACCGAGCCGCCCGCGGCGCTTACCTGGCAGGAAGTGACGTCACCCGGCCCGGCTGTTCACCTGAGAGGGCGGGGCCCAGGTGAAGTCACCCTAGGAACTCGGAGAGCCAGTTCCCGAGGCGTGGGGGCGCGGGCGCTCCCGTCCAGCCTTGCTCCTTGACCCAGCTCGCGGCCGGGCGCGGGAGGGGACGGCATGTTTCTGTCCCCACGGGGCCGAGGGAGGAGGGCGGGGCGGGGCGGAGCGGAGAGGACGGAATGTGCCCGGGCGCGAGCCCAGGACAGACGAGGGTGGCGCGGCGGGTGGGGGAGGGGGCATCCCTAAAGTCGGGGCGTCCCGGGGTCCTACCACCCGGCGTTCCAGGACGTGAAAGCCCGGGGGACTCAGGTTTTTGGAACCCCTGGGGAGGCGGCTTGAAAGCCTGAGTCCAGATCTGCGAGGTAGTCTCGGCGACTTAGAATTCTAGTTCCTCGGTGTCTCCGAAAACTTACAGGGGCAGCAAAACGCAGCATTCTGGCTTTCCGGGGCCCCAGAACCTCGGAACTGCAGAGTCTTGGCCCGTCGGGACTCGAGAAGTCCGGCATTGCGGGATCTCGCCCTTTGGAGGTCTTGGAAGCTAGAGGGCTCGCGCTCCAAGGAGGGGTCGGGATGGGGGTCGGGCCCGGGAGGCCCGACAGGCCCGACTGTGGGTCGGGGCCGCGTCGGGCGGGGCCCCGGGTACTGCGGCGTCCTCGGACCATACAAGGCAACAGGCGGCGGGAACCACCCTGGGGCGGGGGAGCCGGCAGCCCCGCGCCCGGAAGCCGCCCCGCGTCAGCGCTGGCGCCCCGCCCCCCTTCCGCCGCCTCCTCCGCCCCCCTCTACCCCTTTCTCCCCCTTCCTCCCCCTTCTTTTTCTTCTCTCCCCCACTTCCCTCTCCTCTCCCCACCCTCTCCCCTGCCAGTTCCTCCTCCCCTACCCGCCGGCGCCGGTCTTCCCCTCACCCTCTCCAACTCTTCCCCTCCCCCAGTAGTCCTCTCCCTTTCCCCTTTTTAACAGATTCCCCTTCCAGCCCCCACCACCCTGTCCCTGACCCCCTCCTCTCTCTTCTTCAGTTCCCCTCTTCCTCTCCCTTCTCCCCCTTCCTCCCCTCTCCACCCTTTTCCTCCCGGCCTCTCACTCACTCATTGTCTCCTCGGTTCCACCTCTCCTCCCCACCCCTCTGCTCCCTCTTGCTGGTGTTCACCCTCTCCAACCCCTTCCCCTCCTCTGCCTTCTCCCCTCGCTTCCTCCTGCCTCCTTGCCCTCTCTTCTTTGGCTCTCTCTCTTTGCCCACTGGCAGGCCCTGACCGTTGATCTCCTCTTCCCGGAAACTGCCCTTCTTCCCCTCATTTTTTGGGAAAGGTTTCAGATCCCCAGACTTAGAGGAAAGGGTTGGAGTAAAAGAAACACGGAGACCCAAAGACACTGGGGAGGCAGAAAGCAAGAACGTGCCATGCAGAGACATTTACAGACACTGAAAGAACAAGAAACTGACATATCTGGTCCTTCCCTTAGCAAAAAGAGATTTTCTGCCCCTTCTAAGATCAAAAACCTCATTTGAGAAAATGACCCCTACCACCAGCTATCAGTGCCAAACACTCAGGAGTCCCCTTGACTCATCTTTGTCAAACCCACACCCCAGCCCAGCAGCAATTCTGTCTGATTCACCTTCTCCATAGATCTACCTGCCTCCCGCGGCAGCCACCCTGGTCCTACCCAGCACCATCTTCCATCTGAACCTTCCTAACACCCGCTTCCTGGTTTTAATGGCTCAGGGCCTACATTCAGTCTCTCCCCACTCGCCAACAAGACAACCACAGGGAACCTGACCTAACACTTGAGTCAGTAAGATCACTTAAAAGGCAAAGTCCTAAGTCCTCACCAGCTTACATGGCCTGGCTCTTTGGCCACTATTGCTCTAGTCACACTGGCTTTCTGGCTGCTCACCAATATACCTGACTTGCTGCTTCAGCCCCAGGGCTTTTGCACTGGCTTCTACCTCTGCCTGGAATATTCCCCCAGGTATCCCCATGGCTTACTCCCCTCCTTTAGGTCTCTGCTCAAATGTCTCCTCAGTGAAATGGTATTTGACTACTATTATTACAACCCACACTGAATCTCTGTCACCCTCATTCTCCCAACTCTACTCTACTTTCTCCGTGACATTCACCACTACCAGGCATATAAGATGTAGTTTTCATGCTTATAGAAACCTGCCTCTCCCACTAGAGTGTCAAATCCTCAGGGGCTGGGACTTTGTCTTGTCTTCGCTGTATCGCTCATTCCTAAACCCTAAACAGGAGTCAGTCACATAGTGCTGTTTAGCATTTGTTGAAAAAAAAAAAAATCAGTTCAGAAAAATGGAGGAAAAGAGAGAGTAAAAAACCCCAAAACACTGGAGAGAAAAACGATTAACTGTGATGTGATTGATGTTAACTTATAGTAATCATTTCACAATTTATACATATATCAAACCATGTTGCATGTCTTGGACTAATACGGTGTTATATGGCAATTATAGCTGGTAAAAAGTCCAACACAGGAATATGGAAAAGGAGGCAGTGCCATACTGTTTGCGGAGGACCCGACACATCTAAGAAGTCTTAAACTGAGATTTGCAACCCAAGTAAAAGCTCAAGCGTTTAAGAGGCGATACCACCCTCCGGCGGCCGGGATGAAAACGGCACCTCCCCGCGACACAACACTTTCCCGGGAGGTAGAGTTCCAGGAGTTCCAACCCGAAAACTCCGAATATCGAAACGTTCATTCCTCTAAGTGGGGATGTAGATGTTTTGGTTGATTTATAAGATGTATAAATTCGTAAAAAGAGGTTAAGAGGAAAAAGATGCTCCAGGTGAGGATCGAACTCACAACCTCGGCATCGCTCCGCTCGCACTGTCGTATAAGTACCGCGCGCTAACCGATTGCGCCACTGGAGCCCCGGCCGCACCCTCGCGTCGCGAAGTCCTTCAGTTGTTCTTGACCACGTGACCTAGCTGGACAACTCCGCCTTTTGCTGCATATGCAAATAAGAGTCTTTTGGTTGACCAATGGGAGAGAGCGCGCTTCCAGTTCCGGATTCTCACGCCCCGAAGGCCCTTGCTGTAAAAGGGAAAAGTCTCAGAGACGTTAGGAATGTGGAGGCGTAGCCTGCCCGGGACTCGCCTTTTCATGAATATTCAGATACAAGGGAGGGGCTTAACCCTTTAAAGGCTGCCTGGCCGGAAGGCAGCCCCTCCCCCCCGCGGGCGGGAACAGGATATGAGCCCGGGTGGCTGGTGGGGGGAGGGGAAGGTCCCGGCGACCGCCCCCCGCCTCACAGCTGGGACCGGACTCTCCCGCCACAGATGTCGCACCGCCGCCGCCAAAACCCAGCGGTACTCATCCCAGAGCTTTGAGGGGTCCAAAGTCGTGGACTCCGGAGTAGCGAGTCTGTACCGCGTCCTGAGAGACCCCAAAGCGCAGGCTAAAGGAACCCAAATATCCAGGTGCCCAGCGCCCCCTCCTGGAGGAGCCGGGAGTCCGGGACATCACTCCGCGCGATCCTGGAGGCCGAGCTTCCTGCACCCTGGTTAAAGAAGTTGGGATCCCAGACCGGTGATTACCTCCAAGGGTTCCCAGATATTCGAGCCCAGATATCCGAACTTGGCATACGGACTCCTAGCGCCCCAGCCAGTTTGTTTGGGGCTGAAACGCCCACCACTTCAAGGGGACCCAGGAATTTGGGACTCCCCTGCGCTCCCGCCTGGATATGGTTTAATATCTGCTCCAAGAGTTAGGGGAACTCAGGAATCCGGTCGCCCCACGGCCCTATCTGGAAGACTCAGGAATTTGGGTCTCCAGCGCTCCATCTGAGACCTAAGTGTCGGGACTCCCAGCATCCCTCATTTAGAGGACCAAGAAATTCGGACTGCTACATCCCTTTCCGAGAGACCCCGGATTGTGGTTCCCGGAGCCTGAGAACCCGAAGTTCACGCCCCTGACTTGCAGAGACCCAGGAGTCCGGCCTTGCGGCTCCCCGAGGACCGTACTAGGGTCGAATAAGAATAGAGCAACCTCGGTTCTGGGCTGGAGACTCCCAGGGAGGTGAGGGAGGGAGGCTAGGGGCCCCGACGGGCTGGGGGAGGGGGCGGCGCCGCAGCCGCTGAACAATGAGGGGGCGTGCCGGCGGGGGGCGAGCGGAGGCGCCGGCGGGAGTTTGGGTCTGGAGGGGTGTGGGGAGGCGCTGGGGACCCGGCGCGGTGGTGGGGACAGTAAGCGGATCGCGGAGGGACTGGCTGGGGGGTTGAGGGGAGGTGTGTTGAGGGCTCAGGGCCAGCGCCCCAACTCGCAGCCCTGGGCGGGGGAGGGAGCCGTCTGCAGGACCCTGGCATCCGGTCCCCCAGCCTCCTCCGCCCTCCCCTGGGACCCCGCGGCCTCCCGCCCACGGCTTTTCCCAGCCCTGCCCCTCGCCCTCGGCTCCAGCCAAACGTTCCCAGGATCCCTGAGCCTCCAGCCCCAGACAGACCAGACTCCAGCTTCAGTCTTCTTTGTCTCAACCTTTCCATTTTTTCTCTGTGTTATCGCCGCTTGTGCCCCTGTTTCTGTCACCGTGCTTCCGTCTGCCTCCTTAGTTACTCTTAGGGGGTCCCTCCTGGGTTTAGACCGGGTTCCCAATTCTCTGGCCTAATCTGTGAGTGTGGCCAGTGTGGGGAGGCTGATGGGGTCTTGATATCCAAGAAGGGGATCTCTCTGCAGCAGGCGCTGAGCCACTCAGCCATGCCCGAGGGAGCCCGTGGACCGAACCTGTCCAAACCCAGCCCTAGCCTTGGCCGTGGCCCCACAGGTGAAGTGTGTGACTGCGCAGCTGTGTGTGAGAGCCAGACAGGTGAGCGTGCAAGAGAGGGTGGGGTCTGCTGGGCATTGGGTCCTTTAGGCCAGGCACTGTGAGGACCTCTATGGCTGGTCTTGGTGCTGCGCAGTGCTGGCAACACAAGTGATCAAGACAATCCCAGCCCTGCCTACACAGAGCTCCAGGTCGCCTAGGGCAGATGGAACCATCCCCAGATGCTGACAGTCCAGAGGGGAAAACCTGTGGTAGAATGGTCAGGGCTGGGACAGGGTTGTGGGGAGTGGTGGAAAAGCCCCATCCCCTCACTGTGGAAGCCCAGCCTGGGATGGCTTCATGGAGGAGGGGACAGGCTTCAAGGAGGAGGGGACATCTAAACAGAATTGAAAGATGAGGGAGAATGAGTTGGAAAAAGCAAGGAAGAGTATTCCATGCTGAGGGGACAGTGTGTGCAGAGGCAAGAGAGGCTGGTTTTTCTTGAGTAACTGAAAGGCAAATAGGACTGGAGTCTGGAGTGTGAGAAGTGGTATGGTTATGGAAAGAGAGCAGAATGGAAAGGTCTCGAATGGCCACGTTGCATAGGGCCCTGTGGATCTGAGAGTTTGGACTTTATCCCGAAGACGTGAAGGACTCGAGCACTTGAAGTGACAGGGTCAAATGGGCAGATTAATAAAGATCTCCCAGGCTGACACATGGAGGTGGACTAGAAGAGTGGAAGCCGAAGCCCAGAGGAGACCCTGATGGGAGAGGACTGGCCAGGACTGGGGCAGCGCAATGGGGAGAGGAGACTGGAGTCCTGGGGAAAGATAGTGATGTGGTGTGGATGAGTGTAGAGCTGAGAGCACTCACTGAGGTGGGGACACCCCCTGATCTCCTGCTCCACACTCCCAGCAGGCCCTGCAACCCCTGCCATGGCCTCCCCCCGAGGTTCTGGGAGCTCCACATCCCTGAGCACGGTGGGCTCTGAGGGGGACCCGGCTCCAGGGCCCACCCCAGTCTGCTCAGCGTCCAGGCCAGAGCCCCTTCCAGGGCCCCCCATCCGCCTGCATCTGTCACCCGTGGGAACCCCGGGTTTGGCCAAACCCTCGAGGCTGGAGCGAGTGGTTCGAGAGATCGTGGAGACAGAGCGGGCCTACGTCCGGGACCTTCGTAGCATCGTGGAGGTGAGGCCAGCCGGCACCTGAGCACAATGGGAACCCAGGCCAGCCCTCCGCACCTATAACCCCAGTCATCCCCGCAGGACTACCTGGCCCCTCTGATGGATGGTGGGGTCCTAGGGCTGAGTGCGGAGCAGGTGGGCATGCTATTTGCCAACATCGAGGACATCTACGAGTTCAGCAGGTCAGAGGTGGGAGGGATTGGGCACGGGTACCAGTGGGTAGGGTCAGGGATGGTGGGCTGTATCCTAACCCAGACCTTGGAGCCCCATAATGCCTTGTACCTGGGTGTGGTGACTTGGGGCAGGGATCATGATGGGAAGCAAGGAACCAGAGTGATAGAGGGTGAGGTAGATGGGAGCTTGAGGACCCCGAGGAGGCCTAAATCCTGAGATGTGTCTTAGTGCTGTGTCAGATGTGGGATCACGATGAATCCAGGGCTCACGTGGGGCCCGAAGATCATGCCAGTGTGAGCATTCATGCGACCGTCTTGGCCTGGGAACCCCCTCAGCCCCAGATAGACCAGATGGTTGGCCGGGACCCAGGAAGGAGGATGCTGGGGTCCAAGGATCCTGACCCCTCTGAGTGTCTTCATGAGATCTGCGGATAATTGCAGGAGATCTGAGAAGGCATGCCAAGAATCGCAACAGGATCTTAAGCTCATCGCAGCCCTGAGGGTCATGACACCCCTCTCCCTGGGTCATATCACAAAATCCCCACTCCCACCCCAGGTCCATGCCAGCTGTGACAGTGTTTCTTTTTTTTTTTTTTTTTTAAAGATTTTATTTATTTATTTGACAGAGAGAGATCACAAGTAGGTAGAGAGGCAGGCAGAGAGAGAGGAAGGGAAGCAGGCTCCCTGCTGAGCAGAGAGCCCGATGCGGGACTCGATCCCAGGACCCTGAGATCATGACCTGAGCCGAAGGCAGCGGCTTAACCCACTGAGCCACCCAGGCACCCCTGTGACAGTGTTTCAAGCGGAGGAATAGGATGCTGTCCACGGACAAAGTCTGAGCAGCTTGCTGTGTCACAGCAAGAAGACTTCCTTTGGGTGTGGTGACCCCTTGAGAGACCCTGGCCCCCACCAAGGCCCCAGCCTCTTGGAGTCCTCCCACAGGGGGGTTTGCGGATGGGGCAGCCCCTCACCACCCTCTCTCCCTCACAGTGAGCTCCTGGAGGACCTGGAGGGCAGCAGCAGCGCGGGGGGCATTGCTGAGTGCTTTGTGCAGAGGGTGAGTCAGGGTGAGGGCGCTCAGTCTGGGATGAGGCCTGGGGCAGGGCGGGAGTTGGGGGTCAGAGGGAACAGGCCTGGGCTAGGCAGGAGGGAGGCCCTCAGGATTTGGGACCTTGGGTCTCCCTGACTCTTGTGTCACCTGCAGAGTGAGGATTTTGACATCTACACGCTGTACTGCATGAACTACCCGAGGTGAGGGGTGAGGAGCTCCTGCCGGGCCCCAGGCCTTGCCCCCTGAGTTGCTGTGTCAGCTGGTCTCCTTCACCTCGACCCATCCAGCTCCAGCCCCTACCAGACCAGGACAGTAACTGACCTCTCCCTAAGCTGCCCTTGACCGCCCCCAGCCCCTGCTGCCAGCCCCTGCAACCCTGACCACTCCCCATCCCCTCCCAGCACCCCCAACCCGGGGCTGCCAGCCACCCCCCAACCCTGACCTATGCTGTACCCCCAGCTCCCTAGCCCTGCTCCGGGAGCTGTCGCTGTCCCCACCCGCAGCCCTGTGGTTGCAGGAGCGCCAGGCCCAGCTCCGCCACTCACTGCCTCTGCAGAGCTTCCTGCTGAAACCTGTTCAGCGGATCCTCAAGTACCATCTGTTGCTGCAGGTGGGCTGTGGCCCCAGGGGGCTGCCCGGGGAGGGCAAGGGCAAGGTCCTGTCCGGCGACCCCCTGGTGGGACATCTGGAGGGTGGACCCAGGACAAGTTCCTAGAAGCTGGGACAGCAGTTGGGGCCGGGGCTTGTGGCTGGTGGGGACTGGCGCCAGCTGATCCCACTTTCTGACTCTGCCTGTGTCTCTCTGTCCTTCACTGGGTCGCCACCTCTGCCCCTACTTTTCTGTTTCTCTCCCTCTTTGTTGTTATCATTCTTTCTCATCTCTGTCCCCTCCCTGGGTGCCTGGGGACTGCCTGGCAGGAGCTAGGCAAGCACTGGGCAGAGGGCCCAGGCGCTGGGGGCCGCGAGATGGTGGAAGAGGCCATCGTGTCCATGACTGCGGTTGCCTGGTATATCAATGACATGAAACGGAAGCAGGAGCATGCGGCGCGCCTCCAGGTGAGCCCCGGAAGATGGAGGCGGGGGCGTGTCGGGGCTGCTGGATGGGGGCAGTGGGCAGGAGGGCCTCTGGTGGAGGTGATCGGCCTCCGAGCGCTGGCTGGGACAGCACAGCCCTGTGGCTGACGCCCCCGTCTCGTTGTGTGTGCACTTCCTGTCTCGGTGCTTGTGCACTTCGGTGCCTTTTGCACCTGATGGGGTCCCAGCAGGAAGTGCAACGGCGGCTGGGCGGCTGGACTGGCCCGGAGCTCAGCGCTTTCGGGGAGCTGGTGCTGGAGGGCGCATTCCGAGGTGGCGGAGGGGGTGGCCCCCGACTTCGAGGGGGCGAGCGGCTGCTTTTTCTATTCTCACGGATGCTGCTCGTGGCCAAGCGCCGGGGCCCGGAGTACACCTACAAAGGCCATATCTTCGTGAGTTCAGGGTTGGGGGTGAGGCCAGAATGTCCCCAGCAAGGTTTATCACCTATACCTATAGCTGGGTACCTACAGGGAGGGCTAGTGGCAGGGTCTGCAAAGGAGGAATCACCCAGGTTAAAAGAGCCACATTTTCTTGAGTCCGAGGATAGGGGTGAGGTTTAATAAGGGGCGAGGCCAGCAGGATGCCGGTGAGGGCCTGGGGATCTGGGGGGCCTGGATTTAAGCTTGCTGCCCCTTTCTGTCCACCCCTCCCCCCATCTAGTGCTGCAACCTGAGTGTGAGCGAGAGTCCTCGAGACCCTCTAGGGTTCAAGGTGTCTGATCTGACCATTCCCAAACACAGGCACCTTCTCCAGGTGGGTTCAAGGTGGTGCTGGGTGGTCAGGGCTCCCCTCCGCCTCTAGACCTTACACCCGGCTCCCAACTCTGCCCTGTCCCACCCCCAGGCCAAAAACCAAGAAGAGAAGAGGCTGTGGATTCACTGTCTCCAGCGTCTCTTTTTTGAGAACCACCCTGCCTCCATCCCTGCCAAGGTACAGCTCCTGCTATGTCCACAGGCCTTGAGCGAGCTGGAGGACCTCTCCCCACCATAGCTCTGCAAAACTCTGAGGGCAGGGGACTCTCTTAGACCATGACCCATAAATTGCAGAGTTAGGCTGCCTGGGTTTAAAGCCCAGCTCCACCATGTCTCTGCTGTGTGACTTTGGGCAACTTCTCTGATGCCTGTTTCCTCACCTGGCGGAATCAGCACTAACCCCACGGAGTTGGGGGGATTACTGACAGTCACAAGTCATGTGAGGTGCCTCATGCGTACAGCACCCATGAACAGGACTGTGACCGGGGCGCTCAGAGACAGGCGCTCTGCCACGCAACTCCCACCGTTGTCTCTTTCAGGCCAAACAAGTTCTACTTGAAAACAGCCTGCACTGTGAGTTGGGGCCTTGGGATTATGTGGGAGTAGAGGCATGACTCCCGAGGAAAAGTCAATTATCAGTTTCCAATTTCTCCCCATAGGTGCTCCTAAAAGTAAGCCTATCCCAGAGCCCCTGACACCCCCACTTGGGTCTCCACGACCTCGAGATGCTAGAAGTTTCACCCCTGGACGAAGAAACACAGGTAAAGATGGAATCCTGAGCTCCCCACCCTGGCTTCTCCCCCAGGAACTGTACCCCCAGCCTTCTTCTTCGGGAGCCTGGAGCTGGGCCCCTCATGGGCTTCTAATCTCCCTGTCCCCCAGCTCCATCTCCAGGACCCTCTGCTACCCGCCGTGGCCGTAGACAGTCTGGTGAGTGTCCTCCACCTAAAAGTTGACTAGAGAATGCGGTAGGAGCTGGGTCCTTGACATCACTGTGTTCTCTCCCCAGAGCCTGTAAAGGAGCCGTACGTTATGTTTCCACCAAACGGTAAGTGACTGCCCCAGCCCAGCTGGGTCCAGCCCCATCTGTCTGTCTGTCTGTCTTTTTCCAGGGGATGTCCCATGGGCATGGGTGCAGGGTGACAGGCAGCTCATCAGCTGTAAGGAATGACCTTGTTCCCGCATCTCATTCTTTTCTCTTTATCATCTCTCCATCCCCAGCTAAGCCTAGACTCAAGGTAAGAAACACCCTAGGACAGGGTCTGTGGACCTGTACTCCTGGGCCTGGGAGAAAGGGATGGGGCCCTCCACTCCAGCCTTCCATCCTCTCTCCTTGCTCGCAGCATACTGGCAGTGAGGGGGAGCTCTACCCCCCCTTAGAGCCTCAGCCACCAGTTCCAACTTCCGGACCCCCTGAGGACCTGGAGGACACTGGACCCCCCACGCTGGAGCCCTCTGGGACCTCCATCACTGAAGAGATTCTGGAACTGTTGAACCAAAGAGGCCTCCGGGATCCAGGGGTGAGCTGGGCATCACATCGTGGTGTCCTGGGGGCTCTCAGCTGGGAGGGGAATAGCCCCAGGGGGCCAGGGGGCCCAGCCTGCCCTGACATCTTTGGCCTCTTCCCCAGTGCCCACTGCCGCCATCCCCCCACGACATTCCCAAGTTCTCTGGAGACTCCCAGGTGCCAGGCGACAGTGAAACCCTCACATTCCGAGCCCTGCCCGGCCGAGACTCTTCAGAAGAGGAGGAGGAGGAGGAGCTAGAGATGGACGAACGGGGGCCTTCCCCGCTCCACGTCCTGGAAGGGCTCGAAAGTTCCAGCGCGGCTGAAACTACCAACGTTTCCGGCCTTAGCAAAAGTCCAGACGCACCCGGCCTCCCTGAAATTCCCGGCCTGTCTGAAATTCCCAAGATTCCCCACCTTCCTAGCCTCTCTGACATTTCCAGTGTTTTTGAAATGCCCCGCCTTCCAGCCATACCTAATGTCCCGGACATTCCTAGTCTCGCCAGCGCTCCCGCCCTTCCCTGTGACTCATGGCTCCAGGGACCTCTGCAAGGGCCCGATGAGGCTGTAGCCACCAGGAGAGAACTGTTCCCCGGAGGCAGCTCAGCAAAACTGGGAGAACCCTCCTCAGGTGGCAGGGCAGGGCAGGAGGAGCCTGAAGAAGGGGAACCGTTCCCAGACTTCCAACCCCAGGATGTCCCCCAAGATCAGGGATTCCCAGATGAGCTGGAATTCCGCTCTTGTTCAGAAATCCGCAGCGCCTGGCGGGCCCTGGAGCAGGGGCAGCTGGCCCGGCCGGGTTTCCCAGAGCCACTGCTGATCCTGGAAGATTCGGATCTGGGCGGAGGCAGCGGGAGCAGGAAGGCAGGAGCCCCTAGTTCGGAGAGGGCAGCTTCCCGGGTGCGAGAGTTAGCCCGGCTCTACAGCGAGCGGATCCAGCAGATGCAGCGGGCCGAGACCCGGGCATCGGCCAACGCCCCCCGTCGCCGGCCTCGTGCTCTGGCCCAGCCCCAGTTGTCCCCCCGCCTGCCCCAAGAGCATGCTGAGCCAGGTGAGGTCCAGGTGTGTGGTTGCCAGAGATGGCCCCCATGGAGACCTCGTCCTGACTCCGTTCTTTCTGTGCACACAGGGCCTCTGCCTGCCTTTGGACACGTGCTGGTGTGTGAGCTGGCCTTCCCTCTGACCTGTGCCCAGGAGTCTGTCCCTCTGGGTCCTGCCGCTCGGGTTCAAGCTGCCACACCTTTGTCTAAGCAGGGAGGCTGTCCGGGTGGCCGGGGTCTCTCTGTTTCCAGTTTGCCTGAGGAAGACCATCTGGGCATCCGGGTACCAGCTGCTAGGCGTCTGCCTGAGCAAGGAGACCCCCAGAACACACAGAGCATGGCTGCAGCCACCACAGCCTTGCCCCCGCAGGAAGACCCCCCAGATGTGCAGGTGCTGGCTACAGCTCTGCCTGACCCAGGAGGCCACCTGGAAGTCCAGCGTCCAGCTACCACTCCTCTGCCTCAGCAAAGAGGCCATATGGACACCCAAGTTCCAACCAGCCCAGCCCTGCCTGGGCAGAGATGCTGTCCTGACGTCACAGTTTTAGCTACCGCCACTGTGCCCAAGCAAGAAGGTCCTCTACATAGCCAGAGCCCGAGCAATACCCCGTTAACCAGACAAGGAGGTCCCAGGGATGTTCCATTTCTGGCTGGTGTTGGCAACCAAGCTGTCGACATCTCGCTTACACATGGAAGCAGCCTGGACCGTCCGATCCCAGCCAACACTGCACCGCCCTCACAACATGACCTCCCGGACGTTCCAGTTCTGGGTGCTTCACCTCTAGCTGCCTGGGAAGGCCCCCCGAGCCATGAGATCCCAGCCAGCGCTGCGCCGTCTTTGCCCCAAGACCCCTCAGACATTCAGTTTCTGGACACCTCGTCCTTGCCTGCACACGAATGCTGCCTCGACCATCAGCTCCCGGCCAGCACCGCACTGTCTTTGCCCCAGAATTTGAATGTTCCAGCTGCTGCACCTCTGCCCCAGCGACCAGGCCTCCCAGACACCCAAGTCCAGGCCCTCCCACCTCTGCCCAAGCAGGGAGGCCTCCCAGACACCCAGGGTCCATCTGCTACACCTTTGCTTCAGGAACAAAGCTTCACAGACCTTCAGATCCAAAAACGTTCACCGTTGGAGCAGAGGAGCCTCCCCGACGTCCGTGGTCCAGCCCCGACTCTCCTGCCTGAGCAGAGAGGCTCTCGGGACTCTCAGGGCCTGTTTTCCACCCCGGCTCAGACCACCATGGTTCTGTCCAAACCAGGACACTACTTGGCCTCTCCTGTCACCAGGTCAGAGTCTTCAGAGTTGACCCCACCCCATAGTCCCCCTCTTCCGACTCGGCAGCTCCTGGGCCCCAACGCAGCTGCCCTCTCAAGGTACCTGGCAGCCTCATACATCAGCCAGAGCCTGGCTCGGCGGCAAGGGTCTGGGGGAGAAGCCCCCTTGGCCTCCCGGGGTCCCTGGTCCTCCTCTGCCCCTGCATCGCGGGCCCCTTCACCACCACCCCAGCCCCAGCCCCCACCGCCCCCAGCCCGGAGGCTCAGCTATGCCACCACGGTCAACATCCACGTTGGGGGTGGCGGGCGGCTCCGGCCAGCCAAGGCCCAGGTCAGGTTGAACCACCCTGCTCTCTTGGCCCCTGCCCAGGAATCTGTGGGCCTTCGCAGGGCCCAGGGAGCTCCTGATGCCCCTTTCCATATGTGAGCCCAGATATCGGGCTTCTTGAAAAGCAAGGACTTCAGCTGGATGCCACAGACCCTCAGAACTTCACCAGAAGTCCAGACACTGAGCACAGGTCTAGAAATTGCTGCAGCTTTCCAACTCCTGGGAGCTGCTTTGGCGAATGGTCCTTTTTACTTACCTTGACTAACTCAGCAGGGATGGGGAAGGGGATGTCATTAATATTTTGTTAATATTATGAAGTTATGTATATTTTCCCATCCTGGAGGTAGTGGGCGGATGACAAGACAATGAATGCGAAGGTCTGACACAGCATGAATCAGTGGTTCTGAAAACAGGAGGCATCTCAAACTTGTTGGAGAATTACTGACAACCACCCATTAGTTTGGTGTTTGCATTTAGATAGTTTATGAACTGCTTGATGCCATCCAGGAAAACCCAGTTAAGCAGCTTGGTTCCAGGTCAACTTAGAAGTTTACCCAGTTTGTGTCTGCTAGTATCTCATCTGTTCAGCCATCTCTGTGTATATCCATCGGCTGGCTGTCCCATCTCCCCTACTCCCATGTCCCATCTTCCAATCCATATGCCATGATTTAATCAACTCTGCCCTATTCATCCATCCCCCTACCCCCTTTCTCATACCCATTCCTCCATTATCCCACCTGTCCATTTTGTCCAACTGGCCCTCTCCATTCATCCCTCTGTTCCTCCATATTTCCCCTTTTACCCATCCCTACATCTCATTCAACCATCTAATCCATCAGTGCCATCACGTTATGTTCCCTATCATCCATCCATCCATCCCTTCCGATCGCTCTTCATCCATCCCTCTTTAATCATATTCTTCTGAGTCTTGGTAGTACAAAATTTCAGATTCTACTATACTAACACCAGAGTGAACTGGGTTTGGGATTCTGCAAAGTCCGTTCCACATCTGATTTCTCACTCCCCAACACATGAATGTTCTAATTCTTGTGCCCACCTACACACATTGGATCTTTTTACTCCCTCACTTTAGTTTGGGACCTCTCAAGTGCTCCCACCCCTAAGTGAAATTCAGGTCGGAGACAAAGGCTTTTATGTTAGAATCATTCTGCCCCCTCCCAGCAGTGTTATGCTGGGCAAGCAGCATAACTTAAGCAGTTTCTTTGGTAATACTAGCTTCATTCATTGAATGCTAAACCTCTTGTACTTAGCACCTTGTTTTATTTCATTTTCCCCGGAATTCCCTGAGGTACCAGTGTCAAAGCTGAGTTAAAATCCTGATGTTTCTAGTTGGTGTACATCCTCTGAGTCTGGTTTTCTCAGCTGGGCCAGCCAAGAAACTAGAGCAGTACCTGCCTTGTAAGATCATGGTAAATTCAGTGAGCATGGCCTCACTTCCCGGGGCACTGCTTGACTACCAGAGAGATCCCCCAGGGTCCAGGATCCAGTTCCATCCTAGGAATCTGAAGTTTGAACAGCGAATGGAAAGAAAAAAAAAGTGGTGGTTTATTGAGTCCTAACTGCATAGCAATGGCATTAGTCGCTTTATGTGAACTCATTCAATTTGAATCCTCTCAGTGTCCCTAAAAGACACATGAGGATGGTTTCTGATCCTCAAGAGATGAAGAAACAGAATAGAGAGTAAGGGGGTCTGCCCCATCACATAGCTAGGCAGAAGCAGAGCTGGAACTCAGATCCACAGTCTAGCTTGAGTCCATACTGTTAAGTGTCTATCTTGTGCCCGAATGGATAAAAGGAACCCCTTCCCTCTGGGATAAGGCTTACAGCCTAGTGCCTGAAGGGCCCTAAGTGATCCTTAGCTGCGTAAGGCAGCAGAAACAAGACCTGGCTCAGTAAATGTCAGCTGCTGACTTCTAGTCACTTACCAGACAGTTACTGGGCTATACAGCAGGGCTAGGGTTGAGCTGCCCTCCCCTCCTCCACCTCCAGCTGCACATTCCCAGCTGAAGGAAAGTTCCCAGCCTGGCCTGGGCTCCCAGTGGCGCCGGAATTCCCGGTATTTGAGGAGGCGGCTGGGAGAGAAAGGGGCAGTCTACTCCAAAGCCTCAAGTGGGGAAGGAGAGGCGAACCCCCTCCGCCTTTCCAGATGCAAGATGCATCCCAGCTGTGCCTCTGGCAGGGAGCCAGGAGCCTCGGAAGGGGGTCTCTGAACCCTGGAGGAAAACCATGGACACCAGGCTTGCTTTGGCCCCTCCTGTTCCCCACCCCTGGACTCCAGGACTCCTGACACCTGCCAGGCTCCTAGCTTTCCCCTTCACAGTCCTTGCTGACAGCGCCTTGGGATACACTCCTTGTTGGTCCACTAATCTGCCCGCTGATAGGTCAGCCTAGCTGTCCTTAGAGCCACAGTTCCATCACGCTCAAAAGTGGGAGGGTAGTGCCCTGCTGCCCTCTTTGGGACATTTAAGTTAATGCCAGCCAAACCATTAACCCATTAACCACATCTCCCATGAAGAGCCTGGTGAGCTAGTTTTCGTGGCCACTAGGCTACCTTTCTTAGCTAACATCTCGACTTCTGCCTGCCACCAACCTCACAGGAACAATGCTTAGCTGGGAACCTAGTTGGTGCCAGCCCAGCTTATCAACCCCACCGTCCACCTGTACGCAGCACTATCCGTGTACGCTCCCTGTTGATCTGTGCCGTCCTACAGAACTGGCCTCACAATGAACATGTTCTCTTGTCTGCAGCCCAGGCATGGCAGCCACACTGGTCAGAGACAAAAAGGGCAACTGGACAGTAAATTTCAAGTTCCATCTTTTACCAAAAAAAAAATTTGTAAGGTTTTCCTTCCTCTGTCCATGTCCAGTGTTCTTGCCGGTACCCTGGCAGCAGGGAGAGGAGTGTGGGCCCTAGCCTGGGGACAGATGGCTGAGGTAGTTAGGCTGGCTCAAGGGCTAATGTGGGTGGAGATGCACGTTCCACTCAATGTCAGTCACTGGCTTCCTGCAAAGACCGGGGGTGGGGGGGGCCCCCACAAAGTAACTGAATTCACAAGCAACATTCACTTCCCTATACATACACCAGTACTGTCCCACAGAACTTTGACGATGGAAATGTCCTGTGTAGCCCAGGAATAGCAACCGAGTGCCCACTAAGTGTTGGCTCTTACTGCGTGGTGGGTACTAAAGCTAAGGTCTCAGACACGTTCTGAGCCCTGTAAAGACAATCACCACAATGGGTTTAACTGGGAAACCTTCCCCAGTAGTACTGCCATCCTGAAACATGAAACCAGTCGGGGGAAATCCGCTCCCCCATCCGAAGCCTGTCTCCCTACAGGATGGCATTAGGGTAAACTGCTTTCTAATCCAACATGGCCCTTAGTGGTTGACTTCAGAATGCACCCAGGTTTCTCTGGTCTCCGAACGCTTTCTACTGCTCCTCCTTGACATGCCATTTCAACAGTGGCAAATGGACTGAAAAAGGACAAACTCACAAGGACACCCCACACAACCAATAGCCCAGAACTCCCCAGACCGGACTCTATTGGAGGTGCAGGGAGACTGGGCCCACCTGCCTCTCCCACCCATTCACACTGACCCTAGAGTGCTGTCTTCTGGGTAAGTTTACAATCCAGGCTGGGGCATTTTTGCATTTCTCACAGTCCAAGACCCACCAAAAACCACCAAAGCAGTCTTTGAAACCTTAAGTCCCGTAACAATTGTTTATTATAAAGATGAACCCTCATCCTCACGACAGGCTTATCGATAGGACTTCTGGTAGCGAGCACGGGCACCAGGACCACCAAACTTTTTGGATTCGCAGCGCCGGGGATCAGCTACCAACAGGGTCCGGTCATACTGGATGAGGATGTCTTTGATCTCCTTCTTGGAAGCCTCATCCACGTCTGGGAATGAAAAGAGAGTGAGAACTGAGAGAGCCATGGAAATGCCCTCCAAGTCTCTGGGGCTAAAGACTGGGCTGGGGGAGGGGCTGGTCCCCCACTTGCCACCCACCCACCCATCCGGAAGGAGCCATGCTCACTCACATTTCTGGTAATAGGCCACCAGGGCTTTGGAGATGGATTGGCGGATTGCTGTGAGGGAAATACATGTACGAGAGAGTGTTGTCAGCTTTGTGAAGGCCCAAGAATAGGGCCTTGCTCTCAGAGCCACCTCCCCACCACCATGCCCACAGTTCCTGGAACTCACCATAAATCTGGGCCACGTGACCACCACCCTTCACTCGGACTCGGATGTCCACCCCAGCAAATCGCTCCTTGCCTAGAAGCAGAACAGGTTCCAGCAGCTAGAGGAGCAAGGGACACGACAGGATTTTAGCTGAGTGCTACCTCACTGAGCACCCGACTCCACTCTCTCCAAGTAACTTCTACCACGGCTGATGTAAGAGCACTTGTGGACGAGGAAGATGCTGACACTGCAGACCCCTCTGCATAGGCAGGGGAGCAGGGAAGATCTGAAGCCCGAGGAGAGACTGCTGAAGGCAACCTGAGCTGGGCCCTCCCATCTGTGTCCCTCTGGGGCCTCAGAAACCCCATCTCTAGCACTTGTTCTTAAGAGTGTTGGCACTTTAGTTCAACAAGGCCAACCTCTCCAGCCACCAAGGCTTTCAGAAACCATGAAAAGCCCCGTCCAGTGCTTTTTCTGGATTTCCCCCCTTGAGCACTCTGCCCAGCCCTCTGAGCATCCCATTTCCAAATTACAACAGTACAACAACCTATGCCATGCTCTCCCCTTCCAGCTCTAGATCTTTTGTAGGTGCCTGATGTTTTTCTTTTACCTGCTTTAGGTCTCAGCTCACAGATCCCCACCTTCATCTTCCCCAAGCCTGTCCCAATCCTTCTATCCAGGCAGAACCCCTCTCTGGGTTCCCCAATCTCAACCCAGACTATGCTGGAGCAGGGTCTAGTACTGAGTCCAGTCTGCTGCCTCCACTGGACAAGGGCCTCTGTGAGGGCAGGGCCTGGGGCTACCTGATCACTGCTGTGTCCCCAGCACTCAACACAGGCCACACAAACCAAAGCTTTGTATAACCAGCAGTTGGTAAGAGCACACCATAATACAAAGGGATCTCAGACACCGTCATATTAAATTCTAACTAAACCTACAACATAAATGTTATTTCTCAGAGTTAGAAAGGATATGGACTTTTTTTTTTTTTTTAAAAGATTTTATTTATTTATTTGACAGAGATCACAAGCAGGCAGAGAGGCAGGCAGAGAGAGAGGAAGGGAAGCAGGCTCCCCGCTGAGCAAAGAGCCCGACACGGGACTCTATCCCAGGACCCCGAGATCATGACCTGAGCCGAAGGCAGCGGCTCAGCCCACTGAGCCACCCAGGCGCCCCGATACGGACTTTTATTACTACCTTGCACACCAGAAACTAACGTTGCATTTCAACATCAGTAAAATTAAAAAATAATTGGAACTAATAAAGTAAAAGCAACACTCTGAAAAAAACAAGTAAGTTCTCACATACACCAAGAAGCTTATACTGACAAACTACTCTATCCTCACAACAGTCCTTTGATAGAAATTATCCCTTTTATAAATGAACCTGAGAGAATGTTACTTGACTCAAGTAACACCACAGGTTAAAAAAGGCAAAAAACCAGATTCTGCTCTTTCCATTCTGAGCTGAAAAAACTAAGGCCAAAACAGGCAGGGGAGGAACCCCTTTCACAGCAAAGAACAACAAACCCAAATTCTCTTCCTGTTCTTCCAGTATTTAACTATTAAGCACCTACAACAACCAAACCCTACTTTTATTTTTTTTTTTTATTTTTTTTTTTTTAAAGATTTTATTTATTTAACAGACAGAGATCACAGGTAGGCAGAGAGGCAGGCAGAGAGAGAGGAGGAAGCAGGCTCCCTGCGGAGCAGAGAGCCCGATGTGGGGCTCGATCCCAGGACCCTGGGATCATGACCTGAGCCGGAGGCAGAGGCTTGAACCCACTGAGCCACCCAGGCACCCCCCAAACCCTACTTTTAAACAAAATGTCTTAAGAAAGCAATTGATTTCTGTCTTCAGAGAATATATGCTCTAACAAGGAAAAAGAGAAGTCAGATCGTAAACACGACACACATCTGCCATTAATTTACTATACTATAAAAAACCAGGCTGCACAAACTCCCCTTACCTTGCAGTCCCCAAATGAGTGGGCTTCCAAATGTCCCAGTTTTTTTTTTTTTTTAAGATTTTATTTATTTATTTGACAGAGAGAAATCACAAGCAGACGGAGAGGCAGGCAGAGAGAGAGAGGGAAGCAGGCTCCCCGCCGAGGAGCGAGCCCGATGCGGGACTCGATCCCAAGACCCTGAGATCATGACCTGAGACGAAGGCAGCGGCTTAACCCACTGAGCCACCCATGCGCCCCAAGTTTTTTTTTTTTTTTAAAGATTTTATTTATTTATTTGACAGAGATCAAAAGTAGGCAGAGTCAGGCAGAAAGAGGGGCGTTAGCAGGCTCCCTGCTCAGCAGAGAGCCGGGACACAGGGCTCCATCCCAGGACCCTGAGATCATGTCCTGAGCCAAAGGCAGAGGCTTAACCCACTGAGCCACCCAGGCACCCCAAATGTCCCATTTTTTAAAAAATATTTTATTTATTTGACAGAGAGAGAGAGAGAGAGAGAGAGAGATCACAAGTAGTCAGAGCAGCAGGCAGAGAGAGAAGGGGAAGCAGGCTCCCCCGCTGAGCAGAGAGCCCGATGCGGGGCTCGATCCCAGGACTCTGGGATCATGACCTGAGACGAAGGCAGAGGCCCAACCCACTGAGCCACCCAGGCACCCCAAATGTCCCATTTTTGAAGTCACCCTTTTAATCTCCAAGTTTTCACTCTGTCCACTTTAATCACAATATCTGAACCCCCTGAAAATCCAACTCCATCTCCAAATGCCCTTTTTCCTTTTTAAAGATTTGACAGAGAGAAACATAGCGAGAGAGGGAACACAAGCAGGGGGAGTGGGAGAGGGAGAAGCAGGCTTCCCACCAAGCAGACAGACCGATGGGGAGCTCGATCTCAGGAGCCTGGGATCATGACCTGAGCTGAAGGCAGACACTTAATGACTGAGCCACCCAGGCGCCCCCCAAATCCCAAATGACCCTTTTTCTGTCCCCAACTCAGCTTCTAAACATCCCATTGTTGATACCAGATTCCTCAGCTTCCAAGACCAAGGATTGCCAAGAACCCATTTATTTAAACATCTCTCTCTCTAAAGCCCTCCACTCAACCCGAACGCCCACCCTCAATGCCAGCACCTTGTATTGTAGCGTGCGGGGTTCGATCATCTCCAGGGGCCGCCCATTCACCTTGATGAGGCCGTTGCCCCGTTTGCAGTGCGCCACGGCTGTGGCTGTCTTCTGCGGAAAGCGAGGGAGAAAGAGCGGAGCCACGTGAGCCTCGGTCCCCCGCTTCTATGTCGACCTCAGAACCTGCCCGAAGGCCCCAGCCAACCCCGGTCTCCCTCTGCCCCTCTTATCAGGCACCCGGCCTACCTTGCGACCGAAGACCTGCACGGACTGCAGAGGACCCTTGGACGGCATGGCTGGAACGTAGGCCACAACTCCTTACCGCGAGGCGCTGCAACCGGAAAAGGAAAATGAGGGGCCTCCCTGGCCGCTTTTCAGGGTCTGCGCAGGCGCTCTGAGTGCAGTGTCGCGACGGGAGAGCGTTTTACGGCTCATATTGCGGCCAGAGGGCTGGACTTCGGAATAGTGGCGACGAGGTGGGTCCCAGGACCGGAGGAGGCGGGACCTGACGTGTGCGGGGTGCAATCGCGGACGAAGGGCGAGGGCGGGCTGTTCTTCACATTCTCGGTCCTCGCTGGCCATCGCTGGTTCTTTTGCATTCAGCTCTTTGATAATCTCCCTCCGCCCTAAAATCGATTCTTACCCTCGTCTAAAGAGGCTCTTTTTACCCCTAGCACTGACCATACTCTGTGAACTCCATCCTGCCCTGTGGACACCCTTCTCCCCAAATCCTTCTCCGTCAGAACCCACAGCAGGAAGTCAGGATTTACAAATTCCGGATTCCGAACCAACTCCTCCGAGAATCATCTCCCAGAATCTTAACTTTTAGCGCCCCTCAGAATCCACCTTTCACCAGAATTTCCTTCCTTTTAAAGTCTTCTCCCAGAATCTCACTCTTCAGAGCCCTCACCCAGACTTCCTCTTTCCCAGAATCTTTCTCCATTCAAGAGTCCCAGAATCTACTTCTGCCCGCAATCCACCTTTCCCAGAACAGCCCCGTTAGAATCCCCTTTTCACAAAATCTCTCTCGCTTTCAGAGCCCCCTCCTTCAAAATCTACATTTCCTAAGAATTCTTTTCCTTTCAGAGCCTCCTCTTGCCAGCAGCTGGCTTCCCCTTGATTTTCCACTCCTTAGAATCCCACCCTCCAGAATGCCCCCCTTGAGGGTCCCCACCCTAGAATCCCTCTTTCTCCAGGGTCTTTCAAATCATCTCTTCATCCCCTCCCCCTGCAAATCATCCTACTCTCCAGGCTTCTCCCCCACAGAGTTCTCTATCCCCAGTATCCCCCCCCATCCCATCTGAGGAACCTCAGGATTGAGTTGCCCCTTTGCTCCCCCAAACTCAGGATACTCCTTAGGGTCCCAGCCAAAAGGTTTCTCTCTCAGACCTGCAGAGAGCCCACAGTTTCTTCAGCTTCTCTGGCAGCCCTGAGTCAGAGGTCCAAAGTTCAAAGGACCATGGTGACTCACCTTGTGCCTGGAAGGTGGCGATGGGGTGGAGGTTGCTGGGCGGGTCTGTGGCGGGAGGGAGGATCCTCCAGCCCAGAGTCTAGCTCCAAAAGGGTAAGAGAGGGAGAAGTGAAGGGAGGGGGCCCCCAGAGGCTGACTTGGGGGGGGCCATACAGACAGATACACAGCACAAGAGAGACAGGCACACATGAAGGAAAAGGACAAAGAAGGGGCCAATGGAGAAGAGGAGAAAGAAGATAGACACAGGGTCAATCACAGAATGACCCAGAAAACACAAGTGGCGGCGATTCGGAGGCAGAGAGGCCAGCCCTCAGAGAAAGAAGACGGACAGGTACATGGAAGCATGGAGATTCCAAGATATTTGAAATATGGAATACTTGATACAGAATTAGAAGTAGAAAGGAGAGCAAAGACCCCCAAATATGCACCTGCAAACACAGATAGAGCCTAGCAGGGGTGTTTTCCAATGAGAAGACAGGCGGCGGGATTCAAGCACTCACACACTCGGTACTGCCTTATGGACCTGTTGGGGAGGGGGTTGGGATGGGACTTCCCCAAATCCTCTAGTCTCTCTGGGCTGATAACTCCCAGCTTTGCTGAGTCTCATATCTTCCTGTGGGGGTTGGGGGAGAGGTGTCAGGGAACCCTCTGACCTGGACCCACCCTGCTGTAGGATGACCATCTTCCCACGGGGCTATTGGAGAACATTCCCTGAGTATCTGGGTTGAGTGGAGCTGGGCAGGAAGAGGTCCGGGACTTTAGTCTTCTAACTAGCTCTCTGTAATTCTTGCTTCCAGGATGCTGGGCTGGGACCAGAGAAAGCCTGGGCGGTGGGCAGGGTGCCCATGTGGTCACTTTGGACCATCCTCCTGCTGGTACGACCCTTAGGAGGCTTAGGATCACCCCTCTGTCCTCGGGAGCCTTTCTACTTCCTTGTTGCCATCATGAAGATGCTGGTGAGGAGGACGGAGGGGAAAGACTGGAGACAGGCAGGGAGGGGGTAGGGGGCATGCTCGAGGAAGGGTCAGGCTCCCCCCTCCAAGATCTGATTCTTCTCCCTACCCCAAATTATAGGGAAACAAAAATGATGGCACTCTCTACACACCAGATGACCTCTCGGTGAGTATTTCATTAGCTTCTTACTGGACCTTGGAAGTTCAGGGAGAATCCACTAGGCTCAAAACACATGTTGGGGGCAGGAGGCAGGGGTATGGTATTCTGGCTGTCCAGCTGCTCTGACCCACCTCCCAGCCTTCACAGATACATTTTGTTCACTGTTATCTCCAAAATCTCTCTCTTTTTTTTTTTTTAAGATTTATTTATTTGTAAGGGAGAGAGAGAGAGAATGCATGCATGCCCTTGAGCAGTGGGTAGAGTATCGCAAGCAGATTGCCCGCTGAGTGGGGAGCCCCAACTCAGGGCTCTATCCCATGACTCTGAGCCAAAACCGAGAGTTGGATGCCTGACAGCCACCCAGGCGCCCATGCTATCCCAAGCACCTACTAGAACAGTGACTGGCACATAGCAACAAACAATGGTAATGGTGGTGAGGATGACAGCTACATTTAGATAGTAATGCTTCTGCCAGGTACTGGTCTAAATGTTCTAAGTATATTAGCTTATTTATTAGGGACACCATATAGGGATGTGCAGAATACACACTGCACAAGGGTCACGCGTCCACAAGAGCAGTATTCACACCCTGGATGTGCTCGTCAATTTCTGGTATAGAGCGGTAATGTATCTTGTTCTAACAAAATCAGCACTTCCAAGTGTTTTAAGAAAGAAGTGTCATTTCCTAGGTAGAGGCGGGCATCAACCCTGAAGTTAGGAATTCTTCAGAGTTCTCTTTTACAAATGAGAAAACTGAGGGCCAAAGAGACGAGGCGGGTTGATTATCCCAGGTCATAGTTCAGAACTGGGGATTTGGGATCAGACCCTTGCTCAGAGACACCAAGTCACTCTGTCCCCACAGGTGTGTCCTGCTGAGACTCTAGGGTGCTTCCGGCTGGAGCTGTCTGTGATCCAGTTCGAAGAGGGCCCATCCCTGGGGATTGCCGTGTTCCGGCTACAGCGTCTGCTGGATGCACTGGGGTCCCGGCTGTGGGTGACTGGCCAGGGCCCTTGTCCACCCTGCGAAGGACATCCCCAGAGACCTGTCCCTCTCTTTCTGGCCAAGCTCTTGGAGTTATTACAGGGGGCATGTGCTCGGCACCGGCCCTCAGCATGAGTCTGGGAGGACACAGACTGCCTGGTACTGCTGCTGGAGAGGCTTGTTTGAGAGAGGGGGAGAGGACGTGGTCTCTAGCCCCAGCTTCCAGTCCTAAGCCTTCTCCTTCTAGGCCAGAGGACTTCATGTGCTGTCCAAGGAGCCAAGGGGAAGAGGAGAGAAGGAGGAAGATAAGATCTGAAGCCTGAAATCTCTGGCCTCCTAGGGTGTGGGGGCCCCCATCTGGTCCTGTTCTCCCTCTCAGATACTCCCTCCTCTCTCCTCTATGAGGAAGGGACAAAGCATGGCACAGGTGTCTTCTAACCTAATCCCACCCCTAGAGGACAAGGGGAGTCTTGTTCCTCAAGTCCCTGACTGCAAATAATTACCACCTGGAGAGCTTTGAAGTAATACTGATGGTTAAGCCCCATCCCAGAGATTTTGATAATTGGTCTCTGGCAGATTCTGAACACCATAGATTTAAAATCAACTTCATTGAGGTGTAATTTACAGATAGATAGCATACATTTTAAGTGTACATTTCAATGAGTTCTGACAAAGGTATACACATAGCCACATTTCCATCACCCCGGAGCATCCCTCATGCCCCTTCCCGTCAGTCTTCACCTCCAGTAGTAGACACCCACTAATCTGCTGAGTGTAGAGATCAGTTTTGCTTTCTCTAGAGTTTCATATGAAGGGAATTGTAGTAGGTACATATATCCATGCTAGTGTTTGGCTTCTTTCACTCAGCATGATGTTTCTGAGATTCATTCATGTGCTTATCAACAGCTTATTACTATCCCATTGTATAGATGCACCCCAATTTGTTTTATCCACTGTCTTTATGATGGCTATCGGGTTGTTTCCACTTTGCAGCTACAGTGCATCACTCTCTTCTTGCATCATCTTCTGTACTGCTGGGGTTGAGCGTTGGGAACCACGGACACACCAAACTTCCTGTGGCGGGGAAATTACTGTTCCCTCTCATTCCTGCAGCAACATCAAAAGGCATTTTGTACGTGGAATCCTGTTTTGAAGAGCTGCTGTTTAAGGGAACCAAGCCTGCTTTAAGAAGGGGAAACATTGTTATAGAGCAACCAGGCTTTCCTCCCCACCCCCGCGTTGGTTTCAGTCTGGGGTTGTTGGATCAGGGAGTGTGTGCTCCTATAGGCACGCACGTGTGGTATACTCATTCCCTAGTAGCTGTCCTGTGAGCCAGCTGGTGGGCCAACCACACTATACTACCCTGTAACTAGGTGCATATTAAATTTCTGTAAATTGAATCCAGGTGTCTCAATGCTTATGCAAGAAATTTTAGCAATATGTTTTTAAAGGTTTCTGATCTGTTTCTCCCTTCATCAGATTAATTTTTCCTACCTCTCTCTCTCATACCCGGTCCTCTTTGCCACCGTCAGACAAATAATTACTAATATGTAAATTCACATGGACTTAAACTTGGGGATCTGTAAAGGAAAACAAGGGTTTTCAGGATTACCCAAACTTGGGGAGGAGCCTTAGTCGGCCACTGAGCAGTTAATTTTTTCTGAGCTTCAGTTTCCTTGTCAGCAAAATGGGGATACTTACCTCCTAGGAATGTTTTAGAGGGTCTAGGAGATAAAAGTCTGATGTCTTTGCTAACTCATTATTATTTGGTCATTCCCTGACTCCTCACGGCTTGACACACCTCATTAGTAAATTCAAGCACGAACTCCTGTAGCTGGAAAAGCCGGTTCGGAGAAGGGGAGTAACTCTACCCCTCTTTGACCTTCCCGAGATGTCGACTCCATGCTCTACGTTAAGACAGATCTGCCACGTTCAAGATGGCGTCCTGGATGTGCGTCGCCGGAGATTAGCCCCGGAAATCTCGCGTTAGACGAGACCAACGAGTAGGTTCTCGCGAGAGGGCACGTCAGTCTCGGCCTGGCGTCGTGTGAACAGCTGCTGGTACCGAAGACTGAGGTGGAACCGGAGCGGTGAGGAGTGGGTCGGACGCTGAGGTGGCAGTATTGGGGTTCGCTGGGGCACAGGGAGGCTTAGAGCCCGGACTCGGGGACACGGAAGGTGGCTTAGAGGGTAGTCTTTCGGTCTCACGGTTGCCAGAACTAGGCTGCCGGAAGTGCGCTAAAGGATTTTTCTTCTTCCCGGGAACTGGCGGGGAAACTGAGGCTGGGGTGGGGCTCCTGTCTGGGGGACGCACTGAGGCCGCCGTCTTTTCCTGCAAGAGTAGAAGATGTCGGACAGCGAGGACAGCAACTTCTCCGAGGAGGAGGATAGCGAGCGCAGCAGTGACGGCGAGGAGGCCGAGGTGTGTGGCGGGGACATGGTGGGGAGGCATCGCGTCTGGGACAGCACCAGGGCAGAAAGGCCCCTGTGGGAGCTCAAAGGAGATCAGAACGAGCTCCGGCCTTTGGGAGTTTCCAGGTTGTTGGTAGTGATAGAGAAGTAGGCAAGCCTAAGTCAGGCAGAGGGATAGGTGCGGGGTGGGGGGCAGCAGGGATGCCCCAGGTACAGTGAAATAACAGGTGATGTGTATAAAGGACCTGGCCTATAGCAAGCACTCATTGTTAGCTCTTATACTGGGGTGTGCGCCATCATTTCGGAAATATGTTTTTAGTGCCTGCTGTGTACTAGGCACAGTTCTTTGTCCGGGGGCTGCATCAGTAAACAAAATAGATTTTGAAAGTCTTTGCCCTTGTGGTCATAAATAAACATAACTGATAAGTATATCGTTTAGTAAGGCAGAGGGTACCCTGGAGAAATGTAGAGAAGGGGAATAGGGAGTCTTGGTCAGTTTTAAATAAGGTGAGTCTCAGAGGTGATGCTTGAAAAAAACGTTGTGGGAGGTGAGGGAGTGAGTCATTTGTGGAAGAAAAGTGTTGCAGTAAGGGGAAGCAGCACGTGCGAAGCTGGGAGCATGTCTGCATGTTGAAGAAAGAACAAGGAGTTGAGTTTGGGTGGTCAGAGTGAGTGCAACAAAGAAATAACAGGAGCCAGATCATATAGGATCTTGAAGGTTCTGGTGAGGAGTTCGTGCTGATTGAGTGCGGGAGAGCTGTGAAGTTTTGGAGCGAAGAAGGGGTGTGATCTCATGTTTTGAAAGGGTCACTCTGGCTTTGGGTCTATTGAACGTTACTGTTTCGGGAACCAAATAAACATTTCCTGGGATATATGTGATTTTAAATATTCTGCTATTAACTATTTTCTGCTTTTGCTTGTTTCTGACTTACTTGTTTATTAAGTAAATTTTTTTTTTAAAGATTTATTTATTTATTTGACAGAGATCACAAGTAGGCAGAGAGAGAGTGGGAAGCAGGCTCTCTGCTGAGCAGGAAGCCCGATGCAGGGCTCGATCTCAGGACCCAGAGATCATGACCTGAGCTGAAGGCAGAGGGTTTAACCCACTGAGCCACCCAGGCGCCCCTTACGTAAATGTTTGAGCATCTGCTGCTGTGTTCCAGATTCTTCCAGGTGTTGGCGAGAGTGGAGCCAGGCAAATCTGCTTTCACGGAGTTTACACTTAGTGGGCAACAGTTAACAAACTAATGAAGAGATAACTCGATGATTGTAGATAACTCCTTTAACCTCTGGAAATGTGAATCAGTTTTTTAAAGTTAGTTGCCAACATTTGTAAGGGCTACTTCATGTAGAAATCGTGATTTTTTCTGCTTTTTTGGGAAAGAGAGAGAGGCCAGCAACCTGAGACCCAGCGTTGTTCTGTCCAGCAGGTCCTTGCTCAAGAAGTGTCAGCCTGCTGTGGAATGGGAAATTTTCTTCAATTCTGGTATATATCAGTTGCCATTTATTATCATGCATACCTTATGGAGAATTTTTTTTTTAAAAGATTTATTTATTTATTTATTTATTTGACAGAGATCACAAGTAGGCAGAGAAGCAGGCAGAGAGAGAGGAGGAAGCAGGCTCCCTGCTGAGCAGAGAGCCCGATGCGGGGCTCGATCCCAGAACCCTGGGATCATGACCTGAGCTGAAGGCAGGGGCTTTAACCCACTGAGCCACCCAGGCGCCCCCCCTTATGGAGAATTTAAGTAAAGGAAAGATTTCATGTACTTGTGTCCTGGGAAGTGTCAGATAAAAAGAAAGTACCATGGGTTTCCTTTGAGCTGCCCCACTTACATCTTTTCTTGACCTCTGTAGGCATTTGGTTGTCAATCCTTGTGCCCTGTAGGGAGTCCTCAGCTTCCAATGAAGAATTAGAGGAATTGGGAAGCCATGGTGGGGGTAAAGCAGGTGGGAGGATGCTAGGAAGGGTTTTTGCTTTAAGTAGTAGAACTGGGTTCTTGGTCTCTCTGACTCATGGCCTGAGGGTGCTGCATGTGGTTAAATCCTGGTGTTAATGAGACCAGGATCCCGGGGTCCTTTTCCTGGCCAGGACTTCTGGTTTGCTGTGTGCAAATGTCACTTCCTCAGCACCACACCAGGCTCATGACTCACCTGGCAGGAGGATAGTGAGAGGCCAGCCAGATATGGGACTAGATAGGCTTTTTGGACAGCCAGACGTTAGCATGTCCTTGAAGGACCAGGCTTTGTGGAACGGAGAAGGTAGGGATGGCAGATGATGAGCCCCTGTTGGGGGAATGATCTGTTTCACCATTCTCAGCCCCAGTAACCTGCTCACTCATTCATTGAATGCATGTTCTAGAGTTTCTATCATGTTGGGATCACTGGTTCCCTTATGGAGCTCTCTGTCCTGGGGTGGAGATAGTTTTATATACAGATGTTTCCTTCAGGGGATTGTGAGGATGAACAATGGAAGAGCACATTCAAGCCCCAAGATAATACAAAGATAGTAATGGGAGCCCTCACCTCAGGGATTGGGGAGCCAGGTTTGGAGAGAAGGTTTTGCTGGGACTGAGCCAGTGGAATGATGACAAGGTTCATTGAAATCAGGCTGTGGTCCTGTTGTGGTTTGAGTAGGTAAAATGTGGGACATTGTGGATTAGTCAGGAATATATACCAAATGTCTTTCAATTGTCTTCTCTTCTCATCCCTGGACTGGGTGTTGTTGGGGACCCATCAGTGCCTGAGGTAAACTGGGCCTTGCTCTTAGGGAGCCCAGGTGGTCAAGGCTGTGATGGAGGAAGCTAGAGGATATGCCTGATTTTGCTGGGGTTAGGGGGTAGGCATGACCTCCTGGAAGGGAGGGGGATACTTTGAAGTAAGAGTGAGAGGCAAAGGAGAATAGCTTTTTTGCAGAGGACTAGCGTGAGTGATGGATAGCACCAAGAGAGCTTGGTACAAGTGGCTCAGTGTGCCTGGGACCTAGCATTTGGAAGGAGGAGCCCAAAGAGGCAGGGTGAGAGGGAGAGCAATGGGTAGACTGTGTGCTTCTAGTGTAGGCAGCTAGGAAGTTGGTTCTTTACCTGAGGGCAGTGGAGACCCATGGCCATGTTTGAAACAGACTATAGGGTTGGGGGTGATGGGAGGTGCTTTTAGGTAGAACAAGCCCTTAAACTACATTGATCCATCATGAAGTTATTTGCTGTATAAGTTACGCATCCTGTCTTTTGATTGGATCATGGAGAAAGTTCGACTTTGGTGCCACTGTGCCTTGAACACTTTTCTGAAATTTGCTTGCTTCCTTGTTTTCGGGAGAACAGGCTTTTGACATAGAGCCTGCAGCCTGCAACAGTATCATGCTAGGACTTAATAACATTGTTTTGCTTTTATCTTTTTTTTTTTTTTTTTAAGATTTTATTTATTTATTTGACAGAGATCACAAGTAGGCAGAGAGGCAGGCGGGGGGGGGGGGGGAAGCAGGCTCCCTGCCAAGCAGAAAGCCCAATGCGGGGCTCCATCTGAGGACCCTGAGATCATGACCTGAGCTGAAGGCAGAGGTTTAACCCACTGAGCTACCCAGGCACCCCTGCTTTTATCCTTATGGTTACTTGTTGCTTGTGACAGGCTAACTTTAAAAACGTTTTTACTTCTGAACTATTTCAAAGTACGGAAGAGTTTCTTTGTTAATCTAAATGAAAAGGTGAGTGATTTAGAGAATATATCAGGTAAATGAGTTGTACTGAAGTGAGCTTGGCAAGAGGGCCTGAAGTTATTGAAGAAAAGATTGAAGTTTGGGATCACATTTCCTTTTGTGACTGGTTTGGAAAAAGAGCTTAGAAGTCAAGAGACCAGAAGTGCTGGGCAAGGGGCTAGGTTTTTTGAGAGGGCAGTGTTCTGGCCCAGGCTATGGGCTGTAGGGATGGAGAAGAAGGGACAGATTGAAGGGACAACTTTCCAAAAACAGGCCAAGAGTTTGGTGCCTGTTAGAAGCCAGAGGGAGCCAGCACAGGTCTGGGGGAAGATATTGAGGTCAGTGTAGGGACGTGAAGTGTGTGTAAGGCTTAGAGGACATCTGGGGGAGCCATTTGTGGAGGGTGCTGACACATGGGGGCCTCTAGTTCCAGAAGAGAGTGTGAACTGGAGACAGATGGGGCATCACCTACAGAGACAGGAGCTGAGACTGGGGAAGGTAAAGTGGCCCAGGGGGAGAATGTGTGCAGCGAGAAGCATAGTGGATCCTGAGCTGAAGCCTGGGGATGGAAGCCAGCACTGGAGGGTGAGCAGAGGAAGAGGGGCTTGCAGAGGATCAGCCAGAGCAGTTGGAGAAAAGCCAGGGTAATGTGCTGTGATGGATGCTAAGGGAAGAGCTTTTCTCCAGGGAGGGAGGATCAGTGGTGTGAAGGGTTTTGTAGGTAAGGAGTAAAGATTGTTTATGGAATTAGCAACAAGAGGCAGGCCATGGCCTTGGGGAGCAGTGTAGACTGGAACTAGAGATATAGGAATCATTGTCACAGAGACGCCCACCAGCCAAGGGAGTGGATGTGATGGCCTAGGGAGTTGTAGGGTGGAAAGACATGAGGGTCAAGGACCAAACTTCATGGAGCTACATTTACAGGCCAAGGGGAGGCTATCAAGGAGGTCTAGTGGAGCAGGGGTCTGGGCCAGCTCCCAGGTATCAGTTGGATGGATAACACCCAACCAGTGCTCTCACTGAGATGGGATGGCTAGCAGAGAGGCCCAGCCAAGGGGGCAGGGGAGTGTATGCAGAGCAGGGGGGGTTACGACTAGCCAGGCAGAGGTGGCATCAGATTTGGGGGTGGGGAGGCTTGGTGTCTGGATTTGGGGGTACAGAACCTTGTGCCCCAACCCTACCTGACTCTCCAGGTTGAGGAAGAGCGGCGGAGTGTAGCAGGCAGTGAGAAGGAGGAAGAGCCTGAGGAAGAAGAGGAGGAGGAAGAGGAGGAAGAATATGATGAGGAAGAGGAAGAAGAAGATGACGACCGACCTCCCAAGAAACCCCGCCATGGCGGCTTCATTCTGGACGAGGCTGGTATGTCACCGGCTAGCGAGTGCTGGGCAGAGGCTGGACTTCACCTTCAATTCTATTCCTTGAATGTACTTTTTTTTTTTTCCCCTGTGTTGGTAAATCTCAATGCCATAGTAGTGGGATAGTGCATGGAACCTCCATGCCCCGGCAGCTGGCATCAAGAATTAAGAGCTTAGGACGCCTGGGTGGCTCAGTTGGTTGGACGACTGCCTTCGGCTCAGGTCATGATCCCGGAGTCCCGGGATCGAGTCCCGCATCGGGCTCCCAGCTCCATGGGGAGTCTGCTTCTCCCTCTGACCTTCTCCTCGCTCATGCTCTCTCTCTCTTACTGTCTCTCTCTCAAATGAATAAATAAAATCTTTAAAAAAAAAAAAAAAAAAGAATGTTTAAAGAATTAAGAGCTTAGTACCAGTCTTGTTTTGCTCCTTCCTCCTCACTCCCGCCCACTGCTAGATGATGTCAAAGCCATGTAATTTTGCCCCAAAATATTTCTCTTCATATTCCTAAAACGTCAGTCCTTTCAAAATATGCTGTTAAAATACTGTTAACCTTCCTTTAAAAACCTGAACTCTGAGCTTGTCGTGAAAAGCTCCAATGACCGACATGTAGCCAGGAGAGGGTCGTGGAGGCTGACAGGCCTGGGTCCCTCCTGGCCTGTCTCTGCTCTCTTCTCCATGTGGCCCTGGGTGAGTCGCTGTCCGTCTCTCAGAGCGCCTTTTCCCTTCCACACAGGGGGACAAACAGTCCTTTGCATTCCAGCAGGGATATTTTGAGGATTTGGGGGGCCGAGCATGTAAAGCACATCAAGTAGATGTCTGCCCAAAGTGACATGCCCAGCCCAGAGCAGGTTCTCCAAAATGGGGGTTATCTATTACCATTCTACAGGCCCATGTCATACTTTATATTCTGTAAATTGCTTTTTCTACTTTCAACGATTGTGGAGGAGCACATAACATAGATAACGTAGATTAAATGAGTTAATTCACATAAAGAAAGTTTTCTGAACAGCTTTTGGCACCTCAGTGCTCAGTAAACTTTAGCTGCTATCATCACCATCATCATCCTGGAAATACCCATTTTTTCCTCCAATGGCTACATAGTATTTTTCCATAATCAGGGTTTTTGTTTTGTTTTGTTTTTAAGATTTTATTTTATTTACGAGAGAGAGCTTGAGAAGAGGGAGGGTCAGAGGGAGAAGCAGACTACCTGCTGAGCAGGGAGCCCAGTGCGGGACTCAGTTCTGGGATTCCAGGATCGTGATCTGAGCTGAAGGCAGTCGCTTAACCAACTGAGCCTTCCAGACACCCCTTAATCTGTTTTCTAACCAATGTCTTACTGGATATTGAAGTTTGTGTCTTTCATCACTACAAGCAGCCCTGCTGGGAACACCTTCCTATGTATTTAGACACAAAGACACAAGTTATTACCTAGCCTGGGTGTTCTGAACCTTTTTTGTGCAGTGGCTCCTTTGGTAGTCTGGTGAAGTCTGCAGACCCCTTCGTAGAACCATGATCTGAAATGCTCACGGGAAGAATAACATAGGATTCCAAAGAGAATAATTATACTGAAATACGGGACCTAAATATATATATATATATATATATTTTTTAAAGATTTTATTATTTATTTGACAGAGAGAGATCACAAATAGGCAGAGAGGCGGGCAGAGAGAGGGAGAGAGAGGAGGAAGCAGGCTCCCTGCTGAGCAGAGAGCCCGACGCGGCACTCGATCCCAGGACCCTGAGATCATGACCTGAGCCACCCAGGCGCCCCAAGGGACCTAAATATTTATAGAACGTGTGGGTTTTGTCATGAATGCATTGAAATAACAAGACTTAATAGGGTCTGATAAAAATCTAATTTTGAAGTAGTGATGAGTGCAGATGACATTTTGAGATATCAGCAGCTGTAGTGTGCTGGAAAATACTAGAGTTTACGGCTAACGTTATTATGATATATTTCCATTGTTTGTAATTGACATGAATGTGACTTTTCAATTAGAGATAAGTGAAAATGTATTTTATCTGTCATGGATCCTGAAAATTTTCTACATGCTAAAGTCCTATAAGTCAAACTCCTTGGCAAAGGAGATGCACATGGCTTTAAAGCCTTTCGATGTCTGCAGCCAAATATTGGCCCTGAAAAGGTCCTACCTCCCAGCAGCCATCCGTGAGGGCACTTGCTCCCCACACCCATGTCAAGGAGAGCTACTTGGAATGCCATCGGCCATTTTCATGAGACCTCTTCCCTAAGGGAGAACCAGGGAGCAGATGGGCGGGACATGCTCAGCGTACTCCTGGTCCTCCCCTTAAAGGCTGAGGGGAGGGAGTCCTTTCTTTGAGAAGGGATCTTAGGTAGTAGAAGGGATAACATGCTGTGTGACAGATGTGGACTGCCAGGGACAAGCAGGCACTGGTGGTGGGAGCATGGTTGGGCACTGCATGTGGGAAGGCTATGCGGAGGTGCCCATTGACGTTTAACAGGCAGGGACCCTTTGATCCAGAAGTTCTTTTTTAGGAATTAACCCAGCGATTAAATTCTCAGAGGTGGGTAAAGACACAAGATAGTTGCGGTAGTCCCGTTTTCAGTTGTACTTGTCTGATGACCTAAGTATAGGTTGATGGTAAGGGCCTGGTAAAATGAGTTATGGGGTGGATCGTCTGATAGCAAATGAGGCTTGTGCTCCTGTGGAAGAGCCCCAGGCTGATAGCATTGCTTAGAAAAAGAGGAAGGTACCAAACAGTGTTAAAAAGTTGTACTGGGGCGGTTGGCCGTCGAGGGTTTAGACGCACTTCCCCCATGTGCTCAGGTGATCTTTAGGCAAGAAACTGCTCACAGAGTTGCGTCTGGGGAAGGGGACTGAGTTGGCAGGGGCTAGAAATGGGAGGGAGACTTCCCTGCACACGTAGCCTCTGAACGCTTTGGAGTTTTTCGTCAGCTTTGGAGTTTTTCGTCACGTGCAGGTATCGCTGCTTAGTTTTTTGAGTAATATTCGCTACATACAAAAGAGCATGAGAAACACAGTGAGGAGGTTGGGTGCATGAGCCCTGGAGCTAGTCTGATTCTCCGGGACCAGCTGAGAGGCTGTGGGCCAGTTAGGTCCCCTCTCTGGGCTTCAGAGCCCTTACTGGAAAATCCGAACGGTGCTGGGATCAAGGATTCCGTGAGGAGTCTGTGGCAAGTGCTCCCAGCAGAGCAGGGCAAACGGGATACTCAGTATGCATTAGGGTCACAGGTGTGAAGGAATAATAACAACACCAATAGGTTGTGAATCGTGTCTTTAAAAAAACATATGTATACTGGTCTTAATAGTTTGGAGGGAATTTTCGTTTTTGTTTATTTTGATCTGATTTTTTTTTTTAAGTTTATTTATTTATTTATTTTGTGACCACTACACCCAAGGTGGAGCTTGAACTCTTGACCCCGATATCAGGACTCACACACTCTGCTGACTGAGCCAACTTAGTGTCCCTAATTGGATTATTTAAATGGACTTGTGGGTAGGTTGGGGGTGGGTGGCTTTCAGAGCTAGGTGGAAGTGGATCTGCATGGGGAGACCTATTCCTGTGGCTTAAAGCAGCAGCTCCGTGGCATCCAGGCGAGAGCCTGACCTGTGCTGGCGTCTCTGTGCTGACCTGCAAGGTGCGTGGTTGTCATGCCCACCTCCCAGTGCTGTCTCTCGGGAGCCACGGTCACGAGGTAATCTCTTCTGTGGCTGCCTCCCCGACCACTTGGCTTTCCTGTTGCAGATGTGGACGATGAGTATGAGGATGAGGACCAGTGGGAGGATGGAGCAGAGGACATTCTAGAGAAAGGTGTGTGGGGGCCCCATCTCTGCAAAACTGCTTTGGGGTGTGACCTAGAGGGTCTTGAGAGCCCATCCCCCACCCATGCCCCGCACCCCCCCCCCTCACCTCGCTTCTTTCTGTCGTTGCCAGAGAGACCAGCTCTGTACCCTTTTCCTTTTAGGCCCATGAGTTGGGGGGCGGGGGTTGTGGGTGGTGGGTGTGGTGGGAAGAGGACTCTGGGATCCCAGGGCCCCAGTGAATCCCTTCTGGGGGTTGTAGGGGGTGGGCTCTGTCCCAACGTACCCCCCACTTCCTGGGCCAGTGCCCCCACTTCCCTGTTATTTTCCGTTTTGTGCGCCTCATACATTTCGGCTTCTCCCCCAACCACCTGGTGCCTGGCCTTTACTTTTGATTTTCAACCTTCCTGTGTCCCTCCCTTCCCCTCCCCCCAACCCATTGGTTGATTTCGCTGCTATAATTTGGCTCATACTTTGTCTGCCCTCGCCCACCACCACCACCACCACCACCACCACCACCACCACCTCCTCTTCCTCCAAGTAGAAGAGATTGAAGGTAAGAATCTGGAAACTGTGCTTCCCCGGCCCTTCTCCCATATCCTGACATCTCCTTCCTGCCCACAGCACCCTCCCTCCACCCCTGACCCTGTCTGGCCCTGGGGGCTCTGACTCGTAGAGGGTCCAGAATCAGGGAGTTCTGAGGCCAGGTCTGCAGCCGTTGGCCTGGGGAAGTGTGTATGTGTTTATGTGTACGTGTGAGTGTGGTGGGCAACAGGGATGGGTGGGGTGGGTTGGAGTTCAGGGCGTCCTCAGTGGCTGTGAGATGGGGAATGGCTGGATGCCCCCACCTATTGGGCCCTGTCCCCGAAGTCTTTTTTGTGAGAAGCAGGATTACTGAGCAGGACAGAGTAGCGGGTGAGGGTTGAGAGTTCCTTAGTGAGGTGTCTCCTGCCCCAGGGCCCAACTCCGGCCCTCTTGGCCCCCACCACTTCCTCCAGGCCCCTGCCTTTCATCTCCCCTTATCCTGTTTGTCCATTTTTCTGCAGCCTCCAATATCGATAATGTTGTCCTGGATGAAGACCGTTCTGGGGCTCGCCGCCTACAAAACCTCTGGAGGTAAGTAGGGAGGCGAAAGGGTGAGACTGGCTCCCAGGGGAGATCTGGGGGCAAGTCAGCCCACCCTTCTCTCCACAGCCTTTAATTCATGTTTGCTTTCCCCCTTCACACCCCAGGGATCAGCGAGAGGAAGAACTGGGCGAGTATTACATGAAGAAATATGCCAAGTCATCTGTGGGAGAGACGTAAGGGCGCGGGGGTGGGTGGAGGCGGGTGGTCCCTTTTCCGGAAGGGTCAGGCCTCTAACAGAGCATCACGCCCCTTCCCAACTGCTGTCCTCTCTCCAGGGTATATGGAGGATCCGACGAGCTCTCAGATGACATTACCCAGCAACAGCTGCTCCCAGGAGTCAAGTAAGGGGGGGTGGCCTGGGCTGAGATGGGGGAATCTTGTGTGGTGATGATGTGCATCTGCAGGCACAGAGTGGTTAGTGGTGGGGACTAGTAGCAAGTTGGCACTCGACCTCTTTCTCTTGCTTATGGATGGAAGGAGGGAGAAGGAGAGGTGGGTGGAGGGAGAGGAAGAAGGATGGTGTGGTGATTCAGATCTTTTGTGATGAAGCCATTTCACTGAAGGGCTTCCTTTTCCTCTCCTGTCTAGGGATCCAAATCTGTGGACTGTCAAATGTAAGGTGTGTCCTCTGGGAGGCTGGGGAGTGGGGGAGGTGGCCTTGTCAGAGCTCATGATCTTTTCTGTCCTGGGTCTCCTTGGCCTGTCAGTCTCTTGGTCCTGTCTCTGCCTGGTCATCTCCCATCTCCCAGCCCCCTACCCACCTCTGCTGCCCTTCCTTATTCACTGTCTCCCACCCTGTCTTGCTGCCCATCCCTCTTGTTCTGTACCTCTTCTTCTCCTGTTCTCTCTCTCTCTCTCTCTCTCTCTCGTCTATTTTATCTTTCTTGCCTGGTGACTTTGTCTGCCTTGCTGCTGTCTCATACCCCTTTCGTGTGTCCGTCCTTCATGTCCTCATCTCTCTGAAGTCTGTCTGTCTTTCAGATTGGGGAGGAACGGGCCACAGCCATTTCCTTGATGCGCAAGTTCATTGCCTACCAGTTCACAGACACGGTAAGTCGGGTAGGCAGGCAGCTTGGAAAAAAGAGACAGAGTGAACCCCAAAGGAATGGACAGTGTAGGTCCAAGGGTACTAGGTGCCCATTATGAGCTGCTTTAGCTAAAACTGTCCCTCCCTGGATTGAAGGGCTCTTCAGTGCCCGACAATGTCTTCACTGTCTGCATTCCTGGCAGGGGTCAGCAGCCCCTGAGCCTTTTCTGAGTGAGTTCTGCCTGTTCACCAACCCTTTTTGGCCGCTGTCACCCTTTCACTATTTGGGAGGAGTCCTAGGATGGAACAGTGTGGCTGAGCGGGTCAGGGGACAGGCCTGTCAGGGGGAGAATTCCTTTCTTCTCTCCTTATGCAGTCATTACATATCCACTGAACCCCTACTCTGGACAGGTGTGTGCACTGGGAGGCGCTTTGACCTTGCAGGAGCCCGTTCCGCCCCTTCAGGGCTCACTCGCAGCCCACAATGCATGAAGAGGCTGCATTAAGTTCCCATATCTTTCTTTAGACTGTTGGAGTTTGAATCCTGCCCCTGCTGCGTCCTAGCCCTGTGGCCTTGATCAAGCCACTTCCCTTTTCTGGGTGCCCTGCTTGCCCCTCGGCATCATTAGGATCAGATAGCTCTGGACATGTCTAGCTTTCAGCTGGGACTCGTCTTGTAGCTTGTGTTCAATAAATAGAGTTATTGTCGGAGGCGTAATTGTCAGTTTGGGAACAGGAGCGAGCCCTGGGAAGGGTATACTCAAAACTCAGGAAACAGGGCGTTCCTGCTAACCCTATGGTGGCTGCTGATGCTTTCCCGTACTATGCTCCGTGTTAGGCCGAGTGTACTGCTTTTACCTACTGAGGCAGTGGGTGTGTGTCTGTGGGGCCGAGCGGATAGTTGTAGGATTTGCAGATCATTTGAAGTACACTCAAACCACTATCATGTGTTCTGGGCAGAATTCTAGTACCATCTGAGTTACAACTGATTATTGTTTTTGATGACCAAAGTATGTGCATATTGTAGACGGCCAGACCTCTCTCCCTGAGTCCCAGATTTTAGAAGGAATTACTGTTGGTGTGTGTCTTTCTGGGTTATCTTCTCTGCAAGTCAAAAAATGTCAGGTTTTTTTTTTCTTTTTAAAGAAAATGGTATTACATGGTGTATGTTGCTGAATCCAGTTCTATTTTATTTTTTAATTTTTAAATTATTTATTACTATTATTTTTTTAAGATTTTATTTGACAGAGACAGAGAGAGAGGGGGAACACAAGCAGGGGGAGTGGGAGAGGAAGAAGCAGGCTTTCCACTGAGCAGGGAGCCTGATGTGGGGCTCGATCCCAGGACCCTGGAATCATGACCTGAGCCAAAGGCAGCTGCTTAATGACTGAGCCCCCCAGGCGGCCTGTAGTCTGTAGTTTGTTTGTTTTTTTCTTTCTTTTTAAAGATTTTTTTTATTTAACAGAGAATAAAAGGAGGCAGAGAGGCAGACAGAGAGAGGGGGAAGCAGGCTCCCTATTGAGCAGAGAACCTGATGCAGGGCTCTATCCCAGGACCCTGAACCAAGGCAGACGCTTAACCCACTGAGCCACCAGGCGCCCCCAGTCTGTAGTTTCTTAACGATGCCTGTTTTTCGTATCAGGTTAATATTAGATCCATAGGATGAATTGGGAAACGTTCCTCTTCTAAAAAAGAGTTTGTGAAGGATCGATGTTGTTAAAACATTGGGTAGAGGGCTCCTGGGTGGCTCAGTTGGTTAAGCAAGTGCCTTCGACTCAGGTCATGATCTCAGGGTCCTGGGATCAGAGCCCCAAGGTGGCGGGTGGGGGTGTTGGGGGGGGTCCCTACTCAGCGGGGAGTCTGCTTCTCCCTCTGATCCCTCCCCTCTCATGCATGTGCTCTCTCTCTCTCAAATAAATAAATAAAATCTTTTTAAAAAGTAAATTAAAAAAAATAAAACATTGGGTAGAGGGGCGCCTGGTTCAGTCGGTTAAGTGTCTGCTTTTGGCTCAAGTCATGATCCTAGGGTCCTGGGATTGAGCCCCATGCTGGGTTGCCTTGCTCAGTGGAGAGCCTGCTTCTCCCTCTTCCCCTGCTCCTCCCACCACCGCTCATGCTTTCTCTCTCTTTCTCTCCCTCCCTTGCTCTTACTCTATCTCAAATATATAAAATCCTTTAAAAACTTTAAAAAATTGGGGAGAATTCACCAGTGAAGCTGTCTAGTCCTGGCTCTGTGTGTGTGTATGTGTTGAGATTTTTTCTATTACTAATTCATTATCTTTACTTCTTGTAGGTCTATTCAGATTTTCTATTTCTTTCTGAGTCAGTTTTGGTAATGTACGTCTTTCTACAGAAAACATTGGTTTCATTGAGGTTATCTAATCTGTTGGTGTACACTTCTTCACACTTGCTTCCTAATCCTGTCAGGTTGGTGGTAATGACCTTTCTTCCATTCCTGATTTAGTAATTTGAGTCTTGAGTGACTTGAGTCTCTTGTCTTTTTCTTGGTCAGTCTGGCTAAAGGTTTGTCAAATTTGTTAGTCTTTTCAAAGAACCAGCTTTTGGTTTTGACGGACTTCTCTGTTTTTCTACTCCCTCTCTTTTATTTATTTCTACTCTGTTACTTCTTCGCTTCTGCTTGCTTGGGGTTTAGTTTTCTTTTCCTTTTCTAGTTCTTTCTTTTTTTTTTTTTAAGAGGCGGGAAGGGCCTGAGGGAGAACGAGAGAGAGAATCCCAAGCAGGTTCCATGCCTAGCACGGAGCCTAGCATGGGCCTCGATCCAACAACTTTGAGATCATGACCTGAGTGGGAATGAAGAGTTGGACACTTAACAGACTTAACCTTTTTAGTTTCTTAAAGGTGGAAGTTTAGGTTATTGATGTGAGATTTCTTTCTTTCTTTCTCTTTCTTTCTTTTTTTCTTTCTAGACTTTATTTATTTGAATCAGAGAGTGAGTAAGAGCATGAGCAGGCAGAGGGAGAAGGAGAAGCAGGCTTCTCACTGAGCAGAGTGCCAGATGCGGGGCTGTACTCCAGGACCCTGCTATGACCTGAGCCGAAGGCAGACGCTTAACCAGCTGAGCCACTCAGGCACCCCTAGACATTTTTCTTTTTTACAGCTGTAAATTTACAGCACAGCTCTTTCATATCCCAAAAGTTTTAGTGTTTTGTCTTCATCCATCTCAAAATACTTTCTAATTTCCCTTTATAATTCTTGGGTTTTTTTGTTTTACATATTTTATTTTTAGGGATGCCTGGGTGGCTCAGTGGTTAAGCCTTTACCTTCGGCTCAGGTCATGATCCCCAGGTTCTGGGATCAAGCCCCGTGTTGGCTCCCTTCTCAGTGGGAAGCCTGCTTCTCCCTCTCCCACTCCCTCTTCTTCTGCTGTCTCTCTGTTGACTAAAGAAATAGAATCTTTAAATAAATATAATAAATATAATCTTTAAAATAAATAGAGGGCACCTGGGTGGCTCAGTGGAGTAAAGTGTCTGCCTTCGGCTTGGGTCGTGATCTCAAGGTCCTGGGCGGGGCTCTCTGCTCAGCAGGGAGCCTGCTTCCTCCTCCTCTCTCTGCCTACTTGTGATCTCTGTCTCTGTCAAATAAATGAATAAAATTTTTTAAAAAATAATAAATAGATAGATAGATGATACAGTATTTTATTTTTAAGTAATCTCTGCACCCAGTGTAGGGCTTGAACCCTTAACCCCAAGATTAAGAGTCGCACACTTCACCCATTGAGCCATCCAGGCCCCCTGTAATTCTTAACGTTTGATCCATTGGTTACTTAGTGTATATCCATATAGTTTTGAATTTTCTAAATCTGTTACTGATTTCTAATTTCACTTGCATGTGGTTGGAGAGTGTATCTCATACAATTTCAGTTCTTTTACAGTTGTTGATACTTAAGTTAATGGCCTAACATACGGTTTATCCTGGAGAGTATTAAGTGTGCCATAAGAGTATGCGTACTGGGGGCGCCTGGGTGGCTCAGTGGGTTGGGCCGCTGCCTTCGGCTCGGGTCATGATCTCAGGGTCCTGGGATCGAGTTCCGCATTGGGCTCTCTGCTCAGCGGGGAGCCTGCTTCCTCCTCTCTCTCTCTCTGCCTGCCTCTCTGCCTGCTTGTGATCTCTCTCTGTCAAATAAATAAATGAAATCTTTAAAAAAAAAAAAAAGAGTATGCATACTGGTGATGTTCAATAGAGTTTTGTCTGTAGATGCATGTGCAGTCTAGTCGGTTTATAGGGTTCCTCCAGTGCTCTGTTTCCTTGTTGATCTTCTGTCTAGTCCTGTCTATTTTTGAAAGTGGGGTCTTGTCCCCAGTTATTACTAGTGAACTGTCAGTTTCTCCTTTTATTTCTGTTGCTTTTTTGCCTTTTGTTTTTTGAGCTTCTGTTGTTACGTTCATATGTATTTGTAGTTCTTGTATCTTCTTGAATGATTGAACGGTTTATCAGTATAAATGTCCTTTTTTATCTCTGGTAGCTTTTGTCTTAAAATGTGTTCTGTTTGCTGTTAGTGTACTTATTCCAGTTCTCTTCCATCCATTTATTTTTTCACGTAGTATACACTGTTTACCTTTCCTTCTTTCTTTTTTTTTTTTTCCCCTTTAAAGACAGCATGCTTGCCAGGAGGGTGGGGAGAGGGGCAAAGGGAGAGAGAGAATCTCAGGCAGGCTTCGCACCTAGTGTGGAGTCCAACGCAGGGCTCGATCTCACAGCCCTGAGATCATGACCTGAGCCGGTATCAAGAGTCAGACACTTAACCGACTGAGCTGCCCAGGTGCCCCTGTGTTGGTTACCTTTCCATGTCACTACATACAGATTCATTAGTTTGTAAGTTCTACGTTATATTTCATGGAGTGGTTATGCTGTAGTTTAACAGTTCCCTCTTGAGGACATTTACAAATGTCCAGTCTTGTTTGTTTGCTGTAATCAGTAACTCTGCCACGGACATCCTTGTGTCTGGTCATTGCACGGATGTTTCTGTGGGATAAATTCCTGGAAGAGCGGGCACTGTTATGGCAGCTGTCACTGTTCGTGGCACTACTGTCTCACTCTCTCTTGCCATGGGCTCGGCCCTGCAGCCCCTGCAGATTAAGTCAGTGGTGGCGCCGGAGCACGTGAAGGGCTACATCTACGTGGAGGCCTACAAGCAGACGCATGTGAAGCAGGCCATCGAGGGTGTGGGCAACCTGCGGCTCGGCTACTGGAACCAACAGATGGTGCCCATCAAGGAGATGACAGACGTGCTCAAAGTTGTGAAGGAGGTGGCCAACCTGAAGCCAAAATCCTGGGTCCGCCTCAAGAGGGGCATCTATAAGGACGACATCGCCCAGGTGCTAGGGCTGGGGGCAGGGCAGGGAGGCTGAGGAGCCAGGGCTTGCTGCTGTCACACTCCTGCTCTCCTGTGCCCCTCCCTTTTCATTGAAATGGATGAACATCTTCTGTGCATCTTCAAAGCACAGGGAGTAAGATCTGAAGGAGGTGAGGGAGGGAGCCTTGTAGGATTCTTGGGGAAGAGAGTTGCAGTGGAAGGAACAGCATGCACATAGGTCTGCCCTAGCTGAAGCAGAGTGCCCCAGAGTGAGAGTAACAGGAGGAGGGCCCAGGGAGGGGACTGTGCCTGTGGCCTGTCATAGGGCTTTGGCTTCTACTAGAGGTGGAGGGATGTGGCGGGACTTGGATTTTAATAGGATTGCTCTGACAGCTTCTTGGAGGATAGATACCTGGTTCTCAGGCAGGGACAGTATTGCCCACAGGGCACTGTTCTTGGTTGTGTCAATTGAGGAGCGAGTTGTTCAGCATCTAGTGGATAGAAGCCAGGATTGATGCTACTGTCCTGCAGTGTAGGGAACAGCACCCTGCAATAAAGAATTACCTAACCGTCAAACCCTGGGCTGGACTGGATGGGGCCACAGGAGCATGGAGACCAGCGAGGAGACCACTGCCATAGTCCTGGCGGCAGGTGATGGTGGGGCAGGCCCAGGGTGGCAGCAGGGAGGAGGAGGAGGATGAGGTTAGTTTCTGAAGACAGAGCTGACAGGGGTTGGTAGCACGATGGAGATGGATGGAAGAGTAAGAGGGAGCCAAGAATGACTCCCAGGCTGTGTGCCAGAGCAGAAGGAATGATGGAGTGGGAGAAGACCGGGCAAGGAGCAGACTTGGGAGCCAGCAGGAGGTTGTTTGTGGTTGTGCTAGACTTCAGGGGCCTTTCGGATGTCCGTGGAGAGGTGTCAAGCAAGTAGTAGGTATTTTGCTTCTGAGCTGAGGGGAGACAGGCTAGAGAATAGGCAGGGAGTTCTCGGGAGTGTGATTTCTTCCCCATCACCCGCTTTCCTGCCTTTCCTGTGTCTGGGATGGGGGAGGGAAGACGAGGGCCCTCCTGACCACCCCCCTCTCCTCAGGTGGATTATGTGGAGCCCAGCCAAAACACCATCTCCTTGAAGATGATCCCCCGCATTGACTACGACCGCATCAAGGCCCGCATGAGCTTGGTACCAGGGGGACACCCTGTGGCCCATGGGCGGGGAGCATGCCTGATCCTTGCTGGTGGCCGAGCCCTCCTCCTCCACCCTTCCCACCCGCGCCCTCTTTCCTCCACAGAAAGACTGGTTTGCCAAAAGGAAGAAGTTTAAGCGGCCTCCACAGAGGCTGTTTGACGCTGAGAAGATCAGGTGAGTGTCCTAGGGCCTGGCTGGGTGAGGTCCCCTGAGCTGTGACGCAGAGTGTGCCTCCGGGCTCCCCTGCAGGGTTGGGCCCCCTGACCCATCCTTGGTTTACTTTGTGACTGGTCAGCTTGGCAGCATCACCTCAGCTGAGTTACTGAACATCCTGGGCCTCAGGCTCCTCTGCTATAACCACCAACAGGGATGCCCCCTGCCTCTTGGGATTGTCATGAGTGTCAGATGAGTTAATGTGCACGTGTACCCCGAGTAGCACTTGGCCCCAGTATCAGGGACGGCAATTGCATCCCTCGGCATGTCGGGCTATGTGAGGTCTCTTTTCCTGACATCCTCATGCCTGGACAGTGGAGACAGGGCTGCAGAGCCCTTTCCCATCAGGGGGTGTCCCTCACCCTCCCCAGATGGAGGGAGCTTTGGAGCAGCCCAAGGACCCCAGTGTTCCAGGGCTAACCAGAAGGCTCCTGATGGGGAGGCCGGGTGACGAGGAGACGGAGGAACGTGAACCACTGGTCCTGTTCTAGAACTCCCTGTCAGCCACCAGATGGTTTTTCATGCCTTTAAAGGGGAATTATAGAACACCTTTTGAGCTGCACCCCAGGACTTGGCTATTACTTCACATGCCTGAATTGGACCCTCTCACCCCCCTGCTTTCCACTTGACCAGACCTTCTTATTGAGTGCCCGGCCCCGCCCACAGAGCTTGTTCTGGCCTCTGCCAAACTCAGCACACCGAGAAGAGGATCAAGTGGCAGGAAGAGCTCGCCGTGCTCCCCCACACTCCCTTTTTGGGAGTGGGGCAGGCTTTCCCTTCTCACTGTAGAAGTGTGGGCCAGAACTGAATGTTGCCCACCCACATGCAGGGCCGGGAGAGTTAGAGCAGAGGCTTGGGAGTCCCAGCCCCCGAATTCGAATCCAGACTCAGACCACCCTAGCCAGGAAGTGTGCCCCATGCGTGCTTCACTCCCTCATTTCCTTGGGAAATGCAGGGCATGTGAGTGACGTCACAGGCTTTGGGGGCAGTCTGAAAGGCGCATGGCCCGGTCAGGCTCAGGCTGAGTGCTCCATGCGTGATAACCATTGACATGGTCCAATATTGTGTCGAGCTAGTATTTCACCAAGTGCCTCTGGTGTGCAGGCTGCTGCTCTGGGGGACTAGCAGTGAGTGGAAACGGTGAGACTCCTGCCCTTTGGGAGTGGCTGTTCTGGTCAGGGAGATGCATCAGATGGTAGCTCGTCGGAGGGTGAGCTGCGCTGTGCTGAGGTCACACAGGAGAGAGTGCAGGGAGTGCAGGGACAGGGCACTCGGCTAGTAGGGCACGCAGTGGGGCGGGATGGGCAGCGGTCCTGTGATCCTTCCCCCTCTGCCAGCAAAGGAGCCTGAGGCTTAGCAAGATTCTCTCCTTAGTCCCCCTCCCCATCTTCTCTCCCCCACAAAATCCCAGGTCCCTTGGCGGCGATGTTGCCTCCGACGGTGACTTCCTCATCTTCGAGGGGAACCGTTACAGCCGGAAGGGCTTTCTCTTCAAGAGCTTTGCCATGTCTGCTGTGGTGAGGGTCCCGAGGGGCATCTTGCTTACCATGCTGGGGAGCCGGGAGGCCAGGCTTTCTCTCCCTCCTTCAGTCCAGGCCCCAGAGCAGGGGGTTATCGGGGTCTGTCCTGGACAGTCTTGCGAGTCAGGAGTGTAGGAGTGTCCCTGTGGATATAAATCTCACCATATAGCTCCCTTGGCTGGGCTGTGACACAGACCTTCGTCTACTTTCTCTTCTTCCCCTTGTCTTTTGGGGCTCAGATCACGGAGGGTGTGAAGCCCACGCTCTCTGAGCTGGAGAAGTTTGAGGACCAGCCGGAGGGTATTGACCTTGAGGTCGTGACTGAGAGCACAGGTATTTGGTCTCTGGCAGTAATTCAGGCCAAAGAGGAGGGGGCGGCTCATGGCGGGCACCCTGCAAGTCAGCCATGCACCTGCCCCTGCAGGGAAGGAGAGGGAGCACAACTTCCAGCCTGGGGACAACGTGGAGGTGTGTGAGGGTGAACTCATCAACCTGCAGGGCAAGATTCTCAGCGTGGACGGCAACAAGATCACCATCATGCCCAAGCACGAGGACCTCAAGGTGGGCGCCCTGCTGCCTATATGTATGGGTCGGGTTGAGAGCAAGGTGTAGTCTGGAGTAATCTGAGGGGGCTGCCTGGTTTGTGTTTGCTGTAAGGGTTCATGTGTCTGGGTCTTTGTGTCCGTGTGAGGGTTTGTCCAGGCTAGCTAGCATGGTGTGTCCGGGGTGAGGCTTTCACCGGCTAGGTCTGAGGAAGTGTCTTGGGGACCACCTTTCTGTGTGTGGAGTAAAGGGTTGTCCAGGCTAATACCACAAGTCTGAAGTGAGCTGTCTCTGGGGCAGTCTGAGGGTTGTCCAGGCAGCCTACAGGAGTCTGTGGTTGGGTGCTGAGCCTAGAGTGGGTCTTGGGAAGGTTTTCTGAGAATATGAGTGGCTTCTGGAAACGGCGAGGCAGGCAGGCTGTGGTGGCCTCCCTTCCCCGCTCAGCTTCCCCACACCCGGTCCCCAGGACATGCTGGAGTTCCCAGCCCAGGAACTTCGGAAGTACTTTAAAATGGGGGACCATGTGAAGGTGATTGCTGGCCGATTTGAGGGTGACACAGGTCTCATTGTGCGAGTGGAAGAGAACTTCGTCATCCTCTTCTCTGACCTCACCATGCATGAGGTAGGTGGGGGGAGGGGAAGCAGCGTGGAATGTGCCAGGAGGAGACCCAGGCTGAGGAGCTACTGGGACCCTGCTTCACCCCTTTCCTGTTTCCCATAGCTGAAGGTGCTTCCCCGGGACCTGCAGCTCTGCTCAGAGACGGCATCGGGCGTGGATGTGGGGGGCCAGCATGAGTGGGGGGAGCTGGTGCAGCTGGACCCCCAGACCGTGGGTGTCATCGTGCGACTGGAGCGGGAGACCTTCCAGGTGTGTGTGTTGCACTCAGTGGCGGGGCTTCCTTATAGGGGTCTCCCTCTCCCTTGAGCTCCTCTTATCCTGGGAGGTGGTGGAGTATGGTAGCCATGAACCCAGACTGCTTTGGGGGGCCGATCAGGGCTGTCAGCCCAGGTTGGCTCTGTGGTGTTGGGTAAGTGGCAGGTCATTGACTCTCTCCATGCATGTTTCGCACCCTGTAAAACAGAAATAATAGTAGCATGCACTTCATTTGTTATGACTGAGGCCCTGAGATCAAATATGTAAACCTAGATGCTTGCTCAGGGCTGGGGACTGCAGGTGCCCTCCTCCCCTCCACCCATACCCAGTGCTCATGGGAGTCAGAGCCTAATGCTTAGGACCCTGGACTTTGATTCATACCTGGGGCCTATTGCTCCATGCTGTGTGATGCTGGGCTAGTGACTCACCCTCTCTTGGCCTGAGAGTCCCCCCGCCATGTAAAATGGGAATCATGGGGGCGCCTTGGTGGCTCAGTGGGTTAAAGCCTCTGCTTTGGCTCAGGTTATGATCCCAGGGTCCTGGGATCAAGCCCCGCATCGGGCTTTCTGCTCCTCGGGGAGCCTGCTTCCTCCTCTCTCTCTCTCTGCCTGCCTCTCTGTCTACTTGGGATCTCTGTCTGTCAAGAAAATAAATAAAATCTTTAAAAAAAAAAAAAATGGGAATCATGACCACAGCCATCTCAGAGAGAAGTTTTGAGGCTTCAGTGAAATATTGTGTGAAGAATTTAGTAGGGGGTCTGGCACACAGTGATGGGTAAACATTATGTTAACATCTACTTCTCCACCCATTTCTCAGATCCCTGATGCTTAGTCGGGATGGACTGTCTTCCCGAAAGGCATTTTGGAATGACTCGGAACATTTTTGTTTGACCCAGTGCCTGGGCGGTGGTGCCCTGAGACTGCCAGGGAGTTTGGACTTCTGCAGAGCTTGGGATGGTCTTCCGCAAGGAAGAATCGTCCCACCTTAGGGAAGCCCTGCTCCACGTCACGCCTTTGTACTCTCATGGCTCAGCATCCCCCTCTCCATCTGTAGGTGCTGAACATGTATGGGAAGGTGGTGACTGTCAGGCATCAGGCTGTGACCCGGAAGAAGGACAACCGCTTTGCCGTGGCCCTGGACTCAGAACAGAATAACATCCATGTGAAGGACATCGTCAAGGTCATTGACGGCCCCCACTCAGTGAGTATAAGGTCCCGCCCATCGGCCCTGCTTGAAACTACAAGAGTGGGCCACAGCCCTAAGAGTGACCATCCTTTCCCCATCCAGGGCCGGGAGGGCGAAATTCGCCATCTCTTCCGCAGCTTCGCCTTCCTGCACTGCAAGAAACTGGTGGAGAACGGGGGCATGTTTGTCTGCAAGACCCGCCACCTCGTCCTGGCAGGGGGCTCCAAGGTAAGGCGGGTGTAGTTCCTGGCCCTTGGGTTCCTGGCCTTCCCTGGCCCTAGCAGCAACGAGAATGGGCTTGTTGGGGATTAGGAGGGCACGTGTCAGGCTCAGGTCCGTACCAGAGTTTACTGAGATTCCAAACTTTTTACCAAATCATTCATCCATTCAGTTTTTTTGAGCACCTAACAGGTGCCTTGCCACTGGAGATACACCAGCGAATAAGGCGAACATGTGTGTGCTTCTAGAGCTGCTAGCCGCAGATGAGCAGATCAGTAAATACAGATGTAGTGCCTATGAGGCTAGGACAAGCACCATGAAGGAGAGTAGAACAGAATAGGGAGAGAATTGTTGGGGGGGGGGGGTGCTGCCTTAGAGGGAGAAGGTTCAGGAAAGGCCTCCTTGAGATGACACCCGAGCACAGACCTGAACAAAGGGACCCAGAGCTATGAATGTTTCTGGGGAGCAGCAAATGTAGATGAGGTGGGACGCGTGGGAAGGCTGCACAGAAGCAGTCATCAGGAAATGAGGCCCAGACTCTGGGGAGCTGGGAGCAGGAGCTGGTCCTCAGAGTCCTACGCACGGGGTGAGGAATTCTTCAGACTCCAGCCAGGAGAGGACCGGGCCTCTTGATTGACAGTGGCATGGAGGTGGCAGTTTCCCCAAAGGGAAATTGAGGCATTTCCTCAATCCCTCCAGTGAGGGATGGCCTCCAGGCCAGTTCAGGCAGGAGCTGTTCCCAAATGGAGGCAGGTAGTGGCCTGGGGGAGCCATCCCTCAGGCTCCTGCCTGCCCATTCAGTGCTCATCCCTTCCTTAGCCCCGAGATGTGACCAACTTCACAGTGGGCGGCTTTGCCCCCATGAGCCCTCGGATCAGCAGTCCCATGCACCCTAGCGCTGGAGGTGAGAGCGAGTGGGCAGGGGTGGGGCTGGGGACTGGGGGAGGGAGATAATTCAGCCCATACTCTCTGGGTGCCTGCTCCACTGGCCTGGCCATGATGGGGTTCTCGGCTCACAGTGACCAGGATCCTCCCCCTGCCCCGCAGCTCCCAGTGGCAGCCAGGGCAGTCATGGCAGTGCAGGCTGCCCAGAGGAAGCTCTTAAACCCGGGGTGTGCCTTGGGGTAGTCAAGCTGGGGGAGAGGAGGCTTGAGGGTGCTCTGTCTGTAGACACAGCATGTAGGGGAGGACATGGCTTTGGGAACTGGTGATGTTATCCTTCTTCCCTAGGTCAGCGTGGTGGCTTTGGCAGCCCCGGTGGCGGCAGCGGAGGCATGAGCAGGGGCCGGGGGCGGAGAGACAACGAGCTCATAGGGCAGACCGTTCGCATCTCCCAGGGGCCCTACAAAGGTGACCTTGAGGGCCATGTGGGAGGCCTAAGGAGGGGCATGGCGGGGCACCCCACCCAGCCTGACTTCTTGGCTCTCACCAGGCTACATTGGTGTGGTGAAGGATGCCACTGAGTCCACAGCCCGCGTGGAGCTGCACTCCACCTGCCAGACCATCTCTGTGGACCGTCAGCGGCTCACCACGGTGTACGCACCGGGGCAGCGTGGGGCCGGGAGTGGGGGTTGTTAGGTGGCTAGAGGTTTCTCCTCACCCCACTGGTTCTCTGTGTCCACAGGGGCTCGCGGCGCCCGGGAGGCATGACCTCCACTTACGGGCGGACGCCCATGTACGGCTCCCAGACGCCCATGTACGGCTCTGGCTCCCGCACACCCATGTATGGCTCTCAGACACCTCTCCAGGATGGTGAGCTTGCCCGGGGACAGGGATGAGGGGTGATGTGGCGTGGCCTAGAGACAGGGCATAACAGACGAACACCTCTCTCCCACTCTCCCGTTTTAGGCAGCCGCACCCCGCATTACGGTTCACAGACACCCCTGCATGATGGCAGCCGTACTCCTGCTCAGAGTGGGGCGTGGGACCCCAACAATCCCAACACGCCATCCCGGTGAGGATTGGGGAGTGGGGACAGGGTTACCTGAGCCCGTGTGTGTGTGCAAGTGGTTATGTCGGGTGTCTGCGGGATGGAGGGGTCTGAATGGCCCTCCCTGAATTCTCTGCTCCCCGCCTGGGGCTGCTTATGTGCGAATTGGTGGTTGGGACTGGGGCTGGGGATCAGATAGTGTCCAGTCCCCACCAGAGTAGCCTGCTGTGGTTAAGTCCTGGGCTCCTAGACAGATTTGTGCAATTGAAGTCGTGTGACCAGTTTCGTGACCTTGGGCTGCAGCATTGTCTCTGCCTCCCAGTCTGAGCTGTGAAATGGAAGCCTCTGGACGGGGCTGTTGTGAGGTGTCCAGTGCTGTTCTGGAAGCATTTGCTGCATCGCTGTGATCACCGCAGTCATTCTCAACAGACTTCTTTCTCCAACAGGGCAGAGGAAGAATATGAGTATGCCTTCGACGACGAGCCCACCCCATCCCCACAGGCCTATGGGGGCACCCCTAATCCCCAAACACCTGGCTATCCCGACCCCTCATCCCCACAGGTCAACCCTCAGTACAACCCACAGACGCCAGGGACGCCAGCCATGTGAGTCCACTGGGGCTGACCCTAATTAGACCTTGCCCCGACCCTCCCCACTGCCATTACCTTCTTCTCTTCAACACCATCTCCAGCAAGTGCCCCTTTCTGTCTCTGACTCTCCAGGTACAACACAGACCAGTTCTCCCCCTATGCTGCCCCCTCTCCTCAAGGCTCCTACCAGCCCAGCCCCAGCCCCCAGAGCTACCACCAGGTGGCACCAAGCCCAGCAGGGTACCAGAACACCCACTCTCCGGCCAGCTACCACCCCACACCCTCCCCCATGGCCTATCAGGTATGGACCAGCTTGCATGTCCTTAAGGGCGGTGGGCTACAGTGGGCCAGGGTGGTGCATTGGTTGGTTCAGCTGTCAACTGTTGGTTTCGGCTCAGGTTGTGATCTCAGGGTCTTGAGACTGACTAAGTAAGCCCTGTGTCAGGCTCCAAACTCAGCGGGGAAGTCTGCTAAAGTTTCTTTCCCTTCCTCTGCCCCTCCCTGCACTTGAATGCTCACTCTCTCTCATTTTCTAAAATATATCTTTAAAAAAGGGGGGAGATGGGTTAGAATGGGCCTTGAGTCTGTGGGGACAGCCAAGCTAGATGACCTAATTCCAACGACGCTGTCCCCCTTTCACTCATAGGCCAGCCCGAGCCCGAGCCCTGTTGGCTACAGTCCGATGACACCCGGAGCCCCTTCCCCTGGGGGCTACAACCCGCACACACCAGGCTCAGGCATTGAGCAGAACTCCAGCGACTGGGTAACCACAGACATCCAGGTGAAGGTGCGGGACACCTACCTGGATACGCAGGTGGTGGGGCAGACAGGAGTCATCCGCAGCGTCACAGTAAGTGGGGCCCAGGCTGGTGGGTGGGTAGTTGTCCTCTCCTTTGGGATCCCCAATCTCTGTGGCCACTGGGTTTCTGTTTTTAATCACCTAACCACATTCTCCAGTATCTGTTTATAACTGGAAAAGTGGGTGTGGTAGGGCCAGCCTGCAGGCCCCACAGGGCATAGCTGGGGCCTTCCCAGCCTGGAGCAGTGACTGGCACCCAGGGACTAGGTTACTCTTTAACATAGTCCTCTGAGACCAGTTCCGTAACAGGGACTGTGTGTTCTGCCAGGCACCCCACCCCTGCTGCAGCATTACTGGCCTTTCCATTCTTTACTGTCACCAAGTTCTCTGTAGCCTCAGGGCCTTTGCTCATCACTTTCCTCTGGCTAGGATGCTCTTCCTTCTTAGAACTCTTACTAGTAAACTGCTAATCATCCTTCAGGGAAACCTTTTGAAGTATCTCCATGTAATTGTAACTCCATGTAATTTTTTTCATGTTACTTACCTGCTGCCTAAAAGCTTAAAGTTGACTCAGGGCTGATTCTTTGATTACTAAGCCTGTGTTTTGTTCCTAAGTAAGTAGCCTTTGTTCCTAGATGAGGGACCAAGAAAGAGTGTGCTGGCCTTCCAGTAAATATTATTTGAATTAAACACCAGGGACCAAGACAGCTCCAGGTCCTGCCGTCACATAGCTCACATTCTGGTTGAGGAGGCAGACATGTCCCTAAAGAAAGAGAGCCTGAGTGACCAGAGCTGGGACAGGGGAAGCCCCAAGGGCAAAAGGAGCTATGGGAACCTAGAGGAGGCACCTTTACTTAACTTTGGAGGGGCTTGCGAGCTGCTTCCTGGAGAATGAGGTGTCTGCACCAAGACCTGAAGAACGAATAGGAGTAACCCGAGAGAAGTGGCTGGGGAGGGGCTCAGTGTGTCCCAAAAAGGGGGACACACACTCAGGACACACTGAGGCCTGGTGGTGAGGGAAAGCCTGGCACATGTGGGGAGCTGAAGTATGTTCATTGTGGCTGAAACATAGCCTAAGGGGAAGGTGAGTGACAAGGCCAGAGAAGGGACTGGGCCAGGTCACGTGGCAGACTGGGGACCTTGGACTGTGTCCTGAGGAAGCTAAGCAGGCAGAAAACTGTGGGATCAGGTCTGTGGTTTGGAATTAATTCACCATGTTGCTGTAGCAGGGATGGACTAGGGAGGTGAGACAGAGGGCTGTGAGCCCTGGGGGGAGGTCAGCCCGCCCTGTGAGGCTGTGAGGAAGAGAGGAGAGAGGTGGCAGAGACCCTCAGGAGGCAAAATGAACACATGTCAGAGCTGGAGGTTGTTGGTGGAAGAGCTGACCAACATGAGGCCAGAGCTCCGGGCAGGCACTAGGGAGTATGAGGACATCCCTGAGATAACGGACGGGCCCAGGGGAGGAAAGATGAGGCCCGCATGGGGACTTGAAGAGTCAGGTGCCTGAGCAGCAGTCTCTTTTGGTCTGAGTCAGCTTCATTATGGTGCTTCCCATGCTGGCCTGGTCAGGCTGTGTCCCCACACACCACAGGCCCAGGAACCAGGCCTAGCTTTTGGGCTCTCCTGCCCGCGTCACCTTGGGAAAGCGACTTGTTGGAATGAGCCCTGAGCCCATGCCCCCTGAATGTGGGCAGCAGTCCTACACTGGAAACAGGCCAGACTGACCGGGCTGTCCCTGCCTACAGGGAGGCATGTGCTCTGTGTACCTAAAGGACAGTGAGAAGGTGGTCAGCATCTCCAGCGAGCACTTGGAGCCCATCACCCCCACCAAGAACAACAAGGTAATGAGGGGCCAGGAGACGGGGGGGCCTGGGGCTGCTGATGCAGAGCCTGACCCTGTGTCCCTCCACCCAGGTGAAGGTGATCCTGGGTGAGGACCGGGAAGCCACAGGGGTCCTGTTGAGCATCGATGGTGAGGACGGCATCGTCCGCATGGACCTTGACGAGCAGCTCAAGATCCTCAATCTCCGCTTCCTGGGGAAGCTCCTGGAGGCCTGAGAAGTGCAGGGTGGGCAGACCTTGGTGGATACCTGGCAGGCAGGGAGCGTCCCTTCTAACTTCCCTGGCCCTCCGCTGTGACGCAGGGTCTGGGGCCCGGACCAGGGCTAATGTGGTTGTTCAGGACTTCCTTTATTTTCCTTTCTGGGTTCCTGTCTCCCTCTCTGGTGTTCATGGGAATCAGAGTAGAGTCTGCAGGAGGGTCCCCACCTTCTGCACCCTCCCTTCCACAGCTTGCTTTTGTGTTATGGTCTTTCAATAAAAAGCTGTTTGGTCAAAAGTGTGTGTGTGTGTGTGTGTGTGTGTTTCGTAAGTGGGGTCATTTGCAGACCCCACTTACTTCCTCTGTGTGTGTGTGTGTGTGTGTTTCGTAAGTGGGGTCATTTGCAGACCCCACTTACTTCCTGTGTGTGTGTGTTTCGTAAGTGGGGTCATTTGCAGACCCCACTTACTTCCTGAGCAAATAACTGGATGGTACCTAAGCCTCAGTTTCCCCATCTAGAAAATGATACTGCCCATGCCAGAGGGCTCTTCAGGATGAATGTATGAGACACTGGAAAGAGATTATTAGGACAGAGCCTGCCTGTGATTGAAGTTTCATCTCTTTCTCAGTTATGTGAAGTGAAAATCCGTAACTCTCCAGGAAAACCTGAATTCCCCCTATGGTGCAGGATACCACACCTGACGGTTCTCTCTCTGGAGCCCACAAACCAGTGACACCAGAATTGCTGTGGCCTGTCTCATGGCTTGGGGATGGAGATGGGGAGCAAGGTAGAGAATGGGGCTTGTTAGTACCTTGACCTTTCTTACCCGACAAATGTCTTCTTTAAAAAATAAATGCAATATCAAATGTATTATAAAATACTTCAGATATTCAAAAAAGAAATTACAACACCCGGAACACCCATGTCCACCACCACCAGCTTAGGAAACAGTACGTAGCAGATAGGACCCACTTGAAGCAGCAGCCCCAGTCCATTTCGCTCCACCAGGGAATGCTCAGAAGCCTGACCTCAGTATTTATCCCTAAATGTCACGTGGTCGTCTTTCCATGTTTTGTTCCAAGTTTACATAAGCCTTATCTTACTTTTCTCGACGTAAGGAGGGAGATTCTTCATGGCTACCTATACCCGGCTGAGGCCTCGCTGAAATGGCTGGCTTTCCATACCCTTTCTTAGAAGCTCATGGGAGGAGGAGCAAAAAAGAGCTCTGAGAACTGGAGAGAAGGCTGATTCGGCCTCCAGGCTCCACGTGGGGGAAGAGTTCGGGAAGGGCTGGCTTTCGGTCCGCTTCCTGGACAGCCCCCCTCGGGGCAGGCTAGACGGACTAGCTCGCGGGTTTTCGCTTTCAGGACACCATCCGCAGCCACAGGGTCCCTACGCGGTGGCCTTAGTCTCACCCCCGGACACTGGGTGTGCCGCCCGGTGCCGCCGCAGGGGCCGGGGAGCGCTCCACGGCCCGAAGGAGGCGTGAGGTCGTCGGACTCCAAACCGGTCCGCGCACCGGGTCCGCCCGAGCCTGGCACGCCCGCAGCTCTTTGTCTCTCTCGGGCTCCCGTCCGCCCGCCCCACCCCTGCGCCCCCATTGGCCAGGGCTCGGGCCCGGGCTCCGAGAGGACGGAGCGAGTGGGCGGGGCCGCGTGGCGTCAGGGCAAGATGGCGGCCTCGGCGGCGCTGTTCCTCCGCTTGCGGAGCGAGCTCCGGCTCGGCGCGCGGGGGCTGTGCGCGAGGCTGGCGACACCGCCCCCCCGGACCCCGGACCAGGTGAGCCGAACGGGGGTAGCCCCCGAGTGCGGGGGCCCCTTTCTGGCGTTCCGGGCGGACCGCCGCCGCGCGAAGGCTCTGGGACGCAACACCTCAGGGTGCTGAATGGAATGCCGCACGCGTTTCGGGGCGCTTCTCTGCCTCCCGGGGTGGAAAGCGCTTTCCTCCCCTACAGAGCTAGGTGCTGAGGGCTGAAGTGCGTCCTCTGAACGCCACTTTCTCTGGACCCCACGTGGGTGCAGGGGGGAAGGTAGGTCACCTGTGTCCCCTCTCAGTGACCTCTCAGGTAATACTTGAGGGGAAGGGCCTGGGATGCTGGGGTCCCATTCTGGCCTTGGGGGTATTTCCCCGCGGTGGTGGTGTTGGTGATGATGAGGTAGATATGCGAGCTTCTAATCTCACCCTGCCTCCACGTTGACAGAGATCCAGCCATTCTGACCTCACTTCGTGCCCTTACTTCCCCAGGCAAGCCAGTGCCCCTCTGTCCCTGCTCCCATCCCTTCCCCTCGCTACCCGCTACTGTGAGCCCTAGGCATCCGAATGTTTTAACTACCCGTCCCATCCCCTTTTGTGCCCTCCATTGCCTGCTCCCAGCATCCCAGTGTCCAGCTAGTCTGCCTGATTTCATTTCCCTGCCCTACAGGATCCTAGGCACCTGGCCTATCAACTCTTGAACCTCTGGGATCCTGGCCCCGGACAGTCTAGTTTTGACTCTTCTAAGAGACCCAATCTCCTGGTTGCTCCTCCAGAGACACAACACTCTGAGGCTATGTGGGTGTCTGTTTCCTGGCTCCCGACCTTGAGCCTTCTACTAGGGTACCAGAGTCATCCTGCCCTTTCTCATTTCTCTCTGGGCTAACCTATCTCCTCTCAATTGCAGGCCACGGAAATTGGGAGCCGCACGGGCACCAAGGCCCAGGCTCAGGGGCCACAGCAGCAGCGGGACACAGAGGGTCCCAGCTACGCCAAAAAAGTCGCACTCTGGCTTGCTGGGCTGCTGGGGGCCGGTGGGACTGTGAGCGTCATCTATATCTTTGGTGAGAGACATATGCCTGTTTCTTAGTTTTGTTCCTTTGGCCCTCTCTTTTGCAGAGAGGCCCTTTCCCCTAAGGGTTTGACCCATTTCCTGGATCCTCCCTCATTAAGGCCGCCAACTAGAATATCTACCTTGGAAACGGGAGATCTTTCTTCTTCCTCTACCCACTTTGCTCAAGGTTTCACTCTTAGTTGGTTATGCACCAGGATCTAGAGAGTCACTTGGAAGAGGGAAAGTTAGGGAATGAGGGGCCTGACCAGCCTCCTAAGCTGCCTCTTCCTTCAGCACCCAAAGCTCCAGCCCTCCCCCACGTCCCTTCCTCCAGAGACTGTTGAGACCCTGCCCTAGTCCCTCTTCTCTCAGACACCCAGGATCCTGACTACCAACCCCCTCCTCTCTTGATCTTAGGAGACCATGCCTCTTCCTTGTTCCCCCAGACCCAGGAATCCAGGCCCCCTGCCCTCTTCCTTCCTCAAGACCCAGGAGACCAGGCCCCAATTTCTCTCATTCCTCCCTGTCTCCCTTACAGGAAACAACTCTGTGGATGAAACTGGTGCCAAGGTGAGGGAGATAGAGACTCAGAGGCTTTGCCAGGGGTCCCATCCTGTGGGTCCTTTCCCCTTTGGTCTGCTCAGGCTCATTTCTGGTCTTGGGGTGAGACTCCCTCCCAGGGACCTTTGCTGACTCCTCCCAGGGCCCCAGAGATTCCTCTTTGGGGGTTGATGGGGTTCTGCCTCTGCCATCCCAAACCCTATATTTTTGTTTCCACCTTCCAGATTCCCGATGAATTTGACAATGGTGAGTAAAAACAAGCACAGATTCTGAGGTTCCCCCGAACCTCCCTATTCTGCTATTTATGGGGATGTTGCTTTCCCATCTGGTGCCCCCCCCCACCCCTCCTCCTTCCACTGGGTGGTAGGGGAGTCAGCAGCTGGATGGCTTTGAGGGGAGGGGCATTACAAAGCCCTAGTCCTCTTCAGCCCTCTTCACTGGCCCAGGAGCAGATGGTCAGGGACAGATGGGGGAGGGGAGTCCACCGTAGGAGCGCTTGGAGAGAGGGGCTGTCTGTCACCAGACACATGGCTTCCTGTGCCTTAGATCTGGGCGGCTGCAGCCCTTAATCCCCTCCTGTCATAAAGACATCCTCTTTTTCACCCCCAGCCCCCCACCCCATGAGGCTCCTCATTTCCAAAACAATGTCTTCTTTCCTCCCTCCTCCTTTTAGTTAACCAGCTTTTGGTGGAGAGTTTCTGACAAATTGGATAGTAGAGAGTAGTTGTCAGTCTTGTCACATCTGGCCTTTCCCAGGAGAAAAATAAAATTGGTAGGTCCAGAAAGCCACCTTTGTGCTGGGGAAGTTAGCAGACCTACATGTTAATACCTGGTTGCTTAGGCTGGGCAGGTGGGTAAGTATGCTCTTTTAACTGGGTAATCTTTCTGGTTCAAATAAGTCAACGTACTGATTTAAGTGGGGCAGTAAACACACGGGTTTAAGAAGTGTGTGTTTGCTAGCATAACTCGTTGCGGTGTTCTGCTTGTGAAAAGGCAGGCCCGTACATAGATGGTGGCTTAACTAGACCAAAAGTACCGCAGTGAAGGAGGCAGTCAGGTAGACTTGCTGCTTTCAGCGGGCTTCAGTATATTCATTTGAACCAGGATTTTTCAGTCTTGGTCCTCTCAGTACTTTGGAGCAGGTAGTGCTTGTTGTGGGGGAGCGCCCTGTGCCTTGGAGTGTGTTGAGCAGCATCGTGGGCCTTGGTCCTCTAGACGCCAGTATCTTGACAGTCACACGTGTCTTTAGACATCGCCTGAGTTCCCCGGAAGGTGGCAGACCAGATAGCTCCAAGTTGAGAACCACTAGATTATGAAATATGTAGGTGTGTGTACGTAGTTAGTGTGGCTTAAGTAGACTCGGCATATTAGCTCGAAGCAGGCAGATCCAGAAGCCTGGTGGTTCCAATGGACTGAACACACAGACATGATGTCAGCAGAGTCTCGTGGGTGTGGGTTTTAAGTGGGGAGACGTATCAGTGTTCGGTTTTATATCTGGTGGGGCGCGTGGGTGTAAGTATCCACACTAAAACTGGGCAGGTGGATAGATGTATTACTCCTGCCTGACGGTTACATCCTTCCCTTCTACCTTTGGACTTAGAAATGAGCTTGTTCAAACCAAGTGGATCTGTAGACTTGTGTCCGGTAAGTAAACAAACCCCAGCTTCGTCTGGGAGGTTGAGCATTGGCTTATCTCGGAACTCCTTTGTGCCCTGCTCTCCTCCTAGATCCGATTCTCGTACAGCAGTTGCGTCGGACATACAAATATTTCAAAGACTATAGACAGGTGAGCGGGAGCCCTGAGCCCAGTCCCCAGCCCTCCCGCGTGGGCCCCTGCCTCCTCTTCTGAGTGCCCCCCACTCCATCTCTCTCCCACAGATGATCATCGAGCCCACCAGTCCCTGCCTCCTCCCAGACCCTCTGCGGGAGCCGTACTACCAGCCTCCCTACACGCTGGTCTTGGAGCTCACGGGCGTCCTCTTGCACCCTGAGTGGTCGGTGTGTCCTGGGGACGGCAGCAGGTTGGGGACACTAGGTGGACTTGGGGATCCAGATCGTGATGATGGTTAAGGGCAGAGACACTGGCCCCAGCTCTGCTGTGTTGCTGGGGAGGAGGCGTCGCTCGCCTTGCCTTGCCTTGCTTGCCTGTGAGACTTCCTACCCCGTAGTTTGTTGTGAGGCTGCCTGGGCGCACGTTCCATGCTGCCGAGGAGTCAGTCAGCCTGGGACCCAGACCCTCCAGCCTCCAAAACCCTCGTCACGGCCGTGTACTCTTGAGCCCCTCCCTCCCTGCCCCACCCCGGAGCTAGAAAGATGGGGAGAGCACTCGTTCTGGGGATCCCCCAGGCTGGGGCTTTGTTCTCTTGGGGGTCTCTGGGTCTTGGTGTTTCACTGTCCTCCCTGCCTCCCAAGCTTGCCACTGGCTGGAGGTTTAAGAAGCGTCCAGGCATCGAAACCTTATTCCAGCAGCTTGCCCCTTTGTATGAAATCGTCATCTTTACATCCGAGACTGGCATGGTAAGGCCCCAGGACAGCAGAGGGTTGATCAGTGTGGCCGGAGGGCGGGAGGGTCAGAGCTCAGCCTGACCCTGTTCTCTGTCCCCATTCCCGTCCCCAGACTGCCTTCCCACTCATCGACAGCGTGGACCCCCATGGCTTCATCTCCTACCGCCTCTTCCGGGATGCCACAAGATACATGGATGGCCACCATGTTAAGGTGTCACGTCGGGGGCCACGGGTTGTCCTCTGGGACTTGTTGGGAGGGGTGGCATTTCCTGAGGGAAAGAGGCCCCAGCTCTGACCCCAGCCACAGCCCTGCTTCTGCCGCAGGTCTGATTCTGACAGCCTTCGGCCTGCCCTCAGCAAGGGCTGGGCTTCTAGGTTCTTCTCCCTTCCCCAGTATCGGGGGCTGGGAGCCACTCCCAGTGAGGGTGCAGGGGATGGAGTGTCTCCAAAGGAGGCAGTTGGGGGTAACAGAGGGGTTTGAGATCTGGAAGCCATCTGATGTCTGTCTGGAACCTATTGTCTTTGGGGCTGTGTAGCTGTGGTAGCTTGTGTGAATTTCTGGGCCTTGTTTGCACTCCCAGGACATTTCGTGTCTGAATCGGGACCCTGCCCGCGTAGTCGTCGTGGACTGCAAGAAAGAAGCTTTCCGCCTGCAGCCCTACAATGGTGTCGCCCTGCGGCCCTGGGATGGCAACTCCGATGACCGGGTCTTGTTGGACCTGTCTGCCTTCCTTAAGAGTGAGGCTGACCCCTGAGCTCCTGGGCTCTGACCTAGGAGTCCTTGACTCTTAGGAGGAATGATAACTGCTTAATTCTGCCCCCACCCCTGTGTAAAATTGGGTACTTGAGGTGTGGGAGGTTCACAAGCATCTTGTCATTTTTAGGAGTTTCTGAGAATGTTTGGGGGTGCTCGGGGATTTTTAGGGAATACTTGGGAGAATGTCCAGGGGAGCCCTTTTAGAGCATTCCAGGTAGCAGTGAGCAGCCCCAGTATCTGACCGTTCCCCTTGCGGGCCCTGCTTCCCTATGGCCTTTCTGCCTGGCTGAGCTCTGCCTGCTGTGCCTGCAGCCATTGCGCTGAACCGTGTGGAGGATGTCAGGACTGTGCTGGAGCATTACGCCTTGGAGGATGACCCCCTGGAGGCTTTCAAACAGCGCCAGAGCCGGCTAGAGCAGGTGGGCCCCCCGAATCCGCAGGGTGTGGGGGGCATTGCATCAGTTCCCGAGGCTCCCAAGAGAAGGGCCCTTGAGCTGCCTGTCTGCACTCTGGCTGCAGGAGCTTGAGCAAGGCCTTTGTCTTCCCCATGACCTGTCCTGTAGGGACAGTTTCCCCTCTTGTAATGGGGGAGGGGGTTCGATTCCACGGCCTCATCTGAGAGCAGGAGGCAGGAAATGCCAAGCATGGGTCTTGGAGAGGGGTAGTTTGCGATGGTTTCCAGCAGATCTGGAGGCCCCAGTTTTGTGTGGACAGGAGGTTTGGGCCAGGTTTGGGGAAAGGGCTGGTGTTCTAGAGGCTTTGGGGAGGGGTGTGGGCTGGTCAGAGGTTTAAGGAGGGTGGGCCCTTGGATGAGGGAGCCTAGGAGGCAAATACCCACCCTGGGCTGACCCTCCTCTGTCCCTCACCCCAGGAAGAACAGCAGCGCCTGGCTGAGCTCTCCAAATCAAGCAAGCAGAACCTCTTCTTTGGCTCTCTTACCAACCGCTTATGGCCTCGCTCCAAACAGCCCTGACCTCTGAACCTCCTCAGACTCACTGCCTGGGTCCTGGGCCCAGGGCTCAGTGCTCCCAGACTGTGGCTTGGGCAGCCACATCCAATAAAGTCCATCCCAGATGCCACACTCCTGTGTCCCGAGAGTCTCCAGCCTGGGGCATCGGGGCGAGGTCCGGGACTCTTGGGTCATCGTCCCGATCGGCCACCGGGCACAGAGTAGGTTCTTCAGTGATCAGGATGGGTTTGAACCCTGGCCTAGAAAGCCACAAAGCTGGGTTCCTCTGGCTGCGTCTTCCCATGTGCCGTGTGACCACAAAAAGTGCGTTTCACTCCTTGATTTCCACAGATTCCTCACCTGTGGAAAAGGGAGGAGAGGGCGGCACGGGGGGTCCGAGAGCCAAATCACTGCCAGGCCACTGTGTGCACGCACCACGTGTGGGCTCAGGGTGCAGTGGGGGGGCTGCTCCCTCCGCCACCTGTGGCCCTGCGGGAAGGTGTACCTGGAGTTGCTTGATCTGCTCTTTTGACAGAAGCCCGAAGTTGTGATTTTCATATTAAGTCTCTTGTGAAATGTTGGCTCCTAACTGGGACAGGCAGTATGCAAGCACCATGTGAACTTTCTGTGATGTTTATTCCGTGTCCCGTGTCTGCACTGTCATGGTCGGGCAGAGCCACAGAGTACTGCAGTGTCATGAGGGTAGCCGAGCACTGGAGCTTCTGTTTGTATCATTTTAAGTAACCTTAATTTAAGCATCCATCTGTGGCTCGTGGCCCCTGCTGGGGACGGCACAGTCACGAGCCATTCCACAGTCCTGAGTTCCTGACTGGCCATGTTCAAATCCCAGCTTTACCACTTCCTGCCTCATGTGGTCTCGGGCAGGTTACTTTGCCTCTTGTGCCTCAGTTTCCCCGTCTGTAAAGGTAACGGTACCTAGCTCGCAGGCTAGGCTGAGTGAGGCGTCCCGTGGAGGCCCTTAGATGGTAGCCGTGGACCTTGGGCCTGGCATCTTGTGCCTCCACTTCCTTAGCTCACGAGGGGTGGGTGATGGTAGGACCTGTCTTCAAGCAGTTGAGTCAGTCACGGGAAAGCCTGTACCCAGCGTGTGTAGATTCCCATACTGGCTTCGCAGACTGAAGCATCCTGGGCTGGTTTGACAGCTCCTGCCCCCGGCTGCCCAGCCTCTCCTCCAGCCAGCACTTAGTGTGGGGACCAGGTAAATAGTTTAACTGGTGTTTGCGATGATAATGAAGATATACCTCTGTGGACCGGATTGAGTCTTTGGACTCGATACCTTTTTTAAAGGCTCACAGAGAAGTGTTAAAATTTGCATACCCGCCCAGTCCCCAGGTGTACCGTCTATAACCTGGGCTAGGTCTCGGGGGTTTTGGTTTATGCATTCATAAGAGATTTATAACAGTACCTCCCTCATTCATTGACTCACCAGTATTTCCTAAGTGGTGACTCCCCAGCTTTGTTCTAGGCACTAGTCTGCATCAGTGAGCAAATTAGGTGAAAAGTCTCAGGGGAGACAACGGTCAGATATTTCTCAAAGTAAGAAATGCATAAAGAAAAATAAGGTATGGTAAGTAGGCAGTGGTTTGGGGGCTGGAGGTGCTGATTTAGACTGGATGGAACGGTCAAGGAAGGTTTCTTGGAGGGGGTATCTGACAGATTACAAGGAAATAAGGAAAGCCATGGGGATCTCTGTGTCTGGCATGGTCACCTCAGGGCCTTTGCACTTGCTGTTTCCTCTGTCGGGAATATCTTCCCAGGATACATATCACTTCCTTTTCCCCACCCCCACCTTACGTCTTTGCTCAGATGTCACCTCAGCATGGCCTGTGGGCGCTAAGATCAGCTTGTAAGGAAAAATCCTGAATAGCCAACGAGACTCCTGAAAATATACTTCACACATAGACATGACAGAATTCACCTGAAACATCCTGTCTGGCACAAACCTTCAATAAAGCCTGGCTATTTTTATGATCTTTAAAAAGAGATATCTCGGACCTGGAATCTGTTACCTTCCCAAGTTACCATCCAGGGCAGGACTTTGCCTTCTTCCACAGCTGGTTCTAAAGACTGTCCAAATTGCATTTGAATGTCTCCTATGATGGGAAGCTCACTTCACCTCCCCCAGTACAGGGCCTAACTTGCCTCCCAGTTGGACCATGAGGTTTGGCTCTGCTTTGGGCTACAGAGCCAGTTTGAGATGGAGGATATGGAGGGAGGCCTCAAATGTCAGCCTTGGAGTCTTGGGAGTGTATTTTCCTTCTTTCCTTCCCTCCTCTTCCTGCCTCCCTCCCTCCCTCTCTTTTTGTCTCTCTGTCTCATTCTCTCTCTCTCTCTCTTTTTCTCTCTCCCTCCCTCCCTTCCTTTCTTCCCCATTCCCCATGTGGAACCCATTGTGGGGCTTGAACTCAACCTGAGATCAAGACCTTGAAATCAAGACACTTAACCAACTGGGGCGGCCCTTGGAGTGTATTCTGAAGGCACTGCAGAGCTATGGAGGAGAGGGACAGGGTCAGATTTATGCTTAGATCCCATGGGCCAGAATGGTCTTGACTGGAGAGAAGAATTGGGGCTGTGGGACTCAGAGGAGGTGCCTGGCCACCTTAGTGAATGTTAGGGAAGTGCCTGCAGGAGGGGGAATCTGCTGAGAAGGGAATTCAATAGAGGAGGGAGTATAGAGGACGCAAGTAGAGGGAAGACCTGTGTGAAGGAGCCTGGGCTGTCTGTGCTGTGACCATGGCCTTCCCCTGCTCAAAAGCTTTCCATGACTCCACTCCTCAGGATTAAGAGGAAACTTTTTTAAAAAGATTTTATTTTTGGGGTGCCTGGGTGGCTTGGTTGAGTGAGGGACCCGATTTGGCCTGGGGTCACAATACCAGGCTCCGAGCTCAGTGGGGAGTCTGCTGCTCCCTCTGCCTCTCCCCGCACTCGCTGGAGCTCTAAAATAAATATATCAATCTTAAAAAAAAAAAAAAAAAAGGAAAGATTGTATTTTTAAGTAATCTCTACACCCAGTGTGGGGCTTGAACTCACAACCCCAAGATCTAGAGCTGCCAGCTCCACTACTGGAGCCAACCAGGTGCCCCTAAGAGGGAAAGTCTCTAACTGAACTCGCTCCTTGATTAAAAATTGCCAAGCGCTTGTGTGTGCTGGGTTCTGCTGGGCTGCACTTTCGTGATCATCCTGTCTTCTCCAAAAGAAAAATAAGTTTGTAAATCGAAGTTGTATTTCCCCCATAAGTATTAGGCTCTAAGTATTAAAATGTTTTCTTTGTGGGGTTAGGAAAAGGGGTTGGCATCACCTAAGGGCTTTACTCAGCACCTGGCACAGAGAGTTTGGAACTGGAGGCTGGAGCACCTGCTCTCATTGCTTTCCTTGGCGTGGCCCCGGGAATACTTTGGGGCTTCTGGAGGGCCCTGGGGGATGCCTGGTCCCCCCATTGTGAGGGAGCGGGGCGGGGGGGGGGTGGCTGATCTGTGAAGACGGAATTTCCTGCCCATTTGCTCCTCACACCTTCCGGAGGCCAAATGGGCGGCCCAGCTGCGGCCCAAAGGGGGAGGGGCGCGGGCGTCCGGCAGATGGCGGCATTTACATACAGCTGGAGCCCCCTCGCAGACGGGGGCTCCCCACCCGGCGTCTGGTGCATCCGTGACGCGGGGTTTGGAAGGGTGGCTTTGTCTTCGGGAGGGCAGCGCACACACCAAGCATGTACACACATACACACAGGTCCACAAAGAACCCGGGATCTTCATCGCCCGCACACATGGCTACGCCCTTGGGCTTCCCGACACCTAATCTCGTTCACACGTGGACGCTTGGTTATTCACAGCTGACACAGACCCTACCACACACGCACAGCCACCTAGAGGTACCTGCACAGACCTCAAAGTTAGAGGCTCACGTGACTCCACACAGTGGTCCAGGATCTCACCTTCATTCTTACACACGCCCAGAGAAGCATCCACAACAGCCACACAGTCCCCAAAAGTCAGACAATCATGAAGTCACGTACATCTCTATTCTCCCATGCTGGTGCACACGCATACACACACACACAACCACAGAATCTTAGAATTACTTACAACCTCACAAATAGTCTTAACTGTATACACTTTTAGGCACACGTGGAGGCACGCGGTCTCAGCCAGGCACACAATCACAGAATCACGTACAGCCTCCCGCCTGCAGCTCTTGCTCACACCGCATGCACGCACAGAATCTTAAAACCCTGTATAGCCTAATACACTGGCTTAAGCCCCTAACCCCACCCCACCCTGAGTCACACGCGGAGTCAGGCCCAAAGCACACGCAGGATGGCACACTCACTGCATAGCCGGCGCCCATACCGCAATCCACGGTTGCTCCGGCAAGCTCCCCTTCTCCTGCGACCTCCTCCCCTAGGGTCTCCCGGAGCCCGGCGGCTGCCTGAAGGGGCGGGGCCGTCCCCTCACATATAAGGCTCGGGAGCCCGCAGCAGCTGCTTCCAGCACCCCCCCCGAAAGGCCATGGTCAGCCCGCAGATGCCCCAGCTCTTGCCCCGGACAGTGATCCTGGCGCTTATTTTCCTTCCCCAGGTCAGAGCGGGAGTGGAGAGGGAGAAATGGGAAGGGGTGCGACCCAAGAGGTCTTGGAGAGGAGGTGCGGGGCGGGGAGAACGCCTGGGCTCCCACACCTCCTCACGCTGTGCCCCTTTCCCGCCCCAGGCACGGCCTGCAGGCGTCTTCGAGCTGCAGATCCACTCTTTCGGGCCGGGACCAGGACCGGGTGCCCCGCGGTCCCCCTGCACTGCGCAGGGCCCGTGTCGCCTCTTCTTTAGGGTCTGCCTGAAGCCAGGGGTCTCCGAGGAGGCAGCCGAGTCTCCGTGCGCCCTGGGCGCGGCGCTGACTGCGCGAGGACCGGTCTACACCCAACAGCAGCCCGAAGCGCTGGCGCCTGACCTGCCGCTGCCCGACGGCTTCATGCGCGTTCCCTTCCGGGAAGCCTGGCCGGTGAGAACCCCGTGCTTGGAGGCCCTACCCAAACTTCTATGGCCTTCTGCCCTCCAAGCCCCCAGCATTGCCCTCTGGGGGTTCCTCTGGGGACCCCAAATTCCCAGACGAGTAACTATCACCTAGAATCCCGCATTCTACCATAAGGACTTCCCACAGGGCACCACAAATTTATGAGTCCCACTTCCCCTTTGGGGAGCCCAGATGTTCTGATACCCACCCTGCATGCTTGGGACCCCAAATTCCCAGAACCTCAAACTAACCCTCTGTAAATCCTAAATTCACAGGACCCTACCTCTGCTCCTTGGGGATTCCTAAACACTGGAATCCTTATCTTTATCTTCAGATCTCCCTGCACTTGGGGACTTTCCTCCACCTTGTTTTCGAAACCCAGTCTCCTCTCACCTTATCCCTTCTCCTATCTTCCAGTTGGGGCCCGTATTCATGACTTTTACCTCCAAAATCCTATTTCCTAGCCTACAACCCCAAAAGTGGGCAGGTGAACGGACCGGTACTTGAAGTCTAGACCCCTGTCCTTCTGGGCAAGGTGGCTTTCCCTGTTCTAGCCTCAGTCTCCCCATTTGTAAAATGGGGTCATCATGGTACCTCACAAGGGTCCCTCTTGAGGGGTTCAACCATCTATCTCCAGTCTAACGTTTACCCACAGGAAGTGCTCCATAAAGGAAGCCCAAACTGTCATTCCTTCCCTGGGCCAGCCCCTCTGGGAATTGTCCCTTGTCTGCCTGGTCCCTGGAAGGATCACCACCCCAAAAATCTGGCCTTCCACTGTCTTCCATTCTTTCCTCTCCTTTCTCCTCCCAACCAGGGCACCTTCTCTCTCATCATCGAAACCTGGAGAGAGGAGTTAGAAGAGATTGGAGGTGAGTGTCTTCAGTCATCAGACTACAGTGCACAGTGTGGGGACTCCAGGGAGCTGGGGCCCCGTGTATGGTCCAGGAAAGTGACATGGGACTGTCTGTAGGGTGGGGCATTCCCAGGATCAACAGCCTGTGCTGTCCTCCCAGCTCTGAGTGCGGGGGCTGGGTGGCAGTAGTCCCAGGGCTCTTGGCAGGTCGGTGTAGAATTGTCCTGGTCCTGGACCCGGGAGTCTCCAGGGGCTGATACCAGGCAGAGGGCACTCTTAGCATCTTGGAATCAAAGCCCCCAGAGCAGGAGGATACAGGATGGCACAGTAATGCACCGTCACTGTGGGATTTTGATAAACCTGGCTATAAGCTCAGTCATGGTGTCCCTACAGAGGTCCCAGGAGTCCTATGGGATGTCGCAGGTTGAGCAAAGGTTTCAGGGAGGGAGATGGGGTGATTTTATTCTTAATTTGAGGGGATTTTTGAGCCATGTAAGGTCTACAGTGTGTGTGTCTGGGGGGTTCTGTCAGCATTTAGATATAGAAAGCTCCTGTGGCAATATGGGGGCGTTGTGACAGCTTTCTTGGGGGAGAAAATGCCACTCTCTCTCTGTATCCCAAGGCTTCAGGCAATGAGGGCAATTTACGGTCTAGTAATTGGGGTATCTGTCACCATTTCGATCTAGGAAGATTCTGAGGCACAGTTTCGGGGTGTCATGACCTCAGTTCAAAAGACCCGTGTTGCACCTTGGCCATATAGAGATATCAGATGTCACAGGATGTTAGAGGTCTCCTTACTGATATGCAAAGATTCCTGGGCAAGATATGGGGGTGTTTCGGGTTCTTTGGGAGGACCGTTGTCATCGCAATGGCCCTAGGGTATTAATGGGATGACTACATCATTATGGGAGTTTGCAGCCATTCTCAGTGCTCGGAAAAGGGGTGTTTTGGCCTCGCTAAGAGCGGCAGGGAGAGTGCAAGCTCCATCTGTCTCGCCAGACAGAGTCCGTTTGCGACCCGTCCCGCCCCAGCACCTCGCTCCCTTCTCCCCGCAGGGCCAGCCTGGAGCCTGCTGGCACGCGTGGCGGGTCGGCGCCGCCTGGCGGCCGGGGGACCGTGGGCCCGGGACGTGCAGCGCGCAGGCGCCTGGGAGCTGCGCTTCTCCTACCGCGCGCGCTGCGAGCCGCCAGCCGTCGGGACCGCATGCGCGCGCCTCTGCCGTTCGCGCAGCGCCCCCTCGCGGTGCGGCTCGGGACTGCGCCCCTGCACGCCGGTCGAGGACGAGTGTGAGGCCACGCGTGAGTCCTGCGTTCCACCCCACCCCGTCCCCGGCACTTCCTTCCTTAGCTGCACTCACGGCCCCAAGGTTCCTTTTACAAGCCGGTTACCCTCCTCAGGGAACCGGGGGCTCGAGAGCTCTGCCGTGGTGCGGCAGACACACCCCTCTCCAGGAAACTAGGGAATGTCAGGCCCCGCTCCAGGCCCCCTCGTGGTCCTCAGCCCCCTCCCGTGATCCAGCTACCACCCACGGGGAAACTGAGGACCCTGGACTTCTCTCCAGTCCTGCCTGGGCACTCCAACCCCCTCCCCTCCCTAGCACTTTTTTCTTCCCAAATAGGAGCCCCACACCCATTTCCCGTGTAAGCACTACCCACCTGCTTCCTCCTCGAACGCATGCGCACACCACTTTCCAGATGCTAGGACACTCGGTTCTTCCAATGCTGGGGCCCTTCCTACCCCCACCCAGGAGCTTTGGAAACTCCTTGCAGTTTCCCACAACCCGGTCACCAAGGGATACTTTATGCTCCCTCCCCGCAGCTGCAGAGGCCAGATATCATTGCTTTCTAAAGCTTGGATCCCTGACCACCATTATGGGGACCCTCAGACTCCTCCCCTAACTTCTGAATCCCAGTGAAGCCCTTAGGACTCCCAGGCTTACCCAGATTCTCCCAGACCTGCCCTAATTGAAGACCCTCCCATTTCGCTTGAAAGTCCAGGGGCCCCTCCCCAGCCCCAGGGGACCATTCTTATCTTTCCAGGTTCTGAACCTGCAGGCCCCACTCCATTCTCCTTCTTTTTTTTCTTTTTTTTAAATTTTAAGATTTTATTTATTTATTTGTCAGAGATCACAAATAGGCAGAGAGGCAGGCAGAGAGAGTGTTTTGTTTTGTTTTGTTTTGTTTAGGATTTTATTTATTTATTTTTTGACAGAGGGAGACAGCTACAGAGGGAACACAAGCTGGGGGAGAGGGAGAGGGGGAAAGCAGGCTTCCCGCCGAGCAGGGAGCCCCATGCAGGGCTCGATCCCAGGATGCTGGGATCATGACTCTAGCCGAACGCCTAATGACTGAGCCACCCAGGCACCCCTCCATTCTCCTTCTAAGAGCACAGGGTCGGGAGCTCAATGGCCTGGGTTCACATCCTCCGTCTGCCACTTCCTATGTGTCTCTCGGGGCCTCAGTGCCCTTGTCTGGAAACTGGGGATCACAATACCCGCTAGCCCAGAGGGTTGTCTGTCACGAGGATGAGAAGGTGGTGCACAGAAAGCCCTCAGAAACTTCTCTGATTCCTGCCCTCCTGACCCGGCCCTCATCAACGTTACTCTTTCCTCTGCCTCTCCTTCCCCCATAGCAGCGTGTCGCCAGGGCTGCAGTCCAGACCACGGCTTCTGCGAGCAGCCCAACGAATGTCGATGCCTGGAGGGCTGGACTGGGCCCCTCTGCACCATCCCGGTCTCCAGCAGCTGCCTCACTCCCAGGGGCCCGTCTCCTGCCACCCCTGGATGCCTTGTACCCAGGCCTGGGCCCTGTGACGGGAACCCGTGCGCCAACGGGGGCAGCTGTAGCGTCAGTATCAGCCCCTCCCTCCTCATCCTCCGGGAGTTCCAAGCGCCCCCTGTCTGCGGCTCCTTGAGATCACAGCCTGGGGAGGGCTGGGGGTGGGGCGGGGAGCTGTCAGGGGAGGGCCCCCGAAGACTGGGAGGTAGGACCCGACAAGGAGCAGCCCTCCTTGGTTAAGACAGGAGGGGGGATTGGGATTTTGCTCCCGAGAGACCCGTTCTGAAGTCCTCTTGCCTCTGCGCAGGAGACCGCGGGATCCTTCGAATGTGCCTGTCCCCGAGGGTTCTACGGACTGCGGTGTGAGGTGAGCGGGGTGACATGTGCGGATGGACCCTGCTTCAATGGCGGCTTGTGTGTGGGAGGCGCAGACCCTGACTCTGCCTACATCTGCCACTGCCCGCCCGGGTTCCAAGGCTCCAACTGTGAGAAGAGAGTGGATCGCTGCAGCCTGAAGCCGTGCCGGAACGGTGAGGTGGGGAGGCCAGGCAGGGAGGGGCCCTGCGTGGTCAGTGGGCAGCAGCGGGGCTTGGCTCAGACAGTCCTGGGTGGGAATCTTGGCTGAGCTTTCTCTACCCTCTGGCCTGGGGAAGTGAGCCTCCCCCACCCCCAATCTGTTTTATTTTTATTTATTTATTTTTTAAAGATTTTATTTATTTGAGAGGGAGCACACAAGCAGAGGCAGGGGGAGAGGCAGAAAGAGAGGGAGAAGCAGATTCCCCACTGAGCGGGGAGCCTGATGTGAGACCCAGTTCCAGGACCCTGGGATCCTGACCTGAGCCAAAGGACGCCTAACTGAGCCACCCAGGCACTCCTGTCCAGCCTGCTTGTTCTGGGCAAGGTGGTATTCCCATACCAAAATATTTGAGTAAGGGGAGACTGGCTGGCTCAGTAGGTAAATTGTGAGACTCTTGATCTCGAAGCTGTACATTGAAGCCCCATGGTGGGTGTAGATATTAAAAACACATATAATTGAGTATCTGCAGTGTTTCAGGTCCTGTTCTAGGCACTAGGGTTACAGCAGGGAATGAAATAAAACAAACAAACAAAAAAACCCAAACCAAAACAAAACAAAAAAATCCCTGCCCTCATAGAGCTGACAGAACAGACAATTAACAAGTAAGTAAATTATATGGGAAGTTAGATGGTGATAAAAACTAAGAAGAAAACAGGCACTGGGTGGGTCAGTAGGTCGAGCACAGGACTCTTGGCTTTGGCTCAGATCACGATCTTAGGGTCATGAGACAGAGCCTGTGTGAAGCCTGTGCTGAGTGTGGGGTCTGCTTGTCCCTCTCCCTTTGCTCCTCCGCCTGCTCACACTCACACTCACTCTCGAATAAATAAATACACAAGATATTAAAAAAAAAAAAAAACCTAAGAAGAAAAATAAAGCCAGAAAGGGATGGAGAGTGTGTATGGGGTGGAGGGTTGACATTTTAGCAAAAGTGGTTAGGCAAAACCTTGCTGAAGGGTAGAGAAGGAGGGAGCCATGTGGGTTCTAGGGGGAAGAGTTATGTTCCAGGAAGCAGGAATAGCAAGTGCAAAGACCCTGAGGTCAGAACGTGCCTGACCTTTTGAGGATCACAGGGAAGCAGGTGTGGATCGAGCAGAGTGAGTGCAGGGAGAGTGGTGCGAGATGAGGGGAGGGAGGTGATCCAGACAGATCATGTAGGCCTTCCTGAGCCATGAGGAGGATTTTGGTTTTACCCTGAGGGAGATGGAGCCACAGGAATGAGCAGTGGAGAGATCTGATCTGATAACGGTGTTACAAAGTTACATAAGATTATGAGTAAAGGGCTCAGTGCATTCTTTTTAGATTTCATTTATTTGAGAGACACAGACTACTAGAGAGAGAGCAAGCACTAGGGGGCAGAGGGAGAGGGAGAACCAGGCTCTCCGCTGAGCAGGGAGCCCCATTCGGGGCTCGATCCCAGGACCTTGGGATCATGACCTGAGCTGAAGGCAGCCACTTAACCGACTAAGCCACCCAGGCGCCCCACGCATTCTCATAATACTAATTCTCTCCAAAACAGAGTGTTCACTCTGGGTTGAGTGGTACTAGGGACACAGCAGTGACTAGGACAGCTCAGGGCCCCACCCTCATGAGGGTACCATCTCGGGGTGGGGGAAGACACAGTTGTGCTTGGAGCCTGAAGTTGTCAGGGTTGTGATAGGGGAGCCCAGGGTTGGAATGGAGAGTCAGGGAAGGCTTCCTGGAGGAAGGGACATCTGAGCAGATACCAGGGAGCTCAGGGAGAGATAAGGTGAAAAGAATGGGAGTAAAGGAGGAAGGGAAAAGACAAGGGGTATCCCAGGCAGAAGCCCTGGGCAAAGGCCAGCTGGTTCGAACATGTTTGGGACTGCTAACTATTGGAGTATGGCTGAAGCCGAGAGAAAAACGGCCATACAGAGCGCCCAGGAGGTGAGACTGACTCAAACCAAGACTTCACTGGGGAGGAGAGGAAGAAGGCCTGTTTTCCAGGCCAACTCCCAGAGGCTGGCCCTAGAGTTAGACAGAGACAGCGGGGACGCAGAGGAAAGGGCGGGCAGGATTACAGCGCAGAGGAGCGGACGCACGGACAGGCTCGGGGATCCCCGTCGAGGCCGCGCCCCTGACACCCTTTCCCCACAGGCGGGCTCTGCCTGGACCTGGGCCATGCCCTGCGCTGCCGCTGCCGCGCGGGCTTCGCGGGGCCGCGCTGCGAGCATGACCTGGACGACTGCTCCGGCCGCGCCTGCGCCAACGGCGGCACGTGCCTAGAGGGCGGCGGCGCGCGCCGCTGCTCCTGCGCTCTGGGCTTCGGCGGCCGTGACTGCCGCGAACGCGCCGACCCGTGCGCTGCGCGCCCCTGCGCCCACGGCGGCCGTTGCTACGCCCACTTCTCTGGCCTCGTCTGCGCCTGCGCCCCCGGCTACATGGGCGCGCGCTGCGAGTTCCCGGTTCACCCCGACGGCGCGGACGATGGCGCACGGGTATTGCCCGCAGAGCTGCCGGGCCTGAAACAGGGGGACCCGCAGCGCTTTCTTTTGCCTCCGGCCTTGGGACTGCTGGTGGCCGCGGGCTTGGCCGGCGCGGCGCTCTTGCTGGTCCACGTGCGGCGCCGAGGCCCGGGCCAGGATACTGGGTCTCGCTTGCTGGCGGGAACCCCGGAGCCATCGGTGCACGCGCTCCCAGATGCACTCAACAACAGAAGAACGCAGGAGGGTTCGGAGGATGGGCCAAGGTGAGGGGCCCCAGGCACCTGGCTTCTCTCCTGGCTGCTTTCGTCAATCTCCATAGTGCAATTGACCCGATTCCCTGATAGACCTTCCTGATTGGTCCCTTCCTCTTACCTGCTCCCCGCCTTTTCTGATTGGGTCGTTGACAGCTCCCCTAGTTGGCTTTGCAGTCTCTCCATGGTGGGTGGGGAAAACAAGATCGGAGAATTAGAGGGATCTGATCTTCTTTTCCTCCCACAGCCAGCCAGCGGATTGGAATCACCCTGAAGATGGAGACTCTCGTGCGATTTACGTCATATCGGCTCCTTCCGTCTATGCTCGGGAGGTAGTTACCACCCCTCTACCTGCTCCCCACACATTGGGCACGCTGGGCAGAGGCAGCCCCTGCATTTCCTGTAGCCCTCTTTTGTTTTCTTTTCTTTTTTTTTTTTCCTGTAGCCCTCTTTTACTCTATCTGTAAAATGAGCGTAGGGTCTCTGGGAGGTCCTTAAGCCACATTTCACTTACGGCTTTTATTAGTTCTGTATTGCAGCCCTCTTGCTGTCGTTTGGAGCTATTTGCCAGACCATACGGCCTTCAAGAGGTCACAGTGGGGAGCCCCAGCAGAGCTTCCCTGTTTTCCACTCACTGGGGAGAGGGGGAGGAAGCGAGGGCAGCCCTGTCTAATGCCTCCTACTCTTTTCATTTCTAGGCCTGACCTGCCCCTTCTCCATCAGCGCCTGGAGACAGAACCTGGATATTTTTGTACTTACTTGGTGATGCCCAATCTCTGCCTGAGACACTTTGGAGCTGGACGGCGTGTGTGGGAGAATTTTACCTTTGGGAGTTGTATATAATGCTTATTTAAGTCCAATTTTCCCCCTCCTCTCTAGAGACGTCTATAAAGGCTCTTATTTTGATCAGCTTTGACTCATTGCCTAAGTGCTTTGTACTTAGTATTGGGACGGAGGGGAGAGCTACTATCTCCTGAGAGAAGTAGCAGGACTCTCCTGGAGGGATCAGAAGCAACTCAAAGTGGCTTAAATAAGGAGAGTTTATTCATAAAAATGAAACATCTTGTGGTAGGTGTAGTTTCAGCGGGGCTGGATTCAGGGACCCGGTGCCTTCAGTATCTTTTCACTCAGCTGTGTTTGCGAATGGCTTCATTTGTAAACGGGGCTTTCACTGGCTCCGGCTTGTCACATGGCCTTGCAGGGCGGGGCCCAGGCAGAATGGCTTATTCTGATTGGTCAATCTTGGCAATTTGTTTAGCGCGCGGCGGGAAGTAAGGTCAGTCAGGCTTTCCAGAGCAAATGGAGGGTGTGGGTGAAGCAGCGGCCCTGTGTCTACCCCATATCTGGGTTTCTTACTTACTAGACGTCAGTACCTTATCGGGCCGGGAAACCAACTGTTCCAGAAGAAAAGCACAGTAAGTTTGAAGAGTTGTATAAGTGATTCATGAATTGGTGAGCGTCTTGTCCGCGGAGTAGGGGAGTTCTGAGGAGGTGGCCAAAAAGGAAGATTTTTATAGGAAGGAGAGCGGGGCAAGAAAGTTAGCAAAAGAAAAAGCATTGTTCCAGGCAAGGGCACCTCCTAGTAGGGGAAGGGCAGGGAGTCATTGGGGAATTACCTCATTTTCCTTTTGGGGGTGGAGAGGGTCCATGTTACAAATTATTGGTGCTGATCAGAGAATTCCTGACTAGCCTGGTGAGACTTAATTTTCCCGCGAAGTTGAAACTGCAGTTAGGTTAGGTATTAAGCCCCAGTTTGATGACTTAGCCTAAGTGATGCCATTTTGAGCCTGTAGGTTTTTTTTTTTTGTTTTGTTTTTGTTTTTTTTTGTTAATATTTTATTTTTTTAATAAGATTTTAAGTAATCTCTGCTTTGGGGCTCAAACTCACAACCCCGAGATCAAGAGTTTAACATTGCACCGACTGAGCCAGCAGGGTGCCACAAGCCTGTGCTTTTTTTTTTAACCCCATGGAACCAGTCAATAAGAGTGGAAAGGATCCATTTTACAGAAGAGAAATTTGAGGCTCAGGGAGTTTGAAGTAACTGCTGCAAAGATAGGGAGAGACTGGGGGGTTTGGGATGCAGTCGTCCTGCAGGATGCCTTCCAGCTGAAAGCTTGCTAAAGAGCTTGTCGGATTTTTGTGGACCTGGGTTGTGCTCACCCCCCCTTTATTTTTAAGATTTTATTTATTTATTTGACAGACAGAGATCACAAGTAGGCAGAAAGGCAGGCAGAGAGAGAGAGGAGGAAGCAGGCTCCCTGCTGAGCAGAGAGCTGGATATGGGACTCAATCCCAGGACCCTGGGATCATGACCTGAGCCAAAGGCAGAGGCTTTAACCCCATTGAGCCACCCAGGCACCCCTGCTTCTTTGTTTCTAAAAGCCAAAATGCAGCTGTGTTGGCCGCCTGCAATACCCTGATGTTTTTACGGTCTCGCACAAAATAAAACATCAGAAGACTCATTTAGTATAACTTCCAAAGTAAAAAAATTCACATTCCCTTTAATCGGATGGTTTCGTATCTGGGAATTTACCCTACACGTAGACTTTGGTGACTGTAGGTGTCTGTAGTTGAGTAATTGTTGGTAATAGCCACAGGCTGTCAACGATCTAAATGTCTGATGAGGGAGGACTGGCTACATTGATTAGGGGCCATTTATAAGAAAACTATTACACCAGTGTTCAAATGATGAGATACAGATGTGCTCAACTGAAATCTTTGATAGATTTTGTCCAAGGGGGGAAAATATAAGGTGCAGAAGAACATATAGGGTTCTACTGTTTGTGTTTTTAAAATGGACTGTATGGAGTTATTACTACAGTGACCTGACAAAATGAGGAGCCTGGCAGACCTCCCTACTGGCAAACAGGTGAAAATTATAGAAACAAGGGATGCCTGGGTGGCTCAGTTGGTTAAGTGTCTGCCTTTAGCTTAGGTCATGATCTCAGGGTCTTGGGATTGAGTCCGCCTCAGGCTCCCTGCTCACTGGGGAACAAAATGACAGGGGCGCCTGGGTGGCTCAATGAGCTGAGCCTCTGCCTTTGGCTCAGGTCATGATCCTGGGGTTGAGCACTGCATTGGGCCCCTTGCTCAGTGGGGAGCCTGCTTCTACCTCTGCCTTTGCCTGCTGCTCCCCCTGCTTGTGTTCGCTGTCAAATAAGTAAAATTTTAAAACAAAAAACCAAAATGACAGACCATTTGAAGCTTCCGGGGATGATCTGGAGGGCACATAGCAAATTAATAAAAAAAATAAAAATTTGGTGAAAACCAGGAGAATCAATAATAGGTGAACCAAGACCCCCCCCCTCCATTTAAAAAAATTAACATATAATGTATTATTTGCTTCAAGGATAGAGGTCTGTGAATCATCAGGTTTACACACTTCACAGCACTCACCATATCACATACCCTCCCCAGTGACCATAACCCAGCCATCTAATCCCTCCCCCCAACCCCAGCAACCCTCAGTTTTTCCTGAGATTAAGAGTCTCTTATGGTTTGTCTCCCAAACAATCCTGTCTTGTTTCAATTTTACACTCCCTACCCCCCACAGCCCCTGGCCCTGCCTCTCAAATTCTTCATATCAGAGAGATCATATGATAATAAAAAAAGAGATCTTTCTCTGATTGACGTGTTTTGCTTATCATGATACCCTCTAGCTCCCTCCACATCATTGCAAGACTTCATTTCTTTTAATGGCTGCATAGTATTCCATAGTATATATACACAACGTCTTCTTTATCCATTCATCTGTTGATGGACATCTAGGTTCTTTCCATAGTTTGGCTGTTGTGGACATTGCTGCTATAAACATTTGGGTGCATGTGCTCCTTTGGGTCCCTACATTTGTATATTTAGGATAAAAACCCAGTAGTGCAATTGCTGGGTCATGGGGTAGCTCTATTTCCAAGTTTTTGAGGAACCTCCATGCTGTTTTCCAGAGTGGCTGCATCAGCTTGCATTCCCACCAACAGTGTAGGAGGGTTCCCCTTTCTCTGCATTCTCAGCAACATTTGTTGTTTCCTAACTTGTTAATTTTAGCCATTCTGACTGGTGTGGGGTGGTATCTCACTGTGGTTTTTATTTGTATTTCTCTGATGCCCAGTGATGTGGAGCACTTTTTCATGTGTCTGTTGGTCATCTGGATGTCTTCTTTGCCAAAATGTCTGTTCATGTTCTGCCCATTACTTGATTGGATTATTTGTTCTTTGGGTGTTGAGTTTGATAAGTTTTTTTTTAAGATTTTATTTATTTATTTGACAGACAGAGATCACAAGTAGGCAGAGAAGCAGGCAGAGAGAGAGGAGGAAGCAGGCTCCCCGCTGGGCAGAGAGCCCAACTCGGGGCTCAATCCCTGGACCCCGGGACCACAACGTGAGCCGAAGGCAGAGGCCTCAACCCACTGAGCCACCCAGGCACCCCGAGTTTGATAAATTCTTTATAGATTTTGGATAGTAGCCCTTTATCTGATATGTCATTTGCGAATATCTTCTCCCATTCTGTCAGTTTTCTTTTAGTTTTGTTGACTGTTTCCTTTGCTCTGCAAAAGCTTTTGGGTGGCTCAGCAGGTTAAGCCTCTGCCTTTGGTTCAGGTCATGATCTCAGGGTCCTGGGATGGAGCCCCGCATCAGGCTCTCTGCTCAGCGGGGAGCCTGCTTCCCCTGCACCCTGCCTGCCTCTCTGGCTACTTGTGATCATGTCTCTCTGTGTCAAATAAATAAATAAAATCTTTTAAAAAAAGGCTTTTGATCTTGATGAAGTCCCAATAGTTCATTTTTGCCCTGGCTTCCCTTGCCTTTATCAGTGTTTCCAGGAAGAAGTTGCTGCAGCTAAGGTCAAAGGGGTTGCTGCCTGTGTTCTCCTCAAGGATTTTGATGGAATCCTGTCTCACACTGAGGTATTCCATCCATTTTGAGTCTACTTTTGTGGTGTAAGGAAATTGTCCGGTTTCATTTTTCTGCATGTGGCCGTCCAATTTTCCCAACACCATTTGTTGAAGAGACTTTTTTCCTTTGGACATTCTTTCCAGATTTGTCAAAGATTAGTTGACCATAGAATTTAGGGTCTATTTTGGGGCTCTCTATTCTGTTCCATTGATCTATGTGTCTGTTTTTGTGCCAGTACCATACTGTCTTGATGATGACAGCTTTGTAATAGAGCCAAAGTCTGGAATTGTGATGTCACCAACTTTGATTTTCTTCTTTGACCGTCCCCTAGCTATTTGGGGTCTTTTTTGGTTCCATATAAATTTTAGGATTATTTGTCCCATTTCTTTGAAAAAGATTGATGGTGGGGCACCTGGGTGGCTCAGTGGGTTAAGCCTCTGCCTTCGGCTCAGGTCATGATTTCAGGGTTCTGGGATCGAGCCCCGCATCGGGCTCTCTGCTCAGCAGGGAGCCTGCTTCCCCCCCTTCTCTTCCTTCCTCTCTGCCTACTTGTGATCTCTCTCTCTCTGTGTCAAATAAATAAATAAAATATTAAAAAAAAAGAAAAAGGAAAAGATTGATGGCATTTTGATAGGGATTGCATTAAATGTGTAGATTGCTTTAGGTAGCACAGACATTTTCAAAATATTTATTCTTCCAATCCATGAGCATGGGACATTTTTCCATTTCTTTGTGTCTTTCTAAAATTTATTACATGAGTACTTTATAGTTTTTTGAGTATAGATTCTTTGCCTGTTTGGTTAGATTTATTCTCAGGTATCTTTTGGTTTTGGGTGCAGTTGTAAATGGGATCAACTCCTTAATTTCTTTCTTCTGTCTTGTTATTGGTATATAGAAATGCAACTGACTTCTGTGCATTGATTTTATATCCTGGCACTTTACTGAATTCCTATACAAGTTCTAGCAGTTTTGGGGTGGAGTCTTTTGGGTTTTCCACATAAAGTATCATATCATCTGCAAAGAGTGAGAGTTTGACTTCTTCTTTGCCAACTCGGTTGCCTTTTATTTCTTATTGTTCAATTGCTGAGGCTAGGACTTCCAGTACTATGTTGAATAGCAGTGTTGATAGTGGACATCCCTGCCATGTTCCTGATCTTAGTGGAAAAGCTCTCAGTTTTTCTCCAGTGAGAATGATATTCACTGTGGGCTTTTCATAGATGGCTTTGATGATATTGAGGTATGTACCCTCTAACCCTACACTTTGAAGAGTTTTGATAAAGATTGCTGTTCTTGGGACGCCTGGGTGGCTCAGTTGGTTAAGCCGCTGCCTTCGGCTCAGGTCATGATCCCAGCGTCCTGGGATCGAGTCCCACATCGGGCTTCTTGCTCGGCAGGGAGCCTGCTTCTTCCTCTGCCTCTGCCTGCCTCTCTGTCTGCCTGTGCTAGCTCTCTCCCTCTCTCTCTGACAAATATAAATAAATAAAATCTTTAAAAAAAAAAAAAAGATTGCTGTTCTTTGGCAAATGCTTTTTCAACAGCTATTGAGAGTAACATATGGTTCTTGTTCTTTCTTTTATTAATATATTGTATCACATTGATTGATTTGCAGCTGTTGAACCAAACTTGCAGCCCAGGAATAAATCCCACTTGGTTGTGGTGAACAATCCTTTTAATGTACTGTTGGATCCTACTGGCTAATATTTTGGTGAGAATTTTTGCATCTGTGTTCATCAAAAATATTGGTCTGTAATTCTCCTTTTGGATGGGGTCTTTGGTTTGGGGATTAAGGTAATGCTGGCCTCATAAATTGAGAATGGAAGTTTTTCTTTTCTTTCTTTCTTCTTCTTCTTCTTCTTCTTTTTTTTTTTTTTTTTTTTTTTTTTTTTTTGAACAGTTTCAGGAGAATAGGTACTAATTCTTTAAATGTTTGGTAGAATTCCCCTGGGAAGCTGTCTGGCCCTGGGCTCTTGTTGGGAGATTTTTGATGACTGCTTCAATCTCCTTACTGGTTATGGGTCTGTTCAGGTTTTCTGTTTCTTCCTGGTTCAGTTATGGTAGTTTATATGTCTCTGGGAATGCCTCCATTTCTTCCAGATTGTCAAATTTGCTGGCATATAGTTGCTCAAAATATGTTCTTATAATTGTTCGTATTTCTTTGGTGTTGCTTGTGATCTCTCCTCTTTCATTCATGATTTTATTAATTTGAGTCCTTTGTGTTTTCTTTTTGATAAGTCTGGCCAGGGTTTATCAATCTTATTCTTCAAAGAACCAGCTCCTAGTTTCATTGATTTGTTCTACTGGTCTTTTGGTTTCTATTTCATTGATTTCTGCTCTGATCTTTATTATTTCTCTTCTACTGCTGGTTTTGGCTTTCTTTGCTGTTCTTTCTCCAGCTCCTTTGCATATAGGGTTAGGTTGTGTACTTGAGATTTTTCTTGTTTCTTGAGAAAGGCTTGTATCACTATATATTTTTCTCTCAGCACTGCCTTTGCTGTGTCCCAAAGATTTTGAACAGTTGTGTTTTCATTTTCATTTGTTTCCATTAATTTTTTTTCAATTTTTCTTTAATTTCCTGGTTGACCCATTCATTCTTTAGTAGGTTGCTCTTTAGCCTCCATGTATTTGGGTTCTTTCCAACTTTCCTCTTGTGATTGAGTTCTAGTTTCAAAGCATTGTGATCTAAAAATATGCAGGGGATGATCCCAGTCTTTTGGTACAGGTTGAGACCTGATTTGTGACCCAGGATGTGATCTGTTCTGGAGAATGTTCCATGTGCACTAGAGAAGAATGTGTATTCTGTTGCATTGGGATGGAATGTTCTGAATAGATCTATGATGTCTATCTGGTCCAGTGTGTCATTTAAAGCCTTTATTTCCTTGTTGATCTTTTGCTTAGATGATCTGTCCATTTCAGTGAGGGGGAGTTAAAGTCCCCTACTATTATTATATTATTGTCAATGTATTTCTTTGATTTTGTTATTGGTTTATATAATTGACTGCTCCCATGTTAGGGGCATAGATATTTAAAATTGTTAGATCTTCTTGTTGGACAGACCTTTAAGTATGATATAGTGTCCTTCCTAATCTCTTATTATAGTCTTTGGCTTAAAATTTAATTTACCTGGGGGTGCCTGGGTGGCTCAGTGGGTTGGACCTCTGCCTTTGGCTCAGGTCATGATCTCAGGGTCCTGGGATTGAGCACCACATCAGGCTCTCTGCTTGGCAGGTAGCCCGCTTCCCCCTCTCTCTCTGCCTGCCTCTCTGCCTACTTGTGATCTCTGTCAAATAAATAAAATCTTTTTTAAAAATTTAATTTATCTGATATAAATATTGCTATCTCAAGCTTTCTTTTTGATGTCCATTAGTGTGGTAAATTGTTTTCCACCCCCTCACTTTAAATCTGGAGGTGACTTTGGGTCTGAAATGAGTTTCTTGCAGACAGCATATCGATTGGTCTTGGTTTTTTTTTTTTTTTAATCCATTCTGATACCCTGTGTCTTTTGATTGGTGCATTTAGCCCATTTACACAAAGGGTAGCTATTGAATGATATGAATTTAATGCCGTTGTATTGCCTGTAAGGTGACTGTTACTGTATATTGTCTCTGTTCCTTTCTGATCTGTTACTTATAGGCTCTCTCTTTGCTTAGAGGACCCTTTTCAATATTTCCTGTAGGCATCAATATTTTCAATATTTTCCTGTAGGCATCACACAGAAAATTTGGTCTTTCATGATCTTCATAGTTTTTGAGACCCAGGCCAAAGGTTTAACACAAGAAGGGCTCAGTGTTTGCAAAGTACAGTAGGTCATAACTTTCTACCCTCTCCCCCCCTTTTTTAAGATTTATTTGAGAGTGAGAGTGCACTTGTGTGGGTGGGTGGGAGGGGCAGAGGGAGAGGGAAAATTCTTTTTTTTTTTTTTTTAAGATTTTATTTATTTATTTGATAGAGATCACAAGTAGGCAGAGAGGCAGGCAGAGAGAGAGGAGGAAGCAGGCTTCCTGATGAGCAGAAAGCCCGATGCGGGGCTCGATCCCAGGACCCTGAGATCATGACCTGAGCCAAAGGCAGAGGCTTTAACCCACTGAGCCACCCAGGCACCCAAGAGGGAGAAATCTTAAGGGTACTCCCCACCAAGGAGGCTGATCTAGGTCTCCATCCCAGGACTCCAAGGTCATGACCCAAGCTGAAATCAAGAGTTGGCCATTCAACTGACAGAGCTGCCCAGGTGCTCCTAACTCTTATCCCTTTCAAAAACACCCATGGGGCCCCTGGCATCCATCTCAGTTAAGTGTCACCCTTGGGCTCAGATCATGATCTCAGGGTCCTGGAATCAAGCCCCATATTGTGCTCCACTCAGTGGGGAGTCTGCCTCACCCTCTGCCTCTGTCTCCCCCCTCCGCACTCATGCTTGCTCTCTCAGAAATAAAATCTTAAAACAACAAACCCCCAAACCCAACCCTTTCATGATTCAAAATAAGGTGTGTACCTGACCTAATGGTCTCAGACCAATGTCAGAGTTCTGGTGCTGACAACATGCTAGCGTTACAGCTGAGGCTGTCACTGGGGAAAGCTGGGTGGAAAGGATACAGGATGTGCTCAGTATCAGTTTTACTCAGTTTCCTATGAGTGTTACATATGAGTGTCTCATTATTTCAAAATAAAAAGACAAATATTTAGGAAGCACCTCCTGCAAACAAGTCAGGCCCTGTTCTAGGAGCCTGGGATTCAGCAGTGAATGGGCCACCAGTGGTTAAGAGCCAGGACACCCGAGCCTGTCGTTTCCATGTGGATCCCGGCAGGTCACTTACTGTGCTTGTAGGGATAGCACTTGGCACTATATACTTGTAAACTCCGTTATCTTGGCTACTATGGTGCTTTTTCTCCAGATCACCCAGTTACCCCATTCAGAGAGCCTGTTCTGCCCCAGGCTGGTTCTAGCAATGTAAGGGCCTGGTTGGCCAGAGGGAGTCATTTTGTGTTTATGCAGTAAACTTAGATTGACCCCATGCAGTAAGCTTAGATTGACCCTGCCCCTCCCAGAGGAACTTACTTGCAAAGCCTAGCTACAAGGGTGGGTCAGGCCAGGTGAAAACATCCAATCAGTGGGGCACACATATATCTACTAGGGTAAATTAAAACTCAATTGGCCACCCATGTGTTACCTAGCAGTTTTTTCTGTGTGTGGCAGACTTAGCATGACTGTGCAGTTTTCTCTGTGTATTGCAATCTCATTGGCTACCTGTGTATAGCCTGGCTATAAAAGTTAGTTTGTGAGGCTGGGAGGGGTCACCTCGTTGCAAGAGATGGCCCTGACCGATCAGTTTGATTCTCGATGCTTGGCACAAAATAAAGCTTTGCTTGACCTTCTCTTTGTATCAGTCTCGCTCCTTTGATTACGGACCCTAACACTGGAGGGGCACCTGGATTCAAACAACAAGAACTGAGCCAGCATCAGAATTTTTGGGAAAAGCCTCTGGAGGTATTGGGATCTTGTCTGTCTGTCTGGTTGCGGAGCTCTAGGGTATAGCCCACCGGGGAGAAGCTGGACGCAGCCAGTTCCCCAGGGCTGGAGTGGATGCGGGGACACCCCATCCCTCTGCTGGTAGATCAACGGGGGTTCGAGTCCCCCTAGGCCGTTGGGGGGTTCAAGTCCCCCTGGGTGGTTGGAGGGGTTCGAGTCCCCCCTAGATGGTTGGGGGGTTCGAGTCCCCCTAGATGGTCGGGGGGTTCGAGTCCACTTGGACAGTTGAGGGGTTTGAGTCCCCCTAGGCGGTCAGGGGATAAAGAAAGCCCCCACCAGTGGCAGGTTATGGGTAAGAATTGTTGGGCATGCGGTCTTTGCCTGGCCCTTTTGTTGTCTGTTGTTTGTTATGATTGAAGGAATGGGGCAAGAAGACAGTAAGGGGACTCTGACTTTCATCTCTCTGTTCTTCATAATAGATGTGAGGCTTCTTGCTCACTCATTTCGTGTGTTAAGGGCTATGACTGGAGCCAACCAGAGTTAGTCTAATGCCGGTTAAGGTGCCCAATGCTGATGCTCATTGGAGCCGGGCGTGGAATATGAGTGCCTAGTAGGCCACTTTTGGTAAGCAGAACTGGTATTGCGGGATGAACCAACCTCGAGACAGAGACTTTAAGGAATATTCCCAAGCAGCTGCTGAAACTCCCTTTGTTTCGGGGAATTCCTTGCCTTCTCTGGCCCAATGTGGACTGCCTAGCCCCTCCCCCTTGCTGGCAGGAGAGCATGGCATCTGAAGTGGAGATGGTTATTTGTCTGTCTCAAGGTTTTAATGGGTAATTGTTAAAGTGGTTTCTGAAGTCTTTGGTAACCTGAAACTGTGAAGGGTTGCTTGAATGACAAATGTAATTAAATTTGTTGGACATCTAGGTCTTAACCAAATGGGATAAAATGCTAGAGCGTTGGCTGCTGGAACTGGGTTTGTGCTTTTGAAATCTGCTGGTGAACACATTCTGTGCTTAACTGATTGATAAACTTGCCATCTAAAGAATTCTGTTGTAACAACTCACAATTGGTTTATATTTAGTCTTCAGTAGAGGTTAAGGTATTTCTAAGAGTACAAAATTCTGTTAAGTGTAATTAAGACTGGTGGAAATGAGAAAAGCAACTCTGTATGTAAAAAGTAGGAGATATGTAAAAAGGAAAACCGCCCCGAGGCCACTGTCGGAGCTAAATCCATTTGTAAAAGAATGGAAGGGGAGACTGATCACCTCCCATTAGCCAGGGATACCCAAAGGGAAGGATGTTCAACCTGTTTGAATCTGAGGAGTGCCTGACTGTGTGAATGTGCCTGTATGGCTCCACCGCTTCCGCTATGGAGTCTGAGTGGGCTGCATGCTGAGTCCTCTACTCCACTGAGTAGTCTGGTCTGGGGTTTATACGGACAGACCTTAGCTAAGATGCTCCTAAGTTCCCGAAAGGAACGGGAGCAGGACAGCATCTGAAAGATTCCCCTCCCTTTGTCTGCGGACATCATTCACGATGGGAGGGAAACCTAGTAAACTCATTATCTGCATACTCAAAAAAAAAAAAAGACACTGGTATTGAAAAGCTGGTTTTCTCTGTTTAAAAAGACAAAGTTTGGGGGTGCCTGGGTGGCTCAGTGGGTTAAAGCCTCTGCCTTCCACTTGGGTCATGATCCCAGGGTCCTGGGATCGAGCTCCGCATCGGGCTCTCTGCTCGGTGGGGAGCCTGCTTCCTCCTCTCTCTCTGCCTGCCTTTCTGCCTACTTGTGATCTCTGTCAAATAAATAAATAATAAAATCTTAAAAAAAAAAAGACAAAGTTTTCTTTCTTTCTTTCTTTTTTAAATAAGGTCAACAAACTTCTTTTTTTTTTTTTTTTAAAAGATTTTATTTATTTATTTGACAGACCTATGATAGAGTGGACAGCTGAGGCAGAAGGAGCATTTCAGGAATTACAAACAGCCCTACTGAGTGCCGCAGCATTGGCCATCCCAGATGTTACCAAGCCCTTCCACTTGTATGTGGATGAAAAAGCAGGGATGGCCAAAGGAGTTTTAACTCAGACTCTGGGGCCTTGGCAAAGTCCAGTAGCCTATCTTAGCAAGAAACTAGATCCAGTAGCAGCTGGGTTCCCCCCATGCCTTTGCATAATTGCTGCCACGGCCCTCCTGGTCAAGGATGCAAGTAAATTGACTTTGGGTCAAAATCTCATCTTGACCACCACCCACGCTATCGAGGGCCTTTTCCGGACTCCACCCGACTGATGGATGATGAACACCCGAGTGACAGGGTATCAGGCTCTCCTCCTCAATGAACCAAGAGTGACCTTCCAGCCCCCGGAGATGCTAAATCCAGCCACACTGCTGCCAGAGGAGCTGGCTGACCATCCACATGACTGTGGGGAGGTCCTAACCCAAGTCACAGGAATAAGGCCAGATCTCAGAGACATTCCCCTCCCGGATGCCGAAATGACTCTGTTCACAGATGGGAGTAGCTACATGGTCAATGGAAAGAGGTATGCAAGGGATGCAGTGGTTTCTCCTGAGCAGGAACTCTGGATAGCAGCCCTGCCACATAGAACTTCGGCACAAAAAGCGGAACTCATTGCACTCACTAAGGCACTGCAGATGGCCAAAGGTCAAAACACCAACATCTATATGGACAGCAGGTATGCCTTTGCTATTCTCCATATACATGGGGCTATTTATAAAGAAAGGGGCCTATTAACAGCAGAAGGAAAAGGAATTAAGAACAGAGGAGAAATATTGACTCTCCTCCAGGCTATTTGGGACCCAAAAGAGGTAGCTGTTATGCATTGCTTGGGACACCAAAATGGGACTGATCTGATTTCAAAAGGAAACCAATTAGCAGATCCAGCTGCAAAGCAAGCAGCCCGAGAAACAGTGCAAGAGCTGGTTACACTCCTGTCTCTAGCCCTACCAAAAAAAACGGACTATTCAGATGAAGATTTAAAGTATTTACAAAAATGGGCTAAATTAGACTACGAAGGGGACTGGGATAAGACTAAAAGAGGAAAGTTAATTCTTCCTTGAAGACTAGGTAAGAGGGGGCGCCTGGGTGGCTCAGTGGGTTAAGCCGCTGCCTTCGGCTCGGGTCATGATCTCAGGGTCCTGGGATCGAGTCCCGCATCGGGCTCTCTGCTCAGCAGGGAGCCTGCTTCCTCCTCTCTCTCTCTGCCTCTCTGCCTACTTGTAATCTCTCTCTGTCAAATAAATAAATAAATAAATCTTTAAAAAAAAAAAAAAAGACTAGGTAAGAGGTTAGTAGACGAGATACATCAGGGTACTCATTTGGGGTCACACAAACTTAAGGAACTTAAAGGCAAGCAGTTCCAGGTTTCTAAATTAGGGCGTATGGTTCAGGATATAGTTGATAGATGTGCTCAATGCCAGGCAGTTAATGTGGGAGGAACTAGAATGGGAAGAGGGAAAAGAGAAAGAGGTAAGGAACCAGGAATTTATTGGGAAATAGATTTTACAGAAATGAAACCCGGAAAATATGGGCACAAGTATATGTTAGTTTTTGTAGATACCTTTTCAGGCTGGGTAGAGGCTTTTTCCACCAAACATGAGACAGCAGGAGTGGTAGGCAAAAAAGGCTACTAGAAGAAATAATTCCTAGGTTTGGGCTGCCTCTCGCGATTGGGTCAGACAATGGCCCTGCATTTGTGAACTCAGTCTCACAGACGTTTGCCAAGGCCATGGGCACAAATTGGAAACTACATTGTGCCTATCGGCCCAGGAGTTCGGGGACAAGTAGAGAGGATGAACCAGACTCTTAAAGAGACCTTGACAAAACTAATTCTGGAGACTGGCGGTGGATGGGTGGATCTCCTTCCTTTCGCCCTCCTCAGGGCACAATGTATACCCTATTTAAACAAGGTGACCCCACTTGAAATAATGTTTGGGAGACCCCCCCCCCCATCCTCAGCTACAAGAGGTTGCCCTAGCAGAAATGACTGATCAGTCTGTACTCCAGTCACTGCAGGCATTACAGTCTGTCTTAAAAAAAAAATCCACGCAGGGATCTGGACTGCCCACACTGGGACGGAGACGGAGGTGGAACCACATCCTTACCAACCCGGGGACTTGGTTTGGATACGTCGCTATCAAGTGGGGAACTTGGAGCCTTGCTGGAAGGGACTGTTTACTGTTATCCTGACCATCCCCACAGCGATAAAAGTAGAAGGCATCAGGGCTGGATTCATGCGGGTCATTTCAAATGAGCTGAGGACGAAGACGCCCCCCAGAGGTGGAAGCCTCAGCCAATGGATCTCGCTGACCATGGACTAAAGCTAAGACTCAAAGACTATGAGTTTTGGGGTGCCTGAGTGGCTCAGTGGATTACGCCGCTGCCTTTGGCTCGGGTCATGATCTCAGTGTCCTGGGATCAAGCCCCCCATCAGGCTCTCTACTCAGCGGGGAGCCTACTTCCCCTTCTCTCTCTGCCTGACTCTCTGCCTACTTGTGATCTCTCTCTCTGTCAAGTAAAATAAATAAAATCTTAAAAAAAAAAAGTATGAGTTTATTGTTGCTCTTATTGTTACCTGTTTATGTAAAGTATAGGTAGGAAATCAGATGAAGCGGTAAATGGCTAACTCATCAGCCAACTGTGCACTAGTGTCATGTGTACAAAAGAAAACTAGAGCGATAAAAATGTTAGACTTACATGCTCAATATAACCTCTTACATCCAGAGAACATGGAACTGGCTGAAAAGTCAAGGATTTGACTAATCTCCAAAGAAAAGGGGGAATGTAAGGGCCTGGTTGGTCAGAGGGAGTCATTTTGTGTTTATGCAGTAAACTTAGATTGTGTTTATGCAGTAAACTTAGATTGACCCCATGCAGTAAACTTAGATTGACCCTGCCCCTCCCAGAGGAACTTAACTTGCAAAGCCTAGCTACAAGGGTGGGTCAGGCCAGGTGAAGACATCCAATCAGTGGGGTGCACATATATCTACTAGGGTAAATTAAAATTCAATTGGCCACCCATGTGTTACCTAGCAGTTTTTTCTGTGTGTGGCAGACTTAGCATGACTGTGCAGTTTTCTCTGTGTATTGCAATCTCATTGGCCACCTGTGTATAGCCTGGCTAAACTACCTCTATAAAAGTTAGTTTGTGAGGCTGGGAGGGGTCGCCTCTTTGCAAGAGATGGCCCTGACCAGTCAGTTTGATCCTCAATGCTTGGCGAGAAATAAAGCTTTGCTTGACCTTCTCTTTGTATCAGTCTCACTCCTTTGATTACAGACCCTAACAGCACCTCTGGAGAGCCTGCAGATTTCTGGGCCTCCATCATCTCTGACCCCTCCAGCCCTGGCCACCCTGGGCTGTCCTTGTTTGGTATGTTTCCCCATTGGACAGGGAAACTGATTCCTGGACCAAGGCTTTCCTGATGAGGGCTGACCTCGGAATCACTCAGCATAGGAATGTGCACACTGCAGGCGCTCAAGAAATAGGTACCGAATGAATGAATGTTTAGTGACAGTGAGGAGAACACTGGAGCAATGTCTGTGTTCCTTCCCTTGGCGGTGGCAGGGCGTTTAGGGATGGGAATTTTTAGGTGAGATCCAGAGATCCCTCCCACCTGGTCCCTGGCCCAGAGCAATGGAACCTTCTTACCGGGTGGAAAATGATGTCACAGTGCCCCCTTGTGGTCATCTCCCATGTTAGAATCCTGGTGTGGGTGAGGCTTTCCCTGCCCAAGGAAGGAGAACCGGGCAGGAGCCCAATCCCCCCTCCCCAACCCCCTGTTACCCGGGGGGGCCCCCCCTGCCCCCACCATGAACAACCAGGCAAGGGCCCCAACCCCCTTGACCTCGGCCCAGGCTTCGATCCCAGTCAGGACCTCGATCCCGGTCCGGAGCCCAACGCCTGCCTGGGCCTCAACTTCCGCCCGGACACCGAATCCTGTCCAGATCCTGACCCCCGCCCGGACCCCGACTCCGGTCCCCACCCGGGCCTGGACCCCGACCCGGGTCTGGACCCCGACTCCCGTCCGAACCCCGACCCGGGCCTGGACCCCGACTCCTGTCCGAAACCCGATCCGGGCCCAGACCCCAATTCCCGTCCGAAACCCGATCCGGGCCCGGACCCCGACTCCCGTCCGAACCCCGACCCGGGCCTGGACCCCGACTCCCGTCCAGAGCCCAGCCTCAGCCTGGATCCCCACTACTGCCCAGACCCCAGCTTCAGCCTGGACCCCGACTCCTGCCCAGACCCGGGCCTCAGCCTGGACCCCAACTCCTATCCAGACCTCAGCCTCGGCCTGGACCCCGACTCCCGCCCGGACCCCAGCCCGGACCCCGACTCCCGTCCAGGCCCCAGCCTCAGCCTGGATCCCCACTACTGCCCAGACCCCAGCTTCGGCCTGGACCCCGACTCCTGCCCAGACCCAGGCTTCGGCCTGGCCCCCAGCTTCCGCCCAGACCACAGTCTCAGCCTGGACCCCCACTCCTGCCCAGGCCCCGCCCCAAACTCCAACTACGGTCCCAACCCTGGCCCAGACCCCGACTCCCATCCACACCCCGGCTTCCGCCCAGACCCAGGTTTCGGCCTGGACCCCTTCCCAGACCCAGGTCTCAGCCTGGTCTCCGACTCCCGCCCAGACCCAGGTTTCACCCTGGTCCCCGACTTTTGCCCAGAGCCCGGCCTGGCCCCCAACTCTGGTCCAGATGCAGACCCCGGCCCAAACCCCGACTCCCGTCCAGACTCCGACCCAGGTCTGGAACCCCACTCCCGTCCGGACCCCAACTCGGGCGCGGATGCCGACCGAGGTCCAGACCCCTATTCCGGCACAGACACCTACTACAATCTGGACCCCGCCTCCGGTCCCTGCCCCAACCCCAGTTTCATCCCGGGTCGGGGTCGAGATCACGACTGCTGTCCCTGTGTCGCAATCCTTCCCGGATTCGGCCCTACCTTTGGATCAGCCCACGAAACCCGCTTCGGAACCCGCTTCGTCGCGCGACAAGGATCTTTCGCGGCCGCCTAGTGTGAAGCACTTTCCATCCGTCACCAGTGAATTCGGGTTCAACCGAGAGTCCATTCTTGTCCACACTCCATCCGCCTCTGATTTACTGAGGCTCACCCTTGGCTCCACCTCGAGGACCGACTCCTCCGCCACGAAGTTGACAGATTCCACTCCCGAGTCTGAGCCGGTGCCCATCCTGGGGCCCGGACCGTTAGCCCCCACCAGCGAGAACTTCCCGATGGACAAGAAGATCCTGATTCGAGTGATCTACTGGTGAGGGTCGTCCTGGTGCATGCCTGCCTACCTCCCTGTGGGGCAAGGCTGGAGGGGGTGGGGGGGCGGGGCGGTGGGGCTTTGGGGATTTGCTAGGAGGGGGAAGGGAGGGAGTCTCAAGTCCCAGTCTTGGCTCCACCTGCCATGCTCATACGGGCTGGAGATCTGGGGCTTCACATCCCTGCTTTGAGCTTCCCCCTCACTCATTTATCCATTTTTGGAGTGTGCTGCCCCCCACGGACTGGCCTATGCCTCTGACATAGCGCTGACCCAAGCCCCTTGCTTTTCTCCCCAGGCCCAGCTAGGCCTTGCAGTGCAAAGCACACCAGGGAGCACTGGGGGTGTGGGAATTTCAGACTGTCAGGGATGGCCTTTCCCCAGATGAGAAGACGGCCTCTAAGGGAAGAGCTGGGGCGTGGGGAAGGGATCTAGGTGAAAGGTGGGGGAGGAGGAACCCAGCTACAAAGGCTGAAGGAAGTTGGCCTCTGTTCTCTTTGGTGGTCTCAGAGCTGAGTCTCTGTGTCAGCGGCCCTAGTAACAGCGGTGACCTTCCTGACCTTCCGAGGCTGAGGCCTGGTCTCTCCCTTCCATCCCCATCCCCCTCTCCTGCTTTAGAATGTTCTCTCCCCCTTTTCTCTCCCCAGTCTCACTCTTCCCCCCCACTTCCTCTCTCTCCCTCACTCTTCCTCTCTTCCCCCAACTCCATTTCTCTGTGCCCAGACAGTCTCTCTCCACAACTCAGTGTCTTTCTCCTTTTTCTTATGTTTCCTCATCTCCCCCATCTCTCTCTGCCCTTCTCCCCCTGGTTTTAAAAAGATTTTATTTATTTGACAGAGAACACAAGCAGGGGGAGAAGCAGGCAGAGGGAGAAGCAGGTTCCCTGCTGAGCAAGGAGCTTGATGTGGGGTTCGATCCCAAGCATCCCTGCCCTTCTCCTTTCCAGCTCTTTCTCTGGCTCCATGGATTCATTAATTCACTAATTCATTTATTAAGCACTTACCTCATGCCAGGCCCTGCCCTTGGCACTAGGGACAGAGCAGTGAATAAGACCAAGATCGTTGGGGGTGCCTGGGTGGCTCAATTCTTTAAGCATCTCCTTCTGTTCAGGTCACAATCCTAGGGTCCTGGGATGGAGCCCACATCAGGCTCCCTGCTGGGCTGGGAGTCTGTATCTCTCTCCCTCTGCTGCTCCCCAGGCTCATCCTCTTTCTCTCGCTTGCTCTCTAATTCTTAAAAAAAAAAAAATCTTTGTCCTTATGGCACTCACATCCTTGTGTAGAGAGGAGGGTGGGAATGAACAATAAATACAACACATAGTAATTATATAGTATCTTAGAAGGTGATCAGTGTTAATGGCAGAAGGCAAGGGGGCAGTCACAATTTTAGCTGGGGTGGTCAGGATGGTCTTCCTGAGGTGATGTATGAGCAAAGACCTGAAGGAGGGGAGAGAAGGAGCTGTGCAGATACCAGGACTCTGCAGAGAGAACAGGTGGTGCAAAGGCCCTGAGGCAGGCATGCCTGGAGTATCGGAGAAGGTCCCTGTGGCTGGAGCAGAGCAGGCCAGGGGGAGAGTGGAGGAGGAGATGGGGCAGAGCGGGTGGGGGCTTGTGGACCATGCAGAGGACTGGTTTTTTGCCCTGGGTGAGCTGCCACTATGGGAGGGTTCCAAGCAGCGGAGGGACAGGATCAGACTGTTCCCAGGCTCCCTCTGGGCTGGAGGAGATACTGATGTAGTGTCTTCCCTCCATCTCTCTCTGCCCTCTCTCCAGCGGCCTCTGAAGCTATAGCCTTCGGGTAAGTAGTTTTGACTTTGTAGGTGGGTGGCGGGGCCTGGGAAGGGGGATTAGGACATGAAGTCTAGAAGGAGGTCCTGTTTCTTCTCCCTCTAAGACCTGTGACCTTATGCTCCCCACTCCTCTCTGCAGTTCATTCTACTGAGAAAGAGTCTGGAGCAGCAATTTCCAAATCGTCTCCACTTTGTGAGTGGCCTGCCTGAGGGGGGCAGTCAGGGCTGGGAGATTCCAGGGGCTTGGAGGGGAGCTCTCACCTTCCCCCCAACCCCCACCTTCCCTCTCCAGCAGGAGGAAAGAGCTGCCCAGGCTACGGGGGAGTTCGAAGTGTTTGTGGATGGAAAACTGGTCCATTCAAAGAAGGTGATTCTGGCAAGGGGCCCAGACAGGGCGGGCGGGCGGGCAGGTGGCAGTGCTGGGATCCTCTGGGGGTGGGAGACCTACATGTCCGTGCTCTTTCTCCTCTGTGCCCAGAAAGGTGATGGCTTTGTGGATGAGGCCGGGCTGCAGAAAATTTTCAGCATTATCGAGGAGGAGATCAGCAAAAGGTAGCAGGTGACCAGCTGGAGGTGAGGTCAGGGAGGTGAGGTGGGGCTGAGGATGGGGGTGGTGGGTAGGTGGGGGCAGGGCACTGTCTGGGAGTCAAAGGTGATTTAGTCACAGTCCTAGCTGAGCCCAGCCTCCCTGTTTAGATCAGGACAAGTCAGCTCTACCCTTCTCTGAACCTCATTTTCATCCTCTGTAAAATGGGTTTGTTGAGATGCTCCCATAAGACGCCTCACTTAACATAAATTTACAAGGCTCAGAGAAGGGCTCAGTGGGATGTCGGCTAAATTTTCTTCCAAAAGAACTTAAGGTTCCTTCTTTCCTTTCTTAGCTCCTAGTTGTAAAGCTGTACTATCCAATAGCAGGCCGATGCTCTGCTATTTACAATTAAGTTAATTAAAATGAAATACAATAAAAACTCACTTTTTGGAACACCTGAGTGTCTCAGCCGGTTAAGCGGCTGCCTTTGGCTCAGATCATGATCCCAGGGTCAGGAGATCAAGTCCTAGGGCAGACGTCAGGCTCCCTGCTGAGCGGGGAGGCTGCTTTGCCCTCTCCTGCTCCCCCTGCTCCTGCTGTCTCGAGTGTGCGCTCTCTGACAAAGAAATAATTAATCTTAAAAACTGCAGTTATTAGTCACACTGGCCACATTTCAAGTGCTCTATAGCCACATGTGGCTACTGGATTGGACAGCACAGAGGATATCGAATCCATCACTGCAGAAAGTTCCACTGGTATTGGAATTGGTATAAAGTATTAAACCATATGCACAATAATTTATTTGCTGCCAATACTGGATTTTATTTATTTTTTGCCACCGATACTGGATTTTTATTTTTTATTCATTTAAAAAATTTATGTGCATAATCTTTATATATCAGTGTGGGGCTAATTCACAACCCTGAGATAAAAAGTTACATGCTTTTTTGAGTGAGCTAGCCAGGTGCCCCACATACTGGACTTTTTCCCCCCTCAGGTAGTGCATTTTTAAAACCACTTACTATACATACACATTTGCAAGCTGCTACAGATTTGATACTTTTAATCTGTTTATCTATTTTTTACAAAAAGTTGTCACCTTTTGGGAGCATAAGTGATGTATAAGAGACAGTACATGTTTAAAACATATGAGTTAATGAGTTTTGACATATGAATGTATGTCACCCCCAAAATTTCCTTGGGGACTGTAATTTCTCGTGCTCTCTTCCCTGCCCCAGGCAACTGCTGATCTGCTTGCCTTTTTTTTTTTTTTTTAATATTTTATTTATTTATTTGAGAGAGAGGGAGAGGTGACAGAAGAGCATAAACGAGGGGGAGAAGAGGGACAGGGAGAAGCAGGCTCCCCGCTGAGCAGGTAGCCCAACATGGGGCTCGATCCCAGGACCCTGGGATCATGACTTGAGCTAAAGGCAGACACTTAACTGATTGAGCCACCCAGGTGCCCTTTTGATCTGTTTTCCATAGATCTGTTTATCATAAATTAGTTTGCATTTTCTAGACTTTTTTTCCCCCGCTTTACTTATTAGACAAGGGGAGAGAGAGAGGGAGAGGGGGAAGCAGACTCCACTGGTCAGGAAGCCTGACATGGGGCTCGATCTCAGGACTCCAGGATCATGATCTGAGCCCAAGGTGGATGCTTAATGGATAGAGCCACCCAGGTGCCCCTATTTTATTTTTAAGTAGGCTCCATGAACACGGGGCTTGAACTCACGACTCTGAGCTCAAGAGTCACATGCTCTATCGACTAAGTCAGCCAGGCGTCCCATCATCCCCCAACAAAAATCTTAAAATGTGTTAATGGCATTTAATACTATTCCAGTGTCTCAGAAATATCTTTTTTTTTTTTTTTTAAAGACTGCATTTATTTGACAGAGAGAGATCACAAGTAGGGAGAGTAGCAGGCAGAGAGAGAGAGAGCGGGAAGCAGGCTCCCCGCTGAGCAAAGAGCCCGACGCAGGGCTCCATCCCACGACCCTGAGATCATGCATGACCTGAGCTGAAGGCAGAGGCTTAACCCACCGAGCCACCCAGGTGCCCCTCAAAAATATCTTTTTGTCGAGATGGTTTGGGAATCAGATTCCAGACAGTGTTCACATGGTATATTAGCTGTTTTTTTTTTTTTTAATTACAAACAGGATTTCTGGAATCCCTACTATGTGCCAGGCACTTAGTAAGTCTGTTTTCCAGCAGCCATCCGGGGGTGGGGGCTTGGGAGGCAGATGAGAGGTCTGTTTTTCACACTTGCCAAGAAGCATAATGGTTATGCATGCAGCTTCTGGGGTTACAGAGACTTAGATTCAAACCCTGGATCCACCAGCCACACAAAGCTGAAGCAGGTGATGTTATTTGTGAATTAAAGGCCAGTCAAATCCCTTCTTCAGTGACAGCTGCTGTTATTGGAATAAGTAATGACTGTTCTTATTGCAAGAGAACCCAGTTCAGTTTGGCTTAAGAAAAAAAAATTGCCTCATGAGAATAAACGTCTAGAGGCTAATTAGCTTCAGGCATGGCTTGATCCAGGCACCAAAACATTGGCCTTGGGAATCTGACTCTTCTTTACTAGTGTTCTGCTTTTTTCCTGGGCTAACTTTATTCTCAGACAGGCTCCCCCTCATGGTGGCATGAATCCTGAAGAAAGTTCCCATTGACCTGGATTAGGTCACATTTTCCTTCCAGAATCAATCACTGAGACCCAAGGGAACATAGTGCTCTCATGTGGCCATTCCGGGACAAGGGGATGGAGTTGGTCCCCCAAAACCACATGAAGAAGAGGGATAAGGAGGGAGAAAGTTGGGTGGACCAGAACGACAATCAACTACATTACAAATCTGGAGGATGGATAATAGTTAAGTCAGTGTTGTCTGGCTTCAAATCCCAGCTCTGCTGTTTACTGGCTGTGTGACGTAAGGCAAATGCCTGTACCTCTCTCTGCCTGTTTCCTCCTCTGTAACCCAGAAACTATGACAGCCTTCACCTCCTTGGATTTCATTTTTTTTTCAACAAATATTTGCTGAGTACTTATTTTGTGCTGGATATTGTTCTAGATCCTGGGGACGATGGGACAGTGAACAAAACAGTAAGAACCCTTGCCCTAGGGAGGCTGATATTCTAGTGTTGGGACAGCCAGGCAAAGCAAACAGAAGATTAAAAGTAGTAGTGAGAAGAGAACAAAGCAGGAGAGGAGTGGGGGAGTGCTGGGAATTTTTTGCAATTCTGAATTGAGTGGTGGGGAAGACCTTATTTGGAAGATGGTATTTAAACTGAAGGGTACCTGGGTGGCTCAGTGGGTTAAACTGAGGGGCCCCTGGGGGTCACAGGGAGTTGAAGGTCTGCCTTTGGCTCAGGCCATGATACAGGGGTCCTGTGATGGAGACCCAGGTGGGCTCCCTACTCAGCGGGGAGCCTGTTTCTCCCTCTCCCTCTGCCCCTTCCCCACGTCATGCTCTCTCGCTTTCTCTCTCCCAACCCCCTCAAAAAAAAAACCACTTTTTTTTTTTTTTTTTGGATCTCTAAACACTTGAAAGAAGTAAGGGATTGAACCATGTGCATATGTGAATATCTGGGGGAAAGTATTCCAGGCAGAGGGAGCAGCAAGTGCAAAGGGTCTGTGGTAGGAATGTGTCTGGTGTGTTTGAGAAATGGCAAGGAGTCTCAAGTGGGGAGCATTAGTATGGTGCCTGACACCTAGTAAACCCTAATATAAATGCTATTTTTAAAAATACAGTTGTTATTTTTTTTTTAAGATTTTATTTATTTATTTGACAGACAGAGATCACAAGTAGGCAGAGAGGCCAGCAGAGAGAGAGAGGAGGAAGCAGGCTCCCTGCCGAGCAGAGAGCCCAATGCGGGGCTCGATCCCAGGACTCTGGGATCATGACCCGAGCTGAAGGCAGAGGCCTTAACCCACTGAGCCACCCAGGCGCCCCTACAGTTGTTATTTTAAATAACTATTTACTGTATTTTAGAAAAATTTCTCTCTTTCTCTATTTCAGGAGCCTCAGCAGGATGCCGGGAAGGGCTGAAATGTTGCCAAGTCAGGTCCTTTCCTGATGGTGGCTGGGGCTGGGGTGGGTTGGGGAGGGGAACAGGGAAATACATACAGTCTGCCTCCCTGTGTTTGGTCTGATGGTGTCTAATGTTGGCCCACTGTTTCCTGAAGACTGTGGCAGTCACCTGTTCCCGGGTCCTGGCATCAGCAACGGTCTGGACTGGGGGTGAGGGGAAGGGAGGGCAGCTTTGACAAGAAGCCTTGGCCTGTTGCTCCCCAGGTTTGCTCCTGGTCATCTAGCCTCAGGTCCTAGAATTCCTGTGTTGGGAGGGGTCTCAGTGACCTGGGGCAAGGGCCGTGTGTGGATTCGTGGGACATCGATGGGCCCCCTACTCTGCACCTGGTGCTATGGGGTCACCGGGCAGTAGCCAAGAGGTCACTGCAAAGTGTGGGAGTCAGACCTTTGCTGTGACCTCCAATAAGGGACCCTCCCTCTGGGAGCCTCAATATTCTCCTCTGTAAAATGGGGATCCTAACACTACTTAATCATGGAATTCTTAAGGCCTGGCACAGAACAAGTAGATTTCATTTGGAGTGGTGTTCTCTGCAAGTAACAGCAAACCAGACCACCAGTGGCTCACACAACAGGACCAATTAATGGTTTTTCCCATGAACTGGTAGGAGGGGGGCTGGGTTCACACACATTTCACTGTTGCGCTCCTACCCATCATGTCTGTATTCCTGGCGGAGAAGGGTTGAATAAGGAAGGAAATGCCAGCTGGAGCATGTTTTTTTTTTTTTTTTTTTTTAGGGAGGCAAACCTTCCCTGGAAGCCCCACCCAGTCTTGGCTGTGATGCCAGGATGGTGCTCTCCCCTGTACCCCTCCCAGCTCACCTCCCTCCCCTCCAGCCTGCCTGTTGCCCCACTACCTTCTCCTGATCTCTTCCCTGATAATGCTCACAATTTTCTGTAGCCTGGCCTCACCCCCAAAGCCATCACCTTTCTGGGCACAGAGGGGAAAGAAACATCAGGAACTTGTAGGTTCCCCCCCCACATCCTAGTACCACCCTCTATGTCGGAATCCCCTTCTTCGGGGGCGCCTGGGTGGCTCAGTGGGTTAAGTGTATACCTTTGGGGCTCAGTTCATGATCCCAGAGTCTTGGGATCAAGTCCCGTGCCGGGTTCTCTGCTCAGTGGGGAGCATGCTTCTCCCTCTCCCTGAGCTCCCACTCTCCTTGCTTGTACTCTCGGTCAGATAAATAAAAACAAAACAAAAAAAAACCCTTTTAAGAATCCCCTTCTTGGGGGGCACCTGGGTGGCTCAGTGGGTTAAGCCTCTGCCTTCGGCTCAGGTCATCTCAGGGTCCTGGGATCGATCCCCACATCGGGCTCTCTGCTCAGCAGGGAGCCTGCTTCCTCCTCTCTCTCTGCCTGCCTCTCTGCCTGCTTGTGATCTCTGTCAAATAAACAAAATATTAAAAAAAAAAAAAAAAAAAAAGAATCCCCTTCTTGGAAAGGAGCAGCTGTCCATTCACAAACACTTCAGACTCCCCCGCAGACTGGGCGGGTATGCCCTCCTCCTGGGGAGGGGATGGTGCAGGTGGGGAGAGGATGAGAGCTCCTGGTTTGGCTCAGCCCCATGTTCGGCTCCAGTGGAAGAAGGGGGGACAGACGCAGTGCAGGCCCCTAACAGGGTCTGCCACAGCACAGAGGCTGAGATGCGATGGTCACTGGAGAGACGGCAGACATGCTGCCCGCACTTCCAAAGTGAAGCTCTGGGCCTTCGATGAGTCTGGACTCTTTCTAGTCCTGACCGTGATTAGCCCATGCAGCTGGGGGTGGGGCAGACCTGGAGGAACCTAAAACTTACTAGCTAAGAGCACAGACCCTGGAGCCAAATACCTACCTAAATTCGAATCCCGGTTTTGCCACATCCTAGCTCTGGCACCTCTGGCAACTTCACTTCCCTGTGCCTCAGTCGCTCCATCGGTAAAATGGAGGATGTAGTAGCACTGACCACCTAGGGCTGTTGAAAAAAGTCTGCAAGTTAAGTGTGTGAAAATCCCTGAAGAGTGCTTCCTGGCACAGGGACTCTCTGCACGTTAACTCTCTCAGGGCATACCTCCTTGCAAGCGCGTAAGTCCTGCCCCGAGAATCCAGGGCAGTCAGTCAGTCTGCAGAGCCCCGCGCTGCCCACCGCACTGTACGGCTCAGATACGAGCGTGAGAGGAAGGGAGCATCCAGGACTGGTGCCTCAGTAAATTCAGAACATTCTCCCGCCGCCTGCAACCCCACACCCAGACACGAGGTGGCAACCATGAGAGACCCTCTCCCAGCCCTTGTCACAAATGTATGCATTTCCCCACCTTCATTTATCCCCACCTGCCTCTTCCTGCACCAGGGATGAGAGAGCAGCTCTTCTGAGCTGGTAAAAGCCCCTGGTCTTGGGGTACAGTACAAAGAGGTTCCCTTCCCCCCTCCACCTTTGATTTATTTACCCAGCTGCTTTTGGTGACATCTGCACTCTGAGCTTGGTGTCTCCAGCTGGAAAGTGAAGACGAGGATTTGGCCATCCCGGCTGTGGCAGAGACCGCTAGACTATGTCCCTCAGTATCTGTCCTCCCGGACTTCCTGAGAGTCCCCAGCTGAAGACTACATTTCCCAGACTCCTCTGCCACCAGGCATGGCCACATGACTAAGCTTGGGCAGTAGGATGTAAGAAAATGGAGGTGTGCAGTTTTTGGATTGTGCTCTTAAGGGAAGGGGTGCCAGTCATGCTGTTGCCTGGAATGTGGACTCTGACGGTGCACCGTCCGGAAGAGCCAGGGAAGGTGTCCATGGGAGCGGAGGAAGGAGACAGCAATAATAGGGAACAGTTACAGGAGGGAAGAATAAGCTTCCTTACTGTTTTATTTTTTTTTAATTTTTTTAAAAAGATTTTATTTATTCATTTGACAGAGATCACAAATAGGCAGAGAGGCAGGCAGAGAGAGAGGGGGATGCAAGCTCCCTGCTGAGCAGACAGCCCAATGCGGGGCTCGATCCCAGGACCCTGGGATCATGACCTGAGCTGAAGGCAGAGGCTTTAACCCACTGAGCCACCCAGATCCCCCTGTTTTATTTTGGTTTTTTAAAGATCTCATTTATCTGGGGGCGCCTGGGTGGAGAGGCAGAAGCAGGCTCCCCACTGAGCAGGGAGCCCCACCGGGGCTGGATCTCAGGACCCTGGGATCACGACCTGAGCCAAGGGCAGATGCCTAACGACTGAGACACCCAGGTGCCCCCAATATTTACTTTTTATGGCAGGCAGAATCTTAATATGACCCCCAGTGATGCATACTGGGGTCATTTCATATAACCCCACCTTCCCTTGAGTGTGGGTGGGACACGTGAACAGGACAGGCTATCACTCCCAGGACATGTCACAATAAATGACAAAAGGGATTTTGCCCCGTGAATTAGTCAAACCGGAGACTACCCTGAATGGGCCTGACATCAGGTGCGTAGGTGCTATCTACACCAGTTCCAGCTTTCTGCACACCAGCTGGGTGTCCTATAGGTCAGCCCAGTGCTGACATTCTCCTGGAGTTGGCGTTAGATCCCACAAGGGAAGGACGCAGTCCCATGAGGCTGCCCACACTTTGGACCCCACCCCAAGTCCCAGGTTGTTGCTGGCAGGTTTGGCCAACTGGCTATCAATTCAGGGGTTCCCACAGCTCCTTCCAAGTTGGATAACTCACCAGAATGAGTCTGGAGCAGCCAACTGGGAGAGAGAGAGGGCACAGTATGCTGGAAGGGGCACGGAGCTCCCTGCGGCTCAATGTGTTCACCCACTTGTGGAATCTCTCCAAATTCTTGTCTATGGAGGTTTCCTTATGCAGACATGACTGATGACATCAGTGGCCGTGGGTGATTCATTCAGCCTCCAGCCGCTGTCCCTTCCGCAGAGCCTGGGATGGGGCTGAAAGGTCTGAGCTTCTAATCAAGGCTTGGTCTTTCTGGCAGCTAGTCCTCATCCTGGAGCTATCTATGGGGCCACCTTGAGAGTCACCTCCTTAGAACAAAAGACCCTTATCCACAAAAGACACCGATCACTCTTATCATTCAGGAAATCCTAGGTGAATTTCAGGAGCTCTGTGCCAGGAACAAGGGGCAAAGACCACATACCTAGTTATACCATAAAGGCTATGTCTGCTTTGAGGTGAAAGGATTCTCAGCTGGGTGCTTGCTCCCGGGGGTGCAGTGCGGCCCATCCATTTCTGGAGAAAGGGCCGTATTTTTCCCTTTCCTTGCAGAAAACAATAGGTATGGGTAGGTCTTGGTGACAGGAGGAAACGGAAACCACATAGTCATTTTCATTAGCGGGCTGAGAATGACCTACTTTCCTTCTCTGTGTCTTCCACTCAGTCCCTGAAGAAAACAGAGCTTTATCCACGACCCTAATTACATCCAGTTCGGAGCTGGCAGTCCCAGTGCCATTTTTACTGGACACCCTTCCCACGCTCGGATGATCTGTGGGGGAGCATTTCTCCAAACCAAAAGTCCCAGAGTCTGGGACTCTGCTAGGCAATCATACACGCGGATTTTCATACAAGAAAACTTAACTTGGTCACGTGACAACATGCATTTACATATTCTAAGGAACCCGTGTTGGTCCAGGAACTCTAGATTCTTGTGTCCCCTCCTCTGAAATTCCAAAAGCGTATGCATTTAACCCCTGTAAGATTTCATCACCAATAAAGATTGTGGAACAGAGAGAGAGTATCTTCAAGGAGAAACAGAGCATTGAGTAATAAGCCCAGGGTCTCACAGAAAACTGTCAAAATCAGATTGTGAACCCCAGGAGTCTGACACCCCAAGTGATGCTGTTAATATCCACCCTCCGCAAAGCCCTGGTCCCGCTCCCCTGCTGAGAGGCTATCCCGACTTTCAGGTTAATGCCCTTCAGTGGGAAGAACACAGGATCTTAGATGGACCTGGAGCCTTCTAAGCCTCCGTGTTCTTTTCTGGACAAATGAAGGGACAAGAGGTCTTCGGAGGGCTTTACAACTGTGGACGTCAGAGTCATCACGCTGCTTCCTGTCTGGGCAACAACCTGCTATTTCTGTCTCAGGCCAGATCCTGGAAGAACTGAGAATAAGCAGCCTCCGGGGTAACCTGATAAGCAGAAACTCCAGGCCTTGACCCTGAGATACACACCACACCAGAGAAATCAAAAAGGCGCCTGGCAGGTCAGGGGCGTGTATTTAGTGCCTGCCGCCTCCGAGTCCTTCTGTCACCAGGAGTGCAAAGAAAGGCACCCCATCAAGAAAGCCAGTCACTCCGAGTCTGCGAGGACATGTGTGTCTTCTAAGTGCCTACAAATCCACCTCTCTCAGGGCGGGGAAAAGGAGGAAAGTGACGACCAGACCCTCACCTCACCACCCCAAGCATGGGGCCCCGACAGTCACAAAGGAGATGCCACCAAATCTTAACAAGATGATTCCAGTGGGTCTTAAAGTGTTCCAGATTTTAGGAAAGGAAGGCTTCCCTATTACTTATATGATGCAAGAACATTAGTATCTAAGAATAACAATTATGGCACAAGAAAAGGACACAGCAACTTCACTTACAGAATACTAATGCCAGCCTCTTTTTTGTTAGAAAAAAAAGAAAGAAAGAAAGAAAAAGGAAAGAAAAGCAAAGCAGAGGGGCGCCCGGGAGGCTCAGTCAGTTAAGCATCTGCCTTCAGCTGGGATGGTGATCACAGGGTCCTGGGATCGAGCCCTGCATTAGGCTCCCTGCTGAGTGGGGAGCCTGTTTCTCCCTCTCCCTCTCCCCCTGCTTGTGCTCTCTCTGTGAAATAAGTAAATAAAATCTTAAAAAAAAAAAAAAAAAAAAAAAAAGAGAGAAATCCAAAGCACATTAAAAGGATTATACCTCAGGGCGCCTGGGTGTCTCAGTGGGTTAAGCCTCTGCCTCCGGCTCAGGTCATGATCTCAGGGTCCTGGGATTGAGCCCCTCATCAGGCTCTCTGCTCAGCAGGGAGCCTGCTTCCCCCGCTCTCTCTGCCTGCCTCTCTGCCTACTTGTGATCTCTCTCTCTCTGTGTCAAATAAATAAATAAATACATCTTAAAAAACAAAAACAAATAAAAGGATTATACCTCATTTGTAAATAAGGATCATTTGAAGAATGGAAAAATCACAAATTATCAGTATTCTATTAAAAATAACCCTAGGATCACTGAAGAGTCTAAAAAGGGCTTTGACAAAATTCAATCATCATTCTTTGTAAAACACACGTCTCCAGAGGGACAAATGTGAGGTATTTCCACAAAATGGGGAACAAGACAAGGATGTCTGTCTTTCACATAATTTTACATTTGACAGAAGGAACTGGAATTTATAAGGAGAAAGAAGTTTTAGGTATAAAAAGGTAAAGAGGCAATATTTTCTCTATTTAATAGGACTTGTTTTCCAACCTCAGAGAACCACATGAAATACTTCTATAAACAATTAAGAGAATTCAATGTGTTAACAGGCTAGCAAGTAAGTATGTAAAAATGAATTTCTTTTTTTTTTAAACCAATTATTTTCACACAGGCAAACTTTGAGAAAATGTAACAGAAATAATCCTCACTTACATAGGAAAAACAAAAAAAGGTAAATGTATGTAGGAATACATAACTAGATTTGTGAAAGGCCTGCTTTAGGAACATTCATTTGAGGATAAACATTAATATTCCTTTGAAGGACACAAAGGAAATCTTTTTTAAAAATATGGGAAAATGGGGTGCCTGGCTGGCTCAGTTGGTGGAGTGTGGGACTCTTGGTCTCGGGGTTGTAAATTCAAGCCCCATGCTGGGTGTAGAGATTACTTAAAAAAAAAAAAAAAAAAAAAAAAAAAAAAAAATTTTTTTTTTTTAAAAGGGAAAATAGACCATTGGGATGGGAAGACTCAGTTTGTTTGTTTGTTTTTTTAATAAGATTTTATTTATTGATTTGACAGACACAAAGAGAGAGGGAACACAAGCAGAGGGAGTGGGAGAGGGAGAAGTAGGCTTCCTACTGAGCAGGGAGCCTGATGGGGGTTTGATCCCAGGACCCTGGGATCATGACCTGAGCTGAAGGCAGAGGCCTTACCTCACTGAGCCACCCAGGCGCCCCAAGTCTCAGTATCTTAACAATAGCAGTTACTCCTAAATTAACTGCTGTGGAATTCTAATAAAAAAGTTTTGCTTGAGGAGCACCTGGGTGGCTCAGTCAGTCAAGTGGAACTCTTGGTTTCAGCTCTGGTCATGATCTCCCGGTTGTGGAATCCAGTCTGCAGCCAGGATCCGTGCTGGGTGTGGAGATTGCTTGAGATTCTCTCTCTTCCTCTCTCTCTGCCTGGCCCCCACACACTCTCTCTCTCTCTCTCTTAAAAAAAAAAAAAAAAAGATTTGTTTTGTTTTTAAAATATTTTATTTATTTATTTAACAGAGAGGGAGAGAGCAAGAGAGCACAAGCAGGAGGAACAGCAGGCAGAGCAGGCAGAGGGAAAAGCAGGCTCTCTGCTGAGCAGGGAGCCGGATGTGGAACTCGATCCCAGGACCCCAGGATCATGACCCGAGTCGAAGGCAAACGCCTAACAACTGAGCCACCCAGGTACCTCTCAAAAGAAAAAAAAAAAAAAAAAGAAAAGAAAAGCTTTGCCTGAAACAATGTAAGCTGACTTTGAGGCTGACTAGTAAGAGAAACAAAAACAGCCAAAGATACTCTGAAAAAGAAGTGTAAGGAGGGTTAGCACTACCAGATTTAAAATAATGTAGTCAGAAAATGAAAAGCACAGTTTAGTATACCTAGAAGCATCTTTAAACAAAGTTAGTGGGGAAAAGCTGGACTGGTTATTAACTGGTGTTAGAACAATACCAGTTTCTTTCTAAAAAAGAAATTTTGTATCCTTACCTCCTACAGGATAGATTCCAAGTGGCTCAAAGACTCAAATATACGCCAACTACACATACCTCCTCCAAGAAAACCTTGAGATTCAAAATCTTCCCCGTTTAAAAGAAAACAGCAAACAAAAGCAAAAGAAAAAAAAACCCACAAAAAACAAACAAACAAACAAACAAACAAAACACAAAAAAATCCCAACAACTCCATACCAAAAGGCTTTCAGGATAACCAAATGCAAATGACCAACAGGGAAAACACACCTGTAACTCACATTACAAGCTATTCTATCATATCACTGTTACACAAATAGCCCTGGAATCAACACGGAAAGGGCAAAATTCTTCAGGAGAGAAATGGATAGAAGCTATGAACAGTTCATGGAAAAGGGAATATACAGAACTCTCAGAAAAGATTTTTCAATCCTAAGAGAGAGGCAAATTAAAAAACTCATCCTGTCCAGGCGCGCCTGGGTGGCTCAGGTCATGATCTCAGGGTCCTGGGATCAAGCCCCACATGGGGCTCTCTGCTCGGCAGGGAGCCTGCTTCCCCCCCTCTCTCTGCCTGCTGCTCTCCCTACTTGTGATCTCTCTCTCTCTCTGTGAAATAAGTAGATAAAAATCTTTAAAAAAAAAAATTTTTTTTTTTTTAAAGAAAAAACTCATACTGTTGGGGCGCATGGGTGGCTCACTGGGTTAAGCCTCTGACTCCTGGTTTCGGCTCAGGTCATGATCTCAGGGTCCTGGGATTGAGCCTCTGGGAGTCTGCTTGAGATTCTCTCTCTCCCTCTCTCCTCCCTCCTCCTGCTAGTGTGCACATGCTTGCTCTCTCTCTCTCAAAACAACAACACACTACCTTTCAAGTATATAGATTGGAAAAATCCACACCATTGGTGGCTTAACTATGTCAGCGAGACTGGAAGGAAAGGTCCTTCGGTTGCTGGCAGAAGTGGAATGTGGTACAACACGTACAGAAGGCAACTTCGCAGGATCTGTAACATTTCAAATAAGTACCTTTGGCCCAGAATTTTGAATTCTGTAAATTCACACTATGGGTATTATATATAACAAAGAATCTAAGAAGCTGCTGATTATAAGCTGCTCCATCATTTTATAAAAGTTAAGGGAGGGGGGCCTGGGTGGCTCAGTGGGTTAAGCCTCTGCCTTCGACTCAGGTCGTGATCTCAGGGTCCTGGGATTGAACTCCGCATCAGGCTCTCTGCTCCACGGGGAGCCTGCTTCCCTCTGTCTGTCTGTCTGCCTCTCTGCCTACTTGTGATCTCTATGTCGAATAGATAAAATCTAAAAAAAAAAGTAGAAGAAAAGAAAGTTAAGGGGAAAATGCTGTATTATATAGTCAAGGGGCACCTGGGTGGCTCACTTGATTAAATGTGTGACTTCAGCTCAAGTCTTGATCTCAGTGTCCTGGGATCAATCAAGTCCCCAGCTGGGCTCCCTGCTCAGCGAGGAGTCTACTTCTCCCTCTGCCCCTCTAGCCCCTGCTTGTGCTCTCTCTCTCAAATTAATAAATAAAATCGTTTTTTAAAAAAGATTTATTTATCTGACAGAGACATATCACAAGTAGGCAGAGAGGCAGCCAGAGAGAGAGGAGGAAGCAGGCTCCCCTTGGAGCAGAGAGCCCGATGTGGTGCTTGATCCCAGGACCCTAGGATCATGACCTGAGCTGAAGGCAGAGGCTTTAACCTACTGAGCCACCCAGGCGCCCCAATAAATAAAATCGTTAAAAAGAAATCTAAAGCAAAAGATGGGGAACCACCCAAAGGCCCATCAGTAGGTTCCTGGATAAGTAAATTACAGCATAACCAGCCACAGAATGAAACAAAATGCAGCTCTAAAAAAGAACGAGGAAACCTAGTGGTTTGGAAGGATCGTCAAGATACGTTCTTACTAGAAAAGTAACTTATAAACCAGTAAATACACCAACTTTTGTGAAGAAATGAAAAACAAAAAAACAGACCCCCCCCCCCCCAGCCAAATACCCAAATTCGCATTTGCTTGTGTATACATAAGGACACTGCAAAGACAGAAGAGGCACCTACAGATGTGGGTTGTGGTACTGGATGGAGGGGACAGGGAGGGAAGGCTTTTCAGCATATATTTTACTTTTGGGGATGTGTGCATACATTTGCCAAAAAACAAAACAAAACCCCACCTTAAGTAAAAATTAAAAATGAAAGAAAAAAATCCAGAAACTTCAGAAACTCTCGAACACGTAATTTATCACGTAATATATACAACAGTTACATTGTTTGCCACTTGAAATGCCTCAGAAAACACAAAATCACCTTAGACTAAAACCTGACGCGAGGAGAGCGCAAATTCTGACAATTTCAAGTTCTCTTCCGGGGGCTTCCAATCTGTCTACAGAGTAACTCAGCTGTGACTCCTTCTTGCTACCATGAGTATCTGACCATTTCTCTCCTCATCACCGGCTCTATTATGGCCAATATTTCACACCGAGTCTCAATTGCAGGAAACCTCTCCTTCATGTTGGGGAAGCAGTTTTTCAAAGACATTTCCACCACGCAAGGTCAAGAATGTTATCAGTCGCAAACCCAACGTCATAGAAGTCACGAGGCTTTGAATCTTTTCTCTCTCCTTCCTGATGCTTTTTCCTGATAAACCTCCCTTTCCCCCCCGACGAGGCATAGGCCTTATCTCCTATACAAGGACTTCTTACAACGCAGCGACACGGCCGGCGCCAAGTCTCACTCCCCTGCACGCAGGTCCGTCGCCAGACTACTCCCTACTGATAAACTTATCACAACCGAGTTCTTCTATCAGAGGATTGATAACCTCAGACGCGGTGAGGGCTATAGTAAACGTCAAAATGTCAAAATCCATCCTCTGGGGATTCCGCTGATACTCGGCATCGAACGCGGCTTCCCGGGCTCTGCAGGCTTCCACAAACCTCCTGCGGCGTTCTTCCAGCTCCTGGATCCTGCCCGGGGCGATCGGGTAGTGTTCCAGATAGTGGCGGAGGAACTGCTGGTAATTAATTCCTAAAACACTAAGCGGGTGACGCAGGCGGAGGTACGGCAGCGCAGCGAGGCCCGGACCGTTCGCGGGCCGGGACCGGAGTCTGGCCTGCGCGCCCTCTTCCTCCGCCGGCCCCGCCAGCTCGCGGGCGACCGCCGCCTCGCGGGCTTCCCCGGCCGCCGCCGCCGCCGCCGCCGCCACCGGACCTTCTCGGGGCTCCGTAGGCCGCGCCGGGGCCGGCTCCCGCCTCCCGCCGCCTACCTCCGCCTGCCGGACGTCGCGGTGGCCATTCGCCGCGTCCGTCTGCCGGATACTGCTGTCGGCGGGCAGTTCGGACATCTCGGACCGCGAGGGCAGCTCAGCCGCTCCCAGAAATATTGCGGTAAAGGAGAGCGCGACTACGGGCGTGCAGCTGAGGGCGCATGCGCCAGCGCCGTGCGCGCCCGGAAACGCAGGGCGCGATCCCGTGTGCGCGAGCGCAGGGCCTACGGCTCCACCCAGGCGCACTACGCACGCGTCGTGCCCGGGCACCCGCTCTCCGCCAGGCGCCACCTAGCGGTCGGATGTGCCATCACAGCTGAAACTGCCGCGGGGGGTGGGGGGTGTAACCGACCGTCCGAGGGCGGAGCCATGTATTCCATTTGGACCAGTTTAACGTTTACAAGGAAAGTCCTACAAGACTGCTTCTTGTTGGCTTTCCCAAGATCCCATCCAAGATGCTTCACTCAAAGCTTCTTCTCCCATGATTATAATGCCCCACCAACAGTGCGTCCGGCGGGCCCCTGGATCTGTCCAGTGTTTCAACAGAATTTGTGAACAGACCCAGGGCCACCCTTTATTCCAGACTCCGGTCGCTCTCCAGCCGCTGGTGCAGCCTCAACCCTCTGTACAGCCTCAACCCTCGGAACCATCTCCTCAGCTACCCTCTGCCTCCGGGGCCAACCAACACCGGTTTTTGAGCTTAGCTCCCTGTTGCCAACCAACCATGAGCTGTCAGGTTCGCCAGAATTACTCCACCGAGGTGGAGGCCTCCGTCAACTGCCTAGTCAACATGCACCTGCGGGCCTCCAACACCTACCTCTCCCTGGGCTTCTACTTCGACTGCAGCGATGTGGCTCTGGAGGGCTTGGGCCACTTCTTCCAAGAGTTGGCCCAGAAGAAGCTCGAAGGCGCCCAGAAGCTCTTGATGTTGCAAGAACAGCGCAGCGGCAGCTCCCTTTTCCAGGACGTGCAGAAGCCGTCCCACGACAAGTGGGGGAAAGCCCTGGACGCCATGGAAACCGCTGTGGTCCTGGAGAAGAACCTGAACGAGGCCCTTTTGGATCTGCACGCCCTGGCTTCCTCCCGTGCGGACGCCCATCTCTGTAACTTCCTGCAGAGCCACTTCCTGGGCGAGGAGGTGAAAATCATCAAGAAGATGGGCGACCACCTGACAAACCTCCGCAGGGTGTCCTGCACCCAGGTCGGGCTGGGCGAGTATCTCTTTGAAAGGCTCACCCTCAAGCGTGACTGTCAGCCTCTGGAGCCCAGCGACCTTTGAGGGGGCCCTCTGACATCCCTTTAGTCCCGGGGCTTCTGTCTGGGTTTGTCGGAGCAGCCAGCAGCCAGGCAGCTTTTTAACCACCTGGGAGAGGTCCTCCCCCAAGCTGTGGACCAAATGGAAACAATAAAGCATTTTGCAGGGGAGAAAGAAAAAAAAAGCCGCCTGTATTGTATACCAAAATAGTCTAGATTCGTGGGGTTTTTGGCAGGAGGAGGGAGAGGGTGTTCTTTATTACTTTCCGTTTATTCATTTGTTTATCTTCCTCACAACAATCCTCTGAACTACTAAAGCTTTCTAATCATACTCCCTTCTTGTCTTTAACATTTCTTTTTTTTTTTTTTTTTTTTAAAGATTTTATTTATTTATTCGACAGAGAGAGATCACAAGCAGGCAGAGAGAGAGGAGGAAGCAGGCTCGCGGCTGAGCAGAGAGCCCGATGCGGGGCTCGATCCCAGGACCCTGGGATCATGACCTGAGCCAAAGGCAGCGGCTTAACCCACTGAGCCACCCAGGCGCCCCAATTGTCTTTAACATTTCTTTGGCCACTCTTGGCCATTTTTTTTTTCTAAATCGTATCTGTGCAGTATAACATAGAAAAGTATAGAAAATATACAGCGGGTTGATTGATCAGAAAGCCAACATCCATGTAACCACCACTGGAAATTGATTTTTTTCTTTCTTTCAATTTTTTTTAAAGATTTCATTTATTTAGTCAACAGACAGAGATCACAGGTAGGCAGAGAGGCAGGCAGAGAGGGAGGGGGAAGCAGGCTCCCTGCTGAGCAGAGAGCCAGATGGGGGGCTCTTATCCCAGGACCCTGAGACCATGACCTGAGCCAAAGGCAGAGGCTTAACCCACTGAGCCACCCAGGTGCCCCTGGAAATCGATTTCTAACATTCCTGAACCCTTCCCCCTGCTTCACTGTCCTGTCCTTCCTATCCAGAGGTAACTACTATCCGGGTATTTACAGTGATTGCTTCCTTGTTTTGCTTTTTGTTTTGCTACCCAGGGGTGCATTCCTGTATTTTAGTTTCACTTATTATTTTTTTTAATTTTATATACTCTTGAGTCTGGTTTCTTTCACACATTATTTTTATGAGATTCCACCATGTTTTTCATTGTTTCATTGGTTAAAAATAGTTCATTTTCTTTAAAATCTTTTTTAAGATTTTATTTATTTGACAGAGATCACAAGTAGGCAGAGAGGCAGGCAGAGAGAGAGGAGGAAGCAGGCTCCCTGCTGAGCAAAGAGCCTGATGTGGGGCTCGATCCCAGGACCCTGAGACCATGACCCTAGCTGAAGGCAGAGGCTTAACCCATTGAGCCACCCAGGCTCCCCTTTATAGCAGTTTTTTTCTTAAAGATTTTATTGATTTGTCAGATAGAGACGGCACAAGCAGGTGGGGAGGGGCAGAGGGAGAGTGAGAAGCAGGATCCCCACTGAGCAAGGAGCCCTATGTGGGGCTCAACTCACAACCCTGAGATCATGACCTGAGTCAAAATCAAGAGTTGGACGCTTGGCCGACTGAGCCACCCAGGCACCTCACTGTGTCCTAAATTTAAAAGGCTCTTTAAAACTAAACTATCATTAAAACTTAATGTTGGTAACAATTATAATAGATATAGAGCTGGCCTAAAACTTCGTAGTTCATCCAAGAAGTCCCCAAGAGGTCTTAGTCTCTATGAAAAGGTGACCCTGGGATTGCTAGGAACAGTGGTTCTCAAAGTGTGGTCCCCAGACCAACAGCATCAGTACACTTGGGAACTTCTTAAGATGTCTGTTTATGGATCCCAGCACATACCTACTGAATTAAAGTCTGGAGGTAGAACCCAGTTGTGTTTTACAAGCCCTCCGGGTGGTTCTCATGCACACTAAAGTTTAAGAACCACTGGCTATAAAAGATCTTTCATCGAGACACCTGGGTGGCTCAGTGGGTTAAGTATCTGCCTTTGGCTCATTCAGGTTGTGATCCTGGAGTCCTGGGATTGAGCCCCACATTGGGCTCCCTGCTTCTCCTTCACCCTCTTCCACTCCCCCAGCTTGTGCTCACACACTCTGTCAAAGAAATAAACAATCTTTTTTAAAAAAATTTATTTATTTGGGAGAGAGAGAGATCCCAAGTAGGCAGAGGCAGGCAGAGAGAGAGAGGGAGGAAGCAGGATCCCCACAGAGCAGAGAGCGCGATGCAGGGCTCGATCCCAGGATCCTGGGGATCATGACCTGAGCTGAAGGCAGAGGCTTTAACCCACTAAGCCACCCAGGCACCCCAAATAAACAAAATCTTTAAAAAAAAAAAAAAGATCCTGGGGTGCCTGGTGGCTCATTGGGTTAAGCCTTTGCCTTTGTTCGGCTCAGGTCATGATCTCAGGGTCCTGGGATTGAGCCCCGCATCAGGCTCTCTGCTCAGCAGGGAGCCTGCTTCTGTTGGGGTCCGTTATCAAAGGAACAAGACTGAGACAAAGTGAAAGTTTTGCAAAGCTTTATTCTCTGCCAAGCATTAGAAGTCAGACTGACTGGCCAGGGCCACCTCTGAAGAGAGTGAATCCTTCCCAATCTCACAGGCAGGTTTTATAGGGCATAACCGCAGACCCTAGGTATGTGGCTTCTATTGTTAAGGCGTTTACTCCTGGAATCGATACCTGGAACTGATACCAGGAACTACTGGGGCATTTATTCCCGGAATGAAGTCTGTGGATGTAAACAACAATATGGCTACCTAGGCAATATGGAGTCACTCTGGCTAAGCAGGCCCTAATAGTTAAACAGGTCTTAAAATCAAATTGGCCCTAATATTCCCCCTTTTTCTTTGGAGATTAGTCAATTCCTTGACTTTTCAGCCAGTTTTATGTCTTCCTGTTGTAAGGGGTTATATTGAGTTTGTAGGACTAACATTTTTATCGCCCCAATTCCTTTTCTTGTACAAACGACATTAGGGCTTTAATACCCAGAAGCAGCATTCCTCTCCCAGGGCTACGCAGAAATCCTCCCCACTTTTTAAGGAATAATATGTCAAGCACTCTTCTATTCTGCATTTAACCTTGAGTTTTTTTGAAGCAGGCTTCCTGCTGAGTAAGGAGCCCGATGTGGGACATGATCCCAGGACGCTGGGATCATGACCTGAGCCGAAGGCAGCTGCTTAACCAACTGAGCCACGTCGTCCCCTTGAATGTTGTTCTATCGGCTGTCTTTTTGATTTTCTACTGGGCTGTTTTAGGCCTGTGAGGTGTCCCCTGGCTGCTGCTGAGTAGGAACAGGGTTAAAAGTGACCAAGTTATAAAACCCTTTTGAGTCTTAGTTTTAGTCCACAGTTGGTGGGGTCCACCGGCAGTGGCTCCCATTTCTAGAGGGTGTCCTTGCTTTTGGCTCGTTTGACGTGACACACGTGAATCCAGACCCTGACGCCTTTTACCTTTACTGCCATGGGTGTGGTCAGGATGACAGTGAATGGTCTCTTCCAGCAAGGCTCCAAGTTTTTTTTTTTTTTTTTTTTTAAGATTTTATTTATCTTTCAGAGACAGAGGGAGAGAGTGCGAGCGAGCACAGGCAGACAGAGAGGCAGGCAGAGGCAGAGGGAGAAGCAGGCTCCCTGCCGAGCAAGGAGCCCGATGTGGGACTCGATCCCAGGACCCTGGGATCATGACCTGAGCCAAAGGCAGCTGCTTAACCAACTGAGCCACCCAGGCGTCCCAGGCTCCAAGTTTTTTACTTGGTGGCAGCATATCCAAACCAAGTTTCCGGGTTGGTAAGGATGTAGTTCTATTCATAAGACAGACTGTAGCACTTGCAGTGACTGGAGTATAGACTGATCAGTCATTTCCGCTAGGGCAACCTCTTGTTATTTCAAATAGGGTAAACTTGTTTAAGTAGGGTGTACATTGCATCCTAAGGAGGGCGAAGGGAAGATCTACCCATCCACCGCCAGTTTCCAGAATTGACTTTGTCAAGGTCTCTTTAAGAGTCCGGTTTATTCTCTCTACTTGTCCGGAGTTCTGGGGCCAGTAGGCACAGTGTAGTTTTCAATTATTGTCCATGGCCTTAGCCAATGCCTGTGAGACTGAACTCACAAATGCAGGGCTGTTGTCTGACCCGATTGTGAGAGGCAACTCAAACTTAAGAATTATTTTTTTCTAGCAGCTTTTGGCTATCTTTCCTGCTGTCTCATGTTTGGCGGAAAAAGCCTCTACCCAGCCTGAAAAGGTATCCATTAAAAACTAACATATATTTGTGTCCAATGGATTCTGTTATTATCCCTACAGAATATTAGGCAAGATCATCTAAACGAGCTATTGTGCAACTTCTCTGAAGTTTACCTCAAGTTGTCTAGCTTAGGTAAACAAACATTTAAAGACAACAAAATCTAGAACTTAACATCCACAAAGGTGTGTTACTGAAACGTAATTTTTCTCTCTAAAATAACCCTCATTTCCAGAGATAGCCAAATCAGGACTAATTTATTTGAAAAACAAGTCCAGCTTTAACAAACTTGGCTTAATTATTTACATAAGCTCAGCAAGAACAGTGAGTGTGATCATATAGATCTTATAGAATCTGCTTTGCTGGAACTTTTTTTTTTTTAAGATTTTATTTATTTATTTGACGCGGGGGCAGGGAACACAAGCAGGGGGAGTAGGAATGGGAGAAGCAGGCTCCCTGACGAGCAGGGAGCCCAACTCGGGACTTGATCCTGGGACCCTGAGATCATGACCTGAGCCAAAGGCAGACGCTTAACGCCTGAGCCACCCAGGTGCCCCTTTGCTGGAACTTCTTATAAGGAATCTCTAGGTTGAACTTGTAATAGCCTCTCCAGGCCAGAAGTCAAGCCAAGTACTTGGCCTCAGACATACCTGCAGTACCTGTCGATTTGGGTGAATTCTTCTTCCTGAGGTCCCTAATGTATCCTGAGATTCCTGCACCTGCCAGGAAGTGACATTCTTTATTCACCTGGTGAGGCTGCTGGGAACTCTGTAAGCAAGGTATCAGGCCAACAGTTCCAAGGGGCTTTATGGCTCCAGGTTTTATAAAGTCAACCTTAGTTCCTTTAAGCTGTCTGGTCATATCAGAATCTTTTTCAAATATGACATTCCAGTCAAAGCTTTGGTAAAATAACCAGAGTTTCCAATGGTGTCCTGTTACAAGGAGAACAGATTTTTACTGAACTTATACAAATGACTGATTGCCATGGAAGAAAGAATACTTGCTGAGACCTTTTTGAGTTTCAGAGGGTTTAGATACAGAGAAAAGTTGAATGCTTTGATTTGTTTACAAATGAATATTTTTACATTTCTGTAAGTCACATCTTTTTTTTTTTTTTTAAGATTTTATTTATTTATTTGTCAGAGTGAGCACAGGCAGACAGAGTGGCAGGTAGAGGCAGATGGAGAAGTAGGCTCCCGCTGAGCAAGGAGCCCAACGTGGGACTCGATCCCAGGACACTGGAATCATGACCTGAGCCGAAGGCAGCGGCTTAACCAGCTGAGCCACCCAGGCGTCCCAGTCACAGACATCTTAAGAAAAAAGTTTCCTTAGTCTGGAAGAGCAGACATTAGAGAACCAGCAATGTTTAAATTAACAGATATAGGGCGCCTGGGTGGCTCAGTGGGTTAAGCCGCTGCCTTCGGCTCAGGTCATGATCTCGGGGTCCTGGGATCGAGTCCCACATCGGGCTCTCTGCTCGGCAGGGAGCCTGCCTCCTCCTCTCTCTCTCTCTCTGCCTGCCTCTCTGCCTACTTGTGATTTCTCTCTGTCAAATAAATAAATAAAATCTTAAAAAAAAAAAGATTTAAAAAAAAATAAATTAACAGATATAACATTATAATCTTCTAGTTTATTTAGTCCCATGTTATTAATTCTGGTTTAGTCTGAATGCAGCTTTTACTTAGTTCTGGAAATTTTTATCCATTTCAATTTTAGGATTTTAAACATATCAAATACCTGTATTTGTCCTGAAAGTCCTTTATATGAATCTCCTTTAAGGTAAAACTTATTTTACAAGAGAATTAAAACAATTATAAGTGACAAAAGCTCAGAATAGATATGGTTAAAGAACTGATGAGATGAGAGTTTATAATTTAACTGGCAAGAAAATCAGGTTACTTCTGTGACACATAACATTTCAATAATTACAATATCAAGTGATGACTTTATCAAAAGGTTAAAATTTTAGGAAATGCATAGACTCTCTATAATAGTTATAGCATTTACCCAAATGTAACCCAAGGTTTATCATTGGTTTAGCAGTACTTCCTGAGTAATTTAGCATACCAAGGAAAAGCCTTATTAGTCAAAGAGATCTCATTTACAATTTAAATCTTGTTGACAATTGCTAAAATCTAAGTTTTAAAGCACATGCCTAAATAGGATTATGGATGTTTAAGATCTGATAAAACAAAACATAGAAACTGGTTTCTCTGGGCAGGCAAAGAGAAAACCATTTACATTTTCTTCTTAACAGCAGATCAATTAATCTAAGAAAACTTTGTTTTTTTGAACAGAGAGAAAGCAGATTTTTTTTAATACCAGTGTCTTTTTAGTTTACATAATAGTCAACATTTACTTGAATGGATCACCAATATAGATTTGCCATGACACAGGGCTTTAGTCTTCCTTCCTTAAATACTATGTCTCATTTGAACAGAAACATTTTACAGGAATAGATTTATTAGTCTTTTTTCCCTTCTTGTGAAGGGAAAACTGATCTAATATGGTCAAATTTTCAACATATTTCATTGTTTCCTTTCAAACCTATAAACCAAGGCAAAGAAAAGTCACTTTCCCCAATCCTTCTATGACTTAGTCTTACTGTCAGTCAACTGCCTTCCCTCTGGTTTTTCAGACAGCATTAAAACTTTTAATAAAAGGGTGCCTGGGTGGCTCAGTGAATTAAAGCCTCTGCCTTCAGCTCAGGTCATGATCCCAGGTTCCTGGGATCAAGCCCCGCATTGGGCTCTCTGCTCAGCAGGGAGTCTGCTTCTCCCTCTCCCTCTGCCTGTTATTCTGCCTGCTTGTGCTCTCTCTCTCTCTCTGTCAAGTAAATAAATAAAATCTTAAAAAAAAACTTTTAATAAAAACCTTACGGCGTTTTTCTTTTGGTTGTCCAGAATACATGGAGTCATTTAATGTGTTTTTGCCACTTTGACGTGCTACATTTTAAAATTTATTTTAGGGACGCCTGGGTGGCTCAATGGGTTAAAGCCTCTGCCTTTGGCTCAGGTCATGATCTCAGGGTCCTGGGATCTATCTCCGCATTGGGATCTCTGCTTGGCAGGGAGCTTGCTTCCTCCTCTCTCTCTCTCTGCCTGCCTCTCTGCCTACTTGTGATCTCTGCCTGTTAAATAAATAAATAAAATCTTTAAAAAGATTTCATTTTATTCTTAGTCCGTCCTGACCATACTTAAAATTTCTTTTCTGAAGATTTTCCTTCACAAACCTTTTACAACTTTCTTTTGCACCCAGGTTTTGTCCCAAGCCATTTTCTTCTAAACAACCATCTCATTTAGGATAAAATTACCTTCTATTACCTTCAACAAAATGTATTTTCATTCCTTATACTTTTCTTGCATATCTCCTACTTTTTTACATACAGAATTGCTTCCTTTATTTCATCAGTCTTAGTTATAATTAGCAGAATTTTCTATTCTATAAATACTTCAGTCTCTAGTGATGGCTAAGTATTAACCAATTGTGATCTGTTACAACAAAATTTTTAAAAATTGATTTATTTGTCAGAGAATTAGAGAGAGTATAGGCAGGCAGAGTGGCAGGCAGAGGCAGAGGGAAAAGCAGGCTCCCTGCACAGCAAGGAGCCTGATATGGGACTCAATCCCAGGATGCTGGGATCATGATCTGAGCCGAAGGCAGTCCCTTAAGCAACTGAGCCACCCAGGCATCCCTATAACAGAATTTTTTAGATGGCAAATTTATGAATCAGTTAAGCACAAAACATGTTTACCAATAGACTTAAATATTCTTAGTTTCTTTGCGGTAAGAAATCAAAAGCACAAACCTACATCAAGTACTCAATGCTTTAGCATTTTATCCCATTTGATGTTCATAATTTAATTTCATTTGTCATCCAACCAAAACTTTAAACTTTCAGGTTACCAAAGACTTTGAAAGCCATTTTAACAATTACCCATTAAAACTTTGAGACAGACAATTAACCATCAGTTCAGTTATTTTTTGCTAACAGATTTTAATAAATAACATGAGCTTATTTGACCTTCAGTAAACTTTAATTGAAGTTTCACATTTATTGCTGTAACTTTAAAGACATGTCTATCTTTTTTTTTTTAAGATTTTATTTGTCAGAGAGAGAGAGAGCACGCGTGAGCGAGCACAGGCAGAATGGCAGGCAGAGGCAGAGGGAGAAGCAGGCTCCCCGTTGAGCAAGGACCACGATGCGGGGCTCGATCCCAGGACCCTGGGATCATGACCTGAGCTGAAGGCAGAGGCTTAACCCACTGAGCCACCCAGGTGCCCCCCCACTCCACTTTTAATGTTTACCGGAGACCCAGGTGGGAAGATCTGGAGTGGGGGTGTGTTAGGTCCAGGGGCTGCTCTTCTTGCTCCTTGACAGTGAAGAGAGAAGGAGCCATAGTGCAGGAAGCACCGAGGATGGTCTAGAGGCCAGTTATGCAGGCCGCACCCAAGTTGGTGCAGAAACAGAAGGGGGAGACAGAAGAACAAAGTGCTGCCAGAAGGCAGAGAAAGGGTTTCCAGTTTTAGAGCTCATCAGCTTCAGCAGAGGAGCAGACGCCATGCTTTCCCACCAGCAAGCGGGGAGGGGTTAGGCAGTCCATGTCGGGCCAGAGAAGACAGGGAATTTCCCTGAAACAAAGGGAGTTTCAGCAGCTGCTTGAGAATATTCCTTAAAGTCTCTGTCTCGAGTTAGATTAACCACAGTTGGCTCCAGCTATAGACATTAACACAAGAAATGAGTAAAAGTCATAGTCCCTTTACTCCCTGCTTGCCCCATTCCTTCAAACACAACAAACAACATAATAGACAATGAAAAGACAAGACAAAGACAACCACAGATCCAGTGGCCAGTGAGGATTTTCTCGGTCCCCTGCAAACACCCATTGGTGGGGATTCTCTCTGTCCCCTGACCGCCTAGGGGGACCCATACCCCCTGGCGATCTCCCAGTGGAGGGACGGGGCATCCCCGCATCCACACCAGCCCTGGGGAGCAAAGCTGCTTCCAGCTTCTCCCCAGTGGGCTATATCCTGGAGCTCCACAACCAGACAGATAGACCAGATCTCGCAAAATAAAATCTCTATATCTTACCTCCATAGGCTTTTCCCAGAAATCTGATGCTGGCTCATTTCTCGTCATTTGATCCCGGATGAGCCCCCAGAATGTTGGGGTCCGTTATCAAAGGAACGAGACTGAGACAAAGTGAAAGTTATGCAAAGCTTTATTCTATGCCAAGCATTAGAAGCTAGACTGACCGGCCAGGGCCATCTCTGAAGAGAGCGACCCCCGTCCCCATCTCACAGGCTGGTTTTATAGGGCATAACCGCAGACCCAAGGTACGTGGCTTCTATTGTTAAGGTGTTTACTCCCGGAATTGATACCTGGAACCAATACCAGGAACTACTGGGGCGTTTATTTCTGGAATGAAGTCTGTGGATGTAAACAACAATATGGCTACCGAGGCAATATGGAGTCACTCTGGCTAAGCAGGCCCTAATAGTAAACAGGTTTTAACATTAAATTGGTCCTAACACATCCTCCTTTCTCTCTGTCTGCCTCTCTGCCTACTTGTGATCTCTGTCTGTCAAATAAATAAATAAAATCTTAAAAAAAAAAAGCAATTGGCATTTGCTCAGAACTCTCTTTGAGACTTCAATGGTCCCAAATGCAAACTCCTTAACAGAATTTACAAGGACGTCTATGATTTAGGCTTTGCTAAGAACTTCACCCTTGTCTGCTGCTGCCTCTTCTGAGAACAACAGCCTGGTAGGGGGTACAATGAGGGGCTTCTCCATGCTCCCTGTCCCCTCTCTCACTGCTCTGAAGGTCTCCCCAGGAGCTGCCCACGCACAGAGTCCATCATTCGGCTTCTGGATTCCTTCATCTTACCAACCTACTCTTTCTCCCAGCACCCCATGTGCTTCCTCTTTTGCCCTGAGTGGAATTTCTGGACATTTTATCCATTTTCTGTTTGCTTGACTTCTGTCTGTTTCCCTCCACTGTTGAAGCTCGGAGATTGTCTGGGATCTCTGCTTTATCCAGAAATCAGCGCAGCATCAGGCACAGAATCAGTTCTTAATGCACAAGTACTGAATGGATTACTGGAAGGTGTGACGTGGAGGGAGGGATTGGGCAGGGGCCTGATTACATTAAAATCTTGCTTAAATAGGAGCTCCCTAAACCCAGCAGATACACAGATGAAACTCAGGAGGTCGGAAAACACAGAGCTGAAGGATTCTGTACTTCAACGGGGATAATATGGCAGGTAAGCTGGGGGCAAAGGCAAAGCATAGTAGTGAGATGCTAGAGGGTTGTGGACAAGCAGAGGATAGTGGGTGAGGGTTTGTTGTAGCCTCTTGCCAACACCAAGTGGTCAGTTTGGGAAACCACTGGGTTGTACCAACAGGGAGCACTGGAAAACGCTTTATAACTGGACTCCACCATTAGCCACAAGATTTTGTTTTTCCAAGTTCTTTCTTTCTTTCTTTGACAGACAGAGATCACAAGTGGGCAGGTAGAGAGAGAGGAGGGAAGCAGCCTCTCCAGCTGAGCAGAGAGCCTGATGCGGGGCTTAATCCCAGGACCCTGGGATCATGACCTGAGCTAAAGGCAGAGGCTTTAACCCACTGAGCCACCCAGGTGCCCCTCCAAGTCCTTTTAATACTTGCTACCGTCTGACTTTCAGATGTCAGCCATTTGGTGTGTGTTCAGTGAGGAAATTCAACTGAGTACATTGTTAAGATCGCACTGGTTGTATTCGACGATTTGTGAATCAGGCAACATCCAATCTAGCCAACAGAAAGGACCTCTGGGGAGTTGTACTAAAGGAAGACTTTTCTGGGTAAAAAGGAGCAGGGAAAGAGGAAGTGAGACTAGACAAACAAGCCGATTGGTTATTGCAAAGTTGGTTTCCTGCGCGGGGGCTGGCAGGGGTCTACCAGGTGGTTCCCTGACTAGTGGTGATCAAGTAATTCCTGACTGGTTTTAAGATTCCATCCTTGGGAGAACAGAAACTAAGTGTCAGTATAGTGATATGGGGATTAGCATGAGCCACTCCATTTTGGGCCCATTGTCTTGTTTTTAACGGTATAAAATAGTACTTAATATTTGATCCATTTCCCATTTTTTTATTACCTAGTGAAACTGAGACTCCTTGCGCTATTTTGAGAGAGAGAGCACGCACAAGAGAGTGTACTGGGAGGGACAGAGAAGGAGAGAGAGAATCCTAAGCAGGCTCCACACTAAGTGGGAGGCTAACTCAGGGCTTAATTCTATGACCAACCCTGAGCTCATGACCTGAGCAGAAGAGCAGAAATCAAGAATCAGATGTTCAGGGGCGTGGGAAGCCTGCTTTTTCCCTCTCCCACCACCTCCCTCCCCTGCTTGTGTTCCCTCTCTCCTTGTCTCTCTGTGTGTCAAATAAATAAAATCTTAAAAAAAAAAAAAAAAGAGTCAGATGTTCAACCGAATGAGTCACCCAGGCGCCCCTCTGTCGCTCTCGGCCCGCAAGAACGACTCGGAGACTCACGTAGCAGCGAACCTTCTTCTTTAATCGCTTTTCTTCTTCTCCTCCCCTTACCCTCGGCGCATGTGTTTTTATACAGGCAGTGTTAACCAATCAAAATGCAGTGCTCATGCACCTCCCGCGAGAGTGGACCTAAATGAACAGCCAATCATATTCAGTCCCTTACGGCTCCTAGAGTAGGCCTCCTGTACTGGCTCCAGACACCCCTCCCTGTACAATTTTAAAGTCCATTCTGCTTTTCTCTTGTGTCAATTCTCCACTTACCGTTTTTTATTTTCTAGGATTTTTTTCTTGAGGCTCAGGAGAACTTTTTTTTTTCTTTTAAGATTTTATTTATTTATTTGACAGAGAGGGAGATCACAAGTAGGCAGAGAGGCAGGCGGGGGGGTGGGGTGGGGTGGGTGGGAAGCAGGCTCCCTGCTGAGCAGAGAGGCCAATGCGGGGCTTGATCCCAGGACCCTGAGATTATGACCCAAGCCAAAGGCAGAGGCTTAACCGCTGAGCCACCCAGGTGCCCCTCAGGAGAACATTTTTGTTGTATTTAGACACTGATAATTTCTCTTATTTGCTGAAAATAAGTTCTCTCATCTGTGGTCTGTATTTTTCAATTTACTTAAGACTTCTATTGTCCAAATATTTTAAATATTGATGTTATGATATTTATATTTTCCTTTTGTTATTTATTTTGAAAGCCTAGTTGAGGGGCGCCTGGGTGGCTCAGTGGGTTAAAGCCTCTGCCTTCGACTCAGGTCATGGTCCTGGGGCCCTGGGATCAAGTCCCACACTGGGCTCTCTGCTCAGCAGGGAGCCTGCTTCCTCCTCTCTCTCTGCCTGCCTCTCTGACTACTTGAGATCTCTGTCTGTCAAATAAATAAAATCTTAAAAAAAAAGAAAGCCTAGTTGAGAAGTGTATTTATTTCTTTTTCTTTTTTTTTTTTTAAAGATTTTATTTATTTATTTGACAGAGAGATCACAAGTAGGCAGAGAGGCAGGCAGAGAGAGAGGAGGAAGCAGGCTTCCCGCCGAGCAGAGAGCCCGATGTGGGGCTCGATCCCAGGACCCTGGGATCATGACCTAAGCCGAAGGCAGAGGCTTTAACCCACTGAGCCACCCAGGTGCCCCTTATTTCTTTTTTTTTTTTAAATGATTTTATTTTATTTGAGAGAGAGAGAGAGGAGCATGAGAAGAGGGAGGGTCAGAGGGAGAAGCAGACTCTCTGCTGAGCAGGGAGCCATAAGTGGGACTCAGTCCCTGGACTCCGGGATCACGACCTGAGCTGAAGGCAGTAGCTTAACAAACTGAGCCACCCAGGCACCCCTCTTTTTTTTTTTTTTTTTTAAGATTTTACTTATTTATTTGAGAGAGAGAGCACACAGCCATGTAAGTGGGGAGTGGCAGAAGGAGAGACAGAAAGAATCCCAAGCAGACTCCACACTAAGCATGGCTCTGACGCAGGGCTTGATCTCACGACCCTGAGATCATGACCTGAGCTGAAACCAAGAGTTGGGTGCTCAAATGACTGGGGTACCCAGGCACCCCTTTAAGACTTTAGTTTTTATTTTATTATTTTAAAAAAGATTTTATTTATTTGATAGAGAGAGAGCACAAGCAGGGTAAACAGCAGAGGGAGAGGGAGGAGCAGGGAGCCGGATGTGGGGCTCAATCCCAGGACCCCGGGATCACAACCTGAGCAGAAGGCAGATGCTTAACCGACTGAGCCACCCAGATGCCCCAACTTCTATTCCTTTTCTTAAGAAAAATGTTTCTGTTCGTTCATTTGTGGTTCCTCCTCTTCCTCCTGCTTCATCTTTTCTGTCTCTGTGTCTTCCTCCAAGGTCTTCTAAGCCACCCCCACTTTGTGTTCAAAGACACTCTGAGAAGCTGCGAGAAATCCCTGAATGACCTCTTGTCTTCACAGTGGGGTGGTTAGCGGAATGCTGACTTTTTTGTATGTATGCCTTTGTGTGCCTCCCACATATATAGAATCTTCCATGGAGAATGGACCAAATATTGCTAGATGACGTGGTTTTACGTTAACATTTTAAACAACAGTAAAAAAAAAAAACCACTCCCAATTTGTACCTATGATGCATCAAGCCGGTAATTAGCAGACTTGCTTTCTGGATACTCCGTGTCTTCCCCAAAGTGAGTGAATTATATGGGACTGTTTCACTGATAAAGAAAAGAGGCAAGAGTGACAGAGCTCATAAACAGAATAATCAACATGCTTTCTCAGGTCACTAAGCTTCACGCCTACTTCCCTAACTGGCCTCGTTAATAAACGGCCGAATCAACAGCTTCAGGATCTCATGCACCGACCAGTGTAGACAGCAGTGGCCCAGAGCCTATTGCTGATTTCATGGTCTCGGACACTCAAACACTCTCTGAATCGTATGAACGCCAATGAATCCCATGTCGATGTCATGTCCCTATGTTATCCCAACAAGGACAGCTATCTTTTCTCCCACTCGTCTGGTTCATTTTTCTAGGCTATGAGTTTCTAGCATATTCCTCTAGAACAAGGGGACAGTTACTTGCCCTTAAATCAGGCCTAAACCATTTTCTAGTAGGGGACACTCAATTTCAGGGACACAGGGCAGCCCCAGCAAGATGGTGAAGTGTGAGTCAACTTTTTAGACCAAGCTCTCAGCTCAGGCTCAGGTCAGGAGTTTACCTTGGAGTGTGTGTGTGTGTGTGTGTGTGTGTGTGTTTAAATGAAAGCTTTTGTCTATCCTTTTTGCAGAAAATCCAAGGTATGCTCGCCGGGGCCGCACACAATTCACTGTGGAGCAGCTCCAGGCCCTGAAACGTGTGTTTGAAGAGACCATGTACCCAGACTGGACAACCACGGAGGAGCTCATCTCCATTACTCATCTCGATGAGTCTGTAATAAAGGTACATCTCTGCGGATGTCTCTAGCTAGCACACCTAACCCAGAGTGTCACACGCACTTGTAACTCGCACATCATGTAATTCCTGTTTATGGAACAACTGGTACATGTCAGGACAGATGTTCTGTATTTTTTTTTCTTCCGATCACCTATTTCACTGAGGAACACTAAGGTTCACAGAGACTCCTCCAAGAGTTATAAACACAAGAGCTGGAATTTGAATCCAGACCTTTCTGACTCCAGAACCACAATGCTACAGGGGACCTTTTGGGGATGGATCTCAGATCATCCCCTCAGGGTCTGTTCCTGTTCATTTCTAGGTTCTCCTTAATCAGGACGTTCACAGTCCTCTAGATGTCTTGCGGCTTCTCATAGTCTCAATCTTCAGAATTCTCTCGAAAAATGCAGATCATTTACAAGACAGAAGCACCTTGCCTTATCCCCTCCCGATCTGGCGTTTCAGTGCTCTGTCCTATCCCACCCACTGCAAGCACGATCTCACGCTCCCTTTGCCATCTGGAACTCAGGACAACGGGGGACAGACGGAACGTCCCTCATTCACATAACTGAAGAGATGCGAGACTAGCCTTCTCATGCCAAAAGAGCCCAGTCCCCGGGAACATGCGGGTTCCCTGTTGGACCCACCCCGCTTTATTAACCTTCTCCCCTCCTCTCTCCCCAGACTTGGTTCAAGAACCAGCGCGTCAAAAGGAAGAAAGAGCAGCAATCAAATGGATCAAATTCATCACGACAGTCACCAAACCCGACCACTGCGGGCAAAGAGGAGGAGGAGCCCTCCTCACCTGTAACTTCAGCAAACACTCATCATCATAAAAGACCCCGCATTTCAGACACCCCTGACCATGAACTGCCTCAGTCCTCCGAGAACGAGCAACCTGGTCCCTCCAGATGGAATTCATCTTGGGATTCACAGCCTGCAGATCTCCAAGATCTATGTCTGGGGGACTCTGATCCTCCCTGGGCCTCCAGTCCCTATGACATCGATCAGTTTACACAGCTCTATGCCCTACCTGGGGATGATGGTCCCCACAGTCTGGATCAGTACCTCTCCCCCACGTGGCCCAGGTGAAGTGGTACGGCTGACATGTCCATTTATCTGTTTATTGAAAAACAGGTGTGTGCCGGAACAGGTGTTCCGTGATCCAAATCTTGACCAACCGAGCGACATTTCCAAACGTGTTTAATGGGTCAGTTTAAGTTTAAATGGATCAGAGCCCAGCAGTCCATCTGGTTCTGTAAGGAGAAAGAAATCTCTCTACCTGGGGCTCCTGGGGGGCTCAGTTGGTTAAGTGGCTGCCTTCAGCTCAGGCCATGATTGCAGGGTCCTGGGATCGAGCCCCGCCTTGGGCTCCCTGCTCAGTGGGGAGTTTGCCTCTCCCTCTCCTCCTGCTCATGCTCTCTTTCTCTCTCAAATAAAATCTAAAAAAAAAGATATATCTTAAAAAAAAATAAATTGCTCTACCTTTCATCATTGTTCTGTCCTGTGAGTAGTATCCTTTCAACCAAATTCAGTATCAACGACAGTCATAGGTGCCTGTAGAATGGTAGCAGAAACCAGCTAGTTTTCCTTGGGTGTTTGCCTGTCCCAGGGGAGTTAGCTCCATGAAAGCACCCCCAACAAAAGTCAATACCATGTGGACTGAGCACCGGTACCCGAGGGACCATTTTCTCTCTTTAAAAAAGTTGCAGTAGTAAAAAAGCACCTGGATGTCTCAGTGTGTTAAGCCTCTGCCTTTGGCTCAGGTCTTGATCTCAGGGTCCTGGGATAGAACCCTGCATCTGGCTCTCTGCTCAGTAGGGAGCCTGCTTCCTCCCCACCCCCACCCTCCTCTCTGCCTACTTGTGATCTCTCTCTCTCTTTCTCTGTCAAATAAATAAAATCTTTTAAAATAAAATAAGAAAAATTAAAAAGTTGTCTTGACATCAGCAAGATGGTGGGTTAGGAGGTCCCAGCACTTGTATCTCCAGAAAAACAATGATTTAACAAGGTACTTATGGGTGAAAATAGCTCAGAGAAGAGTTCCGGAGTACGAGCCCAAGGCCTCTGTAGAAAAGCACAGAAACCATTCTACGTGTGTCACTTCAACCCCTAGTCCTACAATTTGCTGCCAAGGGGGATCCCCTTGGCGGAGATACACCCCTCCCCCTACTCCACTTGAGAAAAAAAGGAGAATATTCCAACAGCTTTCACCATGAGGACCCAAGTGGGGTCAAACACCCAATGTTCGCCCACGCTAATCCCAGCTGAGGAAGGTGCCTAGAGTCCATGCCACTAAGCTGAGCTCCTGTTGGAGGAAGGCATAGGAGGGCATAGAAAGGAGGGGACGGCTGTTCGACCCATGCACTGGACACCTGCATTCAGAGGCCCCTGGGCCCCTCTCTTGTTCCTGGACCGCGCATTCCACTTGCCTTTCCCCAATCCTAATGTAAATTCCCTCGTTTATTAAACCTTCCACGCACCAAGCTGGGGTAGTCTGCCTCTTTCTTTTGTCTCTCCTTGCCCTTTCTGTACGGTAGCCAGTTTCAAATCATACCTGGCAAGCTCCCGTGGAGCTTGCAAGCCAATGTGCCTGGGAGCTGACATTTCCACCCCATCCACACAGGCCCTGGCCCACACATGAACATCCGCACCCTTGTTGGCTAGATGGTTATTAAGAAATGAGGTGAATAAAAAAAAAAAAAAAAAAAAAGGAAATGGGGTGAATAAACCAGAGGTCCCGATGGTGGGACTCTGACTGGGTAGTGTGACCCCGAAGGGCACCAAACAATGTCCTGAGAGCTTGGGACAATGGGTGTAGCAAGACCAGGGCGCCTCCCTGTCGGTCGCCTCATTTTGCCTAACTCCAGGGTCACCGCCCACATTTGAGCACTAGGGGGCGGCATTCGCACATAACCTGCAAGACGGTGCCCGTGATTGTGCGGTCCCCTATTCCCTCTCCTGTGGGTGGGCAGTACTCCTCCCCCACAGGCAGCCGCTGCTCCCCGGGTCCACGAACTGGTCGCTCAACACGAGTGGACGTGTGTGCAGCCACCGGGACCCGCTTTGCCTGAGGACTTTATATCCAAGTTTCCTGCGGTGTCTCCAGCAGTGTCACTCTGGGTTTAAGACCCACCCCTTATCCTTGATGTCCAATCAGGATCGAGGGCTGGATCCTTGGGGCATCAATTGGGCAGAGGCTATTTTATTTAAAAAAAAAAAAAAAAAAAAAGGTAAACAAACAAATACAATGAAAATGGGGTTTCTCCATGGAAGTAGTCCTGACAATAATTGGCACGTGAAAAAGTGGAAAATCTGAATACACCAATAATCAAAGAAGTAACAAAGGAAGTAAAAAAGCTACAGTCTTAAGAATGGCATTAGATGGTTTAGAGCCAATTCTGCCATATAATCAAACAAAGAACTCCTAGGTTGTGGGAGGAAGTCCAGAAAATAGAAAAAGAAAGGACATTCCCAAAATCTTTTGAATGCTTGGCACAATTCCTGCAACAAACCTAGAAAAAGAGGATTAAAAAGAAAACCAAAACACTAGGCAAATGTCACTCATAAAACAGAACGAAATTAAAAAAAAAATTAACCAATTGAACTCAGCAATGTTTTAAGACAGTGATTCATAAGAAATGGTAGGGATGCTCTTAGAAATACAGAAATATCTCAACAAGGCAAAATGTGCCAGAGATTTCCGGCTCATTTCCAGGTTAAAGATGAAATCATATGGAATCGTCTCAGAAGGCAGAGAAATGTGCGAATTAATGGGAGAGGCCCACCGTTCAAGTGACTCCTCCCTCAGCCCCTCCAGCTGGAGGGGCAGGAAGCTGGAGCACAAACTGGCCATTCCTTACAGCTTGGACGAGAAAGAGCGAGAACAGTGAGGAGAGTCAGAACCCTGAACGATCTTGAGGGCAACCAGCAAAACAGGGAGAGTTGCACAGATTAGAGATGAGGGAGAGGGAGAAAGAAGGAGGTGGAGAGAAGCTGGGGAGGGGGAACACGGGGAAGGTGACCCTGACACAGAGGGAAACATAGAGACAGGGGGGGAGACTGAGGGTCAGAATGAGGGAGGCTGAGATGCAGAGATCCTGAAACATTTCCTCATCTGAGAACCATTGCAGTGATGTCCACCAGCTGCACGGCAAGGGCTCAATCAAAGGTTTCTACATGATTTTATGAATTCTGAGCTACTCTGTTTTTTCACCTTTCAAGATCTCTAGAAATCAGATCAAATTCTGTCATTGAGGGCATCTTGGCTGCTCTCCAGAAATAGAAATAGACATGAGCTATTACCTTAGTGGTTGCTTAGGATGTACCCTATACATCTTAACTAATCAGGATGAGCCGTAGATTCATACAAACTTTACTCCAATGAGATACAAAAGCGCCATTCCCATATAGCTTAGTTACCTTCCCCCCGTGTTGTATTATTGTTATACATGTCACATCTATCAGTGTTACCCAGAATACATTATGATAATTATTATTTTAAAAAGATTTTTATTTATTTATTTGAGAGAGAGAGCACAAGCAGGGTTAGGGAGACCGAGGCAGGGCTCGAACCCAGGACCCTGGGATCATAACCTGAGCTGAAGGCAGGCACTTAACTGACTGAGCCACCCAGGCACCCCCATTGTTATAATTATTACTTTATATGATGTTACGTCTTTTTTTTTTTAAAGATTTTATTTATTTATTTGATAGAGAGAGATCACAAGTAGGCAGAGAGGCAGGCAGAGAGAGAGAGGAGGAAGCAGACTCCCTGTTGAGCAGAGATCCCGATGTGGGACTCGATCCTGGGACCCTGAGATCATGACCTGAGCTGAAGGCAGCGGCTTAACCCACTGAGCCACCCAGGTGTCCCTGATGTTACGTCTTTTTAAAAGAGATTTTATTTATTTGACAGAGAGAGATCACAAGTAGGCAGAGAGAAAGGGGGAAGCAGGCTTCCTGCTGAGCAAAGAACCCCACGTGGGGCTGGATGTCACGACCCTGAGATCATGACCTGAGCTGAAGGCAGAGGCTTACCCCACTGAGCCATCCAGGCGCTCCTATGATGTTACGTCTTTTAAAGAAGCTGAGAGGAGAGCAAGTATGTATTTGCAGCCTTTTTTTTTTTTTTTAAAGATTTTATTTATTTATTTATTTGACAGACAGAGATTACAAGAAGGCAGAGAGGCAGGCAGAGAGAGAGGAGGAAGCAGGCTCCCTGCTGAGCAGAGAGCCCGATGCGAGGCTGGATCCCAGCACCCTGGGATCATGACCTGAGCTGAAGGCAGAGGCTTAAACCCACTGAGCCACCCAGACTCCCCTTGTAGCTTTTGTTATACATACTTTCTCCTTCTTCTTCTTTTAGTTTTTATGACATTAACCTTTGGGGCTGTAATTGGAAATCACAATTCTACATGTTATAGGTCCAACAATACTCTATATAAATGTACATGGGTATATGTGTGTATTATTAGACTATATTTTTTAGAATAATTCTTAGAATAATTTTTCTGCTCCTTACCCTCCTCTCTTCCTGGTACTCCCATTACGTGTGTATTGTTTGGCTTAATGGTGTCCTGCATTTCTCTGGGGCTCTGTTCATTTTTCTCCACTCTTTTTTTCTCTCCATTCTTCAGACTGCATAATTGCTATCTTCCAATTTGCTAATTCTTTCTTCTGTCAGCTCAGATTTACTGGTGAGCCCCTCTACTGAGTTTTTCATTTCCGTTATTACACTTTTCAGCTCCAGATTTCCATTTGGAATTAATTTTTTTTTTCAATTTGGTGAATCATTATCATCATACCTTCCTTTTACTTTTATTTTATTTTATTTTTTAAGATTTTATTTATTTATTTGACAGACGGAGATCACAAGTAGGCAGAGAGGCAGGCAGAGAGAGAGAGGAGGAAGCAGGCTCCCTGCTGAGCAAAGAGCCTGATGTGGAGCTCGATCCCAGGACCCTGGGATCATGACCCGAGCCAAAGGCAGAGGCATTAACCCACCGAGCCATCCAGGCGCCCCTTCCTTTTACTTTTAATATGGTTTTTCTTTTTTTCCTTTTTTTTTTTTTTAAGATTTTATTTATTTATTTGGGAGAGAGGCAGTAAGAGAGAGCGTGAGCTAGGAGAAGGTCAGAGGGCGAAGCAGACTCCCCGTGGAGGTGGGAGCCCAATGCGGGACTTGATCCCAGGACTCCGGGATCATGACCTGAACTGAAAGCAGTCGTCCAACCAACTGAACCACCCAGGTGTCCCATTCCTTTTACTTTTAAAACCATGATTCCTCTTGGTTATTTGAACATATTTACAATAGCTACTTTGGAAGGTTGCCTGCTTTCTAGAATCCCTTACCCAGGTGTTCTGGAACCTGCTTCCAGCCCCTGTGTGCACCTCTCTCCCGGCCCACCTTGAATCCTACAGCCAGGCCAGGTCATGCTGGTGTGCACACCTCTGCATTCCAAGGGGTGGGCAAGTGGTGATTTGGGAGATGGGCCAAGCTGTCACACGGAGATGAGGGTGTTAGGGTCAATGCACGGACGACCGACCCCTCAAAGGTTCGGGGTGTAGACAGAAACGGGAAGAGAAGGGCGTGAGCGGCAGGTAGGGAGCCTCCATTTATACTTTTCATCCAGGATCCACAGATGTTAGAGCTGATTTTGACTGGCCATGTTCCACTTCTCACCTGTGTAGTGGCTACATGTGTGCTCACTGTATAATTTTCAAAATACGTATAATATGTATAAATGTGCAAAGTTGTGTGTATAAAGATTTAGGCAAAGATTTATGATATTTCACAACTTAAAAAATGATTTAAAAATCTTACCACTATTTGGCTGGAGCCCCAGCTCTTCTCATGACATAAAGCCTTGCGCACGTATCTGTCCTCTGCTCTCTCTCTCTGACCTAATCTCCTGCCATCTTCCCCTTTGCTCTCAGCTCCAGCCACACTGACCTTCACACTCCACCTAGAAGGCCAAGTTACAGAGGAGTTTGTTGGAGGGGGCTGAATTGGCCCTGTCTTTATTTTTAATTTTTAAAATTTGAGTCGAGGGCGCCTGGGTGGCTCAGTGGGTTAAGTGTCTGCCTTCAGCTCAGGTCATGATCCCAGGATCCTGGGATCAAGTACCACATCGGGCTCTCTGCTCAGTGGAGAGCCCGTATCTTCCTCGCCCTCTGCCTGAGGCTCTGCCTACTCGTCCTCTCTCTGCCAAATAAGTAAATAAAATCTTAAAAAAAAAAAAATGAGTCTGACACATGATGTTACATTAGTTTGAGCTGTCTGACCCTGCCTTTAAAGCCCTTTGTGTCAGCAAAGTGAAGACATGCCTCCGATGGGGGTCGGGGGAGAGAGAGTGGTGGGGGTGGGGGCTGGAGTGGCAGGAGTGACATGGCGCCCTCTGGGGCTGGGAGGAAAGGTGTCTGCTTATATAAGAAAGCTGGAGACAGCTCTGAAGGCTGCCCAAAAAGGAACAGTTGTGGTGGAAGGAGCCATCCATCAGGTGCCCTGAACAGGTGGAGGCTGGGGCTACTCTCAGCGGAAAGCTGGGCTCAGAGCTCCGATTACCAGCACAGAGATCCAGCTCTCAAAACTGGTGCCAGAGGGCAGGGACGGGAGGAGACAGGGGCCTGAGTCAGCGGAAAGAGCGATTCCAGAGCACCTGAGGTGATGCAGACCCAGCAGAAAGGGAGCTGGAGCTGAGGAACAGTGACCTCTAGCTTAGCGGTTCTCAGAGTAGGATCCCCTAGACCACCAGCACCAGCAGGACCTGAGAACTCGTTCACAGCACAAATTCCCATGCTCCCCTTAGTGAGAGAAACTCTGGGAGGAGGGGTAGGCCCAACAAGTGGTGTTTCAACAAGCCCTTCAAGGTGATTCTCCGGCGCCACCAAGCCTGAGAACCCCTGATCTCACTTTGACGAGCCTGGACCGGGTGCCAGGCACGCTTCAGAGTGATTTTCCTCTAGCAACTCACTGGTCCACATGACAGCGTTACAGATAGGAGGGGTGCAATTTTACAGGTGGGAAAATCGAGGCAGGGGGATTTCTGTAACTCATCCAGGCTCAGAGTGGGAGAGGCAGGTGCAGCCGGAACCTGAAGCAGGGCTCTCCCCGGGCCGCTGTGCTCCCTGGCAGTGCTCCCCCTGCTTGAGCACACATTCCCTGCAGGGCTTCCTAAAACACGCGTCTGTTTGTGAGTCACTGAGGGTGGCAGGTCCAAGAATCTGCACTCCCCACGGGGCCCTGGGTGATGCTGCTGCTCCCCGCCCGGATTCTACAGCAGGAGGAGGGTCGTGCTGTTATCCCGCCTTTCCCAGCTGATGGAGATGCCGACTGGGGCTCTATGGGAAAATCCACGTGCACAGCCACCTGCTGGGACACTCGCCCACAAACAACAGAAAACCCAAATTCAAACTGGCTGAAGCAGGTTCATGTTACAGCAATGGGTTTAAGTTTGCCTTTAGGTACGGGTGGACCCAGGGCCAAGGAGATAGTTGGGATCCTTTCTCTCTCCATCTCTCCTCTGCCTTCCTTTCTGTGTTGTCTTCGTTTTCAGGCAAGCTCGCCTCTCACGGCGGCCCCCAGCGGCTTCGATTCTCAAGCCACGTCACCAAAGGAGCCTCCCTTTCTTCCTCTCTCAGCCCACCCTGGCTCTCACTGGGCCAGGCGAGGGCCACTGGCCCATTTCTGAAACAGTCACTGTGGGCAGGGAGATAGAAGGTTCTCTCATGAGCCAGGCCTGGGTTATGGGCTCACCCCTAGAGAGCCAGCAGGGAGACTCAGCTGCATCCTGTGTGTGTGTGTGTGTGTGTGTGTGTGGTGGGGGGGTGGGTGGATTCAGGGTAGCCAGAAAAGGGAATAGAGGGACAGGTTAACATAACCAAGGTCTACTAAGCCAAAAGCAAAATGTGTATTTATTCCTTAAAATTCTCTTAAGATGGGCCCAAGCACAGAGACCACGGTAAAAGAGAAAGCCCAGAAGCTGATATATTTTATCATTTCTTTTATATAAAGAATCAGGCAAAAAGAACCTATGGTGTTAGAAATCAGCAGGGCGGTTACCCATGGGGATCCGGTATTTACTGCCGCATAACAAACCTCCCTATACTTAGTGAGATCAAATAAAGATCACTGATCACTATTATCACTCACGTTTCTGGAATTTGGCTGAGCTCAGCCAGGTGGTTTTTGCTTGGGGTCCCCTCATGGGGTGATCGTCAGATGGTGGCTGGAGCTGGGGTCATCTTGAAGGCTCCCTCCTTCATGGGTTTGGCAGCTGTGTGGGCTACAGGCCTGAATGCTCCCACAGGAGCCTCTAGTCTGCTCTTCCTCACATACCAGCTGGGTTCTGAAGGGAAGCATTGTGAGAAACAACCAGGCGGAAACAGTGTTTTTTTTTTTTATGATGTGGCCTCCGATGTCACATAGTGTCGCTTCGGCCGTACTCCCTTGATCGTCTTGGTCATAAACGTCTGTCCAGGACCAAGAGGAGTGGTCATACATGCCATCTCTTGATGTTGTAAGCAGAGCACGTGGAGCATATGGTTATAAATATTTTTAGAAACTATAATATGTGGGTGCCTGGGTGGCTCAGTCAGCTAAGCGTCTGCCTTCGACCCAGGTCATGATCCCAGGGTCCTGGGACTGAGCCCCGCATCTGGCTCCCTGCTCAGCAGGGAGTCTGTTTCCTCCCTCTGCCCCTCCTCCTGCTCGTGCTCACATGCATGCTCTCTCTCTCACAAAAATAAATGAATACAAATCTTATAAAATAAACTATGATATGCCACAGGGAGGGAAGGCTAGGAGGGGGCATGAAGGGGGGCTGCTGGGGGCCTCGTTATGCTGCTTCTTAATCTACATACTATTTACAACAGGCTGCCTATTTTCCCCCTGCACCTGCCATGACGTTTCCAGAGTCTCTGCCCATGCACTTCCAGACTTTTCTCATCCTTCCTGTCTTAGCTTTACTGTCCTCTCCTCCAGAAAACCACCACCAACATTCCACACCGCCTCCCCGTCCTTAGTCTTCTCAACACCACTGGGCCTAGTGAGGCCGTGATCAGAGTACACACCACCGTACCTTCGGCGGTCCTGTCTACCTCTTTCCCCCAACTCTAGACTGAAGTCCTCTAACCTGACCACACACCCCACAAAAGTCTCCCATACGCATCCCCGCTACACGTGTGTAACTAACAAGTTGGACTGTACTCGTATGTACAATAGAGAACAGGCATTCAGAACTGCTTAAAGGGTGAAGATGAAAGCGGTTCTGAGTGGGCTTTCTGGGTTTGTCTTAAAAGTCCCTAGAGAACCAGAACCCTTTTCAAAGACCCGCACTGTGACCGTGAGTGTCACAAGGGCCGGTGACGCTTTTTGCTCACCTCGGTATCCCCAGCCATGGAGCTGGATGTGGGAACTCATTCATCTACTCCACACTGAACTCAGGAGCTGTGTGCTTTATGGCTTATGTTACTATACTCGAGTGAAAACAAATGTACTTAACAACAGAAAGGTACAGTTTTCAAAGCTGAAGGACATCAGAGAAAGTCAGATAGAGTGAAAACTTGACCCACCTCTGGCCCTCCCCACAGGTCTTGATGCCAGAGGAAGCTTCTGGCCCGGAGCCCCAGAGGTAGTGGCACCATGGGGGAGGGGCATGGAGCAAGAAAAGATGGGACCTGATGCTAGGCCATTCTTGGTGATGAGTCATACGTTGACTGTAAAATGCCAATGTAAGCAGACACCTGGAGTGGCTTCTCCCCTCAGGAGATGATTGAGTGCTCTCTCCTTGAAACCAGGCTGTGCTTACTGATTTAACCACAGAATACAAAGAAGTGGCCTTCTGAGGCTAGATCGTAAGAAGCCTTCCAGCTTCGAATTGGGTCTTTGGGAAAGCTTACTCTTGGAACCCAGCCACCATTCTGAGGAGCCCAAGATACAATGGAGAGCCACGGATGGGCACTCCAGCCACAGCCCACGGCCACGGTCAGTGTCAATGGCCAGCCACGTGAGTGAGCCATCGTGACATCCTGTGCCTTGGGGTGACTGCAGACCCAGCTGATATCCAACTGCAATGGTATGAGTGTCCTTAAGCAAGAAGTGCCCAGCGGAACCCAGTCAACCCATAGAACCACGAGACATAAAAAGTTATTGTTTTAAGCCCCACGAAGATTTGGGGTGGTTTGTTTGTAAGCAGTAGACAACTGGAACCACTGGGATGCCGCCAGTGGTTCCTGTGATGTGAACGTAGAAAACTTTTCTCTAGTCTTCAATATGTGACTGAAGTATTGGAATTCCTTGGAGGTGACAGGTGGGTACAGTTGTGTGTCTGCAGCCAGGAGCCATCCAACAAATGGCAAGACAAAGCAAGACAATCTGCAGGCTCTTCCAGGCTCACTCAGTTAAATGGTGGCCCCAAAACCAACCTCACAAGGGTGTTGTGAAGACTCAAAGAAATCGTGCAGATAGAGCCCTCGACACAGGGCATGACACATAGTGGGGGGACCCCCTAAAATGTCAGCGGTTACTCACTCACCATGTGGGTCACCTGTTATGATGCATCTGATGGCATGGAAGAGGACCCACAAATCAACAGGGCTTGCTTGAATCAGAAGGAAACACATTATTTCACAGAGCATGAAATCCAGAGCTTGTCTGTCCCAGGGTTGTTAAATTCCAACATTTAAGAAAAATTCAATGAAATTATACTTCAATAAAAATATTACCTAAAAATACACCATTTCTTTTTTTTTAAAGATTTATTTATTTATTTGACAGAGAGAAATCACAAGTAGATGGAGAGGCAGGCAAAGAGAGAGAGAGAGGGAAGCAGGCTCCCTGCTGAGCAGAGAGCCCGATGCGGGACTCGATCCCAGGACCCTGAGATCATGACCTGAGCCGAAGGCAGCGGCTTAACCCACTGAGCCACCCAGGCGCCCAAATATACCATTTCTTGAATGCCAACAAATTGCCAGGCAATTGCCCATCTCTTCTTCTTCTTTTTTTTTTGTTCCCTTAAGATTTTATTTATTTATTTGAGAGGGAGAGAGAGAGAATGAGAGGAGAGAGGTCAGCAAGAGAAGCAGACTCCCTGCTGAGCAGGGAGCCTGATGTGGGACTTGATCCCGGGACTCCAGGATCATGACCTGAGCTGAAGGCAGACGTTTAACCAACTGAGCCACCCAGGCATCCTGCCCATTTCTTCTTAATTCAACTTTATGGAGGCATAATTTACATGCCATAAAACATACCCATTTTACATGCATAATTCAATGAATCCCAAAAGGTTCTCTTTTGCCCCTTGCTGTTTTAATATAAGAGTTTTTTTGTCCCATATTTTTGTAAGTCTAAACGATGTCTCCTTGTGCCTGGATTTGAACTCTATAAAAATGTCATCCTAGGGCGCCTGGGTGGCTCAGTCAGTCAAGCATCTGCATTCCGCTTGGGTCGTGATCTCAGGGTCCTGGCCAGGACTGAGTCCCGTGTTGGGCTCCTTGCTCAGCATGGAATCTATTTCTCTCTCTCAAATAAATAAATCTATTTTTTAAAAATGTCATTCTATATGGAGTTTTCTGAGTTTTGTCCTATCAACATTATTGTTTCTGTGCAATTTTGGGCCCTTCCGTTTCACTGTTGTGTTAACACTCTTCTGTGTGAATGTACCATGATCTACCCATTCTCCTTCCAGTGGATGTCAGGTTTGTTTCCAATCTTCCATCTCCTGTCTGTCTCCCTCTCTGTTCCCTTGAACAGCATCATACAAACGTTACTGGACACCTCGGCTAGTGCATGTGCTCAGATCTCTTCTGGGGAAATGCCTAGGGCTGGAGATGCTGAGTGTGAGGGACTCCAATCCTCACCCTGGCTGAATTTTCAAAGTAATACCAAACTATTCTCCAGACAGCCACAGTGACTTGCTCTCCCACCCAAAGTTCGTGGGATGCCCTGCTAATCTCCGTCCCCACGGGCAGTCATCCTAAGTTCTGTCAATTTGAAAACATAAAGTAGACCCTCAGTGTGGCCCTTTCTCTTTTCCCCTCTGGATGTTTGTAGAATGATGGGCAGGCTTCGGTCAGATGGGTGGTGGGATCATGAGAGAGGAAGGGAGTGTAGTGACTGTAATTCTGTGATGGGTAGGGACATGGGCGGGGTGTGGAGGAAAGAGGAGGGATGTGATGGAGGCGAGGGAGGGTGTGGGGACCATGGCCATGCTAACAGAGGGGGGCCCAAGCAGGCTGGGAGAAGATGACGATGACCTCAGTGTGGCCTTCCCTGGTCTTCCCCTGCTTACTGAGGAGACAGAGCGGCTCTCCGCACCAAATTCATTACAAAACTACTGAAGCAATGGTAGAGGGATGGAGAAGGGAGAAGACCAACAGACTATTGCTTCATGACTACTTTTTATTTTATTATTATTTTTAAGGATTTTATTTATTTATTTGACAGATGGAGATGACAGAGGAGGGGAAGCAGGCTCCCTGCTGAGCAGAGAGCCCGACTCGGGGCTTGATCCCAGGACCCTGAGATCATGACCCAAGCTGAAGGCAGAGGCTTTAACCCATTGAGCCACCTAGGCACCCCATGACTACTTTTTTAAAAAAGATTTTATTTATTTGACAGAGAAAGAGAGAGAGAGAGAGAGGGATCACAAGTAGGCAGAGAGAGAGGGGGAAGCAGGTTCCCTGAGCAGAGAGCCTGATACGGGGCTCGATCCCAGGACCCTAAGATCCCGACCTGAGCCAAAGGCAGAGGCTCAACCCACTGAGCCACCCAGGCGCTCCACCCCATGACTACTTTTTAAAAGCATGTTTCTAAACAATGTTTAAACTATTGTTTAAAAGCAATTAAAAGAAAAATAAATCTCAGACTGGGGAAAATCTGTATCAATCTGTGTCATACCAACAACAGTGGGTAGGTATTAACCGAGAGAGTCCCCATTCAGACCTGGGCCATCAGCAGAGGACACACGTGGAGAGAGGAGACCCCGGTAGCTCAGGGGCAGAAGCAGAATAATTCTGCCAAGAGATTGGGGAGGCCCACGATGGGGCTACTGCACGCCCAGCGGAGGCAATGCTGTGCTGGTGCTGGGACCATAGAAATACCACTACAGCTGGCTCCAGACTCATAAGATGTGCAGAGCCCACATCTGACTTGTCATTTCTTCATTCAGTTCACAAAATAGTAATTCAGTGCCAGGTTCTGGCGATAAGGTGGTGGCCAGAACAGACTTTGTCCCCATCCTCATTATAAATCTGTCTAGAGAGGGAGACAGACAGGAGATGCTGACATCACAGATGGTCAGGACCGAGATAGGGGAAATCCAGACTTGTAGAAGCCTGGAAGCGGCACCGGACCACCCTGGCAGAGGGGGTTTCAAGGAAGGCTTCCTGGAGGAGACATCTTAATTCAGACCTGAAAGACGTAGGAATTAGTTGTGAGGAGGCAGCTGGGAGAAAAGGGGAGAAGATGCCCCAAATAAGGAAAAAGCATATACAAATGTTAGGGGTGGCAGGGAGTCTGGAGTGTTCTAGATCAGCTCCATCCAAGAGAAACATAACGAGAACCCCAGACGTGATTCACCACGTATTAAAAATTTTCTAGTAGTCACATTAAAAAAAAAACTCAGTTGAAGTTAATTTTAATAATATATTTTATTTAACCTGATATATCCAAAATATTACTGTACTAACATGTGAATGATATAAAAATTATTAATGAGATATTTTACATTCTCTTTTTTGTACTAAGTCTTTGAAATCTGGTGGGTATCTTACACTTCCAGTGTCTCTCAATTCATACCAGCCACATTTCAGGTGCTGGAGTGCCACATGAGTGGCAAGACCATCGCTACTCAAAGCGCGGGTATCACTTGGGAGCTTGCTAGAGCTGCAGAATCTCAGGCCCTTCCCTGCCCCAGTGACTGCATTTTAACAAGATCCCAGGGGACTTACAGGTGCATGGGTTTGAGGAAAAATGGGTCCGGCTCTGTCCCAAACACTTCTGTGGTTTCTTACTGCCCCCATGAAAACTGCCCAGCTACCAACCTCGGCAATCGCTCATTCATTCGTTCATTCCTCACCACTACTGAGCACCGACCGAGTCCCAGGCCCTGTGCTGGGTGATGCCGGGGCCATGGCATGGATCAAGACAGACGTGGTTCCTGCCCTCACGGAGCCCCCCTGGCCATTAACTGAGAAGTACCCAAGCCCCTGCTTCATTTTGACTATGGGAAGGGTGGTATGGTTCAAGTGAAGTTACAGAGTGCAAGTTCAGGAGGCCTGACCTGGTTGGAGTGAAGGAGGCGTCCAGAAAATAACCCAAATAAGGGAAGAGGCCACTATCATGGCAAAACGCCAGGAGCAGATTAAATGTCCCACTGCAGAGGGCGGGCTGGCAGAGCCACCCCAGCCTTTCCACAGTCACTAAGAGGGATCGGATCGTTTTCAGGTTTCAGAGTAACGAGGAGAAAGGCCTGGGGGATAGGGTTACGAGAGAATCGAGCCAGGGACAGAGCCTAGTGATAGTATCACCCCGTGCACAGATCCATCTGCATTACAGAGAATCTGGAAGGTCGTCCATTGGCCAGTAGGGGGAGGCCTTGGGGCTGGGGACTGCAGATCTTTTCTCTAAAACATACCTGGATTTGATGTAAAGTAATTGAGCAGAGGAGCAAATGTAGAGGATGCGGGTGGAGCCAGAAAGGCCTCAAGGGCCGAAGCCGGGAGATGGGGACATCAGCATTCATTAGACTTTGCTTTCTGCATCTTTGTTTCAAATGGTCCCTAAAAGCAAAAGAACTTATGCATTGTTCTTTCCAGATAACTGGGGCTGCTGAAAAGGATTTTAGCGGATGGAGAAGAAAGTAACTTAAGCCCTTCCTCGGAAAAGAAGAAAGTGCCTTATCAGAAGTGTGGGGGGCGCCTCCTTTAAGAGCAGCATCCAGGAAAAGGTGGCTGAAGGCAGACAATGTGCGTGCGGCCAGACTCTGGGGTTCAAATCCTGGTGCCACCACCTATGAGCTAGGGAACCCGAAGCAACTCATGTAAACTCTGAGTGCCCCACTGACACCCGGGTCGGGGGTGACAGCAGCAGCTGCCTAAGGGCTGTGTGGGTTCGTGAGCTCATGTATGTGAAGGGCTGAAGGGGGCAGCTGCAGAAATGCGGGACCTTATTAGATAAAATGTGGCCGTTGTTACTATATAGTGTGTGCCTGCCAGATTCAAAGCCACATGCATTCTGGGGTCCTTTACAGGGAGCTCACTGTCCCAGCAGTCACTGGTGTCAAGGACACGCAAAGACGAGAATTCTCCCTGCGCTGATACACCAAGGGAGCTTCCTTCCCACGTAGGAGACTCTGTTAGAGAGGCTGGCTGTTCCAGATGTGTGGGACACATCACTTAGATATGTTACAGAAGTCGTGTTTACAGTCACTGTGAAAATCAATAGCAGAAAATCCCCTCGGTGGATGTGAGTCGAACGAAAGCTTACAAGCACATTTCACAAGCTCATTCTGGCCTGACGACTCCCACAGCGCCCAGAGAAACAGAGCCATGCTGTCCTGCTGCTGCGCGATGTTTAAAGTAAGAAATTAACTCCTCAAAGTTTTTTGTCTCTTAAAACTCAAACGCAAGGGGATTTTTTTTTTCCCTCCTTGTTAACTTTCTCTCCACAAGAACTAGTGGTGTTATGTTAGTGTTCAGTAAAAACACAGTCACTGTGAACATTTCTTTAAAGGCCCCCACCCTCTTCCAACACTCAGAAATAACCACTGGTTTCATTTTACTCATCAGCCTTACAGATGATGATGTCTGGAATCCTTTCAAAATAATGAAAGAGTGAGTGGGGAGAAAGTGGGTGGAGTGTGGGTTGGGTGGGACTGGCTGGACTGAAAATGGCTGGGGCTCCGGAAGGGTCTGCATGGAGACCCGGGTGACCGTGCTGGTCATGCTCAAGGAAAGAGAAATTGAGTGTGTCTGGAGCTTAGGCAGCTGGGGAGACAGGCTGGGGTGAGGGTCAGGGGCCAGATCACACCAGGCCCTCAGGATCATTTAGAACCTAGTCCTCAGGATGCTGGAGAAACGTGGAAAGGCTTCTAGCAGGAAGACACAATCAGATTTGTGGTCCACAAAATTCCAGGTGCCAAGTGCTCAGTGTGAGAGCTAGGAGGCCAGGGAGGAGGCCGGGCAGAGCCATGGTGGAAGAGGCAGGGTTGGACCAAGGCAGGGCTCTGAAAGGGGAGAAGAGGGCAAGTAGGAGAGATCTGGGAAGCCCAGTGGATGAGCTATGGAGGTTGATGGATCGGGCTGGGAGTGGGGGATGCCAGGGAGGGAAGCATCAAGGATGAGGCCCAGGGCTCCTTCTGGAAAGTTGGGGTATGGAGGGGCCAGCCCTGGAGGAGCAGCAGCTTTAGAATTTGGAATGCAGTGACTCAGGGCTGAGGTCAGGGCGGAGGACAGGGAATGAGTGGGCATTACCAGCACAGAGACAGGAAACAGGCCATAAAGGCAGGTAAGATGGCTCAGCGGGGGAAGAAGAGAAGAGCCCCCAACATGTAAGTGGGGGCTGGTGAAATCAGAGGAACTTCTTGCAAATAAACAAGACAGAGGAGAAAAATCAGGGGACAGCAGCACCACAGAAACCTAGAGGAGAGTGCTCCTTGAGAAGGCAGGAAGGGCGAACACTGCTGATTTGTGCCAAGATGGCCAGTAAGATGAGCGCTAGAAAGTGCCCCCTGAGCCAGGTTCTTGTTGGCAGAGAAAGGGGTTATAAAGAAAGCAAGGTTGGGGGGTGTGGCAGGAGCGAAGCCCCCGGTTCAGGGTCAGAGCTGGCAGGGTGAACCCATCAGCACAGACACAGACACCTAGCTATACACACACAGTCGGAAACGCAGAGGTATGTGTCCACGCCGGTTTGTATAGACATCTTTCCGAGCTCCGTCAGCTGGGAGGGCCTCGAGGCAGGGACGGCCCGGCGATGAGCACCTACAGCGTGTGGACCTTGGTTTCCGCTACCATTCTCCAGTAAAACCGACCAGAGCCCCCCCGGGCAGATAGCTGACTTGAGGGCTGGGGCGTCTTACGGTGCCAGAAAGTAAGGAGGTGTTTGAAAGGGAAAAAAGGAGTCGAGAACACAGGAGCCAACCTGACAGGGCCTCTGTGGCCAAACCTGTAACAACCTGAGTGAAAAACATTAATTACAAAGATAATTGGGTTATATGGAAGGAATATGATCCCTACCTACGAGTCCATACTGATATAAATTAATGACAATACAAATAAAATGGATGGGGTGGGGAGAAGAATTAAAAAAAAAAAAACAAAACCGCAGAAGAACTGAGGAAAAGAGAAAAGCATCATTAGAGCACCACAGTAGGGGCACCTGACTGGCTCAGTCTTCAAGAGCATGCAACTCTTGATCTCGGGGTCGAGTTCAAGCCCCACATTGGGTGTGGAGCCAATTAAAACAAAACAAAAACCAAAACAAAGAGCACCGTAATAACCATCCCAGGCAAGGTCCACTGATGGATGCCAAAATCAGGCGGAGGAACTTTGAGGAGAGACAGGACATTTGTGCAGCCTCAAAGTACCTTCCCACATTCATTAATTATTGTGGTGGTTTTCATACATGAGGACAAAGTCTTCGACATTTCCCCCCCCAGGAACCGAAATGGAATTTTCCTCCCTTCGAGTGTGGGCTGGATCTTGCGACTTGTTACTGACACACACAGTGAGGAAAGGGCAGAGCCCTGGGGGATGCCTCCTTCAAGAAACGAGCCTCCCCTGCCTGAGCGGGACTCTTCCTCGAGCCTATGATCCCAGTCTAACTGGGAGAACCGATGGGAGACAAACCCAGACTGAGGGACACACTACAAAATACCTGACCAGGACTCCTCAAATCTGCCAAGGTCATGAAAGACAAGGAAAGACTGAGAAACTGTCACAGACTGGAAGAGACCAAGGAGACATGACGGACAAACGCAACGGGGTATCCTGGATTGGATCCTGGAACAGAAAAAGAACGTTAGTGGGAAAACGGGTGGGATATGATAAAGTCCGGAGTTCTGTTAATACAGCACTAACCAACATTCACCTCTTAGTTTTGATGAAGGTACGTTTGCAGTCCTGTAAGGAGTTAGTTAGCATGAGGGGAAGCTGGGCACATGGGAAGTCGCTCTCTGTACTATCTCTGCAATTCTTCTGTAAATCCAAAGTTACTAAATAAAAACAATTTTAAAGTCTACGTTCTGCTGACTTAGCGCTAAGTTGCCACAGCGGAGCCCCTAGCTGCCTTCGTCTGGCTTGGCATATCTTGCCTCATGTATCTCGGCTCGGCGAAGTCCCTCCTGGTACCTCGGATTGGGTCATGTGCTTCTTCGGGCTCCCGCCACCCCCGGGCTCCCGCCACCCCCGGCCTCCCGAGGCTGCTGTGGTATGATGAGTGCCTTCCTGACTACTCTGGGAACGCTGGCAGTGCCAGAAGCTGCACTGGGCCCCCATCATTTCTCTCAACCCGACCCTGTCCCTTCTGAGCCCAGAGCCTGCCAGATCCCCTCTTCCTGGTCTCCCCTGCCCCATTCACCCAATGCAGGACACATCTCAGGCTACACAGATGGTCTGTCCCCCCAACCTACCAAATGGGCCAAATCATTCCCTCTGCCCACACACCTGCCCTCCAGACGCCAACTGCCAGAAACAGTCAACTGGGAATACTGCAGGTGACCGCGCAGTCCACGGCCCCTCCCGGCACACAGACATCACTGTGGCAATGCTCCAGCTCCAGCAGGTGGACCAGCGTTGGACGCCGGACCCCAATCCACTTCTTGTCTGCAGAATTTGGAATGGGGACAGAGGGACTGCAGGGACCACAGGGCCCAAGGAAAGGAAGACAGCAGAGTCCCTGCCCTATGTTCTGACTCTACCCTGCTCTCATGAGCCTCCAGTCCATTTCTTTCCATCATCCCCATGACCAATCCACCACGGGCTCCGTCTTCAAAACGCCTCCAGTGCACTGCTCACTCCTGCTCCTGCCCTGGTGCAGGCCACTGGGGTCTCTCACCCAGATTCCTGCAGCAACTCCCCGTGAACCCCTGCTCTGGCTCCTAGACCCCATCTCCACCTCCACTCTCCCTTAGTAACCTCATTCTCGATGCCACGAAGATGGCAGTGACTCCCCCACGTTTGTATCTCTAGCCCAGATCCAGCCCCCGAATGCTAGACTTGTATATCCCACATGCTCGGCAAGGCCATGGGGACGCTGATCAGACCCACAGCCTCTCTGGGCCTTCCTCACACAGTTCTGGGCATTCCCTCCTCTCTCTGCATATGCTAAAAACCTTAGAGTTGTTGACTCCTCTTCCTCACCCCACACCTGTATAACCCCAATCCTGCCCACTCTTCCTTCAAATAATATCTGAAATTCGACAACACCTCTGGCCAGGCCACCACCATCTCTTGGCTGGGCTAGTGCAGCAGCCTTCACAGTGGAGCCCTGCTTCCATCCTGGTGCCCACAGGGTGGTCAGAGAAATCCTATGATGTTAGATCACATCGTGTTTGAGCCCAAAATGCTCTGCCTGCCTGCCCACCTCGCTGCAAATCGAGTTCAAGTCTGCTCATCAAGCCCGCATGCCCTGGGCCCTCATCCCCTTCCCTCCCACTGGTTCACTCTGGTCCTGTTCACTCCTTCCTGCTCTTCCAACACACCCCGTGTGCCTTGAAGCCTCTTGTTTTCCCTGGAATCTCCTTAGCAAACATGCACAGCTGGCTTCCTCCCTTTTGGGGAGGTTTCTCCTGCATTAACATTTCATCACAGAGCTTGTCACTCTCTACCCCTCCTCTCCTCCACCCCTCCCACACCACCAACCTTCCAAGCTCTTATCATCAACACTGATTTCCTTAGCATCCACCTGTCCCATGAGAACGGAAGTTCCACCAAGGACAGGGCTTTCCAAGATCTTGTTTACTATTCTAATACTGGCCCCTAAAACAGTGTTTGGATGCAAGTAAATGCATCAACATCTGATGAGTCAACAGACAGATAAATAAACACCCAGAATCAGTTAGGATGTTGGTTCCACACAATAGAAAACCCAATGTAACTTGGCGTAAATGAGACTTACTGGTTTCCCTAATGGGAAAGTCCAAAAGTCATTCACTCTGCTCACGCTGGGTGAGGCCTGACCCAGCACTTCGGCTACATCACCAAGGACCTGCCTGTCTCTCCGTCAGAACCCCCAAGACAGGCCACTGTCCATGAGAACCCTGGCTGTGTGCTGCTCAGGAATTAGCGTCGTGTTAGGCACCTGCTCTGGCAGACCCTGAGACGAATATTATTAGAATCCCCATCCTGTGACAATGACACGGAGCCTTGGAAGCACTAAGAAGCGGGTTAGTGCCACTCGTATTCATCTCACTGCCCCTTTTTTACCGATTACAGGCATTTTCAAGCTGAGGCATAAACGCAGTCGCACACTCAGTATTTACTCTGAGCCGGGTAGCTTGCTAGAACCCTGTTAGCTTCTCTGTGCTCTCGCTTCCTCCTATGTGTGACAGGAATAACCAAAGTCCCACACAGGGCAACCGTGGGGCTGAGATGAGTGAATCTGTAAAATGTAAAATGAAAGGATCTCAGAGAGCTTGTTTCAGGGAGCTCTGGCTGAGTAACAAATCATCCCAAATCATAGCAGCTTAAAATAGCAACAACCATTTATTCGCTTGTGATTCTGTACCTTGAGCAAAGCGGAGAGGGCAAGGTGAAGCTCTATTCTACAGGGTGTCAGCTGGGAGCTGGGTGAAAATATCCGAGATGGCATCACTCGTGTCTGACCCGTCAGCCAACACAGCGGAGCCGCTAGGGGCTGGCTGGACCTCTCTCTATCCACGTCTGTCTCCATGTCTCCCTCCAGCGGAGTAGCTGGACTTCTCTGTACAGCAGCCCAGGGCCCCAAGGGAGGGAAAGCAGAAGCTGCCGGCCTCTTAAGGACCTACCCAGCACAACATCACTTCCATGGCATTCTACTAGTCAAAACAAATTACAGGCCAGTCTACATGAACGACGAGGAAGACGCTCCACCTCCTGATGGGAGAAAATAGCAAAGAATGTGTGGCCTTCTGCAGTGGCAGCCTTTTAAATCGCAGGACAGCCGCCTTGTCACTGGTCTCACTACTTCAATACTCAACCCCTTGTCAGTTCACCCGCACGACAGCCAGAGGGATTGCTGATATACAAGACTGACTGCATCTCCTCTCACGCCTTAAAACCCTTCTGTGACTTCCCACTATACATGGGGTAAGGACCCAAATTCCTTACGGGGGCTACATGACCTGGCCTCTTGCTCCCCCTCAGCCTCTAGGTTCCAACCAACACACCCGCACGTGCACCCACCCACCCACCCACACACACACACACTCTCTCTCTCTCACCTCTTTATTTTTTAGAAGACTTTATTTATGAGAACGGGGTAGAGGAGCAGAGGGGGAGGAACAAGCAGACCCAATGCTGTGCAGAGAGTACAATGTGGGTGGGGCTTGATCTCAGGACCCTGAGACCATGACCTAAGCCAAAACCAAGAGTTGGACACTTAACTGCGCCACCCAGGCATCCTCACACTTTTACACCTTAATGGAGACCTTAGTGCCTACACCTTCATCACTTGAACCCCACTTCCTAGGGTCCAGATTAGATTTCTGGCCAAGTGCTCCTATGGCACTCTCTAACTTTCTTTGTAATTTCCTATCTGTGGGATTAGCTGAGGATGTGAACCCCCACCCCTGAGACTGACCTCTCCTGGGACAGGGAAACTGTTTTGTTCTCTGCTGTGTTCCCGATGCTGAGCATGGAGCAAGGCAAGAAGAAATACTTGTCGAATGTCTAAGACATCAGAAAACTTTAAGGCAGTCCTCTAAAGTCCTGTGGAAAAGGGATGGACAGAGTCCCTAGCACGTTGGATTAGGATCTGTGTCTTGAAAGCACCCACTGAACCATCCTTTCAGTAAACAGTTACTGAGCCCAGACTACATGCCAGAAGCACTTTTAGATGCTAAAGATAAAGCAGGAAGTAGACAAAAGCCCCTGTCCTCATGAAGCTTATGGTCTGCTGTGGGTACAGAGAACAGAGACAATGATCACGATAAATATATAGTGAGTTAAATAGTGATGTGATTAATCCTAAGGAAGAGTTAAAGAGAAGTTAATATACAAATGTCAGTTATAGTGCTCGCTTGGGCAGCACATATACAAATGTCAGTTATATAATTCTAGAACGGTGGCCAGGGAAGTTCTCAGAGAGAAGATGATATCTGAGTAAAGACCTAAAGGAGATGAACGTGAGTCTCTACTATCTGAAGAAGAGTGTTCCAGGTAAAGGGAATAAGTGCAAAGGCCCTGAGGCGAGGGTGGCTGGAGCAGAGTGAGCAGGGTAAAAGGAACAGGTAGAGAGGTAACAGGGATGGATCATGCAGGGCCTTGCAAAGGCCACGGAAAGAACACTGGCAATTCCTGTGTGAGACAGAGCCACAAGAGGGTACTGGACAGGAGAAAAATGCACCCTGATATAGGTATTCAGTGTCCCGCTGGCTGCATATGAGAAACAGACTGTGGGGAGCACGAAGACCACTGAGGAGGCTGTTGTGATGGTGTAGGCAGGCCATAAGAGTGGACAGGACCAGGGTGACAAGAGTGGAGGTGGGAAGAAATGGTCAGGTTCTGAGTATACTTTGCTGATGGACCAGACATTAGTATAAGACAACGGAGGCGGCACTTACTGTGGGACAACAGGTTTTGCGGAAAAGACCGGAGTTCGGTTTGGTCAAGACAGATCTCCAGATGACTACAGATATCTTGAGAGAAGAGATATCATGTGGGCAGTCAGGGAGAGGTTCTGGGCTTGAAACTGAAATGTGGGACATACATTTCCATGCTTATCCTAAATTCCTTAAGGGACCTACATGATCTGGACCCTGCTGATGTCTCAAAGTTCATCCCGCATCTTGCTAAGTTAATGGTTCTCTTTCTCTCCCTCTCTCTCTCTCTCTCACACACACACACAATCCTGGGCCTTCCATTTGCTAGCTATTGTGATTATGGGTAATTTACTTAACTTTATCTGCCCTCAGTATCTTTGTTTACAAAAGGGAGATCATAATAGCATCTGCCTCCTGTGCTCATTCAAAAAAAATTTTTTTTTAAATTAAGCATCTACCATACGCCAGGCTCTCTTCGACCTGCTGGAGATAACTTTTTCCCTGCCCCTCTCTACCTCCCCTTTCCACACAGCCTGTAAGCCATATATCCTGTCAGCTCAGCCTTCTAGACATCTCTCCTACACATACCCTTTCTTCTGTCCCAACCAAGACTCCCGCCCTGGTTCATTCCCAACACCTTTTGCCCAGGATGTTGCCACAACCACCACCCTGGGCTCCCAGACCCTAGTCTCTTTCCCATCAATCTATTCCTCGATGGCAGTAAATGGGCCATGCCCCTTCCCTTCTACAAATCCTCCCGTGGCTCCTCAATGCCCTTAGAACAAAGCCTAAGCTCCCTAAATGGCCAACAATATCTTCCGCGATCGAATTCACACAGAACTTCCCATTAGATCTCCTACACTACATGTCCCGCAGTTCACATTCACACAACAGGCTGCTTCTCATCGCTGCCTGTGCGCAAACCACCGCACCACGGCCACCGCAAACATCCTGTCTCCAGGTCTCAGCGCCGACAGCTCCTGCTCCTCCCAGAATGCTTCCCCACCGGTGCCTCGCCTGGGTTCCCTCCACGTCACACTCTGCCCCCTTTCCAGAACATCCGCTCTCCTCGCGTCATCGCCTGGCTCTCCTACCAACCGGGGCTTCCTGCGAGCTGAGACGGACACCACGGCTAGTGATGCTCCGCGCGTTAGGGCCGCTTTGGGCCTCAGCGCCTACCTCTTGCTCTGTGACCACAGACACCTAACCTGCACGGTCTCGCGAAGCAGCACCTTCGCCCACCAGCCGCACGCCTCAAAGAGCTCAACACTCGCGCACAGCCTTGCCGACGCTACCCAATCACGGCCTTCTTCTCCCCCATAGCCCGCCTCAAAGCATCCGGGCACACCCATCTGTCTCTGAATGCCTATTGGCCTCCCGGGAGCCCGTCCCTAACGCGTGAGCGAAAAGAATCCTGGTCTTTGTAGTCCTCTGACGAAAAACGGGAAAAGGGACTGCTACGTAGAACTCCATTTCCCAGGAAGCACCGCGCCCCAGTGGCGGGAGATGGTAGGTACCTTCGAATCAGGAGGCTCTTGTTTGGCCAGTTGGGAGACAAAAGTTTCCAGATTGCTATGGAAAGAGACCCACTTACCTGGAACCCCGGGTATATCTTTCTGCCCGAGAATCTCAAAATGCTTTTCTCCGTCATGGCTCCACAGGGTGAGACCAGACGTTGGGGATAAAGTCTGTACCCACTGCCTGCCTGCCATCCCCCGGATGGCACCAGTAAGGCCTGCTACATGCATTCAGCACCTGCTAGATGCCTGCCTGGCATAAAGAGCCACGCCCCTGCAGACTCTGTGGAAGCCCTGGCTTATTAGGGCAGATCCTGATATTTTCCAGAGACAGGCCAGAACTGGGCCTTTACTCTTTCAGGGTCTCTGTTTACCATGGAAAAGACAAACGTGGGCTAGGATCCCATCCAGGATCTCTGTCTAGGATTCCGTAGCCCCGGACCTTCTGCAGCACCATGTCTGCGCCAACAGCCATAACTTCCCCAGGGACGCATCCCACATGACAAAGCTCTTCTGGTACCCCCTCCCCAAACACCATTCCCCACCACGCCTCTGAGGGCCAGGTGAGGGAGCCGAGGCCCTGCAAACGCTCAGGCAGGCATGTGAGAAAGCTCTTTACTGGGGGGTACAGCAAGGAGGAGCAAGGCCATCTCCCCCTACCTGCCCCCACCCCCTCCTAGGGCCCGAGGGTGAAGGGGGTCTCCCCCCGACACCGGACCACCACTGTCTTTGGTACAATAAATAGAAAACAAGGGGCGGGAGAGGGGGCTAAGGGTCCAGTCCTTATGGGGAGGGTGCGCCTAGACCCCTCTCCTTGACCCCCTGCCCCAGGCCCCAATCAGTGCAGGCCTCACCCACCCCAGCTGGGTAGCAGCAATTCCAGTCAAGGGGAGAGATGAGGATGGGAGCCCAGGGCCCCCAGATGGGGGGTATGGCTTCAGGAGGGGCCCCAGGGAGGGGGCTGGGTCATGAGCTGGCTGCCGTGCTCTGGGGTACACCACGGAGGCCCAAGCGAGGCCCCAGAGTGGCAGGGTTATCAGGGGGTGGGAGGGGTGGACGACCTCCTGTCATCCGAGTCCGGAGGGCTGAGGCAGCCGGGTGCTGGGGGGCAGGCGCTGGGTGAGGTGGGGAGCAGTCTGGAGGGCCGCCCACCAGGCTCACATCCATCAGCTCCGGGGGTGGTGGTGAGGTTGGTGACGGGGGACGGCCAAGGCATCGGGGTTGTGGGGATAACTGGGCCCCGGCCCCTGGCAGTGACGAGGCGGAGGCAGGGGCCTGATGTGTCTTGTGGAGCACATCACCTCCTGCCCAGGGGCGCAGCGGCTGGGAGGGTGGGACCTAAAGGAGCAAAGGAACAGTGGGTGATGCAGACCCAGGTCTTAAAGTCCCAGATACCCCACTACTAACTTCCAAGTCCCCAAGGCCCCCAGTACCTGGGGGCTGTTCATCTCACAGTCAGTGATGGGGGGCCCAGGGCCCCCACAATATCGGTTGCTGTATCGGTAGGTCCGGTTGTCACTGGAGGAGCCACTGGAGCCTCCTGGAAGTGCCAGGGGAGAAAATGAGGAGAAACCTTAAGTGAGGAGAGGTGGTGGTAGAATCTTTCGCTGGTTGAGTCTGGTTCGTGACCCAGGCCCAGGCCTTGGGAGCCTATCTGAAGGATGGGGCCCAATTTTCAGATTACAGTCAGAGCTCAGTTCTGGGTATCAGAGTCCCAGAAGCAGTTTTAGAGGTGTGAGCCCAAGCTCAATTTCAGAGACCAGGTCAGAGCTCTCTTTGCCCCACCCATTCTTGAGTTCAGGGTGGCGCAGCTTCACAGCTCTAGGTGAAGGCCCAGGGGGCCAAAGTCTCCCAGTTCAGGCCAAACCAGAGCTGCCCACCCTCCCTCCCTCCCGTTTGGCCCCACTGGCACCGGGCACCCACCAGAGCTGGAGATGGAGCTGGCGGTGCTGGAGGAGGGACAGGTGTCAAGGGGTGCGGGCGAGGTGGAGGCACTGCTGCCTGCCGGGCCCGTGTTGGTGGCCTCATCAGCCGTGCGGCGGAAGAAGCCGTGCTGCAGAGCCCCCAGTGGGCTGATACGGGCGGCGGGCTCATACTCCAGCATGCGCAGCACCAGGTCCTGGAAGCGGAGGTAGTCGGCGGGGCTGTGGCCCGGCTCCCCCGCCCGCCGGCCCCCGGGCCCGCCCGTCTGCACGCCCAGCACCTCCTGCAGCCGCCGTGTCCCGGGGCCCTGGTAATCCTGGCAGGGAGGGGGTGGGAGGGGGGGCAAGAGAGTGGCCGTCAGTGGGCAGGAGGGGCAGGGAGACACACACGGGGAAACAGAGGCACAAGAGAGAAAGTGGAAGGAAAGAAGCTAAGAAGAGTTGTAGGGTGGGTAGGAGACATGGGTTGGGCTGGGACGAAGGAAAGGACAGACAAGGGGGAGAGGAAGGAAGGGAAAGACACAAGGGAGAGGAAGCAGGGAAAAAGGAAGCCCCAAGTGTGAGAGAGTGAGGGGCCACCAGGGTGGGAGGAGCGGCATGGGGCAGGGGCCGCACCTTCCTGAGTTCCTTTGTCCTTCGTAGGGTCCAGCCACCCCCAGGCAGCCGTTCAAAGTACTTGCGAGCCTTGGGTGCCTGGTCCAGCATGGGGGCTGGTGGGATGCCCAGCACCTCCACTATCCGGTTCATCTGGTCCACCTGTGAGCAGGTGGGCAGTCAGGGTTAGTAGGCCAGCCCAGCCGGGCCTCTGCCCCCTCCAGCACAACCCCCTCCCCAGGAGCACACCTCATTGGAGCCACTGAAGAGGGGCTCTCCGGTGTGCATCTCCACCAGGATGCAGCCCAGGGACCACATGTCAATGGCCAGATCGTAGGGTGTACCCAGGAGCACCTCAGGCGACCGGTAGAAGCGGCTCTGGATGTACTGATAGATCTGGGGGTGAAGCAGGGAAGAGGGCCAGTCAGAGGTCCCAGCCTCCTCGAGCAGTGCTGCTGACATACCCAAGACTAAGATGAGATTCTTTCCATGAAAACGGAGGATGGGGGTTCCAAACCTTGAGGTTATCAGCACCCACCTTCCAGGAGCCACTACCATCATTTTATTCATCAGCCTCAGAAGTCTCTGGTGGCCCAGTCTGACCCAGATCTCCATCCCGAGGCCTGACCATGGACCTCTCTTGGTTATTGAAGGTCAGCAGTGTGTGAGCCCAAGGCCCTTGCCACCCACCCAATCCAGACCCTTTTCAAGCCTCTCAAATGCCTGTTCACACGAAGCTGCAAAACTAAAGCACCCACCCTCCACTTCCTCCACAACATTAAAAGCACAGGGTCAGCAAACTTAGCCAAGTGCCACTCCTTGCTTACCAAGCCGACTCCACCCTGCCCCCTCCGAGGGCCCAAAGCTAGCCCTATCTCCTCAGGCTTCTTTCTTTCTTTCCTACTGGGTACTATACCCTGTGGCCCTCTCCTTTACCTACCCCATTCACTGGCCTTAACGACTCTGTGCCGCCAACACCCAATACTACCCTTCAAGCACCGGCCACGTGGGGCAGCACCGTACAACCCCCGCCCCGCCCCTCGGACGCCAGTCACCAGCTGGCCCTGGCCCCGCCCCCGCCCGGACCACACCCAAACCCACACCGGGAGCCCCGCCCCCACGCCGTCCCGCACCGCCCCGTGCCGCACCCGCTGGCCAAGCTGGCAGGAGCTGCCAAAGTCCACGATCTTGATGGCGCTGCGCTTGGGGTTGCAGAGCAGGATGTTCTCAGGCTTGAGGTCGCAGTGAATGATGCTGAGCTCAGGCGTGGCCAGGAAGAGCAGCGCTGTGCAGAGCTGCTGCGCCAGCTTCCGTGTCAGGTTCAGTGAGACGCCGCGGAAGTGCGTGTTGCGCAGGAGGTCGTACAGGTTGTAGGAAAGCAGCTCGAACACCAGGCACAGGTGGTTCCGGAACATGAAGTGCCGTTTCAGGTGCACTGCGGGCAAGGGGGTGGAGAGGGGCCGACGGAGGAGCTGAGGCTCAGAGAGGGCCAGAGGCGGCCCGGGGCACATAGTAATAAGAGAGGCTGGGAGCTGATCGGGGATTCTGCTTCTGCAGCTCTGGCCAAACTGTGGGGTGCCCACGGGAAGCGGCGGCTAGTCACATCAAGAGAATGATTTCCGTGATAAAGGCAAGTTCATTCTCTTCAAGTCTCTTGTCAAACTTTCTTTCTTTCTTTTTTTTTAAGATTTTATTTATTTGACACACAGAGTGATCACAAGTAGGCAGAGAGGCAGAGAGAGAGGGGGAAGCAGGCTCCCTACCGAGCAGAGAGCCCGATGTGGGCCTCGATCCCAGGACCCTGAGATCATGACCTGAGCTGAAAGCAGAGGCTTAACCCACTGAGCCACCCAGGCGACCCATCTTGTCAAACTTTCTGATAAACCAAAGAGAAAGTTTCCTTTTGGTGCCGATGGGTCTTTAATGCCCTTCTACATTTCCCATTTCCTCACTTAATTTTCTAACATTGTTTTAGTCTCAGTTCTGTTTATTTTTGTGCAGCGGACACTGGCTTTCCATTTAGGGTAAGGATGTGTATTTAAGGAAACACACTCTTTCAATGCACTTGCTTTTTCTAAGAGCAATGAGTACTGGAAAGAGGAAAAAGACTGACATAGATATTAAGAGGACAGGTGCTGGAGCCCATTGCCTGGTGAGATTACAGCCCCCGAGTACAAACATCGTGACCTTATGCAAATGATAGCATCTACATGCCTGTCCTCTTCTCCAAGCTGCGGGCCAAGATGCCCCTTCCCCCCAGGGCCGTGGTCAGACTGAAACCAGTTAATTCATGTAAAGTGCTTGCAATAGGCTTGCAGCGGTGAACACCCAATAAACTCCGACTGGCACCATCATGGGCATAGGACAAAAGTCAAGAAGGCGGCAGGAGAATCACTGATATCAGGGAATTGCAGACCAGCCCTTGCCCTAAAGACACCAGCCCCATTCCGTACTGGGAGTACCACTGCCCCAGGCCTCACCTATGTAGTACTTCATCTCCGTGTCGTGCTGGTTCATCAGCTCCAGCAGCCGCAGCTCAATCTGGGCCTGGTTCAGGAAGGCCTTTTTGTTCTTGATGATCTTGATGGCCACCAGCTCCTGGGTCTGATGATCATAGGCTTTCACCACCTGCCGGGGCGGGGCATGTCACAAAGTGAGGAAATGGGGGGAAAGGGATGTGGGACAGAGCAGGGCACCACTCTTTTGTGGGTCAACATCAGTGGGTGCCCCGATCCCAGGGCCAGAGTTGGGGGGGCCTCCCACACCTGGCCAAAGGAGCCTTTGCCGATGAGTGAGTCAATCTCGTAGCGCTCCAGCCAGCGCTCGCCGCTGCGCACAATGTAGTCGTGGTTGTCGTCATCATAACCATGATTCAGGACCTTCTTCTCCTTCTTGGTGCTCGAGTCCTGAGGTGGTGCCTGCTGGGCCCGCCGCTTCTTCTTCGCATAGTATACCTGCCCAGCCAGCCAGCCAGCCAGAAGATAAAGACAGCTGAGTGACCTGTGCTGGCAGCCAGGACCCTTCAGCCCCCAGCCAGGTCCCCTGCTCCCCAGCCCCCCACCCACCTCATTGATGTGCTTGTAGGTCTTGATGAGGTCCACGGAGAGTTTGCGCAGCGGAGCTGAGGTCGCGTCCCGGAAGGCCAGGGGCAGCCTCCGTGGCAAGAGCCGCACATCAGGCAATACCTGTAGGCCGGGTTGGGGGGTGGGCACTGAGGATAGACCTTTACCTCGGACCATGGGAGAACCCTCTGGGTGGCTGGGTTATTGTTACCACACACGGATTTACTTGGTTCCTGTGTGACAACCACCAAGATATAAATTCCCCAAGGGCAGAGACTGTCTTGTTCTTGCTGTATCTGCAGTGCCTAGAGCAGGGCCTGGCACATAGTGGGTGGTCATCAGAGATTTGCTGAGTGAATGAATGATCAACTGTTTACCCTTGACCTTTCATCCCACACCTTTACTCCTTTCTGAACCTCTGTGGGAGAGATCAGATAAAAATGTGGGCTGTCCTTCCCAGTCCTTCACCTGAGACCATCCATTCTGGGTGTCCCATCTTGAGGGCTGCTATCAGGCTTTACCCTCATCCTGTGGGATCGCCCCATCCCTCACCCCCAACTCGGCATGTTTCTGCCCAGCGTTTTGGGATCCAGCAGCCTGGACCTCCCACTCCATCGAGCTTCATGCTCTACAGTTCAGAGCCTTGATAGTGTCCACCCTGGAATATTGACTCTATACCCTTAGATGCTGCTGGCTCCAAGATCCTTTTGGCTCAGACTTCACTGCCTTTCACCCTGCCAGCCTGTCTTTTACTCTGGACCTTTTTTTTCCTTTGTCAACATTCATTGAGTGTTTCCTAGGTGCCAAGCTTCGTTCTCTGCATTTTACATGCATTTCATTATTGTTTAACCTCACAGCAACCCTGTGAGGTAGGTATCATTCTTGGTTCTGCTTTACAGAACAGAAAACTAAAGCAGGGAGAACCTGAGGCATTTAACCACCATGTCAGGATTTGAACCCTGGCTCTCCAAACAGACTCGGCCAGCAACTCCTCTATTCTCTTCCACTCCAGATGGGCCCTTCCTGCCCCTGGGGAAGCTAATCTGGGCAACCAAAATATCTTTCACCCCCAAGACCCTTCTATCCCCAGCCTCCCCCTACCCCAGGCAGGTGAGGAGCCAGCTGAACGCATACCTGCGTGTGCTCCTGGGGCCCCGGGAAGCCAGAGAAGGGACCATGGCCTGGTGGAACGGCCATGGTGGGCTCAGAGGGCCGCAGGGGAGCGAGGCCTGGAGCGGGAGCCCGGCCGGGGGGCGCCTTCTCGCATCCTGCACCTCGGCTGCCACCGCCGCTGAGACCTGAGAGCAGGCGGGAGGCAGGGGAACAACATGGAACAAGGGGATGTGTGGGACAGGGCCAGGCGGGAAAGAGGTGGACATCATAAAGAAGGCAACACAGAGGGAGAGGAGAGAAAGGACAACAGGTGGCAATGTAGAAAGGGGAGAGAGGGTGGGGTGGCGGGGGGGGGGGACAGCGGAGCCCCTCAACAAATGATTACCAAATAAATGAAATTGGTGGCGCAAAGAGGGGACCATATGAACAGGGATGATTGAAAGCCAGGCAGGGATATAGGGCATGACAGGAAAGGACAGAAAGACACCAATAATCGGGGGGAGGAAAAGAAGAAAAAGAAACCACAGACAGTATAGGGAGTAGGGTTCACTCTTTGGTTCCCATTTTTGCTTGTGGCCCTCCCCAGTGCCCCCTCACACAAGATCCCTGCACTTCAAGATCTACCCTTCCCAGTAGATCCCTAAATCCAGAGAACTCTAGGATCCCCCAAAGATCTCCCCCAGAGAACTCTGGGTCCCCTCCAAACCCATAGCAGAGTCCTCTGCAGGCCCCTAAAACCACATCAGGGTCCTGGGGACCACACCAAGGTTATCCTGTTATATAGGATAGTCCCTATATAAAAGAATCCTACTCCTATGACATTCTCATGCATCAGGGCACCCCCTTCCCAGGGGAACCTCCCCATAACATGCCAAGACCTCATCTCTATACCATTTTCTCCCACATCAGCAACACCCCCCCCCCCCCCCCCCCCGCAAGGTACTTTCTCTGTGCCACATCAGGGATCTTCCCCATATGGTCCATGGTCCCCTTCCCAATCAAGGCTCACTTTTCCTGATGGGAGCAAGGAGGAGGCGTCTCTTCACTTGCCCTTCTCTCCCCTACACTGGATCTTCCCCTACTCCCCCATCCAATATTCCTACCAGGGCCCTTTCTCCAGTTACTCTTCTCTACATCAGAGTCAATCCACAATTGTGCCCATTCCTAGAAGGCCCCCAGAACCAAATCCCCCAAATATCACATAGAGTTCTCCCCTCCCAGAGTACCTGCCACACCAAAATCCTCTCCCCACAGGCCTTCTCCCATGTCAATCCCTTTCTCCTATGCCAAGCCTGGCCACTCCAGGATCCCTCCTCTCTCTTGGCGCTCCCCCGCCCCTCACCCGAAACAACCTCTTCCCTGGGGCCCTCCCACAGCAGGACTGTCTCTCCCAGCACCCACCCCCTACCCGGGTCAGGGCTGGCGCGGGGCCCACGGGGGGCTGGGGCGCGGTGGGGCCCCCAGTGGGGTGGGCGAGCGGCCAGCATGGCGGCGGTGGCTGCAGAGAGGAGACGGCCGCCTGTCCCGGCCCGGCCGGCCCGGCAAGCCCCGCGGCGGGGAGGGCAAGCGGGACAGGCGGCCCGGTGGGTGACAACAGCAGCCGCCGCCGCCGGGGGCGGGGAGGAGAGGGAACGAGGGTCAGCCCGGGGCACGCGGGGGAAGGGGGAAAGCAGGTGGACGGGGGAGGGGCGGGTTAACCCTCGCCCCGCCGGCCCCGCCCCGCACAGCCACCCGCCCCTGGGGACCCAGGCGTCCCGCCCCCCACCCTGGAGGCCCGCCCCGGTCGGCGGAGCCCCGGCGGGCGGGGCCGGACTGAGCTTGGCAGTCCGCACCTGCCATGGCAACAACCGTGCCATTGGTCTCTGCTGCCAAGAGCGCAACCAATCGCAGTTCAGAACGGCTGTTGCTAGGCGACGACGATGCAGCCGGAGGAGCGGAGCCCAAACAAAGGGCGGGAGCGGGGCCCCGCTACCCCCTCCCAGTCGCCCTCCCAAAACTGCTCCCTCGGGCTCGGCCCCTTCCAAGAACCCGACTATGAATAGTCAGGCACGGCCTGCACTGCACCTGCCCGCCGCCCCCTGCTCTCCTCCCTCGGCCTCGTGCTAAGTCTGGCGGCGACGCGGGCAGGGCGGGTTTGTACTGCCCCCTTCCCGCAAGCTCGTGCCGCCCCACCTGTAACCGCGTTGTTACCTGAGGGCGCGGGCAAGGGGACTCAAGCTGCTCGGGAAGCCCGAGCTCAGACCTGCCCACTGGCTGAAGGTATCCGGCGGACACGGCGAGCCAGGGCCCCGATTACCCAGTAATGCAACCAGCAAAATGGCGACCACAACAAACCGGCCCCCCCACCCCGGGCTCCGCCCCCACCCCCTCCCTTCCCCCACGTGACCAAGGGTAACACTCCGCGCCTGCGCGCAGCGGAGCTTACCGGCAGACATGCACAGTATGCTATCAACCCCGCCCAGGCGTCAGAATCCGGGTTACGACTGCGCAAAAGCCACCCAAGAAAGGGGCATGCGCACGAGCGACCGGATGAAGTTGCCCACCCCTACTACCGCGCCAGTTGACGAACGGCGCACGCGCACTGTGGAATGGCGGTCGCTGTTCAGCCCACAGCGGTGACGGCTGAATTTTTAAAGAAGGCTGCGCTTGAACTCACGACTGCGGTATCAAGACCTGCGCTGAGATCAAGAGGTCCACACTTAAGCGACTGAGCCACCCAGGTGCGCCTGGATGAGTCTTTTAATAGAAAAACACACGTGAAACAGTAGCAACATAATCTCTTGACAATCCAGATGGCCAGGGGTTCAGTTCTTCACCTTGGGAGGTGGCCTGTGAGAGGAAGGAGAGAGGCGATTCAGAGCTTGTCACCATCTGGGACACTCCTACCAACGGCTGACCTGCAGGGCTCGGTCTGCGTGGGCTGCCTGCCCCTGCTCACCTGTACACACCCACCACCACGGCGTGGTCTCTCTCATAGGGCTCTAAGGTCAGCTGCTCCTGGGGCTTCATGTTCTCCTGCTGCATCTTCTTCACTTCAGAGGCAAACACAGCCTCAGCAGAGGCCGTGGAGTCAATGCAGTTGGCCTACAGAAGACGGAATTTAAGTTTGGGCTCTTTTCCCTTTTTTTGGGTGCTCTTTAAACCAGCAGTATTTGTTTTCATTGGAAACTCCGTGAAACTCAGGTTTTGGAAATGTAGGGAAAGACTTCGTTAGAGAAGTTTTCCAATTTGATTTGGACTTCACACAGAGACCTATTTATCTTAAAGCCAGTGTTTTAATTTTATATCCAGGTTTTTTTTTCCTTTTTCACCTCTTACTTCCTTTACTTTAACAATAGTAAGTAATAATGTTGAGAATACTAAAACAAATGTAACAAAAGGCTAACGAATGGTGAATCTGGCTGAAAAATCCCTACTTCAAAATAAAACATTTTTCAAATTGCATCTAGCATTCATCTTAAGTTTATTTTAGGGGCGCCTAGGTGGCTCAGTTGGTTAAGTGTCTGCCTTCAGCTCAGGCTATGATTGCAGGGTCTTGGGATAGAGCCTGGCATAGGGCTCCCTGCTCAGCAAGGGAGCCTGCTTCTCCCTCTCCCTCTCCTGCTTGTGCTCTCTGCCTCAAATAAATATTAAAAATAAATACATAAATAAAATTTTATACCAGGCTCTATTCTAAACACTACATATATATTGATAAATTTAATCCTTATATCAACACTAAAAGAGATATGACTAATCCCTCTACTTGACACGTAAAGAAACAGGCAGGCACATAGGTTAGGTAACTTGCTCAGAGTCAGTGCAAGCTGGAATTCAAAATCAAATGGTCAACTCCACGATCATGCACTTGACCATTCTTTGCCTATTTAAACTGAAAGCCTTTGAGTTTTATAGACATTTTCCATCATGTGCTATTTGGAGGGCGGGCAGGGATAGAGTCTGGGAATAGACTGTCTGGATTAGTAGGATGGAAGGCCCCCTGTTTTTGAGTAGCTGCTTGGCAGTTACAAAGAAGATACTACCACCCCATCTTAAACTCCTCCAAGCCCCGCACCTTAATAGAAATCACGAAGTGTCCTCCGTTACGAAGGAAAGTGTGAGCATTCAGGGCTACGATCCGGGTCTGGTCTGGCTGGGCCACGTCGGCAAAGATCACATCCACCATCGCTAGGAAGAAGTGACAGTTACAAGCTGGATCCACCCCACCTTCCCAGCTCCTCCCATGAGGCCCCATCACCAGCAGGTTCCTGCCAGAGTCCTCCCTGCTTCCAGTCTCCCTTCACACCACCAATCCCCCTCCCTCCATTGTGCTCCCAGGATGGGTCCAAAACCCAATCACACAATCCACTCACTCCTCTTGTAAACCATGATTGCCACCTCCTCTGTGGCCAGCCCTGGGCCAGGTGTGGGGGACACAGAGACAAGTCAGACCCGGACCCTGCCCTCGAGACACTCCCAGGTCTGGGGCTGGGGGGAGGGGAGACAGACACGTCATCAAAAAGGCAAGTAAAGGTGAGCACTTATTGGCAAAAGTGTCTGCGGGACTGTCAAAAGTGACATACATTGCAGAACAAAGGGTATAGTATGAATGCATGGGGGGGAAAAACAACTCAAAACTAGAGGAATGCAAAGTATTATTTTTAAGCCAATGTGACTGAATAAAACAATCAAAAACATAGTATAATGAAAACTGATTTTTTTAAACTGGGGAAAGCAGACAAAAAATTGCTTGTATTGGTTACCTCTGAGGGTGGTTTACAAGGAATTCCAGTTTTACATTATGCTTCCAATTTTTTCTTTAAACACAGTAATAGTCACAATGGGTCCCTCTAGGCCAGACCACACTCAGTTTATCCTTTCTGGGTTATGATCGCCCCAGGTGATGAGTAGGAAGACCTCTGAGGAAGGCTGTTATACGTAAGCCAGGGAAGCATATCAAGTACCATATTTTAGAGGGAGGCGGGACGTATGAGGGTGCCCGATACCCGAGCTCCACAACCCCACCCAGCTCCCCTCACCCTCTTCATTCCAACAGACTCAGAAGGTCTGCTCATCCACTCTGATTCCATTCCAATCAGGGCTCTGGCCACCTCTTCCAGACACCCTGGTGTGGCCTGGCCTACACAAGCTGAGCCAACCCCCAGAGCCCTCACCGATGAGCATGCGGTACTTGTGTGGGTGCCGAGCGTCCTCGATAACAGGAATAATGTTGGTCCTCTTCTTGGCCAAGTTAATGAGGTCACGGCCAGAGCGGTGTGAGAACTCGACTGCATAGACTAGACCGTCCTAAAATAAATCAAATAATAAAAAGACTGGTTCCAGGGGCACCTGGGTGGCTCAGTTGTTAAGCATCTGCCCTCAGCTCAGGTTATGATCCCAGGGTCCTAGGACAGAGGCCTGCCATCAGGCTCCCTGCTCAGCGGGAAGCCTGCTTCTCCCTCTCCCACTTCCCATGCTGTGTTCCCTCTCTCGCTGTCTCCCTCTGTGTCAAATAAATAAATAAATAAAATCTTTAAAATCAAACAAACAAACAAAAAAAACACTGATCCCAGTTCTTAGATGGGACACCTACTTTTGGACATGAACACTGCATGTAGCGTCCCTTCAAATGCCCGAATCAAAATCCTGCCGTTTGACAACTGTTGTTGCCAAGGGTTATTCGATCCCTCTTGACTTGATCTGAGAGCCCAGTCCCCCAATACAGGCCTCAAACGAGGAAGCCAGGGCACAGCAATGAAGTCCTAACAGCTTACAATGGGCCAGGAACTGCTCTAAGTACTTCACAGGAATTCACTCCTTTAGCTTCAAGATATTCCAGAGGGTAAACTGAGGCTCAGAGGGTTTCCATAACTTGCCAAAGGCCATCTCACTGTTAAATGCCCACATCAGAGCCTGGGGTTTTTAACCACTAAATGACACAGCCTACAGTCATGCGGAGGAGTGGGGGGATCCTGAAGTGAGCTGCGCTGGGGTCCTCTAACCAGGGAGCCTGCACAGTGACACAGAAATGCAGGCCCAGAAACTGACACCTGTTCTTTTAAGAGAAACCAGAAGACCAGACTTGGGGGCAAACGTTTTGAAAGAGGGCAAACAATTCCAACCGTCTCCACCCTGAGCCCCTCTAACTGCACTTACTCCGCACCCATGTCCCTTCCCTCTAGATGAAGAACTCATGAGTGAGACTAAATGAGGCTTTGGAGACCGGATGCTTGGAGCTGCTCTTTCTCCCACAGGTGCTCTCCAGGAAGGGCCTAGCCCCAAGCCACACCTCTCCCTCCCTTCCACCTCACCACTTGCCCTTACTCACCCCTCCTTCTCCCCCCATCCACTCACCGGGCCTACAATGTCAGAGACGTGGGAGACAGTGGTGCCTGATGCAGCCCCAAGGTAGAGCACCTTGGCCCCGGGCTTGATATGGATCTGGTCCACGCCGCCCAGGATTGCTGCTGCCAGCTTGGAGCGGAAGGGGTTCCAGGCACGGTACTCGATTTTGTCATCTCCTTCCTAGGCCGGGAGAGGTGGGGATGGAAGACAGTGCCAGGCTTTTCTGCTAGACCCCACTGCCCTTCGCCCCAGGGCTCTGAGCGCTTGTTCATTGTTCAAGAAATAAACACAGGTACACATCAGTGACCGTGACAGCCGCAGGGCCTGCCCTCTCATGGAGGTTATCAACTCAGGTAGAAGGAGGCAGGGACAGACCATAAACAGAGAGACGAGAGATCACATCCGTTAACAGCAAGACCTGTGCATTCATTTGCCAAACTTTCGCTGTGCCAGCACAGACTGTGGGCCAGACCCTGTGCCAGGCACTACGGAGGAACACTGAATGAGACCAAGACTCCTGCCCTCAAGGAGTAAGTATACACTGAACTAACACATATGGGACAGTAGCCAGGGACAGCTGCTAGGGCAAAGGTCAAGTCAGGAAAGAGGAAATGAAGTAGGGGGAATGGGCTGAGGGACAACGGAAGATGAGACAGGGTGACCAGCGAAGAGCCCAGAAGGAGGCACTTGCAGTAGACCCAAAGGAGCTGCGGGCCAAGCAAGTTATCTGGGGAAGTGCATTCGAGGCAGCAGGAAAGGCAGCAGAAAGCCCAGAGCAAGAGTGTGCCTGGCCATTAAGAAAATGACATGAGATAACAGGGTGGCGGGTGGGCAGTGACGGCTGCTTCTGACAGATCAGGTGGTGTAAGGTGGCCTTGTGAGAAAGGGAACCAGCCACACGCACACAGCTGGGAGAGCCGTACTCCAGGCAGAGGGAGGAGAGAGGAGGTCCGTATGGTCAGAGGGGAGACAGGGGGAGCTGGAATGTGCAGGGTCTTCTGGGCCACACTGAGGACCCAGGACCCACAGAAGTGGGGATCTGACTTCTGGATTAAGATGATCCCCCTGGTGGGGGCAGGGAGAATAGACCGCTGGCCACCCTGTCAGCAGGGGCTCTGCTCTCACCGCAATAGAGACTCTCTTCTCTCCATATACTGATTCTCCAGGAACCAGATTCTTGGTGACAAGGGCATCTTCCTTTCCTCGACAAATGAAGACACCTAAGCGAGGAAAACAGTACAAGGTGAAGACCCTGGGCCGCACCCCACCACACCCCACCTTCGGCAGCTCCCGGCCCACCTCACTCACCTTCATGCCGATGAGGCTCCACCATCACATTCTTCCCTGACTGATTTCCTCTTTTTCCTCCCCGACCGCGACCCCGGTTGCCACCAGACTGGAAACCTTCACGTGCAAGGCAGGGAGGCCGTGAGAGAGGGAGATCCCATGACCTCTTCCCTCCCCGCACCCCGAGCCCAGGCAAAGCCTGTGTCACTTACCACCTCGTCCTCCTCCTCCTCCTCCTCGGCCTCGGCCCCTAAAGCCGCCACCCCGACCTCTGCCCCCGCCAAAGCCTCCTCGGCCTCCACCACGACCACCACGGTCACCGAAGCCCCCTCGGCCACCAAAGCCACCCCCACGGGGGCTGAAACCTGTAATGGCAAAGAAAGAGGAATCAGAGCACGATGAGGCTGGAGAAGTTACGTCTCACGATTCCACCGGGAGGGGTCCCTGATACCGCCAACAGCAGAAAATTCAGGGGCCAACCCAGAGGTTCCACCGGCAGATAAAACTGGGGAATATTCATCGTCAACAATCACAAGGATCTACAGTTACACGCAATAGGTAAATAAATCTTAAAGAGTCATAAGTTAAGTGAAAAAGCAAGTTGAAGAAAACCACATCCAATACAGTATCTCTTATAAAGTTCAGCAACAACTAAAATGAAATAATGTCAGGCTGTAACCCACAAGCCACGCCCCCCACCCCGCCATCCCCAGGCAAGAGGATGATAATGTAAAACTCAAAATAGTGGGGATTCGGGTAGGGGTGGTACACCTAGGTACAGGGAGGTTACTGTCAAAGTTCTGCTTTTGTGGGTCAGATAGCAAATCTGCAGAATCCACTCTATTTTCAGTGTTAGCGTGGAGCAGCTCATTGTGGCAGCAGGGGCCCCCAGACCCTGGCAACATTTCCACTCCCTCCCACCCCCTGAACTTGGGTCTGGAGGGCATGATGTCTTTCCTGCTATCTGATCTCCCTGCTCACAAACCTGCAGAAGTCTCTCCCACCTCAGGGAGAAAAAAAACAAGAAAAAAAAATTGAATTGTCCTTTATGGGTGAGTGACAATGTATAAACAATTTAGGGCTTGTCAACAGGACTGAAAGTTGAAGGGAAAAGATTCAGGGAGACCTGATTTTCATCAGCTCAGGTCAGAGCAAACCCGTCCACTTCACCAAGCCCATAACAATGGCGGAAGCAGATGGAATTCTGGTGCTAACAGATTCAACAGTTGACTTTTCTGTGCCAGGGTCCCAAGCTCAGCCGTACGTTCGGCAAATCCCATGAGTTGTAAGATAATAGTGTAAATGTTGGTGATGCTTTAAGATGATTTCACTTGATGTCAACTATTCAATAGTAAACTTGCCAGAGTTTTTGTAAAGATGCATTACTATGTTCACACACTAGGAAAGCTTCATGTATCATAATGCCATTAAAAATGAAAACATAGGAATGCCGGGGTGGCTCAGTGGGTTAGGTTAAGTGGCTGTTTTCAACTCAGGTCATGATCTCAGGGTCCTGGGATCCTGAGAGCCCTGCATCAGGCTTCTTGCTTTGAAGGCTAGGACGGGGAGTCTGCTTCTCCCTCTGCTCTCAGTACCCCACCCCCAACTCCTGTGCTCTCTCTCTCAAATAAATAAAATCTTTAAAAAAAACCTTTTTTTTTTAAAAGATGAAAATAAAAAACTTTTTATCGGTATTACTAATTTAAGTGTTAAAAGTTAAGTCTGGGTACTCCTGAAGAGTTGGCCTACCTTTACTCCCTAATGTTCTCTAGAGTCTCCTGTCCACACAGCAGCTAGGGATTGACCTTTCCCAAAGCACGAAATCGGATCTCTTCATCCCCCTGCCTAAATCCCTTCAGTGGTTTTCTGTCATGTTGAAAATGCATCCAAAATTCCTTTCTCTGGCTTCCAAAGACCGAAATCAGTGACTCTCACCTTTGGCTAAACTCTGGAATGGACAGATCCTGTTTAGGTGTCTGGTGTAGGGGCCTGAGCACAAGGCTTTTTAAAGTTCCCCAGGTGATTTTATTTTTTATTTTTTTATTTTTAAAAGATTTTATTTATTTATTTGATGGAGATCACAAGTAGGCAGAGAGGCAGGCAGAGGGAGAGAAGGGGAAGAAGGCTCCCCACTGAGCAGAGAACCCGATGCAGGGCTCGATCCCAGGACCCCGGGACCATGACCTGAGCCGAAGGCAGAGGCTTAACCCACTGAGCCACCCAGGCGCCCCCTCCTCAGGTGATTTTAAATGTGCAGCCCAAAGAGAAACCACCACCACCCAACTCTGGCTCCCGTTGACTTTTGTGACCTCTCTCTTTCTATGCCGGGTTCTTTGTGCTCTTCCTCCTCAAACTCCCTCTCCAGCTTCTAAACTTTTATTTTTATTCACTTATTTATTTAATTTTAATTAATTATTATTATTTTTAAAAGATTTTATTTATTTATTTGTCAGAGAGAGAGAGAGGGAGAGCATGAGCAAGCAGAGTGGCAGGCAGAGGCAGAGAGAGAAGCAGGCTCCCTGCTGAGGAAGGAGCCGGATGTGGGACTCGATCCCAGGATCCTGGGATCATGTCCTGAGCCGAAGGCAGTGGCTTACCCCACTGAGCCACCCAGGCATCCCAAAACCTTTTTATTCCTGCTGTTCCCACTGCCTGGGTCCTGGAGACATTTGCTAGGCTCATCCACTTGCTCACTGCGCTCAGATCTCTGATGAAACGTTCCTTCCAGAAGGGCCTTTGGGCTGCCTACCTTTACCCAGCTTTCTTGTTTTTCCTATCAGTCATCACACATGGCACTCTTTATTACTGCCTGACTCCTGCACCAGAATCAAGGCCCCAAGGAATCGGGATGTTTTAGTTGTTTTGCATCCCCAGAACCATGCACGACGCTTGGCACTAAGTGGCTCAATAAACATTCAGTGAGCTGTGTGCCGATGACTCCTACACCCCTGCGTTCTGCCTCAGGGGGAGAAGCATCCTCTCTGTTCAGGAAGCAGGTGATGGCATGGTGACGAGAACCCTGGTCCCCTCCCCTTGATAGTTCACGTGTCCCATACAGGGCAATGGAGATGCCACTCCCAACCCTAGAGTGTAGGGATGGTTCATGGGAATCCTGCAAAACTTCATCTGTAAGACCGAGATACGGTGATAACACAGCACCCACCACATGGAGCTGCAAAGAATAAATGACTTAATATGCACAAAGCACTTCCCTCAACACAGCGCCTGGCACACAGTTTGCATAGGAGTGTTCAAATGAAGGGAGGGAGAGTCCCCCTCCCCTCCCTCTTAGGGGAGACTCCACTGGGCCTAAGAGACTCTCAATCCAGGCCTGTGGAACAGAGACCCGAGAAGTGCGGCCACGGCAGGGGGCATGGGGGCACGGGTGCCAACTCTCAGGCCCAGATACTCAAAACGTATCTTAATTTGTTTCAGGTCCTGGGGAGCTTACAAAAATGTACTAAAAGCACCCACTCCTCAGGGAAACTATACATTCGCACATGCTTTTCCAGGAGTTTTAGGAGGAGGTTCCCTGGTTTAAACCCTACTCTCCGCCCACAATCTGCCAGCTCAGAAAACGGACACTCCATCCTTCGGGTTACACATGCCCAAGCCCCGAGGGCTCCTTGACCCTTCTCTTATACCCACATACAAGCTGCTGGCTCTATCTTCAAAATACATTTCCAAACTGGGACAATGTATCAGGCGGATCCACTACTACCATCCTGGTCCAAGGCTGTCACCTCCCAGATCACAGCAACAAGCTTCCCACTGATGTGCTCGCTTCCACTTCTGCTCCCCTGACGTCCTTCACACACGCACAAGCCAGAAGGATCCTTCTAAATGCGTCCGTCAGACTGCCATCACATCCCTGCTCAAAATCTCCCCAAGGCTTCTTCTCTCACCCAGACTCAATCCTTTGTAAAGAGCTGATTCCTTTTTCTTTTTTTTTTTAAATTTTATTTATTTCACAGAGATCACAAGTAGGCAGAGAGGCAGGCAGAGGTTGGGGGTGGGGGGAGCAGGCTCCCCTCTAAGCAGAGAGCCCAATGCAGGGCTCGATCCCAGGACCCTGAGATCATGCCCTGAGCTGAAGGCAGAGGCTTAACCCACTGAGCCACCCAGGCGCCCCCATGAAGAGCTGACTCTTAACAACTTCTGCAACTTCATAGCCTAACACAATGAGGGAAGGGTTAGGAGGAAGGTGTCTCCTCCATTCCTGGGGGGAATCAGATTATAGGGTGCCTGCCTGCATGCCAGTGTCTGACGGGAGCTACACAGTCCAGCACCACCCCCCCACACCATTCTATCTGATCTCCAAATTCTGAAAAGAAAGGGAGTTTCACAGGGGATACAAGGATCCACAAACCCAGCTGCCCCGCCCACCAGATGACCCCATATCTCCACACACTGAGGGAAAAGATTAAGGGATAACAAAGATCTGCACTAGGAAACAGACCTTCTGGGTCAGTGGGAAGATTTCCTCAAACTCTAGTGGAGCAAGTTGCGGGGAGGGGCACAGCCTGACTTAGAAAGACCTAAGACGCCACGGAGAAAGACCCTAATTTTGCTACTCTTAAGAAGAACAATAAAGGGGCACCTGGGTGGCTCAGTGGGTTAAAGTCTCTGCCTTCGCTCAGGTCATGATCCCAGAGTCCTGGGATCCAGCCCGGAATCTCGGGCTCCCTGCTCAGCGGGGAGCCTGCTTCCCCCCCACCCCCACCTGCCTTGTGATCTCTCTCTGTCAAAATAAATAAAAAATCTTAAAAAAAAAAAGAAGAACGATAAAGCTAACAATTAGAAACAGCACTATGTGTCAAGCCTTGTGCTACTTTCCCCCCAGCTTTATTAAGATCTGACATATGGCATCGTGTAAGGCTACTGTGTACAACCTGTTGATTTGTACACTTAAATATTGCAGAAAGATTACCACGATATGCTATTTTTTCTTAATACAATCTTGCTAAAATTATAACCGGAAACCATTTTACTGATAAGAAAACTGAGATTCAGAGAGGTAATGCCACTTGCCCAAGGTCACACAGTATCTTAAAAAACAAAGCTAGCACTGAAATTTATGAACTAAGACCTTCCTACTGTCAAAGCCTGGACTATCATCAATCTTCCACCAGGGAGGTGGGGTGGGTTCATGAGAACCTCGGGGAAAATCAAATGAATAAAATCACTCATGTCCTGTGACTATTTCCCCCTCACCCCCCACCCCAAGCTAAGCCTATCTTGGGCTTGTGAAGGTTCATCTCACCCGAGTTGAGAATCACGATCACTCAAACCTCAGAGACTCGCCTCTCGGGAGAGTAGAGAGCGGGAAAGTGGGACAGAGAAAGCTACACACTGTCAAAGCAGGAGTCTTCATTCACTTGGGCCCTCTCTGAGAAGCTGGCCCGGGACCTAAGGGGATGGATGGTCGTTGCGGCGGGGACACAGAAAGCAAACGGGAGTTCTCCTGGACCCCAAATCGAGACTCTCCACCTGTGAACCAAGACATTAACCCCAAATCCCACGGCCTGAGATCCAAGCCCCCAGATGCCTGAATCCAGACTCTGGGTCAGCACTCCCGACTGCCACCCCCAGCCCAACAACTAAGACCCCTAATGACGGCCTCTGTGAGATGAATCCTAGTTCAGGAACCCCCCCCATTTCAAGCCCAATATGCTCGACTCACGACTGTAACCTCCAAAGCCAGTCACACACCTCCAGACCAGAAACCCGAACCCCAAGCTCGGCTACCATCACAAGGCGGAACCAATACCGCCTAGCCACAGGAGACCGGAACCAGGACCCCGACCCCACAAGACACCGGAGCCCCTGCCCCTAAGCCAAGGCCCCGCCCCTCCGACGCCGGTCGGGCGCTTCGATTCCCGCCGGCCCCAGCCCCTGACCCCTGACCCTGGACCCCAACCCCGGCCTGCACCTGGCTTCATGGCGAGAGCTCAGCTCCCCGGCTCAGGACTCTGGAGCGACCCAGACTACACGAGTCTGGAGCTTTCGCACGTGGAAAGGAGCGCACGCGCGGCAGCGTACGGCGCGTGACGCATCTTCGCAACCCCGCCCCTCGGAGCCCCGGCTGCTTCCGCGGCACTGTGTGCGCGCTGTGGGCGGGGCTTCGTGCACCTCGGACGGCACCGCCCCCCTCCGCCGTTTTGGCGCTGTCTTTACGCGCAGCTTACGCTGCTTGCGTTGCGGTCGCTACGGTGATCGCGCTTCCCGCGTCCTCTTCGCGATTGTGAGTCTCCAGGTAATCCGGGCTCATCAGCAGGCCTTTGCACGCCTTGTGCCCTCTGCTTGTCTTCTCTATTTCTTTTCCTTCTTTATCTTTCTTCCTTACTTCCTTCCCTCTTTCTCTCTTCCTTCCTCCTTCCTTCCCTTCCTCCTTTCTTTCCTCCCTTCCTTTTTTCTTTTTCTTCCTTCCTTCCTTCCTTCCTTTTATTTATTTATTTATTTTTTAAGATTTTATGTATTTACTTGCAAGCAGGGGGAGCGCCACAGGAAACGGAAGAAGCAAGCTCCAGACTGAGCAGGGAGCCCGATGTGGGGTCAGTCCCAGAGCCCTGGGATTATGACCTGAGCCACCCAGGCATTTCATCTCTTCTCTATTTATAATTAACTACCTAAGGCCCCTCTATACTGGAAAACTTTCCCTGACCCATTCCCCCGCTAAGAACAGGGAAGACTCTGGGCTTAATATTATAAGCATTTATGCACCAGGTGCCCTATGCACTGAGAATATAGCAATGAACACATCCAAATCCCCACCCTTCTGGAGTTCATCTTCTAGTGGGAGAAACAGATACCAAGATATATTAGAAACAGAAACCAAGATATTGGAAGGCAATAAAGGTGCTTTGGAGAAATAACAGCAGGGAAAGAAGAGAGGACTGTTAGAGGAGGGGTGACATTCCTTCACTGGTGGTCAAGGAATGCATCAGGTGACTTAAGCAAAGAGCTAAAAGAGGTGAGGAGTGAGATATGCTCCTGTCTGGGGAAAGAGAGTTTTAGGTAGCGAGGATTGTTTGTGCAAAGGGCCTGGGGCAGGGAGGGTATGGAGGGTTGGAGAAGCAGTGAAGGGTGTGGTTGGGGCAGAGTTAGTCCTCAGAGTGGAAGGAGACGAGAGCAGGGAAAGTTGTGTGGGGCCTTGTGTGCCATGGGGAGGACTTTGGCTTTTACTCTGAGTGATCTGAAGCTATGGAAGGTTCTTGAACAGAGAAGGGTTGTGATCTGACATGGGAGCACTCTGTCTGCAGGTGGGAAACAGTGTGGGAGTTGCCCTGAAAGCAGGAAGACCAAGGGGGAGACTGCTGTGGTGGATCAGGTAGCAGACAAGGAAGGACAAGATCAGGGTACAGGCAGGGCAAAGAGGGAGGAGTGAGTGGATTCTGCATAAGTATTGGGAATTTGTGACTTGTAATTTTATAATATTAATATTTATCCTCATATTCATTCCACAAAGCAAAACAAGTGCTACTATGAGAAATTACTAAAAACCTCCAGGAGAATGAACTGGTCTGTCCCATTCATTGCTGTATCACCCAGTACCTAGAACAAGGCCTGGCCCAGAGTAAGTGCTTCACTTGGTTGTTCTCTCTCAATCTCTCTCTCTCTCTCTCTCACACACACACACACACTGGCCAGGAATTTTCAGAGATTATGATTTTATTCATTTTAAAACTTTTTGAAATACTACATGCTTACAGAAACGTGCATGCAACTGTGCAGTTTTACGAGTTATCACAAAGGGGGGAACCCATATCACTGCCACCCAAGCCCACAAAGAGGGCATTACCAGTACTCTTAAAGCCCCCTTGTGACCCTTCTCTTAGGTCTCTCTCACTATGTACCCTGTTCCCACCTTGCTTTCTTCACTTCATATCCTGGAGATCAATACTGTGCAGTGTATACAAATATACCTTATTTTACCTTCATCTGCAGAGTTGTCCATCATGTTAGATCAACCAGTCCCCTACTAATAGACATCTGGATTGTCTTTTTTGTTGTTGTTGCAGGTTTGTTGTGAAGCTTAGAAATATTATATATGAATAACCTGACATATTGAATCATTCAACATATGTACATTTCTTTTTCTGTTAATTGCCTGTGTATATCCTCATTTTTTTTTCCTAATTGGACTGTTATCTTTTTCTTATTGATTTGAAGGAGCACTTTTCATACTGTGGATATAATCCTTTACTATGTAAAGGATTTACTATGCAATCTTTGCTCCAGGTTAATCATTGGTCATTTACTCATTCAATAAATATGTACCGAGCATCTACTATGTGCTAGTTTCTGGGAATAAAGTGGTGACTGTGGGGCCCCTGGGTGGCTGAGTGGGTTAAAGCCTCTGCCTTTGGCTCAGGTCACGATCCCAGGGTCTTGGGATCGAGCCCCGCACCAGGCTCTCTGCTCGGCAGGGAGCCTGCTTCCTCCTCTCTCTCTGCCTGCTTCTCTCCCTTCTTGTGATCTCTGTCTGTCATATAAATAAATAAAACCTTTAAAGTGGTGAATGAGACAGATGTAGTCTCTACCTTTGAGTTACTTCTAATTGGGCAGAAATTCAAATAAATGTAATTTTGAAGTGTAGTAAATGCTAGGAAGGAAAGAAGCAAGCAGGCAAGCATCTGGGACAGAGGGTAACAGAGGGAATCCACTTTAAGTGAGGTGGCTGTGGAAGGCCTCTCTAAGGTAGTAACATATAAGCTGACATTTGAGGGATAAGCAGCAGCTAGTCATGTGTCAAGTGCACAGAAGTGAAATGGGAAAATTTGGCATGTTCAGTACATTGAAAGAGCAGGTTTCCAAATCATAATTGGCAAGGCAGCAACTGGAGATGAGTCAGAAGAGGTGGACAGGGGCCTTATAGGAAAAGGTGAAGAATTTGATTTTATTATAAGAGAAATATATAGCTAATGGTCCCTCTTACATGTTAACAAGAGTCATAGAGTAGTGGTGAGAATGGATTGCAAAAGGGGAAGAGCAGATAGGGGTCTGTTGGCATTGTCAGCATGAATGAGGGTGATGCTTGCACTGGTGGGCTTAAGAAAGTGGATATGCTTTGATACAACCCAACAGGGTATGTTGATGAACTGAGGTGGGGGGCAGGAAGGGAGTAATCAAGAATGATCCCTGTTTTCTGACTGCTATGGCTGAGTGGAGGCAGTGCTATTCACTGAGGTGAGGAAGGCCACTGTGGGAAGGCTGGGGGACGGGGCTGGAAAAGAAGAGGGTTTCAAATTTTTTTTTTTAAGATTTTATGTATTTGACAGAGAGATATCACAAGTGGATAGAGAGGCAAGCAGAGAGAGAGAGAGAGAGAGAGAGGAAGAAGTAGGCTCCCTGCAGAGCAGAGAGCCCGATGTGGGACTTGATTCCAGGACCCTGAGATCATGACCTGAGTGAAGGCAGAGGCTTAACCCACTGAGCCACGTGCCCCAGGATTTCAAATTTTGACTTGTGGATAGGATTGACAAATTAAATCCCCACTCCAACTCCATGAGGTGGGTACTTTCATGAACTCTGCTTTAAATATGATGCTGTTGGGGCATCTGGGTGGCTCAGTTGGTTAAGCATCTGACCCTTGGTTTTGGCTCAGGTCATGGTCTCAGGGTCTTGAGATGTGGGAGCCCTCATCATGCTCGGTGCTCAGTGGGGAGTCTGCTTGAGAGTCTCTCCCTCTCCCTCTCTCTCTGCCCCTTCCTCTGCCCACAACTCTCTCTAAAATAGAGGTGGTGTTGAGTGACTGAATCCCTTCAGAATTCTTATGTTGGAACATAATCCCCAATGTGAAGGTATTTGGAGGTGGGGCATTTGAGAGGTGATTGGGTCGTGAGGGTGGAGCTCTCATGGATGAGATTAGTGCCTTTATAAAAGAGGCCCCAAAGGGCTCCTTTGCCCCTCTTCCCTGTGAGGATACATGAGGAGAGAGCCAACTATGAACAGGGAGCGGGCTCTCACCAGACACTGAGTCTCCTGGTGCCTTGACCTTGGACTTCCCAGTCTCTGGAAAGGTGAGAAATAAGTGTTTGCTCTTTATAAGGCATCCATTCTGTGGTATTTTGTTTTAGCAGCTGCACAGACTAAGACATACGAGGAAACTGAGTGGCAGAGAAATTCACTTGTTGGACTATAAATGATAAAGCTGGAATCTATTCATCCTTCTTTCTACTTTCGACTCCTTCCCTCTATCCAATTGTTCATCTTCTCATCTACTCTTTTAATTATCCATGTCCCTATCTTCCCATTTCTCCACGCCCCATCTGCCCTTCCATGTCTCCTTCCTCCTTCCCTTTCTCCTCCCTTCTACCCACCCATCATCCATCCATCCCTCCCTCCCTCCATCCATCTATCCAACCATCTTTTCACCCCCCAAATTTATTGTGCAGGCATCTGGCAGCTGCTGTGCAAGAAGGAAAGTCGGGGAGGAGGAGGCATGAGACAGACACACTGGCATGCAGCTTAGCCTGAGATATTTATTCAGTGCTCTTGCAGTTGGCCTTGGAGACTCATCAAAGGGGTACAACAGTGTAGGGGCACACATGGACACTGTGCACCCCCCAATTATTCAGTCTCCAGGAGGCTCAGGTCCTGAAGTCCTCATTCCCAGTAGATGACTGACCAGCTGTCACTGTAAGAGACAGACTCTTAGCATTTCCTCTTGCAGACTGAGCACTTACCCCGACTGCCCACTTCCCATGAGGACCCAGGTGCCCCTGCCCCAAGTAGCCTGGCTTCTATGCTATACCCCTCACCATGGGGAGAAGTCCTGCGTTCTCCAGATGTCCGTTGTCATTTTCCGGAGTCATTCTCGTCATTGGTCTGGTCCCCGTCAAAGTTTCCACAGACCCCACACAGCTTCCCAGCATGGGTTTCACTGACCATCACAGCCAGCTTCCCTTTGAGGTCAAGCCATACCTGGACCCCTGCCTTCTGGTTAACGCTCACGGAGCCATCGGGATTCTTATGTATGGACACAGATGCTGATAACTCAGCTGGGAGGGCCACATGGATGCCATTCACCTGGTGGTGGTAGGGGAAACACAGGTGAGACTAGAGCCACAAAAGAACTGGAGGGTTACCAGGAAGGAGCCTCCAAGCAGGAAAACAAGTTCAAGGAGCAAAAGCAGAGACACAGGTGCCAAAGGAGACAAAGACATGGATAGAGGCATGGTATGGACAGATGCCATACATAAGCTAGCTGGAGATTTGGACAGATGGTTAAAAGGACAGACAGTTGACAGAGAGATGGGTCAATGGATAAGTAAGGATGCAAAAAACATCTCAAGGGCAGCTGGGGTGGTGAGGAGCACTTTGTACCAGACAGATAAACACACAATCCAACCCCAGCATCATCCTTTCTGGTTCTCTTTTTCAAACAAAACAAAACCAAACAAAACAACACTTGTATGTGTCCTGTAAGTTACTGGTTCCCTAACAAAAGCAACTTCATGCTTTATTTTCTTAATGCTGATGTCTGAAGACAAGTAATGATCTAGAAAATATCACAATCATGTGAGAAAATTACAGTTTCTCTGTCGTAAGCTGTGGACTCAGTAACCTTGGTAATTGTATGAGATTTTTCCTTTAAATAACTTTTCATTGATGAGTTAATTCTTCTAGAGCTAGACTCCTTAGAGAAACTTCTTTGAATTAAAGTTCTTTTTAAATAAATGATTTCTGTCTGTTCCCCTGTCAGGTGATTGGAAAGATAGGTAGATATTGCCTGGATAGATGGATGGATGGATGGATGGATTGGTGGGTGGATGGTGGTTGGTTGGATGAGTGGATGGGTGGGTGTACACACTGGTGGGTGGATGGATGATGGATGGGTGGACGCATGGATGCGTGGATGGATGGATGATGGATGGACTGGTAGGTGGATGGATGGATGGATGATGGATGGGTAGATGAGGGGATGGATGGGTGTAAGGACTGTAGGTGAATGATGATAGGTGGGTGGAGAGAGGGAAAGAAGGAATGGAGGGAGGGAAAAGAGAGGGAGGGAGAAAGGGGGAAAAGGAAACAGGTAGAAGAATAGATGGCTGGAAGAAGGGAGAGAAAGAGAGAGATGCAGCGAAGGATAGTTGGAGGGGTGGATGCAGAGTTTCACCAGGCTTTAAGCTTTGGAAGTATAAGAACTAGGTCTGTATCATCTGTCACTCAGTGCATGGTCTGCTGTAGACGCAACAGGGCTGATTGTATTCACAAAAACAACCTTCTCCTGGGAATCCTCTTGGGTGGCCAGGCCCCATTCTGGGTACTGGGGACAAAGTGATGACCAAGATGGATGGGACCACTGCCCACCTAAGGATTATATTCTAGTGATGAAGAAAGGCAAGAAACACGAACAAATAATGGATGACTACAGAAAGCGAGAAGTGTTTTGAAGGAAATCAAAGGCCCTGATAGTATGGAGACCGGGATAGAGAGGAGGAACTTTGGTACGTGGTCAGGAAAGGCCTTTCTGGAGAAGCACCGCTGGAACTGAGATCTGGAGGACGAGAAGGTGTCAACTCAGCCTGCCTGGGTGAAGAGCTTTGCAGCAGTAGGAACAGCACATGTGAAGGTCCGAAGCGGGAACAAGCCTGGTTTACTGAAAGGTTGGCCTGGCCAATCATTAGCATAGCTAACAAGGGATGGAGTTACCGGAAACAGGGTTGGAGGCCAGCAGGAGTCAGATCACAGAAAACCTTGTATGTAGGCCAATGAAAGGAGGTGGCTTGAGTTTGGAATGCTGCTCTAGGAAGCCACCGTAGAGTTTTCCACCTGATCTGATTCCCATTTCTCGAACATCTGTCTGCTCTGTAGAGAACTGTTTCTCTCCGTAGAAGGGCAAGGGGGAGGTCAAGAGTAGGGGACTGTTAACCTGAATTATGGATCAAGAAGATGGCTTGAGAAAAGGAATGACTGGCCCAGATTATTGGAAGGAGAGAATGCAAACCTCCCTGCTTCCAGCAAGGCTGAGTCTTGGCCCATCTCCAAGCGCTGGTGGGAGTTTGCAGACCATCCACCGAGGGGTGTGTGTGTGTGGAGCATCGGCTGTCTCTCTCCACTGAACCTAGAAGACCCCAGTGGATGTCTCTGCAATCAGTAAAAGGTCACAGAACTAGGGACATGCTCATCTGGGAACTTTAGTGTAGCTTGACGTCCATGTTTGGGTCTGGGGCTCTCCCGCATGGGCCATGAATAATTGGAATGTAAGTCAGCATCAGACCTCAGTTTGGCCAGATTCTCTCTGAGAAATCTGGAACGAGGGTGGCAAGAACCATGGGGTTTGGCAAACATAAATGTACGTGAGAGGAAGTCAAGAGGCAGAAGAGAGGGGGCACCAGGGCTGGAACAGACTCGTGGAGGCAGACAATGATAGGCTGAGTGGGGCCCGAAGAGCAAGCTGAGGGACAGGTGAGGGAAGGATCAGTGGCCAGCGTCATCAGAGTCCAGGAGAAATTCCTATTGAACACTGCACTTGGACATGATCATGGCCCCTTGTTACCCCTAGGACCTTGTTCCCACCAACGTGGTGGGGAACAGAGCCCGGTGCTGGTGGGTTCAAAGCCTGGATCTCTCCCAGGCAATCTGAATGCTTGGGGCTTCTTGGGACCTAGTTTATCCTCTGTGTACAATGGAGATAATAGTACCTATCCTTGTGGGGAACCACAAAGAATGAAACTGATTTGGTGAACAGCAAGTCCAAAAGATAGAGGTACAAATCCGGATAATACCACTAGGGCATCTGGATGCAGCCATGCCTGAGGCTCTACCCCTGGATTTTCTAGTTCTAGGGGCCAAGAAATTCCTTTTTGCTCAAGGCAACCTGATTTGGATTTCTGCTGTTTACAACCAATAGAGTTTCGATTAATGCTATGATCAAAACGAGTGATTGACTTGAGTGTGTTTTCGCTCCTCAAGAACTCAGCCAGAACAGACTAAGTTCGAAATACTGAGACAAATACCAATCCAGAGACTGAACTACAGAGATCTGGATAAAGAAAACACAAGGCAGACGGGCAGCCAGGATTGTAGGCGCATAGCAGCAGGAAGGACAAAAGCCCAGGGGAGACGTGCCCTTGTGCCCAGGCTTACCCACACTCCGTGCTCTGAGCTCAGAGTCACCAGCCCATCCTTGAAGAAGATGTGAACCTGGTTCACAGATTCAACTTTGCCTTGGCAGGCCTGGACCACAGCCACCACGCGGAACCAGGGGATGGTGTCTGGTAGCCCTGGGCAGGGGGAAGACAGCTCGTAGATGCCCTGGGAGCGGAAAGCTCTGCGGGACCCATCGAAGGTGGTGAGGCTGTTATCCAGAGAGAGGGAACAGAGACCCTGGGAGGCCCAGCAGTTCCGGGCCCCAGCCTGGACCTCACAGACACGGTCTGGCTCGCAGCTGGATGCCTTGCAAGTCAGGCCGGTGCTTGGGGAGCAGGAACAGCGCTGGTGGCAGTCTGAGCTCAGCAGTGAGGAGTTCACCTGTGCATAGAGAGAGGGGCCAGGTGGCCGGGGTGCAGCGGATGGCGCCCATGGCCGCAATCTCCCAGATTCTCTGCAACCATACAGGGTGACTTGGCAGCAACTTCCACTGAGCCATGGAGTTTACTTCCCCTTCCCCCAGGAATCTGGGTTCACTTTAGCGTTACACTTTGGTTGTTATAAGGCAACAGAAGTAATGCCGCGCCAGGTTCAAGGTTGGACCTCATGAGACCTCACAGCTTTCTCTCATTCTCTCTTTCCCTTCCTTCCTCCCTTCTCTCTCTCTTTCTTGGGACCCTGGCCATAAGAACAAGCATGGACTAGTCTGCTGGAGGATCAGACCCCAGGGAAGAGAGACACCAATCCCAGCTGCTACCACTGTATGCCAGCCAGCCCTCAGCGGACCCACCGCAGGGCTAGAGATGTATGATGAGCTCCAGAACAGCGGAGGAAGCACCCAGCTGAGTCCAGCCTGAACAGCGGACTCCCAGAATCATGAACTCAGCAAGTAGTTGTTTTAGGCCACTATTTTTTTTTAAAGATTTTATTTATTTACTTGACAGACAGAGATCACAAGTAGGCAGAGAGGTAGGCAGAGAGAGAGGAGGAAGCAGGCTCCCCGCCGATCAGAGAGCCTGATGCGGGGCTCGATCCCAGAATGCTGAGATCATGACCTGAGCCGGAGGCAGAGGCTTTAACCCACTGAGCCACCCAGGCACCCCTAAGTCACTATGTTTTGGGGTAAGGTGTAAACCAGTAAAAGCCAAATCATAGCAGGTAAGACAGAGAGCCTGGAGTCCTGACACCCACAGCCCAGAACACAGGGCCCTGGGAACCCAACTCCAGCAAATAACTTTTTTTCTCCTACCTGACTGGCTCCTCTCTTTTTCCTGCGTTTTCAAGTTCGTCCTCACCTCCCAGATCATCTCCCCAATCCGTAACTGTTACTTTGCTCAGTGCACAGCCCTTAAACCTTTTCCTTCTCTCTCTGGGTTCACTACCTGGTGATCTCATCAAATCTCAACAAAACTAAAAGCAGTGTCTGATCCTCATTTAGACTCTGGCCCAGGAGGGGCGGGCAATTGTTGTAGAGGATATCACTGGGAACACCGGTAAAACTCAGACGGAGTCTTTATATAGTATTGAGTCAGTGTTCACTTCCTGATTTTGAAATTAATCACATCATAATCATGTAAATGAATTTCCTTGTTCTTAGGAAAGCCAAGCCAAAGTACTAGGGGGTAAAGGAGCACTATGTCAGCATCACTCTAAAATAGTTCAGAAAACACGTTCATATACCCTTATACGAAAGGATGATAGACCAAGCATAAGGGGATACCGGGGTGGGGGCTGCTCAGTCAGTTCAGGGTCTGCCTTTGACTCAGGTCATGATCTCAGGTCCTGGGATTAAGCCCCGCATCGGGCTCCCTGCTCAGCGGGGACTCTGCTTCTCCCCTTCCTCCACCCCTCCCTTTCGCTCATTTTCTCTCTCCCTCTCTCTCTCTCTCAAATAAATAAATAAAATCTTAAAAAAAAAGCAAGCATGCCAAAAGGTCAACAAGAACCTAAAGGAAAGGTATACAGGAGTTCTTCATATGATTCTTGCAAATTTCCTTAAGTTTGAATTATTTAAAAAAAAGAAGTCTGAATAGAGAACCCAGAAATGAACCCTCAGCTCTGTGGTGAACTAATCTTCAACAAAGCAGGAAAGAATGTCCAGTGGAAAAATGACAGTCTCTTCAAAAAACAATGTTGGGAAAATTGTGCAGCATCATGTAGAAGAATGAAACTGGACCATTTCCTTACACACACACAAAAATGGACTCAAAATGGATGAAAGACCTCAGTGTGAGACAGGAATCCATCCAAATCCTAGAGAAGAACACAGGCAGCAACCTCTTCAACCTCAGCCGCAGCAAATTCTTGTAGACATGTCTCCAAAGCCAAGGGAAACATAGGCAAAAATGAACTATTGGGACTTAAAGATAAAAAGCTTGTGCAGAGCAAAGGAAACAGTCAACGAAACAAGATATTTGCAAATGACATATCAGATAAAGGGCTAGTATCCAAAATCTACAAAGAACTTATTAAGCTCAACATCCAAAGAAAAATAATCCAATCAAGAAATGGGCAGAACACATGAACAGACATTTCTGCAAAGAAGACATCCAGATGGCCAACAGACGCATGAAAAAGTGCTCAACAGCACTCAACATCAGGGAAATACAAATCAAAATCACAATGAGATATTACCTCACACCAGTCAGAATGGCTAAGATCAACAAGTCAGGAAACGACAGATGTTGGGATGTGGAGAAAGGGGAACCCTCCTACACTGTTGGTGGGAATGCAAGCCAGTGCAGCCACTCTGGAAAACAGTATGGAGATTCCTCAAAATGTATGAAAATAGAGCTACCCTAAGACCCAGCAATCACACTACTGGGTATTTACCCTAAAGATACAAATATAGTGATCCCAAGGGACATATGCTCCTCAATGTATATAGCGGCAATGTCCACAATAGTCAAACTATGGAAAGAGCCTAGATGTTCATCAACAGATGGATGGATAAAGAAGATGTGGTGTGTGTGTACACAAACACACACACACACACACACACACACACAGAATGGAATACTACACAGCCATCAAAAATGAAATCTTGCCATTTGTAATGGCATGGATGAAGCTAGAGAATATTATGCTAAGTGAAATAAGTCAACCAGAGAAAGACGATTATCATATGATCTCACTGATATGTGGAATTTAAGAAACAAGGCAGAAGATCATAGGGGAAGAGAGGAAAAAATGAAACAACACAAAACCAGAGAGGGAGACAAACCATAAGAGACTCTTAATCTTAGGAAAAAACTGAGGGCTGCTGGAGGTGAGGTTGCTGGAGGCTGGGAAGATGGGGTACTTGGATGATGGACACTGGGGAGGGTATGTGTTGTAAGAGCACTGGGTATTATGGAAGACCGGTCAATCAAAGACCTGTACCTTGGAAACAAATAATATATGTTAAATGTTAAAAAATAAAAAAGAAGTCTGAAAATATTAAAGGAAATGAATGAATAGAACAAAAGAGCTAAATACCATCTCTATATGGGTGGCTCGCTCATCTGTATCTCCAGCCCAGACTTCTCTGGTGAATATTAGACTCATAAATCTAAGAAACCTTCTAGCACAGGCAGACTGGTCAGAGTTGGGAAAGGGGAAGCACTGTAGTAATACCTAAACCAGCCTAGGGGATCAGGGAGGGCTTCCTGTAGGTGGTGACACCCAGAGGAAGGAGCAGTTTGGCATTTCCTCCCCCAGAAGTCTTGTACTTTCCGGCCTTCTAGTCTACCTTTCTGCCATTAATAAAATGGTGGGGATAAATGAGGATGGGATGTGGTCATTCATCTTTCCTTTATTTGATAAATATGATGAGGAAGTAGAATGCCTAGTTGTTCAGAGGGTGGGTCCGGACTGCTGGGGTGTAAATCCCAGCCTCACTACTCGCTAAGAGACGGTCCTGGGCTGACTTCTCCTTGTCGCAATAGTGCCCATCTCATAAGAGTGTTATGATCACAAAATAAAGTGACACCTATAACAAACTTGGGACATCACAAGAGCGCAGAAAACATCAAGCACAAAAGTAAATCTAATTCACTTTCAACTTCCATCAGGAGATGATTGCCAACTTGCCCACCATCTGTGCTGTTGTAAATTGTCAGTATTTTTACTATATGATGAAGGCAGAAGGTGAGGCCCGGGCCCTAGCGGGTACCCTTCAGGCACAATGGCACCTGATTGTCAAACACCTCTGGTGCCAGGATGACGATTAACCCCATGAAGAAAATGAGGCTCAGAGAGGGGACTGGAGGAGGCCGAATAATGGGCCCCCCAATATGTCAGGCCCCGATTCCTGGAACCTGTTTTATATGGAAAAAGAGTGTTTGTGGATGTGATGAATTAAGGATTTGGAGATGGGGAGGCTGTCCTGGATTATCTGGGTGGGACTTAAATGCAATCGAATGTATCCTTAGAAGAGGGAGGCACGTGGAGATTTTATGACACACACACACAGGAGGAAGGGAAATGTGATACAGAAGAAAAAATTGGAGGTGGCCACAGTTGAGGAATGCCTCAGCCATCAAAACCTGGAGCTGGGGAGGAAGCCATTCTCCTCCAGAGCCTCTGAAGGGTGCCATCCTGCCCACACCTTGATTTTGCCCCAGTGACCCTGATTTCCAATGCTGGGCTTCAAAACTCTGGGAGAACAGATTTCTCTGGTTCCTGAAGCCACCGAGTTTAAGGTCGTTTGTCTCAGCAGCCTCAGGAAACTCATACCGGGACTTTACCGGCACTGAGTCACCGAGCTGGGAAATGGAGGTGGCTCCTCTGTCCCCAACCTTGAGGGGGTCGGCACAGAGGCCCCGAGTCTCCCTTGAGCCCTTCCACCCTCCCTGCCCGCCGCCAGCCGCCAGCCCACCCTCACCGGCAAGTAGTGGCCATTGTGGGCACAGCCACAGTTCTGTACGGGGACGCAGGTGCCATGTGAGAGCAGGAAGCGGTCGTCACACTCGCAGCCCTCAAAGCAGCGGCTGGTACAGCCCGTGAAGCCGGACAGAGCTGCGCAGGAGCCCTGGCAGGAGCGCATGCAGGTGGAGTAGTGACTATGGGCAGGGCACTGCAGTGCTGTACAGGGAAAAGGCAGGGTGGGTCAGGCTTGGGGGCGGGCGAGGCCCCATGCCCCAACCCCCACACTGACTGTGGCCTCCCCGCAAACCAGGATCTCGGTTGGCAGTGCTGGGGATGCCAGCTGCCAAGATAGCCTCGGGCCCTGTCCTGTGGAGTTCATGTCAGTGGGACCAATAGTCCAATAGCATGGTCAGGGCTGCACTGGGGAAGCAGAGGCAGAGGGGTCCAGGACTAGGATGGGGTAAACACAGGGAGTTGCAAAGACGCAGGGCAAGCCTCTAGGGTGAGGCCCTGGGCTCTGGCTGAGCAACTGGCCGATGGCAAGGCTGCCAGGAGATGCAGACTGGGGTCAGGGAAAGGGAGGATCAGGTTTGGGGTAAAATGCTGATGTCATATGAGAACACAGCAGGTGTGAGAGACCCTAAAGACACCGAGGGGAAAGTGTCCAGGAAGCTGCTAGACCCCTAAGACTGGCAGTCAGGAGATTGGTCGGTGCTGAAGACGGACAGTGTCCACTGTCAGCACTGAGGACAAATCGAGGGCTAAAGAGGTGGGTAATGACTCTGGACATGGGTGCTGTCCTGAGAAGGATAAGTGAGACATGGCCCTACCCTGGTAGTCTGAAGGAAACATACTCCTCACTAGGTACCGTCCTGGGCTGGGGATCATAGGGGATATGGTCCCATCCCGGAGCTCCAGGTGAGCCATAGACTCAGGCTTTATCATGTGAGCTGCGGACCTGCCTGACCAGCCCTCCAGGGTCCCCACAGAAAGGGCTGAGGATGAACCCTGGGGAAGAACTGTGTCTGCGATTTCAGGACTGGGGGTCTCTGAAGTCTGAGAAGGGCTTCAGGGGGAAGGAGGGAGGCCAGCAGGTGTGCTGCGGGAGAAGCTGGGGGGAGCCTTCTGGAGGGAGGGACTGCTCTTGAGACATAGGACAGGAGGTGGTCAGGGGGTTATCCCTGAGCCTGGTCTGGAGTCCTCGGAGGGGCCCCCCAGACACTCACGGCAGAAGCTGCTTGTTCTCCACGTCTTCACGGTCCCACCGACTGCCTGGCATTCCGCCGTGTAGGCCTCCAGGCTGTGGCAGAGGAAGGTGGTGTTGCCTTTGTGGAGACACAGGTCGTACACGCACTGGCGGAAGTACTCAGAGGGGTTCAGTATTGCATGGCAGGCCGCGAAAGGGCCCTTGGGGTCCCGGATCTGACCGCAGGCCTGGTTGCTCTCATATGGTGCCGTCTCCTCGGCCAAGCACACGGGGCAGCCGCTGGGCCCACAGCCCTCGCCACAGCCGTGGGAGGAGCTGGGTGCCCGCCACCCGGCTCCAAAGGCATCCACGCTGGGGGCCTCGGCACCGTTGGGCAAGACGAGGTCATCGGTCCAGTTGCTGTTGAAGTTCCCGCAGAGGCCACAGACCCGGCCACGGAAGGGGCTGGGGATGGATATGAGGACATGGGCATTGCCATCAAAGAGAAGCCGCAGTGCTTTGGTCGTCTGCAAAATCACGTTCCGGCCCTCGGCGGTCACCCGCACGTGACCCACAGCCACAGGCAGGGCCACAGCTTCTTCGTCCACGGTGACCTAGGTGGAAAGGTCAGGGAGGTCAGGGACTCACAGAACCACGGGTAGAGTGGTCCCCTCAGACTTCTGGGGTGGAGCCATGTCCCTCGCAGGCCCTTTGGGGTGGGACCATGCCCCTTCAGACCCTCAGATCTCTGTCCCCCTCACTTGCCTTGGGGCGGGGTCATAGCCCCCTCAGAACCCTCAGGGTGGGCCCTGTCCTGCTCAGATTCCCAGGGTAAGGCCATATCCACTTACCTTTGGCCCCCGAGCCAGTCTCACAACCTGGCCAGCCACAGTCACCACCAGCTGTTGGACATTGCCAGTCGCATCCTTCTCGAGCACAATGCTAAAGTCCTCATCCTCAGGCTGTGGGTGGCAGACTTTGGCCAAGATGTAGGAGCAGGAGCCATGTAGGTCATAGACACGGCCATCAAGGGTAATGTAGTGGAGGCCCCCATTGACCACGCAGCGGCCACAACCTGTAGGGTAGCAGGCCTGGACACCGTCCTCTACCCGGCACTCCTCGTAGGGCCTGCAGGCCGGGCCCTCCTGGCAAGTGACTTGGCCACCTGGCCCACACTCACAGCGCCGCTCACACTCAGGGCCTGGGTAGAAGGACTCGCCCAGCGGGTAGTAGTGGCCCTCGTGGAGGCATCCACACTGGCCCACAGGCACGCAGGTGTCACCGCTGAGCACGAAGCCGGCATCACAGACGCAGCCCTCACGGCAGCTCTGCACGCAGCCCTCGGGCGCGGAGAGGCTCGGGCAGCTCACGGGGCAGGAGTCGCCGCAGAGCTTGTAGTGGCTGTTGGCAGGGCACTGGAGGGCTGTGGGGAGCAAGAGGGAATGAGCCAGGAAGCAGCAAGGGAGGGGCACAGGGGAGGCGCAGAGAGGGAAGACCTGCCCAGGTGAGACTGAGTGGAGTGTGGGGCCAAATGTATCTTGTGTGTCTGGTGGGAATCCACCTGGGTCTACCTGGCTTGTGGATGTCTGACCAGGGGCCTCTGACGGAGTCTCTCCGACAAGGTTGTGTCAGCGTGACTTTGACCATAGGTGTCTGATTGCATGAAGCTAACAGGATACATTTGACCAAGGCAATGTGTCTGAGGGGAACTGCCCCGGATGATCCCACCAAGAACCTGTATATGTCTATCTACTTGGGGCTATGTCAGGGTCATGATTCTACCCGGGAGTCTCTGCGCAAGTGCCTCTAAGCAGGAGAGTCCCCGTCTGAGGTTATCAGACCAATTCTGTCTGACCTTGTGTCTTTCAGGGTTTGAAACAGCGTAGGTGCATGGGACCAACTACAGGGCTCTCTCACCAGGGGTACCGGACAGCCTCTACCTGATCAGCTGTATCTTGCTGAGTAGCTTCCGCAGGCCCAGCCACCCCAGTCTGTCTGACTAGGATATCAGCACCTGAATCCCTGAGAGGATCCTGGACCCGAGGTTTCTGACCAGGTATATCTGAGTCTCTCCCATTGCAGTATGACCTGGTACATTGCAGTGTGTGAATGCCAAGATCGTTTTTCGGACAGGAGCTATCTGGCTCAGGGGAGGCAAGGGGATGCCTAACTCCATGGTGGAGGAGAAGGCTCTTATCTTAGAGGCCTGGAAAGGGGAGGTAGGAAGACCCCCACTATGTAGACTAGGCATGCATCAGTACTCACGACAGAAGTCCGGCCGCCTCCACTCGCCGATCTGGGCCCCCGCGGCCTGGCAGACTGCCACATAGGCCGCCACAGCCGGGCAGAGGCCTCCCGGATGGCCCTGGGCCTGGCAGGCGTCCAGCAAGCAGGCCTGGAAGTACTTCTCCGGGGGCACAAGGGCGTGGCAGGGCGCCAGTGGGCCGTCGGCGGCGGAGATCACGCCACAGGCGTCCGGGCCGCCGAAGGCTTCCTGCTGCTCTGTTGTGCACGGCGGCGGGCATGGCCCGGGCACGCACTCCCCGCAGCCAGCCTCGCCTCCCACCTGCCAGCCATCTGGCTTCCCATCCACAGCCTTCAGGTCATCGGCGGGGTCCTGGTTGTAGTTCCCGCACAGGCCACAGAGGGCGCCCGCGTACGGCGCCGGCACGCGCAGCCGCACGAAGCTGTTCCCGTCGAAAGCCAGAGAGAGCCCGGCGGCCGTGGTCACCACCACGTCGGCGCCGCTCACATAGGCGCTCAGGCGCGAGTCCAGCTGGTAGGGCAGCGCTACGAGCTTGCCGTCCACCTGCGGACACGGGGTAAGGATGGGAGGAATGAACGGTGCAGGTACGGGTTTGAATTTTGGCTCCACTACGCACGGGGTTGGGGATATAGGGTGGAAACCTGAGCCCCGGATCTACCCTTTGTAATAATAATGATGACAGCAGTAGTAGTAATAACAGGCCTCTGCAGACAGGAGGTTGCTGCTTCTTCACACAACGCTCTGAAGCAGGTACTTTCCTTACACCCATTTTATAGCGGGATAAACTAAGGCCAAACTAAAGGAGTTATCCAGTGGGGAAGCCACTGCTCCGAGACGCCCTGCCCCAAGGCCTATACTCCAACCCCTGCATCATTCCTTGCTAACCTATGCAAGGTAGTCGGGAGAATGGCAAATTCCTGACTGTCCCAGACAACCCCAGGGCTGGCATGTGCTCCGGCCTGGCTCCAGGCCCCTCACCTGCAGCTGCCGGGGCCACTGGGCACTGAGGGTAAGGCTGTGTTTGTAGATGTGCAGGGTGACACTGCGAGTGTAGCTGACCGCCTGGCTGCCCCGGTGCTCGTTGACCACAGTGACAGTGAAGTTCTCTGCTCCTGTGGGCAGTGCCTTGCAGGGTGCGCTCAGCAGGTACTCACAGTTGCCTTGGAAGTCGAATCGGTGCCCATCCAGGGTGACGTAATGGGGGTCACCCCAGGCCTGACACTCCGCTGTGCTGACAGGCTGGCAGCCATGCTGGCCCGAGGGCAGCAGGGCACACTGTTCCCCTAGCCCACACTTGGCAGGCTTGCAGACCAGTGAGCCACCCCCAGGCCCACAGCGGCACATCTGGGAGCAGGTGGCGTCAGCCCAAAACTCGCTGCCAGCTTCGTGGTAGGTGCCATTGGCCCAGCAGCCACAGCCACCATCCAGGGGAACGCAGTGGTCAGCACTCCACACGAAGCCCAAGTCGCACTGGCAGCCCTCAGCACAGGGGCCATCACATGGCTTTGGCGTCGTGGCAGGGTTAGGGGATGGGCAGCTGTCTGGGCAGGCAGGACCACAGAGCTCGTAGTGGCTGTTCTCAGGACAGGAGATCTCTGTGGGTAGACCGAAGAGTGGGAGGGAGACAAAAGGAGGGAATGGCATCACGGGATGGAGTTAGAGGACTGGGAGGAGACAGAGGCAGACAGAGAGGGACAGACAGAGGGACTGAGGGGAACAGTAAGAGACACAGACAGTGATAGGGACACAGGGAAAGACCCAAACAGAGACAAGGAGAGAGAGAATGAGAAATGGAGAGGCAGAGAGACAATCAAAGGGAGACATAGAGATAAGCATCAAGAAACCAAGAGACAAAAACAGACAGGGAGAGTGAGAGACAAACAAAACGACCCAGAAAGCGAGACCCATCCAGTCTGGCAGAGACAGGACCCCTCCCCTACCCCCAGTTTCCGGCTCTGCTCCCGAACACTCACCACAGCCAGCCTGCTCCCTCCAGTCCTTAATGGCAATCCCAGCAGCCTGGCAGGCGGCAGCGTAGGCAGCCAGCGCCTGGCAAAGGATGTCGTGGGCCCCCCCGCCTAGGCAGACATCCAGAACGCAGCCCTTGAAGAAGCTGTCGGGCGCCACGTGGTCATGGCAGGCGGCAAATGGGCCTCCCGTGCCAGGGGCCAGGGGTCCACAGAAGCCAGGGCCCTTGTACTCCTCCACTCGGTCCTCGGGGCATGTTGGACAGTTCCCCTGACATTCATCCCAGCACAGCGGGTCCCAGCCTGGAACGCGCCAGCTGCCGCCCCAGACGGGTATCGAGGGAGCCAGGGTGCCATTGGGGAAGACTCGGTCATTGCTGCTGTCGCGGTCCATGTTCCCGCAGAGCCCAAATACCTCGTCATGGTAGCTGCTAGGCAGCGTCACCTCCACTCGCCAATTCCAGTCGTAGCTGACCTGAAGCCCGAAGTCGGTGACCAGCAGCGCTTTTGATGCGCCCTGGGTCACCGAGATCCGGCCGCCTGCCACAGACACGGGCAGTGCTGTCAGCACACCGTTCACCTGGGGAGGAGGGGGAAAGGAGGCAAACAGAGCTCACTCGAGGTGTGGAGGCTCCAGCTCTGGCCCCTGCCTCCCTCCCTCATCCCGCTGCTGCTGGCAGCTGCCAAGGCCTCCCTCATGACTGACTGATGGCTGTAGGTCATCTGACAAGCACTGTGGACATTGCTGGAGTCCAGACCCTGGAGAATGAAGCCTCCCTCTGCTGTTTTTCCTGGGTCTGTCACTCGCTCTCAATCTCCCTCCCTTCCTCTCCTCTCTCTCTGTCTCTCTCTCTCTCTGTCTCTCTGTTGTCTCTCCCTGTCTCTACATCTAGACTTATTTCTCTTTCTGGCTCTTTCTCTCTCAGGGTTTCTCTTTCTCACTCTGTATCTTTCTCTCTCTCTCTCTCTTTCTGGGTCTTTCTCTGCATCTCTCTCATTCAGTGACTCTCTCTCTCTCCTCATTCCCTGTGCATCTCTCTGTGTCTGGACATCTCTTCAAGACACTCAACATTATTTATCAGGTCCCTACCCTGTCCCACACCTCTCCCTCTCCCGCTGTGGACTGCCATTCATCTGCAACCCCTTTACCATGAGCAGGAAGGGTGGTCTGTCTCCTCCTGGCCCTTGTCCCTCTCCCCATCTCCCTGAATTTCTCTCCATGTTCGAGGCTCTGGGCCTCTCATTTATTCCCTCACAAACATTCACAGGCTCTCAGCCGGATCCCATGTCCCAGATGAGGAAATGGAGGCCCACCAAGAAAAGTTACTCGCCCAACGTCACGCAGCTCACAAGGACAGTCTGAATTTAAACCCAGGTCTCTCCAAAGGCAAACGCTGCCATCCCACATCAAAGCCCTTAGCAAAGGGCTAGGGCCACTTAATTCCCAACAGAGAGGTGATAATTGCTGTAACTGCTGTTGCTGTTTTGTTTCCACCCTCGGGGCAGAGAGAGCCTTCAGCTCCTAACCGAGCCTGGCAGGCTGCGCTGCCTGACTTACCCGGACTTTGCCGATTTCCCCTTTGTGGATGGAGATGTTGAAGCCAAGGGCAGACACGGTGACGAGCCTCACATAGGACACGGCCGGGTTGCCCCGGTTCTCATTCTTGGTGGTGACGGTGAAAGGGGTTAGGCCCTGGGAGCTGCCCCCCTGGGGGCCGGCTGCGGCCAGCACGTAGTCGCAGGTACCTTGGAAGTCGAAGTTCCAGCCATCGAAGGAGTGGTAGTGTGGGTCACCCCATAGCCAGCATGTGGCCTCATAGTTGGGCACGCACACGGCCTGGCCATCCTTCTCCTGGCAGGTCTCCTGTGGCCGACATGTCACACCGTGGCATGGGTCTGGAGACAAGGAGAGAGGGCATTCTGGGTCTGTCTGGAGTAAGGCCGCTCACTCCCCAGCATCTGCCCCAGTTCGTGCTGGGGCTACTGTATGGTGCCGAGGGCTACTGCGGGTGAGGAGGGATATCAGGGGCCTCCCAGCTGAGACCCACACCCGGCAGTTTGCTGTCTGAGACCGGATCCTGGGGACCTTGCAGCCAAGACCCACACTGTAGGGCCCTTACGTTGGAACCCAGCCCCAGTGGGTCCCGTTAGCTGTGATACCAGCCCTGCAGGCATCCATGAAGGGCATCCACAGCCCCAGGGCCTTCTGTGTTCCAGAACTGCCCCCACCCCGGCCCCCATTTCTTCATGTGCCTGAGCTCCTAGCCTTCTGGGGGCCGCTCCCTCTGAGACTCTGTCCTGGAGGTTTCTGTGCTAAACCAAGGTACTAGAGGAACTTCCTGGTGAGAATTTAAACCCTCAGAGGACCTAACATTTGAGACCCTGCCCTGGGGGTCCCTGTATCTCCTCAGGGCCTGGGGATCCCTCTGTGTAAGACTCTGCCTCCTTGAGCTGGCTACCTCTGAGGCCTTGGCTTTGGGGATCTCACTTCTAAAGCCCCAGCTCTGAGGGTCTCTTTGTCTAAAACTCTGTCCCTAGGGCCACTGTATCTGTGACCCTAGTTTTTGAACCCCTGTGCCCAACCTTAAAACTGCCTCCTCTCTGCCCCTGTGCCCGTGTTCAGTTTATCGCCTCTCAGCTCCAAATTCACCAACAAACAGTATGGGGCTTTGGCGGGAGAGAGCACTGGAGGGTCGTGGCGGGGGCGCGGCTTCTGGCTCCCCTTGCCTGCGGTGGGGGGGGGGGGGTTGCTGGTGGTCGGGAACGCATGCAGCCAGGTCCGTGGCTCCTGGAGAATCACTTAGGCTCTGACCAGCAGCTTCCGTGGAGTTTTGCTAGTTTTGCGGGCAACCCAGCAGAATCTTCCCACCTGCCAGTTCCAGCCTGCACAACCTCTAAGCCAGTGGGCTCTGGCTGCAACTTCCAATGACATCCTGGTCTCCCTCCCTTCCCTGGGTGCCCTGCTTTAACCTGGGGATGGTAGCAGGGGGCTGCTCCCAACATCTGCTCTTCTTGTGTTCATTCATATTCTTCTTACCCTCTGGTACTTGATTACAGGTAAATTCTGTTGATTAAACTCTGCATTGAAGCTACTCTGTGATTTCCATCTCTGGATCCAACTCTGACTGCTATACCCCCATCCCTGGGGTTCCTGTTAGCCTGCCCAGCATCACTGAGAGTCTCAGTCCATTCTGGAGGTCCCATTCTCTTGTCTTTGGGAGTAAGAAATTATGCTCTGTGCTTCACCCTAAGAAACCAGTCCTGGGGGGCAGCGCTGAGACTTAAACTTAATCGGGTGTTGGGGGTGGTGTCGCATTGTCTGAGACTGTGTCCCTGTAAGTCCTGATCCTCCTTTTGAGGAGTGCCCTGTATCGAAGACCCCAGCCTTGGTGGGGTCCCTGCCCGAGACCCCTACCTTGAAGGGGAGATGGTGTTAGGAGCCCTGAGCCTAATCTAGTGACTTTTCATAGCTGGCTGCCTGTTTTCATAAATATCAGTTTCACGAGATCCTCACCTCCTCGCTTATATAGTCTATGGCTGATTTCACGCCATGATGGCAGAGTTGGGTAGTTATGACTGAGGCCCTAAGGCCTTGCAGGTTTAAATATTTACCATCTGGCCCCTTAGGGAAAAAGTTTGCCTGTCCTTGCCTTATGCAGAGGGTCTCAGACACCTGACCTAGGAAACATAGCCCTGGGGAATATATTCACACAGCCTGAATTCTACCATATGAGTCCCTACCTTCCATCCTGGGGGCCCTCTGTCCCAGGCCCTAGAAATCCCAGCCCAGAGGTCCCCAGGTGGAGACCTCGATCCTTGGTCCTCTGTGCCTCCCACGGTAAAAATAAGGGTTTCAACCACCCTCTGCTCTGGGGTCTCTGTCCTCCATTTCCAGCCACCCAGGGCCCGACGCAGCCCAGCACCTTTGGTGATGCAGCTCAGGACGCCTCCTGAGGGCTCGCACACCTGTCCTGGCTTGCAGCTGTGGGCCTGGCACACCACACCTTGCCCAGCGTGGCACACACACTGCTGCTGGCAGTTGTCAATCAGCATCATCTGGTTCGGCTGTGGGGACAGAGGGCAGCAGCTGTCAGGGCAGGAGCTGTCAGGGCAGGAGCTGACACCGGCATGTCCGGTGTTCCGGGCCCAGAGGGTTCAGAGAACACGAAAGGGATGTCTGTGACCCTGAGGCACTGCATGGCCTTGGGGTCCAATTCACTCATTCTTTCATTCATTCACTCATCCATGATTCCACAATGGCCTCTCAATGTCTGCTGTGTGTGAGGAGCTTGGAATGTACCAATTAAGAGCAAAGGCTCTATAATGAGCACTGGGTATTATACAAGACTGATGAATCCCTGACCTCTACCCCTGAAACCGATAATACATTATGTCTATTAATTGAATTTAAATTTTTTAAAAAAGAGCAAAGGCTCTGGAGCAACTGCCTGGGTCTGAAGCCTGTTTCTGCTATTTCCAAACTGTATCACCCTGTGCAAATTACTTAACCTCGGGGCGCCTGGGTGGTTCAGTTGGTTAAGCGTCTGCCTTCAGCTCAGGTCATGATCCCAGGATCGTGGGATTGGTCCCATGCTGAGCTCCCTGCCCAGCAGGGAGCCTGCTTCTCCTGCTCCCTCTGCCTCTGTTCATGTACTCACATGCTCTCTCTCAAATGAATAAAATCTTAAAAAAATTGCTTAACCTCTTGATCACTTAATTTCCTCATCTAGAAGCTGCTGATAATAATAGCACCTGCCTATGGAAGTATGACTTAGTTAATAATACATATGAAGTATAGGGGAAAAGAAAAGGGAACTTTTTAAAAAAAGATTTTATTTATTTATTTAACACATCACAAGTAGGCAGAGAGGCAGGCAGAGAGAGAGGGGGAAGGAGGCTCCCCGCTGAGCAGAGAGCCTGATGCGAGGCTGGATCCCAGGACCCTGAGATCATGACCTGAGCTGAAGGCAGACGCTTAACCCACTGAGCCACCCAGGCACCCTGAAAAAGGGAGTTTTTTAAGAAATCATCCAAGTTGGAGAGGAAACAAGATGGGGAAAATGTGGTTATCACTAAAGCTGCATGAAGGGTCCATGGAGATTTATCACACTGTTCTCTTAACTTTTGCATGTTTGAAAATTTTCATCACTGGGACACCTGGGTGGCTCAGTGGGTTAAGCCGCTGCCTTCAGCTCAGGTCCTGATCCCAGGGTCCTGGGATCGAGTCCCGCATCAGCTCCTTGTTTATCGGGGAGCCTGTTTCTCTCTCTGCCTCTACCTGCCACTCTGCCTGCTTGTGTTCTCTCTCTCTCTCTCTGACAGATAAATAAATAAATTAATTAATTTAAAAAAAAAGAAAATTTTCATAACAAAAAGTTCGTCTCTCTGTGTAACACACCGAGACTGCACGTAGCACCAAATGCCATTAACTGGGGCGTGGTAAGCAGCGTCTACCTGTTTGCTTTTGTTACCACTTTCATTTGTATGAGGGGAAGAGCAGAGAGGGTGCCTGCCCTCACAGAGCTCGTGGTCTTTTGAGCGAGACAGACTTCAGACAAACACACAGTCAAATCAAAGAAAGAGGAGTTAAGTGGGTGAGAGGGTGGGAGAGGGAAGCAGGGGGGTTACCTGCTGTGTCACAGAGACAGCCTAGACCGGGGGCGGGGGCAGGAGAGGGTTTGAAGCAGCAAGGCCCACGGCCATATTGAGAAGGGTCTTCCTGGGCCATGGGGGAAGATGGCCCAAGGGAGCCAGAGTGAGGGGACAGGGGCAGCAGGTGTGAGATGACCAATGGGACCACAGTGGGGCTATGGGGAGAGGAAGGACTGGGTGGGAGAGACGTTCAGGAAGCCAGTGGACAGGCTGTGGGGTGATGGGCAGTGGAACGGGGTCCCACACGAGGCCCGGGCTCTGCCCGCCATCACTGGGGTCCTACCTCATAGTAGACACCATTGTGGTAGCAGCCACATTGCTGGATGGGCACGCAGGCCTGGCCGTTGCTGAGGAAGCCGGGGTCACACTGGCAGCCCTCAGCACATGTCTCCGGGCAGTGTGGGGGGGCGCTGAGTGCTGAGCATCCCAGGGAACAGGTGTCCGCGCAGACCTCATAGTGGCTGTTGGGGGGGCACTTCATCGCTGCAAAGAGGGAGTTCTCATCAGAGCCCCCTCCCAGGGGCTCTGTGGGAGGGGGTGCAGGGCCCCGTGTCTGTCCATTCTGTGCCTCAGTGTCCCCTCCCGCTGCCCCTCCATCCCCCCCACCCCCCTTCTCTGCCCCTTACTCACGACAGAATGTTTCGGTCCTCCAGGGATCAATGTTGCCTCCGGCCGCCTGGCAAGCACTCACATAGGCGTGGATGTTGTTGCAGAGAATGCTCTCGTTCCCACCACCCAGGCAAAGATCAAAGACACAATTTTCTAAGGGACCCTGGGGATCAACCAGCTTGTGGCAGGCGGCCAGAGGCCCGGTGGGGCTGGTGAGAAGCCCACAGAACTTCTCCTGCTTGTACTTCTCCGCCAGCTCGGGTGGGCACTGGGGGTTCGGGGAGCAATCCTCGCCGGGCTTGCAGGTGGGCGGCGGCAGGCAGGGGGAGCCTGGCACCGGCTCCTCCCAGGAGTTACCAAACTCATTTGAGTTGCCTGCCTGTGAGCCATCCGGCTTCTGGAAGTCATCCTTGCCGTCGCCGTTGTAGTTCCCGCACAGGCCGCGCAGCTGCTTGTAGTAGTTGCCTGGGACAGTGACCCGAACGTTGTACACGAGGTCATAAGCCACACGCAGGCCGAAGTCAGTGCTGATCACAACGTCCGAGCCATGCTGGGAGGCGCGGACCCGACCCTGGTCCAGCACCACGGGCAGCCTCATGTCCACACCATTCACCTGGGAGGCAGCAGTTTCCATGCATCAGAGGGTGCACTTTGAGAGGGCAGACCCTAATTCGAGTCCCTGCCTGACGTGGAGATCCATGTGACCTCCCCTCTCTAGGCCTTAGTTTCTGTATTTGTAAAATGGGCATAATCCCTGGGTCTTATAGTGGGTCGAATGGTGGTTCCCAAAGGATATGTCCACCTAGAACCCCAAAATATGATTTTATTTGGAATAAGAGTGTTTGTAGATCTTCTTAGGGTCATGTTCTCAAGATCATCCTGGATTCAGGTAGGCCCTATGCCCAGTGATGAGTTTCCTTATAGAATAATGAGAGCCAGAAAAGGAGACAGAAAGAAGAAAAGAGGCTACGTGAAGACAAAGCTGGGGGGCACGCCTGGACAGCACAGTCGGCTGAGCCACTGATTCTTGGTCTCAGCCCCGGTCATGAAATGGAGCCCTGTGTCCTGCTCTGCACTCAGCGTGGAGTCTGCTTAAGATTCTCTCTCCCGGGGCACCTGGGTGGCTCAGTGGGTTAAAGCCTCTGCCTTCGGCTCAGGTTATGATCCCGGGGTCCAGGGATCGACCCCCGCTTCGGGCTCTCTGCTCAGTAGGGAGCCTGTTTCCTTTCCTCTCTCTCTGCCTCTCTGCCTCCCTGTGATTTCTGTCTGTCAAAATAAATAAAATGTTAAAAAAAAAAAAAAGATTCTCTCTCCCTCTCCCTCTGCCCCTCCTGTTCGTGCACACTCTCTCTCTCTAAAATTTAAAAAAAAAAAAAAAAAAAAAGACAAAGCCTGGGATGGGAGTGTTGTGGCTGTGAGCCAAGGAGCACCTGGAAAACACCAGAAGCTGAAAGAGGCGAGGAAGGAGCCTCCCCCAGAGCCTTCGGAGGGAGGGTAGCTCTTGCCAACACCTTGAGCTTGGACTTCTGGCCTCCACAATGGTGAGAACACAAATTTCTCTGGTTTTAAGCCACCACACTTGTGGTAACTTGTGCCAGCAGCCCCAGGATGCTGACACAGGTCTCCAAGGAGTAAGAAGCTTCCCAGCTACCCTTCCATTACCCCCTGCGGATCAATAACGCGGCAATGGACTCCAGAGCCACCTGTCTGGGTTCCAGCCCCTTCCCCTTCCTGCAACTCTGCCCGTAAGATGCCTCTCTGTGTTTGTTTTCTCACCTGCGGAGTGGGGTCCTTCCGGTTACTGTCAGGATTATTTAAACTGACATTTGGGAAGTGGTGAGAAGTGTGTCTGGAACGGAATGGGTGTTCTGGGAGCATCTACTAGGATTGTGAGCTCTGATTGGGAAGTCTGTCTTTTCACAAGTAAGTGGGTGCTAAGGTTTTTCACATTAAGCATAAAGTTTTTCACTTTAAGTGGAATGTTAGGCTGATGGGAAATGAACTTCAAACCCCTGAGCCAAGAGCCAGTGGTTTCAAGTTGAAGGCTGCTGGGCACCCAGTGAAGCCTTGGAGATCGACCCCTGATTAACACACTCGCTCGTCCTTCCTGAATGCTGACCCGATGAGCATCAGAGGAGAAGGCAGGAGAACACACTCCTCGCTAAAGCTCCTTAAAACACAGTCACCTGCCAGACTTCCCAAGCAGGGACCTCTGTGTCTCAGTTTCCTCATCTGTAAAGTGAGGGATATTGACGTTCCCACCTCATGGAGAAGCTGGCAACTTCAGTGAGATGCGAATGACAAGAACACCGACCACTCCTTGTTCAGAGCGAACTCTGTGTAAGGTGCTGCCCGAGGAGCGTCTGCGAGCATCTCACTAACGCATGCCCAGGGCACAGCGGGCCCTGAAAAGTCAGTCTTCGTTGGCAGCCTCACCATCAGTCCTGCACGAGTACAACGGCCATGGGATCCCTGCGAAGACCCCTCCACTTTCCGTAAGAGACCAAATCCTTCTCAGAAAAGCACCATGGTGTACCCAGGGTCAGGTGCACTGTCTCCTGGCATGTCATCCTGGGTTCAAGTCGTGCCCTAACTGGAGCACTCTGGGCCAGGGATGGGACCCCCCCCCCCCAACAGAATAAAGCAAATCCTGGTACTTCCAGCTGCAAGGATGCAGTGACACTGCGGATGTGAAGTGTTCAGCGGCCAACAAGATCAGGGGTCCGCCGTGTGAGAACAACCGTAGCTGCTGTTACTGTTGTTACGGCTGGTGAGGGGTGATGGGGTCACTCACAGATCATCCTCTGGCCTCCAACTTTTCCCATCCCCGACCTTGCCCAGCCTCTGACTGCATCCTGTTGCTGGCCGGAAGACGAGGGGGCAGCTGGGGCAAGGACCAGGTGCAGGGAAGGTGCAGAGAAAGGGAGGAGGGGTGGAAAGAGATGTTTAGAGGCGAGAGGCAGGAGCAGGGAGAGGAGAGACTGAGGAGCAGACAGATGGGGAAACTAAGCCACGCGGGGGCAGGTCTCAGGTCCCCAAGGCCTCCTGACTCCTCAGCTCCCCCCTTGGGGTTTTGACCGGCACCTCCCCACCTCAGGGATCTCGTGCCTCCCACATCCACTTGGAGCTCGGAGCCCCCGCCCCGGGGCTGAGTGCTGCGTGTGTCCCACCCACAGAGCACCCTCTATCCCAGGCCCTCTCCCCTGCATGCTCCGCTGCTGCTCTCACCGTGACCTTCCACTGATTCTGCTCCAGCCGCAGGGTGAAGTTCGCCACCTGGACGGTGATCACCCTGGTCACACTGACTCTCCCATTGCCCCAGGCCACGTTCTCCTGCAGGACGGTGAACTGCTGCAGCCCGGGCCGGGTCTGGTGGGTCTGAGACAGCACGTACACACAGGTACCCATGAAGTCGAAGCGGCGGCCGTCGAAGGTGGTGTAATGGGGGTCTCCCTCAGCTTGGCAGGTGGCAGAGCCCACGACCACGCAGCCCAGGAAGCCACCGGATGGCTGGCAGGCCTCCTGCGGGCCACAGGCAGAGGGCTCACAGGACACCAGGCCGCCCTCCTGGCATTGGCAAAGGGAATCACACCCAGGTCCGGGGTAGAAGGTCTGGCCTGGCGGGTGGTAGACTCCTTGGTGTGTGCAGCCGCAGGAGGGCAGGGGCACACAGGACTCACCACTGAGTGCAAAGCCCTCGTCACACACACAGCCCTCGTAGCAGTCGTAGCCACAGCCCCCAGGCACCGGGAGGTCCCCACAGGACAGCGGGCAGCCACGGGAACAGGTCTCATAATGGCTGTGGGGCGGACAGCTCAGAGCTGCAGGGAGAGCAGCGGTGAGCACGTGAGCATCAAGAATCTGGGCTCCCGGTGACACACACACAGCCACACCCTTGCCCACACACTCACACGTACGCCGTCCTGCTGCAAGGAGCCCCTCTGTTCAGTGGGGCCCGGGGCCCAGATTATATCACAATTCATCTGGGCCTGCCAGCGAAGATTCTGTTCCAACCTGACTGTAGTTTATGGTTATCTATAATGTCCTTAATGTCATGTCTTAAACATGTAAGAGCATATACAGTATATGCATGTTTGTGATCTATGCAGTGCATTTGTGAACACAGAAATTTTAGCCTCTTCATTCTATAGTAATGTAGTAGTAGGAGGAGTGATTCTGTAGTAAATTGAAGTCTTTGGCCCATGTTGTGGAGAAGAGGAAAAAAAATAATTCCTGTTCCTCTCCAAGCGCCAGTCACTCCAGATTATAAGACAGGTGGTTTCCTCGAAACAAAACGAAACAAGACACCTGAGACTGAGCCCAGTAAAGCCTCTATGTGTGCTGAGATGATAGCCATGTGTGGCCATTTAAAGCCAAGTTAATTAAAACTCAATAAAATAGAAGATTTAGTTCCTTGGTCAGACTAGCCCCATGGCAAGTGCTCAATATATCACCGGTGGTGACCATACAGGACAGCACAGGGACAGCACATTGCCATCATCACCAAAGTTTGAGCACTGTTCTAGATCTTATAGCCAGCTTAAAAGAGAACCTGGGGACAGAAGAACAAGTTAAATAATACTTTAAAAAAGCAACTAGGCAAATCCAGGGAGTAGGAAATTCTGCAGGACCAATGACTTGATTTTTTTCCCAACAAATAACTGGCCCGAACAAAATGGATAGGGGGGCAGATATGAGATAAAGTAAACATAGCAAAGTGTAGACTGAAGAATCTAGACAGTAAGTATATGGGTATTCATTGTAAAATCCCTTCCATTTTTCTATACATTTGAACATTTTCATAATAATGTGTAAGGGGAGGTGAGGAAAGGGGCTATTGCAGGATGAAAGATATTCAAGAAAAATCAACTCAGTGCCTTGTGTGGATCTGGTCTGGATTTGGATTCTAACAAACTAGGGGAAAAAATTCACTTTTGGGGAATTGGGGAAATTTGAACCTAGGTTGGGTTTAAATGATGTCAGTGTTATTTTTGTTACTGGTAAGAACAGCACTTTGGTCATGTTTCTTAAAAGCTCTGTCTGGGGGTGCTTGGGTGGCTCAGTGGGTTAAGCCTCTGCCTTTGGCTCAGGTCATGCTCTCAGGGTCCTGGGATCCAGCCCCACATCAGACCCTCTACTCAGCGCCAAGCCTGCTTCCCCCTCTCTCTCTGCCTGCCTCTCTGCCTACTTGTGATCTCTGTCTGTCAAATAAATAAATAAAATCTTAAAAAAAAAGTTTTCTCTGTTGGAGATGTTTACTAAAGTATTTATGGGAAAACTCATATGTCTAGAATTTGCTTGAAAATATTTCAGCAAAATTGGGGCGCCTGGGTGGCTCAGTGGGTTAAGCATCTGCCTTTGGCTCAGGCCATGATCCCAGGATCCCATTTTCCCTCTGCCCCTCCCCACGACTTGTGCTCTCTTTTGTGTTCTCTCTCAAATAAGTAAATAATAAATAAATAAAATCTTTAAAAAATAAAATATTTCAGCAAAATTAAAAAAAAAAACCAAAACAAAAACCAAAGGAACTGAGAACGGCACAACACGCACAGTCATCAGAGCTGGGTATGGGTGCACGGGGTAAGGCCCACCCTAGGTGCCCCCTGCCGGATGTCTGCGTCCTCACGACCCAGTCTTCTAAAACCGCCCCACGTGGTATAAGCACAAGAGTGGTCTTTTTTTGTTTTGTTTTGTTTTTGTTTTTTTGTTTTAGATTTTATTTATTTATTTGACAGAGAGAGATCACAAGTAGGCAGAGAGGCAGGCAGACAGAAGTGGGGGGGGGAGCAGGCTCCCTGCTGAGCAGAGAGCCCGATGCGGGGCTCGATCCCAGGACCCTGGGATCATGACCTGAGCTGAAGGCAGAGGTCCAACTGCTGAGCCACCCAGGTGCCCCAAGAGTGGTCTTAATGAAATAAGAGATCCTCAGTTTCCACAAAGGCTACAGAATGAAGCAATTAATGGTACAAGTTGAGGAGCCAACCTGCCTGAATGCAGGTCACGCCCCCCTGCTGTGTGACCTCAGGCGGATGATTTCTTATCTCTCTGGTTTCAGCTGCTCACTTTGTAAACTATGGATAGGAAAGATCCCACCATCTAGGGTGGCGGTCAGGAGGCAATGAGAAGAAGCCTTAGAAGCCCTCAGAATGGGAGCTGCGCCATGGAAAGTGTGCCGCCCGAGTGTTACCCATAGCAATAGAAACCTTTCTTAAGATGACCGGGCTGAGGACCTGCCTCAGACCGAGATGCATCTCCCTTCCCATTGTTCCTTTGGGGAGCGTGCATCTCCCACTTTATGGAGGACAACTGTGCACTCCCTACCATCCCGAATCAACACAGTATGCCCCCCAGGGGCATGGAAACATCTGGGGACACAAAGGGACACTTTCGAATACTGCTGTGAAGTATGGGGACCATGCTGTGAAGTATGGGGAGGATGAGTCCTCCCTGATAAGGGATCGGGACCAACGTCACTCTTGACAAGAAAGAAGGAGGGTCTGATGGAGCCAGCTTCTCGGAGGACAGGAGGAGTTAAGTTTTATGGCATCGGGCACTCTGCTCAGCAGGGAGCCCGCTTCCTCCTCTCTCTTTGCCTGCCTTTCTGCCTGCTTGTGATCTCTGTCTGTCAAATAAATAAATAAAATCTTTACAAAAAAAAATAAAATAAAGAAAATCAAAACCAGAATTGAGGTTGAACCTGGTCTCACTCAGCAGCAGATGTGAACTCTTTGGGGGGGAAGTTTCATCCGTCTCACTAAGAGATGCTTTTCCAGGATATTCTACTCTTCATGTTGAATATTTTTTATCAGTTGTGTACTAATGATACTTGCAATGAGAAGTCACTCCAACCGTTTTTTTTTTTTTTTTTAACACTTAGAGTCTGATGGTCTTGGGAATTTCTGAAGATAATGAAATGCTGTTCACAGGGATCTTATATTTGTGGTGAAGAAGTATGGTGGGGATTGGGACAGACTGATGACGGCCACCCCTTCTTCCGGGCGTGGCCGTGGTCCTGGCTTTGGCTCATGGGATGATAGCAAATGGGATGCCAAGCAAAGGCCCTAAGTGTGCTTGCCTACTGGGGTCTGCCCATGCACACCGCTCTTTGGAACCTTGAGACCACTATACGAAGAAGTCTGTGCCAGTCAGCTGGAAGATAAGACCAAGTCAGCAGGGACAAGGAGTCCCGGTGAAGATGCCCAAAGCAACCAGCCTGACAACCAGCAGATGTGTAAGGTCAAGCCATTCTGGACCCTCCAGCCCTCACAGAACCACCAGCAAGCCTGCAGAGAAAAACCCCGCTGGCCTAGACTAGGAGATGAGCCAAGCAGCCCGCAGAATCATGAGAAATAATAACTGTATGTTGTTTTAATCCACTTTTCGCTTTGGGGATGTTTGTTACACAGCAAGAACTAACTGGTGCCATGATGAGAAAAGAGACTTTCACATCTGTCAGTATATTAAGTTAGGTTAGATGCTGCTGGAACTATAAACCACTAGAAAGTCAGTTCAGGAGAGGAAACAAATTTTTTTCCTGTTTTCTTCCCCATTATATCCTCAGTGCCTGGGATATAGTAGGTGTTCAATAAATATTTGTTGAATGGATGAATGAATATAAGCTGAAGGAGAAGAAGTAATGGTGTGACATGTATGTATTTATCATGTGTATTTCAATGGACAGTGATGCATACCACGCAGGCAGGTGCTGTAAATGAGTGGAGTTGGCCAGCTGGGGACCAAAAACACTGGAAAGGGACGAGTCTTCTTCTAGAGGCAGCAATGCTACTCATCTCTGAATGACAGCTGCCACAGAGGAATTAGACCTGGGGCCACCAGATATTTCTGGTCATCTTACAAATATTTCCTGCATCTGTGACTTCCCAGGCATGTAACTGAATCTTCCTAAGCCTCTGTTTCCTCACCTGTTAAATGGGTACAACCACAGTCTCTACCTCAGAAACACTTTTCTAAGAATTACATGAATTAATGCTATTTATATGTTAATGAATATTCATGAGGCCGAGCCCCCCTGTTGTCAGTCCCGGTACTCACGGCAAAACGTCTCACTCCTCCAGGGGTGCACAGTGGCCCCGGCAGCCTGGCATGCAGCAGTGTAGGTGGCCAGTGCCTCACATAATGGCCCAGACTGGCCTGGCAGCAGGCAGCGGTCATAGACGCAGTCACGCAGAGCACCCTGCGGGTCCAGCTTGCTGTGGCACTCACGGAATGGCCCCTTGGGGTCCGCAAGGATCCCACATTCCTTCTTGCTCTGCAGCTGCTGGGCCACCAGGGAGTCCAGGTTTGGACAGTTCCCTGGCTCAGTTGCTCCGCACCCTGGCCTCGTCTCCTCCTGCCAGCTGTTTCCAAAGGCCAGGGCATTGGCAGCTTGGCCTCCACCCCGCAGAGCCAGGTCATCATTGGGGTCCCCATTGAAGTTCCCGCAGAGCCCACACAGGGCCCCAGCATAGCTGCTGGGCACCTTGGCAATCACTCGGTGGTTCCAGTCGTAGGTGACAGTCAGGCCAAAGTCTGTGCGCACAACGGCATCTTGGCCCTGGCGGAAGACCTGCACCTGCCCGTCTGCTGCCTGGAAAGGCAGGTGATGAAGGATGCCATCCACCTGGACAGAGATGAAGGAGGTCCAAGGGGTCAGGGTATGCACAGCTGGGTGTCCCGCCCTTTACTCACTTGGCTCCAACTATTCTGAACCCCTTGTTGTTCTCTTGAGCACATGATGCTTGGCTCCACCTCAGGACCTTTGCACTTGCTCTTCTCCTGTCTGACACACCAGCTACCTGCCTCCAACCTCCAGCTATCAGCTTAAACCCAAATCCTTAACTCATGACCTACAGGATCTGTCTCCCCATTACCTCCCTGACCTTACCACCTCCCACTCCCCCTGCCTCACCCAGTCTGTTCCAGCCACACTGGCTTTCTTGTTATTCTTCTACTTCTCTCAGTTTCGTCCACCTCTATGGCCTTTTCATTTTGCCAAGAATATCACTCAACACTTCCCTCCTGGCTGCTTCCCCTTCATCCTTCAGGACACGGCGCAAAGCCAGGCCCCTTCCCTATGAGGACTCGCTTCACTTTGGCTCTGTCCACCTTGGTGCCTGCAGCACCTGCCACATCACTCACTCAGTCTCCTTGTTGTCTCCCTGAGCATGCAGCACACCAAGTGCGCTCCCACCTCATGGCCTTTGCACGTGCCATGCCCTCCTCCTAGGACCCTACACAGCACTCTTTAGTTGGCTAATGCTACTTCAGTTGTTGGGTGTTAGCTTTGAGCCAAACCCCTTCTGGTGGCCCTAGGTGATCTGAGCCTCACTGCTCTCCAACTTCATTCTCCAATACTGTCCATCCCCACCCCCACAACTCCCTCCGGGTATTCTTACCTTCTCCTGGACCCAGCGAGCTCAGCCTGGTCTCAGAGCCTTCACTGTGCCTTCTGCTAGACAGTGATACCCTTCTCCACATCCCTATTCTTTGCCTGGTTGACTCCCCATCATCCTTTGTGTCTCAGCTTAAAATAGAACCCCTCCCCCCACCAGGCCCTGCTTGTCCCCACTTTTCTGACCTCCTCTCCTACCATCCTCTCTATCCCATCCCCCCAGCCTCATTCTCAAGTATAGCTGCACTGGTTCCATGCTCTTCTATAGTGTTCAAGCTCAGTTCAGTCCACCTTTTGCACCTGCTGCTCCCTGCACCTAGGAACCACCCCTCTTTGCCTGGTAGTCTCTCCCTTGTCTTTCAGATTTGGGGTGAAATCAAGACCTCTGTCACAGTCAACCCCTCCATCATCCCCTCCCTCCATTCCAGCCCCTGGGGCCCCCAGGCTGTTCCTCTGCCCCTCTTGTTTGTTCCTGCCTCAGGGCCTTTGCACTCGCTATTCCTTCTGCTTGGAATACTCTTCCATCCACTTCTGTCTCTGCCTATTCCATCTCTCTACGCAGAAGAGGCAGCAGGGTGTAGTGGTTAAGAAAGTATGGGCTCAGGAGCCAAATGAGCTGGCTTCAAGTCGTAGCTCTATCACTCACTAGCTGTGTGACCATGAATAGATAATTTGGCCATTGCATACCTCAGTTTCTCACCTAACAAGATCAGCTATTTCACAGAGTTTTAGAGATTGAGTTACTCTATGTCAAGCATTTAACACGTAGAAGTAACTTAGTATGTATTGGCGATGGCTATTCCAGACTCAGTTTAAATGTCATCTCAGAGAGGTGGGAATTTAAAAATGAATCATTATGCCCTCTGTTTATCTAGAAGTTTCTCTATGCTAGACACTCAGATTTATGGGCAAAATTTCCTTTACTCCAGGGTCATTCTGAAGATTCTGACCTAAGGCTTGTAAAGGGTTTAGCTGTGGTGCTTGGCCATGGAAATTTCCTTTATTTTTCATTTCCAATCCATCCTCTTCCTCCCCAGGACATGGGCCTCTGTCCCAAACATCTCAGTGATCACTTACTAGAGCTGTGAATCTTACAACCCCACCTCTCGATTTTAATCTTTTTTTTTTTTTTTTTTTTTAAACAGAGAAAAATCAGTGGTTCTTGACTTCTGCTGGGTGGTGCACCCAAAAGACAAAACGAAAGCCTGGAGAGACAGTCACACAGCCAAGGAGATGCAGCACCACCCCGCTTGGGGGCCCGGGGCTTAAGCATTGACCACAAGGTCTTCTAACCCACCCGGGGTTCAGAGCGCCTCCTCTCTAAGGGAGATTTCCTGCTCCTCCACCCGCCCCCCCGTTCACTCACCAGCACTTGGCCAGGGGACTCCCGGCGCACGGTCACTTTCACACCACGGGCCTCCACACGGACGGCGCGCGTGTAGCTCACGGTCTGGCTGCCCCGGTGCTCGTTTTCCACCAGCACCCGGAAGGTGGGCAGCGCGGCGGCCTGGCCGCACGAGCCGACCAGCAGGTAGGTGCAGGTGCCCATGAAGTCAAAGCGCCGGCCGTCGAAGCTCACGTAGTGCGGGTCCCCGGATGCCTGGCAGCTCCCGAAGCTGTCGGGGTAGCAACCCAGGAGGCCGTTCTGGATGTCGCAGTGCTCGCCCGTGGGGCAGCCCTGAGTGTCTTTGCAGCTCACCTGCTGGGTGGCGCCATTGCAAGTGCACTGCCGCTGGCACTGATCGTCCGCCCACACCTGCTGGCCCGGAGCGAGCGGGCGGCCCTCGAAGGTGCAGCCGCACGACGAGGCCTCCACGCAGGCACCACCGCTGGCCACGAAGCCTGGGAGGCACACGCAACCCTCAGCGCACGGGCGCCCGGAGCAGTTGGACGGCACCGCCTGGGAGTTGCAGGTGGGGAGGCAGGCAGGGGCGCACTGCTCATAGCGGCTGTTGGCAGGGCAGGACAGGGCTGCAGGAGAGACAGGGAGGAGAGAGACGGGGAGGGGGGGTCAGGCCAGCGCTCAACAGGACTTCCCTCCCCACACCCTACTTCGCCCTGGAGCTCTGCCCAGCGCTTCCATCCCTCCAGGTGCTGGGGCCCCAAATCTCAGAGACAATTGTTGACTCCTTTCCTCCTTCATTTTCACCGACAACCTGTCAGTAAATCCTGTGAGCTCACAGTCAAAATCTATCCAGCATCTGCCCCCTTCTCACGTCATCGTCCCCCCCATCACGTGCCCCCAAAGCAGCCTTCTGCCTGGTCTCTCCCCCATATCTCCCATTTGACCCTCACAGGCTTTTCCTCACGTGCAGCCAGAGGGGCCCTGTGAGCACCAGTGATGTCCCTCTCTTGCTCAGAGCCCTCTTGTCGTGCCATCTCAGGGGAAAAGCTGAGTCCTCTTGGTGGCCCACCAAGCTCCCCATCATCTGCACCCATCGTGTCTCTCTTCATCTCCTCTTACTCTCCCTTTGGTTCACTTTGTCCTAGCCACACAGGCTTCCTCATGGGTCCTCACGCTCCCACCTCAGGGCCTTTGCACTGGCTGTTCCCAGGGTCTGCACTGGTTGTTCCTCAGAAGGCAGTGCAGCATATGGTTAAAAGAAAGCTACTGGAGCCCAGATAGCCTGGGTTTAAACACCAGTCTCCCTTTTTTGCTGTGTGATTGTGAGCAAATGACTCCAATCACCCTGTGCCTCGGTTTCCTCATCAGTAACATGAGATAATAATAGTACTGACCTCACAGAGTTCTGAGGAGTCAATGAGTTCATCCATGCAGAAACAGCCCATAGTATCATTACTACTTAGCTGACTCCAGTGTCATCCTGCTCTCAACTCCCTTGTCACTTCCCCAGAAAGACCATGCCCGAGCACCCTCTTCAGGAGACTCCTGCTTGCTGTTATCCATGAACTTCATTTCTTTTGCTCTTTAAAGATATTTCATGGTTTGCTGTTCACTGTCTTTCTCCCCCGCTAGGGTATAAATTCTGTGAGGGTGGGGGTCTGGTCAGCCTCAATCCCCCACTGAACTGCCAGCACCAACGGACAGTGTCTGGCCCATGGAGATGCTTATTTCAGAAATGCAGAGTGGATGAAAGGACTCACCAGTTCCTCCTTCGCACCAGGCATTGGGGGAACTCGGGAGGGTGGGTGTTTACTGGGAAGTGAGGACAGAGGAGTGACTAAGCCAAGCATCTCCCCCAGACCTACTCCCCCTCTGGAATCCCCATCTCAAGCCCTAGGCCTGAACCTGGACACCTCCTCCTCCCTGTGCACTGGAATTTCTGTCTCCTAAAAATTTTTTGGGGAGCCTCTCAAGGGCAGGGACAGGTGTGTGCTGGACCCCCACGGTGTCCATCATCAGCAGAGGGATGGGGCCCGATAGGGGCTCGGGGAATGCTGGTAGAATGAATGAATAAATGAATGAATGAATGATTAAGTGGACGGACACCTGACTAAGGAGCTTGGACTTCATCCAGAGGGCTTCGAGGAGTCATGGAAGGGCTGTGAACCAGGGGATGCTCCCATTTCTGCTTTGGGACTTGGAGGACTACCTCTCGTGCCAGCTTTTACCTATGCTCCTCTCCCAGCCTGGAACCCACGTCCCGCTCCCCCGCTTTTCTGTCTTGTTTCAGTTCCTCTTACAGGTTTCATATTGGGCATCCCTTTCTCTAGGAAACCCTCCTCGACCCCCAGGCTGAGTCGAAAAGTTCTCCTGGTTGCCCATAGCCCCTAGACTTCCCTCCTCCTGTCCCTGTCCCTTCTGCCTATGCTGAAGGAGCCCAGCAGGGACCACCCTCGTGGTCACTGTCTAGGGTGTATCTGACCCAACCTTAGGCTCACTGTGGGTACAGTCTCACTATCTCGGCCCTCCCTGTGTCTCCTGCACGGTCCAGCTTCAGGCTGAACCCCAAGAAGAGCTCAGATGTGGGGCAGATGCGAGGAGTCCCCTGCCTCCCACACCACATGCCAAGGGCATCACTCACGACAGTGGGCCAGCGGCCTCCAGTTCCCGACAGAGATGCCAAGCTCCTGGCAGGCCTGGGCATAGGCGCTGAGGCTGCGGCACAGGCTGGCCCGGTCCCCGTTGACCACGCACAGGTCGTACACGCACTCCTCCAGGAAGGGCCGGGGGGGCAGGGCACTGTGGCAGGCTGCAAAGGGGCCATTGGCCTGGGTCAGCATGCCGCAGAGAGGGTTGCCCTCATAGTGCTGGGCCTGGCCTGGGGTGCAGGAGGGACAGTTGTTCTGGCAGCCGTCTTCGCACAGGTAGTCCTCGTCATCCAGCTTCCAGCTATTGGCAAACTCCACGGGGTCAGCTGCCATCTCTGAGTCGTAGGTGAGGAAGTCATCATCGGGATTGTTGTTGTAGTTGCCACACAGTCCACACACCTGGTTTTGGAAGCGCTCGGGCAGGCTCAGGGCCAGCTGGCAGTCCCAGTCATAGGTGACCACCAGCCCGAAGTTCAGCTCCACTATGGCCCGGGTCCCACTCTGGTACACGCGCAGGCGGCCCTCGGCCAGGGAGATGGGCAGGCGCGAGCGCTGGTTGTCAATCTGCAGGGGGTGGGGGTGGGGAGGATGAGCTGTCAGATCCTGCGTGGTCTGGTCCTCACCCCTCAAACCCTCCGCACTCGCCTCCCCCTGCCCCGGCTACCCTGGGATTCCTTCTTCCTGTTGCTGCCACTTTGCCCTCACCTCCCTGTGCCCTGAAATGTTCTTCCCCTGGATGCACCCGTGGCTCATTCCCTGACCTCTGTCCTCTTACAAAGGCTTTGCTTGGTTGTCACCATGGCAGTGAGGCCACTCCTGACCACTCTATTCTATGTGGCAAACCCGTCCCTACTCCCTATGCCCTCTCCCTGGTCTATTTTGCTTTCCTGTAGCTTCTAAGTTTCTAACATATCATTTGCAAATGTCTCATGTTTATCCTCTGCCTCACTCCAGAGACCGGCAGCCCCACAAAGACAGGGATTTTTGTCTGCTCTGCTTGTGGCTTCACCTCCAATGCCTAGAAAGGTGCCTGGTAGAATTGCAAGTTCTCAGTGAGTGAGCAAAAGTGCTGATGTGTTAGATAAACATTCACCCGGCATTCCCTCTCGGCCTGGTCCTGGCTGGGTGACTCCAGGAGTCCTTGGGGACAGCCTATCATGATTCTCTCAAGAGCTCTAAACCCCTGTCAAGTCACTGACCTCTGTAAGGATCTGACAAAAGTAACCATACCCGGCTCTCTCACAGCAGGGGCAAAATTCTGCACGTAATTTTGGGGGATTTGAAGTCCCTCTGAACTGGTGCTCAGTCCCTCTAGATTTCTAGAACACTTACTTTAATCCACTTGCTTATGAATCTCACAGACCCACCCGCACCCCCGCATGGCCAGGGGGTACAAGAATGCTCAGTGCTGTGCTATCATATCTGCCATTGTGAACAAAGCATCCATCCATGGGAGATCGAGCTCACTGAATCACGGGGCATCCATGCAAAGCAGAGCCACACAGATTTAAAGAACAACAAGAAAGCAAGCAGAGGCTCCCTTTATGTTGATATGGAAACGGCTCCAGAAGCTACCATACAGAGTAAAAAGCAAAGTGCCGAACAGAGCAGATAGTATAGTACTCTTTGCTAAGAAAGGGGAGAGGGAAGAACGTAGGTTTCCCTTGCTTGTATTGGCATAAAGAAACCCTAGGTGGAACCTGAAGAAATCAGGAAAACTGGGGAGTGGGGGAGGGGTCGGGAAGAGAGAGAAAGCCGGTGAAGACAGGAGTGACAGCCAGACCTTTTTCCAGGACATGCCCTGTTTGTTTTGAGCTCTGCTGATGCTTTACCTCTTAAAAAAAAAAAAAAAGAAAAAAGAATTGCAGCAACATGGAAGAAATGCACAAGGACTGTGGAGAGCAAAAGAATCTTCCCGCAAATGGCTTCTTCCACTGTGTGATTCCATTAACATGAAGTTCTTAAACAGGCAACACTAATCCATGGGGGAAAAAAATTAGAACTATGGTTGCCTCTAGAAGCAGGCTGGGATCGTCTGGGAAGGGGCATGAGAGAATGTTCTGGAATAACGAGTACATTCTTATCTTAATTGCATATTTGTCAAAACTCCATGACCTTAAGATTTATGGGTTTTATTATGTGTACATTTGATATCCAAAATAAACAAAAGAGTGTAAATATATGATATGAGGCAGGATGGCAAAGAGGTTAAGAATAGTGACTCAGGAGTCAGCCTGCCTGTGTTCCCAGCTACATCTCTTACTGGCTCAGAGCCCTTGGTAAGTCGCTCATCTCTCTGGACCTCAGTCTCCTCACCTGAAAGTGTTAATAATAATAACGTCTCCCCCTGTAGACTGCTGTGAGCATTCCATGCATTAATACATGGAAAGCACTAAGAAACAAGTCTAGCACATAGGAAATGTTCCCTAAATTTAGCGTTTGGTCACTGAAGACATTCCCCATTGTTGGACAGTTTGTTTCCTTTTTTTTTTTCCCCTCCTTTTGCTATCACAAACCACGTTGGCATAAGCTTTTCTTCCCCTAACCATATCTCTGAGTATCCCTGAAATTTCTAAAAGTGGAGCTGCTGGACGAAAGAGATGGCAGGCTCTGCCACTGATTTTCCAATTCCCCCTCCCCAGTCCCCACTCCCGTGGCCACGCCCCTCCTTTGTACGCCTCACTTCACAGCCAAGGGCTTGGGTTTGGGGCCCGACCCCCAGGCTTTGCCTCCTCCTTCCGACTAGAGACTCATAGATATTAAGTCCGAACCCTGTGGACACTTACCCGAGCGAAGCCAACTTCCCCTCGGGCCAGAGAGACTGTGTGGCTGTAGGCACGCACATTGACCAAGCCCACATAGGATACCCGGCGGCTGCCGCGATGCTCGTTCTTGGCTTCCACGCTGAAAGCAGGCAGGGTCTGGTCGTTGCCGCACAGCTCCGCCATCAAGTAAAGGCACGTGCCCATCATGTCGTAGCGCCTGCCGTCAAAGGTGGTGTAATGGGGGTCACCTTGGGCGCGGCAGGTGGCCACGGGGACCGCCACACACTTGGCCTGTTGATCCACCACCTGGCATTTCTGCTGGGGACTGCACTGCAGGTCTTGACAGGAGGGTTTCTGGGATAACACGGCTGCAGAGGGGAGGGAGGGGGCGGCAACAGAGAATGAGTCAGGGGTATCCTCACAAGTGGAAATCTTGGAGCTCTCCTGCTGTGCGGAGCTGGGGCAGTGGGCTCACAACTACCTAGTGGAGAAGTGGGGAAACTGAGGTCTGGAGGCCCCCCCCTGAGGAGATGGCTGCCCAGGCGTGACCCAACCCCAGGTATCTAATTCCCTGGTTTGACATGGCCCAGCCCAGAAGAACTGGAAGGTAGTGAAGAAAGCCAGACAGGGATCACTGTGGAAATGCTGATCTGTGGTTTTTCTCTCTCCGTGTCCCCTTCCCGTGCATTCCCACTTGGATCAGAAGGCTAAGGTATCTTTTTTAAGGACAGAAAATGGAACTCTTGGAACTCTCTGCCTTCCTGGATCAGGCTGCCTAGGTTAGAATCCTGGCTCTGCCGGTCCACTGGGTGGCACTGGACAAGTGATTTTAAGCCTTCTATGCCTCAGTTTCCCCGTTTGCAACAAGGGGGTGATAACAGTACATTCTTCACAGGGATATTTGGGAGGAGGGCATTGTCAGACTTAACGAAGCTAAAACATAAGTAGGGTTTGGCCCAGGTGGTGAGTGTTACCTGCTATAATGAATCCCCTACCCCTTCTCCTGTTCTACTATTCAAGCCGGAAGTAGCTCTTGGAGGGTAGGTGGCTTGCATGCTCGTGGTTGGAGGGAGCATTTTTTGCCAGTGCTGGGGACTCTAATGTCTAGGGGATCCCTTGAAGCAAGGGGTCCACATAGGAAGAAATAGCTCTTCCTCCCCTGCCTCCCAGGGTTAAAAACCTCTTGCTTGGGGTCGCGTGGGTGGCTCAGTGGGTTAAAGCCTCTGCCTTCAGCTCAGGTCCTGATCCCAGGGTCCTGGGATCGAGCCCCACATCGGGCTCTCTGCTCAGCGGGGAGCCTGCTTCCTCCTCTCTCTGACTGCCTCTCTGCCTACTTGTAACCTCTGTCTGTCAAATAAATAAAATCTTTAAAACAACAACAACAACAACAACAAAAACCTCTTGCTTGGGGTGCCTGGGTAGCTCAGTTGGTTAAGCGACTGCCTTTAGCTCAAGTCATGATCCTGGAGCCCGGGATGGAGTCCCGCATCCAGCTCCCTGCTCAGCAGGGGGTCTGCTTCTCCCTCTTCCCCTCCCCCCGCTCATGCTCTCTCTCTCTCTCTCAAATAAATAAAATCTTTAAAAAAATAAATAAAACCTCTTGCTTTCTGCCTGCTCTTAATAACTTGCCAGATACCCCCTAAGAGCTTTACAACACTTATTACTCCCTCACTCCAGTCCTGTGAAGGGATACGGCTATTATCCCTATTTTATAGATGGGGAAACTGAGGCCCACAAAGGCAAGGTCACATGGCCAAGGTCACACAAGCAGAGGTGAGATTTGAAACTGGGAAGTCTGGCTTTAGCATCTGTGTCCTCAAACACCACATTACACAGCCTGAGGGCAGTTCCTCAGATGCACTGAGCCTAAGGTTACACACAGGGCCAGGTCCTAGAGACTAACTATGTTAACACACACACACAACTAGAATGGTCTCTTGTATATTGAGAAAACCCCGCCCCCACATGGCAGCCATTATTAGTTATCATACTTTTAGACCTCTTACGTTGGGACATAAACATTCCTACAGGATGTGGGGAGTGGTAGTTCGCCACTTGTATGGTTGCTAAAATAGCAACATATTTCAAAAAAACAAATAAAATATCAAAATACTTTCAAACTGTTTGCTAAGAATCAGCTGACCTGAGCCCACTCCTCCCCACAAAGATCCCTTCCTCTAGGCACCTTGGCTCTTTCCTAGGACTCTATCCCTAACTCCCCTCCCCCTGCAAAAAAACAACAGACAGAGGGGCACCTGGGTGGCTCAGTGGGTTAAAGCCTCTGCCTTTGGCTCAGGTCAGGATCCCAGAGTCCTGGGATCTAGCCACATCGGGCTCTCTGCTCAGCGGGGAGCCTGCTCCGCCCCCTCCCCGGCTCTCTCTCTGCCTGCCTCTCGGCCTACTTGTGATCTCTGTTTCTCTGCCAAATAAATAAATAAAATCTTAAAAAAACAAAACAAAACAAAAAAGAGACAGAGGGCTGAGGCCAGACACATGTCAGACACTGTGGGGGCCTCCACATAGGACCCTGCTGCCGTGCTCTGGCGGGCATTGTTTCTGACTGCTGGGGACCTTGGATCACACTGGTTGCTAAAGATTTAGTGGTTCCTGGAGGGGGCTGGGTAGGGAGGAGCTGGGAAGCCTTAGGGAGGGGGAGGATGGCAGAGAGGATGGAGGTGAGGTGGGGACAGCCACAGGGGAGCAGTTGGTGGGAAAAAGGAGAGGGCGAGAGAGCCAGCCAAGGGGTCATGGGTTAGACAGGGCTGGTGGTGGGGGAGGGGGTGGGCATTCCCATCACTCACTTCGGCCACAGGCACCTGCTGTCCCATAGCTTGCGGCCTGGAGCAGCCCAAAGGTGAGCAGCCCGAAGTTTGTAGTGGCCTCAATCATGTGGATCTCGTCAGTGTGGCCAAGGTCCACCTCGGCATAGGAGAACTCACTGCCGGGCACAGCTGTCCAGGAGAGCTTGGCCCCCATCTTCTGCCCTTCCAGGGTCAGCTCGTTAACCGCCTTTGTCTGTGTTACCACCAGAGCCACGCCCTCAGTGCCTGGCAAGCTCTTCACCACATAGGCTGGGCAGTAGGCTGCCACGTCTGGGACCAAGGCCAGGTAGGGGTCATAGGTTATTCCATCCCTTGTGGCCCCTGTGCCAAACTGCAGGACCTGGATGCCCACATCTGCGGACAGGTAGAGTGGCTGCGATTGCCGGGTCTCAAACTCGGTCACATCGCCCTCCTGGAGCCCACGGGAGCCAGTGGTGCCCCCCTGATTGTAGCTCAGCTTCGTGGTCTTGCTGGCTACGACATAGACCAGATCGTAGCGGGCCTGGGAGGACAGCGAGGCCACCACGTAGCGGGTGCCCCAGGCGGACGTGGGGAGCAGCTGCTCCACCACGTGGTTGCAGTTCGTGTGTTTCTGGGCACAGCTGTGGCCGGAGAACACAGCCACGGGGCTGTTGGCTGTGATCCTCGACCCCGAGAGCTCAGATGTGCTCTGTACCTGGGCCACCTGGTATGGCTGCAGGGTCAAGGTTATGATACTGCCCGCTGGGTAGAACTTGTTCTGGAATGTCGCGGACCCCTTTAGCTTCATAGTGACCGAGGCCCCCGCTGCCCCCCCCACCACGGCGAACTCCTTGACATTCTTGGATGAGACGCCAGGAGGTGTGACTGCAAAGTACTCAGTGCCCAAAACCCGGACAGGCCACAGCCGGGTCAGCTCTGCTGTGTTAGGCTTTGTGTTTATGGCCTGCGCAGAGATCTCGCGGTCAGAGTGGATGGTCACCGCGTGTTGGAAGACCTTACTGCCGAACATCTCGGCCTTGGAACTGACGCTGACCAGGACTGACTGTCCCGGGTTCACTGTGACATTCTGCTCAGTGCCATCTGCGTGGCAGTGAATGGAGACCGAGGCAGAGTGGTCCGACAGACTGGAGAGGAGGAGTTGGAGGGAGGCCCGGTGGTAGTTAGGCAGGTAGTTCTGCAGGAAGGCCGCAAGGAAGTCCACTGAGGTCCCTTGGGTCAACCCTGGGAGTGGGGTGGAAGGGGAGAGAACACAGTTGCAGGTCTACTCACCTAGTCCTCTCCAGCAGAGAAGGAAGGCCTTGCACTGAGCCTAGATACCACATTGAAATACTGACTCGAGCTTTTTCTCCTCTTGCTTTCCTTTCTTCTTATTCGCCTACCAGCCCTTCTGGCTTTTGTGTTCTAAAAGCCTGAACAGGGAGCACCTGGGAGGCTCAGGTCATGATCTCAGAGTTGTGGGAGCAAGTCCTGCATCGGGCTCCCTGCTTAGTGGAGAGTCTGCTTCTCCCTCTCCCTCTTCTCTGTGCACTCTCTCTCTCTAAATAAATAAGTAAGTAGGTAGGTAAGTAAGTAAGTAAAACAAAAGCCTGAACACTTCGGACCTGATGGTCCAGGCAAGTAATAAGAATGTGGGAAACCGTCTGGGTGGCCGGTGTGCAAACTAGAGTGTTCATATGCCAAGGAAAGTGGGTAGGGTTAGCCTGTTATTATGATGATTTGTGGGCTCTTCCCCTCCCCTTTTTTATGCCAGATCTTAACCATTTTTCAGGAGAAACTGGCTATTTGAATTTCCATGTGAAATCTCCAACCCCAAATTGTTTTAAGTGCTATGGGGCTCCAACGGGCTGGATTTAGGTGCTGGTTTATGACTTTGGTCTTAATAAAAACATGGGGATGTAAAGGGGGTTAAAGGAAGAAGGAGGGTATGGGGGTGTGGACAATATGTCTCCCAGAAAGAGAGGACTGGGTGCTTTTCAACACCCCCAACTAGGAAGAGATTCTCCAGGGCCGGGAAGAGAAGGAGGGAGAGAGAGGGAGTTGGGGAAAGAGAGAGGGCAGGGGAGGAGATCTACAGGGTCTTGGAGAGAATATGGGGTTATAGAAGGACTGTCTACTGAATTAGGGGAGCCTGGAAGGATGTCCCAGTGTCCTATGGGGCCAGAGCATCAGGAACAATGAAGGTTTCAAAAGGGACGAAGCAGATGCTGATTGACGACTAGAAGGCTCTGAGGCCCCAACCTTCCTTAGTACCCTGGCTTCACCTGAGATTGCAGTCCAGGGCATAAGCCTGGGGAATCGGGCACCAAGCCCCCCAAGAATAACTTGAGTGAAATTTTCCATCATCTCAGCAGGAGACTCAGAGTCAGAACTTCAGCTGAGTTACAGAAAATCGAGAAAGTTACAGAAAATCAAGAAGTAAGTACTTCTTGAAGACTTAAATTGGGGGACCGTGGATTTTATCTGCTTCCTTCTAGGACAGAGAAAGAATGGGAGGGTCCCACCACACTTCTCTGCAGACCCTAAGGGGACTCACTCCCATCTCAGCTAGCCCGGGGTGGTACTGGGAGCTGGGGTTGTGGAGGACATATGGACAGAGGGTGCTGACCGCAGCAGGCAGAGTCCCCCAGACGAGAGCAAAGACGAGGATGGGGTCTCAGCCTGACTTACCACACAGGAGGGTTGTTCCCGTCCAGAGTGTCCACCAGCTCCACAGGGAACCCATATCTGCCGTGGGGAAAGAGAAGGGGTCAAGGAAGGTTAGTCTGTCCCTCTGGCTGGGCACTGTTCCAGAGAGGACGGGGGCCACCTGGGCACAAAGGGGGGTGGGCTGGATCCAAGGGCCAGTGTGCGTGTGTATAGGGGATTTACATGTCCAGTGGGTCTGGTGAGGGGCAGGGAGGGCAGGACAAGGCAAGGATGGGGAGTTAGGTGTCCAGTGGGTCCAGTGGGTTTGGAGTGGGGAAACCTAGAACAAGGGGCTAGAGCAGGGGACCTCATGTCCCACTTCTATAGGGGACCCGGGCCTCTCTCACCTGCAGGTCCCTGGAGGTGTAGGGCTAGCCCCTGGGCTGGGCTATATAGTGGAGTTTCGTGGCTCCTCAGGCCACACCCCGGGCCACCTGCCAAGAAGATGGTGCCAACTTCCTGGAGGAGGCTGGTCATCCCAGGGCAGGTGGAATGGGGACCTTGAATGCCTGGGAAGGGTGGAGGACAAGCCTGGACACCTGGGTCCTTAGAGGGGTGTGAGAACAGCTGGTGGCTGTGGCCTGGGAGCCTGCTAGAAACTTCAGAACTGGAAGGGTGGTGTCCCTGAGGGGAACAGCTGGGGAGCGGGTGCTGGGAGCCTGGGTACCCGGCGGGTGGGGTGTGGGGTAGGGGCGGAGTGTGGTATTTGGTCTTGCTTGCTGGTTCGATGGTTGGATGTCTTCCTTTGCCTCCTGCCAGGAACAATAGCAAAAGACCCATATCCGGGTCCTGGCTGCTCCCTAGTCCCCACAAGCTGATTCCTCCTGCTCCCCAGCCATCCACATCCTGTGTCCGGGCCCCACTGTAGTGTCTGGGGTGGGTAGCATCTGAGCAGCTGACCTAGGCCAGTGGGACACAATATGTCCACCCTCAGTTCAGCAGGACCTGCTGGGAACCTTGTCTGAAAAACGTGAACATCAAGATTAGCCTTACTGGGGACTGGAGGTGGGAGGCAGGCTCTTCTGGTGGGGACCTTCTGGTTGTGCCCCTGTGGAGAGCAGGGCAGGAACTCGGGGCTGGAGCAGAGTGTGAAGAAGGATGGAGGCCTCTGTTTCCTGGTTCCACGCAGACACTGGGTTCTACTTCCTGGAAGATTATTTGTTTTCTGGGAGGTCTTTTTGACCCAAGAAGGGACTGGCTGGGGGCACCTGGGGAGTTGTCATTTAAGCGCCTGACTTCAGCTCAGGTCATGATCTCAGGGTCCTGGGATCAAGCCCCAGGGCTCCCTGCTCAACGGGGAGTCTGCGTCTCCCTCTCCTTCTGCCCTTCTCCCTGCTCATGCTCACTTTCTCTCTTCTCTCAAATAAATAAATAAAAATCAAAAAAGAAAGAAAAGAAAAGAAGATGCAAAAAAAAAAAAAAAAAGAAGAAAAGAAAAGAAGGGACTGGATGAACAGGGTTTGGGGAACTCTGGGCCTCCCATCACCCCCGAATCTAGTGGGATTGGGAGCTTAAGTGTCACATGGGGAGCCGAGGTCAAGACTGCCTCGAGGTGGTGTGGGCTCTGGGATCTTCCTGCAGAGGTGCTGGCCTGACCCATGCCCCGGTCTCCTCGTACCCAGTGTTAGGACTCATTGTTTGTTGGGGAGTTTCCCCAGCAGCTGCAAGGCCTGGGCGCCCTCTCGGACAACACCCCAGCAGCTGCTGCCCCCAGCGCTCCCTCTCTTATCACCCAGGCCTGTGGGTGGCCAAGGTGGGTAGGGGCTCTGGCATCCCCCACTCAGGTCAGGTTCCCAGAGGGAGAGATAAAGCCTGAGAGTTGAATGGGACCCAAAGTCAACCAGGAAAATGAAGTGAGCAAACAGGAGGCTGGATGAAAGCCAGGGATGTCAAGAAGCAGGTGTGGGGTGAGGGGCGGCTTACAGGAGTAGGAGCTTTGTGGGGAGCCGTGCCTGGGAGTCCTAGGAAGGAAGCAGCTATGGCAAACGTGGCAAAATTTTCTAAACTGGATACCCCACTGTGGTCTGAGACAGAGAAATGAGGGGTGAGGGGGCAGAGAATTAGGGTGAACCTCAGGGGTGATCGTGCCCCTTCAATCTCTTCTAAGCCGTGAGGTGTCCCCTTGGCTGACCCCAGAGAAAAGTCTTTGCCTCCACAAAATCCACTGTTGTCCTCTGCAGTCAGAGGCCCTAGATATGGGGTGGTTGTGGGAAATCTCATATTTTGGATTCATATTTTGGATTTGACACTGCGTGGGACCTTCTTCTTACTCCTTTCAGGGCCCAAGTGTGTGTGTGTGTGTGTGTGTGTGTGTTGACACAAGCTGTGTCTTACTCTATCATATCAACTCTCAGGACACCCTTATCTATTCTTGGAAATCCTACAGGAGAGAACATGCATGGACACTTCTTTATGGTCAGAAAGACACATCCATCCCACCCCTCGAATCCTCACTCAGAGCCCAAACAGGGGTCTTTTTGAACCTGAGCCTTCTGGCCTCTCCCTGCAGCGGGATTGGCAGGGGGCAGCTCTGCACTCGTTACTCAGCTGGAGAGCCCTGGGACCCTCAGACTTGTCTGGGCTTTACAAACCAAGGGCGCTGCAGGAGAGAAGTTACTCTCTGTAGCTAAATGCAGATTAAAAAAAAAAAAGATTTTATGTGTATATTAGAAAGAGAGAACAAAAGCAGGGGAGAGGCAGGCAGTAGGAGAGGGAGAGGCAGGCTCCTTGGTGAGCAGGGAGCCCGAAGCCGGGCCTTGATTCCGGGACCTGGGGATCCTGACCTGAGCTGAAGGCAGCCCCTTAACCAACTGACCCACCCAGGTGCCCTGATCAATGCAGATTTGCTGGCAATTTCTAACATCATTCCTTCAAACCTGGGTCCCACAGGATTCCTGCCCCCGCAGGAATTCTTCCATCTCCCATAAACTTCCACTGATCTCCCTTGATCTCATTCCTCCTCTGCTCAATACCCTTCCATGCTTCCCTGTCCCTGTGAACGAAAGCCCACGCTCCTGGCAGGATTATCTCCATGCCCTGCACCTGCCACTTGGGCACCGCCTGTGCTTTTCTTCCTTCTCGGAGCCCCCTCCTTGATACTTTGCTTGCTGACTCTGTGTCTGGAGTCCAGACCTCACTTTATTTCCCAAGAACCCAACGTAAGGCTAATCGACACTGACTGCTTGCTCCCTTGCTTAATGGAGATCCCCCCTCCCCGCCCCGCTTTTCTCCACTCTTGAAATTCAGACTCTTACTGCATCCACAGCTCCCTGCCTCCCCACCAATCTCTCTTCCACCTGCCACGGTCCGACCTCCGTTCTCACCAAAACTGTTCTTGTTGAGCCCTCTTATTTGCCACTTGGTTCCTGCTCCTTCTATTACATTTGACACATTTTTCCTGGACAACGTCTAAGGCCTGGGACCTGGCTGGCTCAGTTGATGGAGAATGTGACTCTTGACCTCGGGCTTGTGGGTTCAAGTCCCACATTAGGGGACTTAAAAATAAAATCTTTAGTGGGGCGCCTGGGCGGCTCAGTCGGTCAAGCATCTGCCTTCAGCTCAGGTCACGATCCCAGGGTCCTGGGATGGAGTCTGGCATCTGGCTCCCTGCTCAGTGGGGAGTCTGCTTCTCTCTCTGCTAGCCATTCCCCATGTTTGTGCTCTCTGACAAATAAATAAATAAATAAAATCTTTAAAAAAAAAATTTCTAGGAAAACCTGGGTGGCTCAGTGGGTTAAGTCTCTGCCTTTGGCTCAGGTCATGATCTCAGGGTCCTGGGATGGAGCCCCGCATCGGGCTCTCTGCTCAGCGGGGAGCCTGCTTCCCCCTCTCTTTCTGCCTGCCTCTCTGCCTACTTGTGATCTCTCTCTGTGTGTCAAATAAAGAAAGAAATAAAAATTAAAAATAAAAAAAATTTCGAATGCCTCTGTTTCCATGATACCACTTTCTTGCTGATCTTGTTACTTGTTTTTTTCCTTACAATGACTCTTTTGACATGGGTGGTTCTAGATTCTCTTTCTCAACTACCTCTTCTCTCTAGGAGATCTTACCCGTGTCTACCCATGCTGTCTAATAGAACTTTCTGTGATGATGAAAATGTGCCATATCTGACCCCGTCCCGTACGGTAGGCAAGAACTACATATGGCTACTGAGCTCTTGAAATGTGACTGACACCAGGCGGGACTGAATTTTTTTTAAGTAGGCTCCCTGCCCAACATGGGGCTTGACGTTACCACCCTGAGATCAAGACCTGAGCTGAGATCAAGAGTCAGATACTTAACCGACTGAGTCAACCAGGCGCTCCCATTAATTTAATTTTAATCAATTTAAATTTTAATTCAAATGACCACCTGTAATTTGTGTCTATGTTGGACAAGGACAAAGCTCTAGAGCTGCGGTTAGCCCAGGCCCCATTTCATCCAGCTACCTCACTGCCTATCCGTCCATCGCTCATCTACCCACATAGTTATTTTCTTTTACACCCGTTTTCCATTCCTACTGCCCCCTTGTAGACAACCATTCTAATGTGACTCATGGGAATGGTTCATAATGTCTCAATGAAATAAAGTAGGTGTATTAATAAGTTCATATTCTAGGGGCTCCTGGGTGGCTCAGTGGGTTAAAGCCTCTGCCTTCGGCTCAGGTCATGATCCCAGGGTCCTGAGATGGAGCCCTGAGTCAGGCTCTCTGCTCAGCAGGGAGCCTGCTTCCTCCTCTCTCTCTCTGCCTGTCTGTCTGCCTGCTTGTGATCTCTGTCTGTCAAATAAATAAATAAATAAATAAATAAATCTTAAAAAAAAAATAAGTTCACATTCTAAACAAAAGGTCCATGGCTGAACTCTCAATTTCTGAGAGGAACACTTTATTTATTTTTATTTTATTTTTTTAAAGACTTTGTTTATTTATTTGACAGACAGAGATCACAATTAGCAGAGACACAGGCAGAGAGAGAGAGAGAGAGAGAGAGAGCAGGGAAGCAGGCTCTCTGCTGAGCAGAGAGCCCAATGCGGGGCTCGATCCCAGGACCGTGAGATCATGACCTGAGCCGAAGGCAGAGGCTTAACTCACTGAGCTACCCAGGCACACCAAACACTTTATTGATATTGTAAAAAATCTAACAGAAACAGAAAGAAGGGAAATCTGTGTATAGGTGGGGGCTATTGTAAGCATTGAAGGAGAATAAGATAGTTTCATCAACGCAGGGACTTAAAACATCCAACCTCCATCAGGATGCCAGGTTGGCATCCTGATGGAGAAGCTTGGGCAGATCAACCTCCCCTCATGTGAGACTTCCAACTGACCATCCCCATTAGGGCTATATTTATAGGGCAAATAATGGGGTCTAAAGTTAAACATTTGTTTACCTACTTAAACATTCATTTGCCTAAGTGCAGTTTGAAGTCAGCTGCATTTCTGTGTAATCATGTCTTTACATATTCTAGGAGGCTGGGCTAAGTGTGTTTGCCTCCCCTCCTGGATTCCATTCTTGGGGGGCCAGTCCAGCCTGGAGCCAGAGGGGATACAGGGCACAATTTATAGCTCTAGGTGTCCAGGCAGAAGGGTCACTTCTGCCCTGGAGGCCCAGCTAATGTCAACAAATCATTGCTCCCAAGGTCACTCATGCAGCAGGAGTCCTGTACTTGTGGGCCAAGAGTGGTGGGTTAAGCAGGAAAAATCATGGAAACCTCCAGCTATACACTACAGTGCACGAATAATAAATGTATACAATTCATTGAATTATCTCAGAATGAATACAACCTCATACCTTCACCCAGGTCAAGAAAGAGAACATTCCTAGCATCCCAGAGACTCTTTTCATGGTTTTCCCTAATTACCACCCATTCCTTCCTTCCCCCAGAGAGCCACTATTTTGGCTTCTAACATAACCGATTATTTAGTTTGCTTTAAAATCTTACCTAAATAGAGGGATGCCTGGGTGGCCCAGTCAGTTAGGTGTCTGTCTTTGGCTCAGGTCATGATCCCGGGGTCCTGGGCTCGAGCCCCACATCGGCTCCTTGATTAGCGGGGAGTCTGATTCTCCCTCTATCTGTTCTCCCCCCCTGCTAGTGCGCGCACTCTCTCTCTCTGCCAGATAAATAAGATACTTTAAAAAAATAAAATTTTAGGGGCACCTGGGTGGCTCAGTGGGTTAACACCTCTGCCTTTGGCTCAGGTTATGATCTCAGGGTCTTGGGATCGAGTCCCGCATTAGGCTCTCTGCTCAGCAGGGAGCCTTCTTCCCTTCCTCTTTCTCTGCCTGCCTCTCTGCTTGCTTGTGATCTCTGTCTGTCAAATAAATAAATAAAATCTTTTAAAAATTTTTTTACCTAAATAGAACCATATGTGTTTCTTTGTGACTCACTTCCTCCACTGGGTGCTAACCTTGAGCACAAAACCATAGCTCATTTTCACTGCCATATGGAACTCATATAAGATCCCCCAATACTTACCCATTCTACTGTTGATGGACATTCGGACTGTTTCCCGCTTGGGCTGATAGATCCTATCTTTCGGTGCTCATGTGCACATCATTTCTGTTGGGGTATGCTGTGGGGTTTCTAAGGGTAGAATGGTTAGATCACTGGGCTTGGCTTTAGTAGATGTTCCCAAATGTGCTGCAATTTCAATTCCCATGGTCATGACTATGGTGCTGGCTCCACTGCAATACTTGGTCTTGTGAGAGTCTGTAACAAAGTCGTGTTAGCCATGCTAGAAGCGATGTGGTGTCTAGTTGTGGTTTTATTTTGCATTTCCTAGATTATCAAGGAGGCTGAGTGCTTTTTGATAGATTTATTGGCCATTTGGATATCTTGTTATGATTTGTGATTTCAGTCATGTGCTTATTCAAGTCGCTTGCCAGTTTTTCTTTTGGTTGTGTGAGGTTTTTGTATATTCTGGATACAAATCATTCATTGGTTACCAGTTTTGTGGTTTCTGCAGAATTGATCCATTTCGTGTAAACTATGAAATTTGTGACTGTAGAATTGTTCGTATTACTCTTGCATCCTTTTAATGGTTGTAGGGTTTGTGTTGATATATATCATCTTTCATTCTTGATATTAGTAGTTTGGGGTTTCTCTGTTATGTTTGTCAACCTTGCTAGATGTTTATTAATTTTATTGATCTTCTCAAGTAACCAGATTTTTGTTTCATTGACTTTCTTATGATCCTCTTCTCAATTTTATTAATTTCTATTCTTTATTGTTTCTCTCCTTCTGATTGATTTGTGTTTATTTTGGTCTTTGGTTTTTTGGGTAGGAGTTTAGATTATTGGTCTGAGACATTCTTATTTTTCCTTTTTTAAAAAAATATTTTAGGGCTGGGGCGCCTGGGTGGCTCAGTGGGTTAGGGCCTCTGCCTTCGGCTCAGGTTGTGATCCCAGGGGTCCTGGGATGGAGCCCCGCATCAGGCTCTCTGCTCTGCAGGGAGCCTGCTTTATCCTCTCTCTCTCTGCCTGCCTCTCTGCCTACTTGTGGTCTCTGTCTGTCAAATAAATAAATAAAATCTTAAAAAAAATATTTTAGGGCGCCTGGGTGCTCAGTGGGTTAAAGCCTCTGCCTTCGGCTCAGGTCATGATCCCAGGGTCCTGGGATTGAGCCCCATGTAGGTCTCTCTGCTCAGTGGGGAGCCTGCTTCCCTTCCTCTCTCTCTGCCTGCCTCTCTGCCTACTTTTGATCTCTGTCTGTCAAATGATCAAATAAAATCTTAAAAAATATATCTTTTTTTTAAAAAAGGGAAGGGAGGGAAGCAGGCTCCCCGCCGAGCAGAGAGCCCGATGCGGGGCTCAATCCCAGGACCCCGGGATCATGACCTGAGCCAAAGGCAGAGGCTTTAACCCACTGAGCCACCCAGGTGTCCCTAAAAAAAATATTTTATTTATTCATTTGACACAGAGAGAGAGAGAGAGAGCGTGAGCGTGCATGCACAAGCAGGGGGAGGGGCAGAGAGAGAGAGGAAGAAGCAGACTCTCCACTGAGCAGGGAACAAGAATACCAGCTGGATCTAGGATCCTGAAATCATGACCTGAGCTGAAGGCAGAGGCTTACCCCACTGAGCCACCCAGGTACCACAACTTTCCTATTTTTCTGAGGTAAGCATTTTAGTGCTATAAATATGCTCTCCAGCACTGCTTTAGCTGCATCCCATGAGTTGATATGTTCAAGAAAAAAATTTTTTTCTTGAGACTTCCTATTTGACCATGGGTTATTTAGAAGTAAGTTGTTTAATATCCATGTGGCTGGAGGCTTTTCTCTTCTTTCTCTGTTGTTGATTTCTAGCTGATTCTATTACAGTCAGAGAACATACTCTTGTATAATCAATTCTTTTCATTTTGTCCTTGTTTTGTACTATTACCCAATAATGCAAATACTTTGCATTATTACCCAATCTATATTTCCTTTTGGTAAATGTTCCATGGGTTCTTGGAAAGAATGTGCATACTGCTATGTTGGGTGGGGTGGTCTACAAGTGGCAATCAGATCCCATTGATTGTGGTGTTATTCAGTTCTTCTGTATATTTGCTTATATTCTTTATAGTAGTTCTATGAATTAACAAGAGTAAGGTTTTGAATTCCCTATGATTGCAGATTTGTTTATTTTGCCTTTCAGTTCTTTTCTTTTAATGATTTTGTTTATTTATTTATTTATTTATTTAGAGCACTCCAAGTGGGGGAGAAAGAGAGAGCAAGAATTTCGGGCAGACTCCTCACTGAGCTCAGAGCCCCCATGTGGGGTTCACGTTCACAACCCTGAGATCATGACCTGAGTGGAAATTAATAGTTGGACGTTTAACTGACTGAGCCACCCAGGTGACCCTGGCCTTTCTGTTCTATTAGTTTTTGTTTTGTGTATTTTGAATCCTATTGTTTGATGAATATGGATTTAGGATTGCAATGTCTCTCTGATAGAAAAAGGCTTTTATCATCATGTAATGTCCTGCCTTGTTCTTAGTAATTTTTCTTTGCTCTGAAGTCTACTTAATTTGATATTAATGTAGTAACTTTTGGCTTCTTTTTTTTAAGATTTTATTTATTTATTTGACACAGAGAGAGAGAGATCACAAGTAGGCAGAGGCAGGCAGAGAGAGAGAGGGAAGCAGGCTCCCTGTTGATCAGAGAGCCCAATGTGGGGCTCAATCCCAGGACCCTGAGATCATGTCCTGAGCTGAAGGTAGAGGCTTTAAACCAGTGAGCCACACAGGCACCCCTTTTTGGCTTCCTAAAGTTAATATTTTCATAACATGTCTTTTCCCATCCTTTTACCTTTATTCTGCCAATATTGTTGCATTTCAAGTGAGTTTTGGAAATAGTTTATAGTTGAATTATGTTTTTTAAATTCCCTCCACCAATCTCTGTTTTTGATTATGTGTAATTGATAATTTACCTCTAAACTGATTATTGATGCTTGGTCTCAAGTTTGACATTTTATTAGTCATTTTCCATTTGTTCCTTCTGCTTCTCATTCCTCTATCTTTTTGTTTTTACATTTCTGTGGGTTACATGAGCATTTTTTAGAGTTCTATTTTGATTTCTATTCCTTTTGAGTGTATTCTTTTGGACAATTGTCTTACCATTTGATCTAGGTATTACAATACGAATATGCAACATATGTCAATCTAACATCAATATTTTACCACTTTGAAGTGCTGAAGCTTTGCTTCTCTGTACATCCATTTACTTTCCTCACTTAAAAAAATACAATTGTTTTAAGTATTTCCTCCATCTACATCGAGCACCACATCAGACCATGCCATAACTGTTTTGTTGTACTTAGAGATGAGTATGGAGAAATGAGTTTCTACCATCTTGTCTGGAACCAGAGGTCACCACTTCTTATTCTAGTAATTTATTTGTAGGTCCTTTTGGATTATTTACATACATAACCACATTATTTAAAGAGAATGAGTTTAACTCCTTTCTTTCTCATCTCTATGTCTTTTCTTTGGGCTTCCCAATACATGGAATAAAAGACATGTTGGGGGGCATTCTGGTCTTACACCTGAACACAAAACAAAAGCTTTCAACATTTTGTTATTAAGGTATGATGCTTGCATAGGATTTTAGTAAGTACACATTATTGTCTTAAAGACATTTTCTTCAATTTTTAGCTTCAACACAAATGGATGTATAGCTTTTTAAAAAAATGATTTTATTTATTTGATAGAGAGAGACACAGTGAGAGAAGGAACAGAAGCAGGGGGAGTGGGAGAGAGAGAAGCAGGCTTCCCACCAAGCAGGAAACCCAACGTGGGGCTCGATCCCAGGATCCTGGGATCATGACCTGAGCCGAAGGCAGACGCTTAGCAACTGAGCCACCCAGGCGCCCTAATGTATAGCTTTATTAAATGATTTTTCTTCATCTAGCTCAGTGATGTTAATATCCATTGTTGATCATTAACTAATCATTATCTAATTACTGATCATCCAGTTACATCGGAATTTCAGATAAATTAATTTTCAGTGTAAGTATGTTCCATACAATCTTTTATAACTTTGTATGCCACATGCAATTTATTTGCTAATTCTGGCAAACTGCCTACAGCCATTATTTCACTAGGGGCTTTGCAAAAACATGAATTTCTAATTTATTGTCTTTTCTTCATTAATTAGCTACTATCAGAGGAACATCTGTATACTTCTGTACTATGCAGAGAAACATTCCCACATTAATTCTTTGGGTACCCTAAGTTGCAGTTAATACAGAAAAAGCAACTTAAATGCTTCCATTTTCAGATTTAGATGGTTCTCTCTGAAGATAAACAAACATGGTGTGTATGTGTTTGATACTATGAATGCATAGATTTTACATATTTGGTGTTTCAACCCATTGCTCCTTCACCATCATGGCATGACAAGATGTTCCAGGCTCATCTTTGTACATTTCCTGACCAGATCCAGAATCAGCCATTTCTCAAAGAGCCTGGATCCCTATTGATGTGATGTGGGCCAGGACGAACAGTCAAGAAAGATTCTTAAGATGTTTTCAGGGCAAAAGTTACTTTTATTAAAGCAAGGGAACAGGCCCCGTAGGAAGGAAGAGCTGCACTAGGATTGTGAGGAGTGACTGATTATATACGTTTAAGTGGGAGGGTAGAAATAAAGGAAGTTTCCAAAAGAATTGTCATATGTTAAAGAAGATTTACTTACAGGGGTGCCTGGTGGCTCAGTAGGTTAAGCCTCTGCCTTAGGCTCAGGTCATGATCTCAGGGTCCTTGGATAGAGCCCCACATTGGGCTCTCTGCTCAGCAGGGAGCCTGCTGCCCCCCACCCCCCGCCTGTCTCTTGCCTCCTTGTGATCTCTGTCTGTCAAATAAATAAATAAAGATCTTAAAAAAAAAAAAAAAGAAGAAGATTTACAGCATCCCAGAGGTCTTTCCATTGTGGGAAGCTAAGGCTCCTTTTTGTCTCTAGCAAAGCATCAACATTAACACAGTTGTGAACTCCTTGAAGATTGTCATACACTGCCTGTCTCAAGGACCAATTTGAGTGTTCATGTCAATTAGAAGCCCAAAAATAGTTCTGTGGTAATCCAGAATGCGTACACAGTGTTGATTTTATGACAGCATAGGATCTACCTTGCGCATACCATTCTATTTTATAAAACTGTCTTACACAATTGTGTTACTTCAGTATGTAATAAGGAAATGCTATTTCAAGATTTACAGCTCTGTGAACTTAGTAAGACCTTCCATGTACCGAGCGATAGCCCTCAGTCCTAAAGAGGGAGTAAAGATGGAAGCTAGGTGGTCATACCCATGAAACACAGAACATATCCATGGTTGTTTTAAATGTGGAAGGTTGGCTGGGTCGGTAATGGTTTTAAAAATGCATCTGTGCATCCAAGCAATATCCAGAGTACAGCAGGCTATCCAGCTTGGGGGAAGCCATGGCCACACGGTAGAGCTGCACAGCCATTGGGCCCCATTAGGAACCAGCCATCTAACTCTGGGCCTCCTTGTCCAGTCAGTAGCAAACTAAATGGCGGCCAGAAGAACAATGATTTGCGAGCATATTTTTGATGGCAGCCGTCATAACTGTAGTGTGCTATTCATGGCCGTGTGTTGTTCTAACCCTATCACGAAATATAGCAGTATGGGTCAGGGATCATACCTAAGACATAGTTATAGAAGCAATGCCAGTTTGTGCCCTGAAGTGGGGAGACCCACCAAGGCAGACCCAATGTGCTTTATATTGGCAGAATTCCACATCTCGAGCAAGCTGTTTGAGTTTGAAGTTCAGCATAATGCTGTGTCCATTGTAAGAAGGAATTGTCAGTAGAAATCAGGGGAAAAGAGAATGAAAAAGAGGTACAGCTTTCACTGTGGTTTGAAGAGAAGTTTAGGTCTGCCGCAGGAGTGAGAAGGTGTGTTGTTAGCTGGCACAGTGGGTTCCTGTGGGGAAGGTCCAGGCTTAATTCTTGATAATGATATGGGGAACAAAGGCAGAAGGAAATGCAGATAAAATTAAATTTCCTTATAACCTGCAGCTCGTTGACAAACACTAGAGGCAGGCAGTGTGTAATGTTCCTCCAGGAAGCTCCCAACTGTGTTAATATTAATGCCTTGGTAGAGGGAAAACCAACCTGGGTTTGACAATAGCAAGACCTTCAGGGTCCTTCTCTTACCTTTACTTATACATCCCGAAGTATATAATCAGTTGCCCCTCACAATCCTGGGGGCAGCAGGTAGCAACAGGCAACAGCTCATTGTGTTTAGTGTTTAGTGTTTAGTGTGTTTAGTGTAAAAATCACCTTTTTACACTAAAGAAATGTCAAGAATTCTTTCTTGGTCATTGGCTCCCAACCTCACTAACATTCCAAAACCATAACAATAGGAGTCCAGGAGGAACGTCCTTCAAATTTTATGGTCACGGGAATACATGATAACCCAGTAGGGGCCCTTCTATTTTGTAGTTAAATCCCCTGCTGTGTGAGACTTCCAATCCTTTAAATAAACCATGTCTCCTCGGCTTATATGGGGTGGGTTGCTAATGACTATCAGGTCAGGTTCAGGGAGGATACTGATGTGGAAATGTTGGGGTCCAGAGCTGATGGCCAAGAAAGAATCCTTGAGACTCTTTGGTGCAAAAAGGTAGTTTTATTATAGCAAGGGGACAGGACCCATGGGCATAAAAGGGCTGCATTAGGGTTGTAAAGAATGGCTGATTATATACTTTGGAGTTAGGGGAGGTAAAGACAAAGGGGAGTTTTCAAAAAGACTTCCATACAATAAAGAAGACTCAGAGGATCCTGTAGACCCGGTTATTGTGGAGCTAAGGTTGTTTTTCCTTCTAGCAAAGCATTAATCTTTTTTTTTTTTTTTTCAAAGCATTAATCTTAAGGCAGCTGGGAGTTTCCTGGAGGAACATTACACTCTGCCTCAAGTATTAGTCAATGAGCTGCAGGGTATAAGGAAATTTCATTTTATCTACATTTCCTTCTGCCTTTGTTCTCCACATCAATATGGTCTGTGTATTTGTTTAGAGATTTATTAATTAACTCAGGCTCAAGTGAATAATTTAACAGACTATTATAGTCTCCATCTATTGATAAGTCTACAGTGAGGAAAGGTTTTCTAAATAGTAACTCAGTGGGACTTAATCTTGTCGGTTTCACGGACAATTCTCATTTTGAGACATGCTACCAGGAAAAGAAACCAATTTTCTTGGGTCTCAATGCCTAAAATCTAATACCTACAAAGATGTGTTATTGAAACGTATTTTCTCTATAATCGCCCTCATTTTTTATCAAAGATAGCCAAGCCAACACTAATTTATTTGAAAAACAATTTCAATTTTAACAAACGATGTAATCATTTACATAAGCTCAGCAAGAATAGCGATCGATCATATAGATCTTTCAAAATCTGCTTGTCACAACTTTTATAAGGAATCTCTAGATTGAACTTTTAGTAACCCCAAGGTAAGAAGCCAAGCCAAATATTTGCCATCAGACATGCCTTCAATACATGCAGATTTATGTGAGTTCCTCTTCTCGAGGTCCCCAAAATATCCTGAGTTTCCTGCACCTTCCAGAAATGACATTTCTTACTCACCTGGTACAGCTACTGGGAACTCTGTAAGCAAGATGTCAGGCCAACATTTCCAAGGGGCTTTATGGCTCCATGTTTCATAAAGTCAACTTTAGTTCCTTAAAGCTGTTTGGTCATATCTGACTCTATGCATGTCTTTCTCAAATAAGTCATTCCAGTCGAAGCCTTGGTAAAATAACCAATGTTTCCAATGTTGTCCTGTCAAGAGAAGAACAGATTCTTATTGAACTCATGCAAATAACTGTGATTGCCATAGAAGAAAGAATACCTACAGAGACCTTTTGAATTTCCAAGGGTTCAGGTAGAGAGAAAAATTAAAGGCTTCAATTTGTTCACAAAAGACTATTTTATCTTATTTCTGTAAGTCAGAGATATCTTAAGAGAAAGTTTCCTTAATCTGGAAGAGCAAACGTTAGAAAACCAGCAATGTTTCAAACAAGAGTCACAAAAGTTATAATCATCTTCCTAGGTTCATTTAGCCCCATTTACTAATTCTTGTTCAGTTTGAAAGCAGCTTTTTGAAGTTAGTTTCATAAATTTTTACCCATTTTAGTTTTATGATTTTAAAGGTATCAGATTGTTGAGGGAGCAGAAGGCTAGCTAAAGCAAGACTAAGCTGGCATCCTACAACCTCCCCCACCTGCTCCTGGCTGCATTATGTGTGACTTTCTTCTAGAAAGCTCCAACTGTCTTAATGAGGGAAATGGGAAATGAATGAGGGAGAATCCCCCTACAAGAGGGGGACCAACTGCGAAGAGGAAAAGTAAGAATTAATGTCTCCCTTTGTCAGGAATGGCCTGTGTTTCCTCCAGCAACCTGCATCTATTAGGAGGAGACCTACTTGGATAATCATCATGCAATATGGTGGGAGGGGGTCTATTAGCCTGGTTAGTGGCCAAATATTTTGCCAGAGGCCCTTAGGTCAAGTCCTGGTTTCAATCCCCGTCCCCCTGAAATCTTACAGTCTGAATTGTTTTCAGTGGATTAAAAGGCATCCCAAGGGAGAGTCCTTGGGAACTGAAGAAGATCTCATGCTCCTAGAAAAGTAGAGAAGATGCATTACTAAGAACCACCCCCCCAATTCCACGCAGCATCCCATGGAGGCAGCCCTCAAATGGAATCACTATGATTACCACCATGCACTGCCCTGTAGGAGGGATGCCAGTGTCCCCTCCCATCCTGACTTCCCCATGGCATCCTAGGCTACAAATGAATGCCAGTGAATGAACAAAAGTACTGTGCCATGCCTTGAAGGCTGTGAAGAACCTTTCATTTTTAATCCATGGAAAACACTAGAAAAGTTTTATAAGGGGAAATCACCCAATTTTGTAATTTAAGTAGTTAGTAGAGGACATTACTAACTAGTAGATGGAAAACAGTAAAGATAGAAATTCATCATGATCTAAGTGACAAGCCAACACATGTAATCCCTACACCTGACTTCCCTAGGAAACCGTCCAGGTTGAGGTTTTAATTCAGTTGGGTAGTGTTGGCTAGCTCCAAGCAGAGGTCTACCTGGCCAGAAGCAGCTCGATCTGAGATATGGAGGGGATCACATTAAGCCAATGAGGAGGAAACCTCACGCAGGAGTCTTAAAGTTGGCAACTATCTTAATGACTTAGGCGGCTGTCCCATGCCCAAGACAGACAACTTTGTATAAGAATAGGAATAAAGAGAGGGCATCAAATTTCTGGATCTTTTTACCATTAGAGCCAGAGTACTAACTTCCAGCCGAAGGCAGGCTTTCTCTTCCCCATTGAGTAGCTATGGGCTGGAGGATTGTAGCCTGAACAACCAACATCAAAGTATTTTTTTTAAAGATTTTATTTATTTATTTGACAGAGAGAGAGGGACGCCTGGGTGGCTCAGTTGGTTAAGCGGCTGCCTTCGGCTCGGGTCATGATCCCAGCATCCTGGGATCGAGTCCCACATCGGGCTCCTTGCTTGGCGGGGAGCCTGCTTCTCCCTCTGCCTCTGCCTGCCTCTCTGTCTGCCTGTGCTCACTCGCTCGCTCTCCCTCTATGCCTGACAAATAAATAAATAAAATCTTAAAAAAAAAAAAAAAAGAGAGATCAGAGTCAGAGAGGCAGAGAGAGAGAGAGAGAGGGAAGCAGGCTTCCCGCTGAGCAGAGAGCCTGATGCAGGACTTAGTCCCAGGACCCTGAGATCTTGACCTGAGTCGAAGGCAGTGGCCCAACCCACTGAGCCACCCAGGCACCCCACAACATCAAAGTATTTTAATAAGACCGAACTCTTTGAAAAGCCCTTGAAATGAAAGTAAAAGAAGAGAAGCGCAAGTACTCACCAGATTTATACCAAGTTTCCACGTCTGGACTCAGACCCCATGTTGGGTGCCAAAATGATGTGAGGGGCCTAGAAGCAACAGTCAAGGAAGAATTCTTGAGATGTCTTCAAGTGCAAGAAGGTTGTTTTTTGTTTTGGGTTTTTAAAAAACTTATTTTTATTTTATTATTTTTTAAATTAAAGCACAGGGACAGGACCCATGAGTAGGAAGACCTGAGCTGGGCTTGTGAGGAGCGATTGATTTATACTTTTAAGTTGGGGGTGGGTTAGAAATAAGGAAGCTTCCCAAAGGATTTTCATCTGTTAAAGAAGACTTAGAGGAACTTGGAGGTCTGGCTATTACCAGTCTAAGGTTGCTTCTTTTCCTAACAAAGCATCAACATTAAGGCAGTTGTGAACTCCTTGAGGATTGCCATATTCTTCCTGTCTCAATATCTGCCAGTGGGCTGCAAGTTGTAAGGAAATTTTGGGGCGCCTGCGTGGCTCAGTCATTAAGCATCTGCCTTTGGCTCAGGTCATGATCTCACGTTCTTGGGAGCGAGCCCTGCATCAGGCTCCCTGCTTGGCAGGAAGCCTGCTTCTCCCTCTCCTACTCCCCCTGCTTGTTCCCTCTCTCACTGTCTCTCCCTCTGTCAAATAAATAAATACAATCTTTAAAAAAAAAAAAGTAAGGAAATTTAATTTTATCTACATTTCTTTTGCTTTTGTTCTCCTCATCCAGATGTGTCAAGCTTTTCTTGTGCTACTTCTACATTTTGAATCAGTGTTAGCACCATTTTGCCTGCTTCAAGTTTATAAAGGAATTCATCATGTTTCTCTTAGTAATTGTACAGTTTTCACTTTAAAAAATTTAGATCTCACTAAAAATTTATCCTGATGTGTGTTGTGAGGAACAGATCTCATTTGAACTTTTCCCACATAGTTACCCACTTACTCTAGTACCACTTATTCAAAAAATCCTTTTCTCCAGAGGTTTGAGACATGTACTAAATTTCTATACGCATTTGGATCGCTTCCTGGATTTTCTATCCTGCTCTTTTGGCGTATCCACACATGTGCTGATACCACATTGTTGTAATTATAGGGGTTTTATCATATGTTTTCCTATCTGGTAGGGCCAATCCTGCCCTCCTACCACGGTCTATCTCAGAGTTTTCCTGACTGTCCTTGTCTGTTTATTCTTTCAAATAAGTTTTGTCATCAACCTTTTTCTAGTTCCTGATAAAAGCTTGATGGCACTTTGGGGGAAGATTGTACTACATTTGTAAATTAACTTTGAAAGAATTGATGCCTTTATTCTGGGAGTCTTCTGCCCAAAAATGTTGCCCTTCCATTTGTTCATGTTTACTTTTGTGTCTTTCAGGAGTATTTATAGTTTTCTTCTTAACCATTTTGCAGATTTTGTGTCAAGCGTATGCCTAGATATTCTATTGTTATTCTTTTTGCTCTTAGGAACAAGGTCTGCCTTTCTGTTTTTTCTTCTAACTGGAAACAGTTGAAGGCTGTTGATTTCTGTATATTCATTTTATGTCATGCTACTTAACTAAATTCTCTTATTTGTAGTTGCTTTTCCATTGATTATTGAATATATTCTCATCAAATAAAGATAGTTTCCGATTCTCTTGTCTCTAACTGGTGTTGGCTCGTGGCCCCAACACAAAGTGACAGAGACTGAAGATAGGGGCATCCCCATCAGAATACTGTTCTTCTCAGTACAGTTCCTGTCTTCCACTTTCTTTCTATATCCTTCCCCCACTGTAGTCTAGCTTCTACCCCACCACTGGTCTGAGTTGAAGCCAACCAAGGCTGCCAATAACCTCCTTGTAATTAAGACCTGAGAACATTTCCTGGTCTCAGAGAATAAGCACTTCTTTTTTAATGTTCTCCTTCCATTGGCTTTTCTGGCATCACATACTGACGTCCACACCACACACCGCACACACAAGAAAGCACCCACCCACACACACCCCTGGTCTCCCACCAACACCTCCCCCTGCAACTTTCAAACTCCTTATCCTCTGTCACTTCTCATTTTCAAGCCTCTTCTGACATTCTACAGTCTTTCTAAGCCTTCTCAAACCCTTTCCTGGCTTCAGATACCACTGACCCATGGTGACTCATGCCCCATGTTGGTTCTAAGTGACCTTCTGTCTTTGTTATATTGCTTTATAAAAAAAAGTTTTATTTATTTATTTGAGATAGAGAGGAGCAGGGTGAGGAGCAGAGGGAGAAGCAAACTCCCTGCTGAGTGGGGATCCCAATGTGGAGCTTGATTCCAGGATTCCAGGATTCCAGGATCATTTGCTGAGCTGAAGGCAGATGTCCAACTAACTGAGCCACCCAGATGCCCCTGCCTTTGTTATATTGTAAACAAGACATCCTGCCACCCCAAGCACACAAGCAGAAATTACCAAAATTAATTATTTACCATCATGTTATGGTTGAGATGAAAGGATTAAGTTGGCCCGTGTCAGGCCAATGTAAACACCAGTGATAGGGAACATGAAATAGTGACTCTTGATAGCTCATGTAGAAGTTCAGAAGAAAAGCATGATTATTTTTTTTTTAATTTTATTTATTTGGCAGAGAGAGAGAGAGAGAACAAGCAGGAGGAGCAGCAAGCAGAGGGAGGGGGAGAAGCAGGCTCCCTCTGGGAGCCTGATGTGGGGCTTGATCCCAGGACCCTGAGATCATGACCTGAGCCAAAGGCAGACACTTAACTGACTGAGCCACCCAGCCACCCTGAAAATCATGATTTTATACCAAGTGAGGAATTTGGAAATTTTAAGAACAGATACAGCTCTTCTTTTGAGTTCCAGACAGTGTGTCTCACTACCTACTTGATACCTACTGAATGTCTCAAAGTCACTTCAATCTCAGTATATCCCAAATCTCATTGTCTCCCACCACCTACCTCAGCTCCTTTCTTGTTCTGAATCTCAGAAAATGATGCCGCCATTGGCACTACTTCTGCAAGCCAGAGAGTCATTTGCCTATTTTATGTTTTTTTTTAAAGATTTTATTTATTTATTTGACAGACAGAGATCACAAGCAGGCAGAGAGGCAGGCAGAGAGAGAGAGAGGAGGAAGCAGGCTCTCCACGGAGCAGACAGCCCGATGCGGGGTTCGATCCCAGGACCCTGGGATCATGACCTGAGCTGAAGGCAGAGGCTTTAACCCACTGAGCCACCCAGGCGCCCCACCTATTTTATGTTTTAAATCAACACACAGTACAGTTGATGTGTGGATTTACGTTACCACTACCACAATCAGGATGCAGAATTGTTCCATCATCTGAAACCCTCCCTAGTGCTATCTTTTCTGTCACACCTTTCCTCTCCCCCTAGGCCCTGGCAACCACCAATCTATCTGTTCTACATTCCTGTAGTTTTGTCTTTTTCAAGAATGTCTTATAACTGGAATCGGACAGTCCCATATACCCATCTGACTATAGGATATTTCCATTGGGATGTCTCACAGGCACCTTTACTCAACATCATGACCCTCCTTCTAAATCCGCCCCTCTCCCACGTCTTCTCAGGGAATATGCCATCACCCAGCAGCCCAAGCTAGGAGTGTTATACTTGGTTCTTCTCTGTTCCTTTCATTCTCATTTCTATTTAGTCACTTAATCTTATTACGTATACTTCCTTTATATCTCTCCAATTAATCTATTTATTTCCAAGTCCACTGTCATTTTATTGATGGATTCAGGTAGCTATCTCTCACCTGGATTAATGCAACAGCTTTCTGGGATTTTTTTGCTCAAAGGTCTTATTGCCTTCGAGTCCATACCGTCACTGCAGTAGGAGTGATCATCCTAACAAACACAAAATTCTGTCAAGTCATTCTCCTGCTTAAGACCCTTTAGTGGTTGTCCTTTACCCTTAGGGTCAATTTTAAACTCCTTAGAAGATGACATTCCATACTTCCCGTAATATGACTCCAGCTCTATCTCAACCTCACTCTTGGTCTCAGCCTACATGTCTCCCACACATATACTCACTTGTCCTGCTTCTTCTTTTAGTCTGGAGTGCCCTTCTCCTTCCCTAATCCAACTAATTCCTACTGTTATTCATGTCTCTTTGGCTATAGTTTCCTGGCTGGTCTAAGTGCCATTATTTTTATTTTCATAGGAGAACCCTGTACACTTCCTTAATCCTTAACCCTAGTAGAGTAGCTCTCAGATTCCTTCATGTCCCTGAGCTTTTTAGAGAGTCCCTGAGGTCAAAATTATTTTCATAATATAACTAAGATGTTATTCAGAATTTTCATTGTGTTGAAATTTGCACTGATGGTGCAAAAACAATGGTGGATAAAATTGCTGGCCCTTGTCTCAAATCGAGGCGGTGACACCAAATGTTTAGAAGTTGTTGTATTCTCCACAACCACTCATTCACAGCAAAAAAAAAAAAAAAAAAAAAAAACACACAAAACGAAAGAAACAAAAAAACCCAAAACAACAAAAACCGGTTTCACCTAACAATATCCTTGATAGGGGCACCTGGGTGGCTCAGTTGGTTGAGTGACTGCCTTCAGCTCAGGTCATGATCCTGGAGCCCCAGGATCAAATCCTGCATTGGGCTCTCTACTCAGTGGGGGATCAGCTTCACCCTCTGACCTTCCCCCTCTCCTGCTTGCCCTCTTTCACTCTCTCTCTCTCAAGTAAATAAATAAAATCTTTCAAAAAAAAAAACCCCAAAACAATGTCCTTGATGAAACAGTAAAAATTATTAATTTAATTAAATCTCTATCCTTGAGTACAAGTCATCTTAATATTCTCTGTAACACAATGCAAGGTATATGTTTAAAGCTACACATTGATATATGATGAATTGTCTCAAAAAAAGTATTTGATCATTTGAATTATGAACCGTACTAGTAGCTTTTTTCATATAAAATTTTTTAACAGAAAAAAAAAACCCTATAGCTATACAGATTTGTGTATCTGGCTGATATTTTCTAAAACATGAACAGAGCCTGTCCCTTTAAGGAAAATAACTGATGAATTTGTTACAAATGATAAAATCTGAGTCTTTCAAGGGAAAAAAACCATATCTGAGCTTAATAGTGTTCCAAACACAGTTTTTCTGGTGAAATCAGTATGGATATTATGTCAACATATGGAAAGCTGAATAACTCAGTAAGCCAATATTTTCCAAATGCCTGATGCATGTTGTTATAAAAGTATGAATAGGTCAAAAATCCATTCCACGTTCAAGATGGACTGATGGATTTTAAAGTTTGTTGATCGAGTTTCAGGCTCTACACTGCAATGAATTTTTAGGAAAAACCATTGTAGTTTTGGTGTAGTATTAAAGAAGATACACATTTATCTGAAAAGATTATTAAATACACTTCTAAATCAAAATTATTTCTATGTGTGAGGCCAGATTTTCTTCATGTACTTCCATCAGAACAACATATTACAATACATTGAATGTAGAAACTGATATCAGAATCTAGTTGTTTTCTATTCAGCTGGACATTAACAAGATTTGCAAAAACTCAAAACAATGTCACTCTTATCAAAAGGCTTTTGTGCATGTGTACTTATGTTTCCCATTAAGGTTGATTAAGCCTACTATATGTAATCTCTCACTGATTACAACTAAAAGCTCTTGCCAGAATACATAAAGCAACAACCTGAGGACACTAAAAAGTAATTGAGAGTAGGTAGGTAAAACTTAAAAAATTTTAATTTTCAATGAATTCAATGAAAAATTTCAAAAAATTCAATGAAGTCAAAATTTGAAAAATGACTGATATGGTGATGAGGTTTCTGTGGGTATTTTTCTCCTCCGGTACCTCCCTACTTTAACCAGTGGGTGACCCAAATATCAGACCTGGGCAGCAGATACAGACAGAAAAATTCTGAGAAATACTCTCTTTCTGGCCAGAGAACTGGGGAGGGATCACATATAAATAGAAAGTATTTGGGAACAAAGTAGGGAACCAATGGAAAAATTAAATGAAAAAAATCTCAAATCCTAAAGAAGGCAGAAAGGGGAAAGAGAAAAAAACACGAAGAGAACAAGCAAAACAATAAAATTATAGGCCTAAATATAATTTATCAGTAATTATATTAACATAAATGATCTAAGTATACAAATAAAAGACAGAGATTGTCAGATTAGATTTAAACCACATGCTATCTAAAAGGAACTCTATTTTTATTTTTTTTCTCTTTTAAAAAAATTATTTATTTATTTATTTGACACACAGAGAGGGAGAGAGCACAAGTAGGCAGAGAGGCAGGCAGACAGGAGGAAGCAGGCTCCCCGCCGAGGAGAGAGCTCAAAGTGGGGCTCGATCCCAGGACTCTGAGACCATGACTTGAGCCGAAGGCAGAGGCTTAACCCACTGAGCCACCCAGGGACCCCTTTTTAAAAGATTTTATTTATTTATTTGACAGAGAGAAGGAACTCTATTTTTAAAAAGATTTTATTTATTTATTTGAGAGAGAAAGCATGAGTAGGAGGAAGGGGCAGAGGGAGAAGAAGAAGCAGACTCCCTGCTGTGCAGGGAGCCCAATGTAGGGCTCCATCCCAGGACCCTGAGATTATAACCTGAGCTGAAGGTAGAGGCTTAACTGACTGAGCCACCCAGTTACCCTAAGAAACTCACTTTAAATATAATTCAGTAGGGTCACCTACTGCAAATTCACCAAAGATGAAAAAAATTAACTGGGAAGTCCTACAACTATTAAAAAATTGATTTTATAGTTAAATATCTGTTGAAACATAAATCTCTAGGCCAATGATTTTACTGGAAAAATTTATTAAATATTTAAAGAAGTAACATGAATTCTAAAAAACTCCCCCAGAAAACAGAAGAGGAAGGAACACATTCCAACTAATTTTATTTTTTTTCCCAACTAATTTTATGATACTAACATTATCTTGATACCAGAGACCAAAGACATTTACTATAAATCAATATCCCCCATGAACATACACAATAATCCTCAACAAAAGTGTTAGTAAATTGAATCCATCAACACATTAAAGTGATTATATATAAAAAGGCCAAGTAGGGCTTATTCTGGGAATACAAGATTCATTAAACATTCAAAAAGTAATCAATGAGGGGTGCCTGAGTGGCTCAGTTGGTTAAGCAACTGCCTTCAGCTTGGGTCATGATCTTAGGGTCCCGGGATCCAGCCCCAGATTGGGCTCCCTTCTCAGTGGGGAGCCTGCTTCTACTTCTCCCTCTGCCCTTCCCTTCCCTGGATCAATCTCTCTCTTTTAAACAAACAAACAAACAAATAAATTTTTAAAAAGCAATCAATGAAAGTCATCATATTAACGAACTAAAGATGGACACTGCACTATCATCTCAATAGATAAAAAAAAAAAAAATTCAACAAATAGCCAGACTATGGAGATAAACTGGATGTCCGTCAACAGATGAATGGATAAAGAACATGTGGTATATATATAATGGAATACTATGCAGCCATCAAAAGAAATGAAATCTTGCCTTTTGCAATGACATGGATGGAACTAGAGGGTATTGTGCGGAGTGAAATAAGTCAATCAGAGAAAGACAATTATCATATGATCTTTCTGATACGAAGAATTTGAGAGGCAATTGGGGGGGACTTGGTGGCAGGGAAGGAAAAAATGAAACAAGATGGGATCGGGAGGGAGACAAACCATAAGAGACTCTTAATCTCACAAAACAAACTGAGAGTTTCTGGGTGGAGGGGGGTTAGGGAGAGGGTGGTTGGGTTATGGACGTTGGGGAGGGTATGTGCTATGGTGAGTGCTGTGAAGTGTATAAGCCTGACGATTTACAGACCCATAACCCTGGGGCTAATAATATATTATATGTTAATTAAAAATTAAAAAAATTTCAACAAAATTGAACATCCAGTCAGAGTAACAAACAAAACAAAACTCAGGAACCAAGGAATAGAAAGAATCATAGAAACTTCTTGAACTTGCCAAAGCGCATTTAGAAAGATAACATTAAAAGTCTGAATACTTGGGGCGTCTGGGTGGCTCAGTCAGTTAAGCTTCTGCCTTCTGCTCAGATCATGATCCTGGAGTCCCAGGATTGAACCCCACATCGGGTTCCCTGCTTGTGGGGAGTCTGCTTCTCCCTCTGCCCCTCCTCTGCTCATGCTTTCTCTCTCTCAAATAAATAAATAAATAAAATCTTAAAACAAACAAACAAACAAACAAACAGGGGCTCCTGGGTGGCTCAGTGGATTAAGCCTCTGTCTTCAGTGCAGGTCATGATCTCAGGGTCCTGGGATTGAGCCCCGCATGGCCTCCCTGCTCAGTTGGGAGCCTGCTCCCTGCCCCCCGCCTGCCTCTCTGCCTACTTCTGATCTCTCTCTCTCTCTATATCAAATAAATAAATAAAATCTTTTAAAGAAAGACTGGAAGAAAAAAAATAATATTTGCTTTCACCACCTTCTAGTCAGTATTGTACTCAGTTTTGGCCAATGCAAGTAAGCAAGAAAAAGAAATAGGTCCATACATGTATAGTAAATTGAGTTTTGACAAAGCTGCAAGACAATTCAGGGGGAAAGATAGTGTTTTCAAAAATGGTGCTGGAAAAACTGGGTATCCATAGGCAAAAAAAAAAAAAAAACTTTTTCTTTTTTTTTTAAGATAAACTTTGATCAATACTTTGTACCATACACACACAAAATAAAAACCCAGAAAACAAACAAAACCCCCCAAACTTCAAAATGAATTATAGATCTAAATGTAAAATATGAAATTATAAAACTTTTTAAAATAAAATGTGAATTTCCATTATTCAAAGATTTTTTAGATAATAACACTGACAGAATGATCCATTTCTTTAAAAATTGATAACTCTGACTTAAAATTAAGAATTTCTCCTCTTAAAAGACACCAGCCATTAAGAGAATGGAAAGGCAAGCCACATATTAAAAAGGCATTTCTAAATAACATATATGATTGAGGACTAGTATAAGTTTTATGGACTGAATGTGTTTCCTCAAAATTCATAGGTTGGTACCCTAACTCCCACTGTTACTGTATCAGTGAAATAGAGCCTGTGAGAAGGTGGTAGAGGTTTCATGAGCTCCTAAAGCATGGGGTCCTGATCCTATAGACACATTATCCTTATTACAAGAGGAAAAGATGTCTCTCTTTCTCCATTATGTAAGGACACAGTGAAAAGGCAACCATCTATCAGCTAGGAAGAGAACCCTCATCAAGACCCCAAACAGCCAGCACCTTGATCTTGAACTTCCCAGCCTTCAGAACTGTGAGCAATAGATTCCTTTTGCTTGGGCTGCTCAATATTTTGTTATGGTGGCCCAAGCATATTGAGACACCAGGATAAATAAATAACTGTTGAAACTCAATAATGAGAAAGCAACACAATGAAAAATGGGCAAAAGATTTAAACAGACACCCCACCCAAGAAAATATGTGGGTGGTAAATAAGCATGTGATAAAAGGGTCAACATGATTAGTCATTAGGTAAATTCAAGCTAAAATCATACCTATCAGAATGTCTGAAATGGAGAGATCGATTTCAAAGTCCAGGAGCATTTGGTGAGACTATGGAGTAGTTGGAACTCCCGTATCACTGACAGGGATGTGAAACGGTAAAACCATGCTGGGGATCGGTGTGGTGGTTTTTTGGTTTTGTTTTTTTAATGTTAAACATACACCTACCCTAGGACCCAGTCACTCCACTCCTCGGTGTTTATCCAAGAGAAATAAAAGGACATGTCCAGCTTGTACATTCATAGCAACGGCACTTATAATAGCCAAAGGCTGATACTCAATACCGTGGGTACTCAGCAGTGCAAAGGAACGAACTGTGACACACACAGTGACATGCATAACTCTCAGGATATTTATATGGAATGAAAGAGTATGTGCTGTCTGATTCCATTTACATAAAATTCTAAAAAATGTCAAAAAATTAGAGTTCTCCAGAATGGAGACAAGAAGAGTAGAGAAAAGGACCTGAAAGAACTTTTGAAGGTAATAGATTGTTTCATCATCTTGATTCTAAAGATGGTTCCGTGTGTGTGTACGTGTACCCGAACTTAGTAAGTTGTATACTTTAAATACATGCAATTTATTATATATCAATTATATCTGTTTATTTTATTTTATTTATTTGACAGAGAGAGATCACAAGTAGTCAGAGAGGCAGGCAGAGAAGGAGAAGCAGGCTCCCCGCTGAGCAGAGAGCCTGATGTGGGGCTCAATCCCAGGACCCTGGGATCATGACCTGAGCTGAAGGCAGAGGCTTTAACCCACTGAGCCACCCAGGCACCCCCTCAATTACACCTGTTTTTATAGATACTGTTTTATTTTTATTCTTTTTAAAAGATTTTATTTATTTATTTGACAGAGAGAGAGAGAGCACAAGCAGGTGGAGCAGCAGAGGGAGAGGGAGAAGCAGGCTCCCAAGTTGAGCAGAGAGCTGGATGTGGGACTCAAACCCAGAACCCTGAGATCATGACCTGAGCCGAAGGCAGACGCTTAACTGACTGAGCCTCCCAGGCATCCTGAGATACTATTTTAAATAGCTAGAAAAAATGAAATGGGCAAGGGCATACCCTGTTTTATTGCATTTGCTTTATTGTGCTTTGCAAATACTGTGATTTTACAGGCTGAAGGTTTGGGGCAACCCTGCACTGAATAAATCTACCACCACTGTTTTCCCAAAACACTTGCTCATTTCATGTCTCTGTGTCATATTTGGGTAATCCTTACAATATTTAAATTTTTTTCTTTTTTTAAAAGATTTTATTTATTCATTTGACACAGAGAGAGATCACAAGTAGGCAGAGAGGCAGGCAGAGAGAGAGAGGGGGAAGCAGGCTCCTTGCTGAGCAGAGAGCCCAACGTGGGGCTCGATCCCCAAACCCTGGGACCATGACCTGAGCTGAAGGCAGAGGCTTAACCCACTGAGCCACCCAGGCGCCCCTAAAAATTTTTCATTATTATATCTGTTATGGTGATCTCTGATCAGTGACCTTTGACGTTACTCTTAAAATTGTTTCGGGGCACCTGCGTAGCTCAGTTGGTTAAGCAGCTGCCTTTGGCTCAGGTCATGATTCGAGGATCCTGGGGTCAAGCCCTGCGTTGGGCTCCCTGCTCAGCAGAGGGCCTGCTTCTCCCTCTCCTTCTGCCTCCTGCTCTGCCTACTTACACTATCTCTGTGTCAAATATATACATAAAATATTTAAAAAATAATAAAAATAAATAAAATTGTTTGGGGTTACCACCAACCCTGCCCACACAGAACAGTGACGCATCCTACGATGGCCTCTAGGGGTTCAAGTGAAGAGTCCTGCATCTCTCACTTTAAATGCCAAGCTAGAAATAATTAAGCTTAGTAAGGAAGGCATGTCGAAAACCAACATAACCCAAAAGCTCAGTCTCTTGAGCCAAACAGTTAGCCAAGTTGTAAATGCAAAGAAAAAGCTCTTGAGGGAAATTAAAAGCGCTACTCCAGTGAACAGAAGAATTCTAAGAAAGCAAAACAGCTTTATTGCTGATATGGAGGAAGTCTTAGGGATTCGGCTCAAGGATCAGATGAGCCACAACATTCCCTTAAGTCAAAGCCTAATCCAGAGCTAAGCCTCAGGACTCTTCAGTTCCATGAAGGCTGAGAGAGGTAGGGCAGCTGCAGAAGAGAAGTTTGACGCCAGCAGAGGCTGGCTCCTGAAGTTCAAGGAAAGAAGCCATCTCCATGACGAAGAAGTGCAAGGTGAACCAGCAGGGGTTGGTATAGAAGCCACCGCCAATTACCCTGATCTAGCAAAAACCATTAACAAAGGTGGCTATCACAAACGAATTCTCAATATAGACAAAGACAGCCTTTTATTGGAGGAAGGTGAAGTCAATGCCTGGCTTTCAAGCTTCCAAGGACAGGCTGACTCGCCCAGTAGGGGGAATGCAGCTGGTGACTTCGGTGGAAGCCCGTGCTCCCGGACCGTTCATTCTGAAGATCCCAAGGCCGGGACGAGTTATGCCCCATCTTACTCTGCCTGTGCTCTGTACCTGGAACAGCCAAGCCCGGATGGCCGCACATCTGTTTACAGCACGGTCTGCAGAATGGTTTAAACCCACTGCTGAGACCTGCTGCTCAGCCAAAAGAAGAAGAAGAAGAAGAAGAAGAAGAAGAAGAAGAAGAAGAAGAAGAAGAAGAAGAAGAAGAAGATTCCTTTCCAAATACCACTGCTTACAGACTATGCATCTGGTCTCCCAAGAGCTCTGAAGGAGACGGACAGTGGGATTTATGTTGTTTTCGTACTTGCTGACACCACATCCATTCTGCAGCTCATGGATCAGGAGTCATTTTTCTTTCAAGTCTTGTTATTTAAGAAAAACATTTCATAAGGTTAGCTCTGCAAGCTGAAAACTTTCTGGAAAGGATTCATCATTCTAGATGCCATCAGGAACATCTGTGATTCCTGGGGAGAAGTAAAAATAGCAACATGAACAGGAGTTTGCAAGAAGTTGATTCCAATCTTTATGGATGAGTTTGAGAAATCCAAGACTGCAGTGGGGGAAGTCACCGCAGATGTTCTGGAAACAGCAAGAGAACTGCAATTAGAAGTGGATCCTGAGAATAGGACTGGATTACTGTGATCTCATGATCAAAGTTTTACAGACGAGGAGCTGATTCTTGGAAATGAGCAAAGAAAATGGTGTCTTGTGATGGAACCTATTCTTGGTGAAGATGGTGTGCAGATTGTTGAAATGACAGGATTTAGGATGTTACCTGAACGTAGTTGATAAAACAGCAGCAGAATTTGAGAGGACTGACTTCAGTTTTGAAAGTTCTACTGCGTGTGAATGTTATCAAACAGCCTCACATGCTACAGAGAAACTGTTTCTAAAAGAGTCAATTGATGCAGCAAACTTCCATGCTGTTTTATTCTATCCTATTTATTTATTTATTTATTTATTTATTTATTTATTTATTTATAAAAACCATTTTATTTATTTATTTGTCAGAGAGAGAGAGAGCACGCGTGCACACAAACAGGCAGAGTGGCAGGCAGAAGCAGAGAGAGAAGCAGGCTCCCCGCTGAGCAAGGAGTCCGATTTGGTACTCGATCTCAGGACCCTGGGATTATGACCCAAGCTGAAGGCAGTGGCCTAACCAACTGAGCCACCCAGGTGTCCCAATGCTGTCTTATTTTAAAATTGCCATGCTACCCCAACCTTTAGCAATCACCACCCTGATCAGTCAGCAGCCCTCAACATCAAGGCAAGACCCTCCACCAGCAAAAAGGGCTATGACTAATGGAAAGCTCAGATGATAATTAACATTTTTCGGCGATAAAGTATTTTTAAATTAAGGTATGTACTTTTTAAAAAAGATTTTACTTAATTGACAGGGAGAGAGAGGCAGTGAGAGAGGGAACACAAGCAGGGGGGAGTGGGGGAAGGAGAAGCAGGCTTCCCACTGAGCAGGGAGCCCGACGTGGGTTTCGATCTCAGGACCCTGGGATCATAACCTGAGCCGAAGGCAGACACTTAACAATTGAGCGACCACGGTGTCCCCAAATAGAAAGATTTTTAAGGGGTTTATACTTATTGGTGTGTCATCTCTTTTTTCTTTTAGGTATTACATATTTTGTGACCACATGGTATACCGTTAAATATTCTACACCACTTTTAAAAACCGAGTCCATAACAAAAGATGGTCAGTTTATTTAACAAATCAGCTATTGCTAGAGATTTACACTTGCTTTTCCCTGAGTTTCATCCTTATTCATCCTTTACCTCCTATTCTTGCTGCCTTCTCAATGTTTCAGACTCTCCCTCCACTTCCACCCTGGGACTAAATAAAACCTTTCATTCCTGGGCCTTTGATGGCAATGCTGGGGACAGGATGAACCTAGACCAGGGGTCATCTATCTGTTGTATGAAGCCCACTTTGACCGGCATGGTGCGTGGTTGTTTTTGTTTTAAGTAGGCTCCAGAACCAGCATGGAGCCCAACATGGGGCTTGAACTCACAACCGTGAGATCAAGACCTGAGCTGAGATCAAGAGCTGGCCGCTTACCTGACCAAGCCACTCAGGCACCCTGTGGCATGGTGTTTTTAAGTGTTTGAAGTTATTGTCAAGATTTTTTTTTTAAGATTTTATTTATTTATTTGAAAGAGAGGCAGTGAGAGAGAGCATGAGCGAGGAGAAGGTCAGAGGGAGAAGCAGACTCCCGGTGGAGCTGGGAGCCCGATGCGGGACTCGATCCCGGGACTCCAGGATCATGACCTGAGCCGAAAGCAGTCGTCCAACCAACGGAGCCACCCAGGCGTTCCTATTGTCAAGATTTTAAAATTAGAAGATTTCACTTGAAAATCTCTCTTCTTGACTTTCTTAAAACATCAGATCTGGCAACCGTGGGCCCACATTTTGGCACAGCTGTCATGGCTGGAGTTCAGCTGACCTCTATAAATGAGGAAGTTCTCTGCCAGCCCTGCTGTCTTTACTTACTTGTCTGCTAGCTCCCGTATGCACCCAGCCTCACACAGGGCTCTGAAGACCCAGATCTGGGAATGCCCTCACTAAACACAAGAGCTGCCCAGGGCCTGTGTCAGAAGGCAGTGTAGCTTAGAGAAAGAAAGCCCTGAACTTGACCCAGGAGGAAGAAATTTTAGTAAGTTGGCCTGATCCTTGTTCTAGTTTACCCATCTGTTAAATGATCTAGATGGGTAGTTCTTCACTGGAAGATGGGAGGAAGGGTCATAATGTTAAAATAAGGTAAAGGTGGGTCTAGCTTTACTCCCTAAAATGACTACCTTGCTTGTTGAAGATCATCTGCAAATCCAAACAATAACTATCATGTCAGGTTAAGAGCCCAGGTTCTGATTTGAATACCAGCTCTACTATTTCCATGCTGTGTGACCTTGGCCAAGTGACTTCACCTCCCTGAGTCTGGTATCTTGTATCAGAAATGAGGAAGTAGGAAGTAAGACAACAGTTTCCATTTCAAATCCCACTTTAATAGGACATTAAATCAGATGATGTGTATAAAACACTTTATTGTATTATCTCATTCAATCCTCACAACCTTATGAAGCAGGTAGTAAAAGTAAAGAGTCTGTATAAATGTTGGTCACTTTTACTACCTTCTTCATAAGGTTGTGAGGATTGAATGAGATAATACAATAAAATGTTTTAGCGAAGAGCCAGGTACCTAGTCTGTGTTCAGGAAATAGTTACTTATAATTATTATCCATAAAACTCCAAAGGGATTCATTGACTTATCATTGCCAAAGATGGCAGAGAGAGCTTGGTGACGGTTTGACAGGACTTGGGGGAGTAAAAGCAAGGCTCTCACATAGATTTGAGTCTGAAGTCTGGAAACTGGGAAGCGAGGGAACAAGAGGCAAGGACGGAGATGATGAGTGCTTGTTTGAAGATAGATTCTAAGACTCAAGCAGAAATTGGGATATCTTTTGGAGGAGACGGAAATATGGAAGACAAAACTAAGGGTTGTCAATGCAGAGAAAGAACAGAAGATTAGCTGTCATCGTTGTTTCCATTTTTTTAAATGGAAATAAAAGTCCTGGGACTTGAAAGAAAGAAGACAGGGGCCAGATCTGATTGATTTCTGGGTCCCCCTAGCACAGGGCTGGCACCGAGCAGGTGCCACTAATTCTCTCTGTGACTTTCCCCTGTCTGAGCCTCTTGCCTCATCTGTAAAATGAGGAATAGCAAATCCACCTCTGAGGGTGTTGTAAGGATTCTGAGTTTGGAAAGTGCCAGCGAAAAGTGCACAAACGGTGTCTAGTGTGACAACCCTCAGCACACCCACCAGAATGGAAAAAAAATTGAAAGAGAGTATCAAGTGTGTGCACAAGTGGTGGGAGTGCAAGTTAGTAGAGTCTGACAGTGTCTTCCACTAAAACCAAACACACAACCACCTTTTGACCAGCAATTCTACTCCTTTGGATATACCCAAATGTCTATGGAAGAAATGGATGAGAATGCTCACAGCATGTGAATAACCCCAAGCAGGAAAATACTCAGTTTGAGGCATAATCACAAAATAGAAAGCAGACATAAATGAAAATGAAGGAACTATTCCTCTGTGCAATTTGGACGTCACAAACGTGACTTAGGTAAAAAAAGAAGCCAAATACACAGTACGTGCCGCATGAATGGAAACGGACAAAAGTAATCCAGGCGGCCAGAGGTCAGAAAAGGAAAAACTTTCAGAGGCGATGGCGTGGCAGGAAAAGAGCCTGTGGGGGGGACCTGGGGGCACCTAATGTTTGGTATCTTGATCTGGGTATTGGGTATACTGGTGTGTTCACTTTGTGTAAAGCCATTGAATGGCACACTAATGATGTGTAGACTTCTCTGTATTTATACTTCAATAAAATGTTTACTTATCAAACACTGAGCCGTGTATCCCCCGGGGCCAGGGGCCTGCCTGGGCTGTGGGGACAGACAGATCCGGGGCTCCACGATCTGAGTGTTGTGACAGACAAGTAGCTTCAAAGCTCTGAGCCTACTCCCTTCTCTGTCAAAGGGAAGATGCTGTCAAGATTCAGTGAGTTGAGGTACCTATGACTTAGGCAGGGCCTGGGGTGGATAGGTCTGCAGGTCTCCCTCTCAACCCAACGCCTGGCACGGCTGCCTCATTTTCTCCAGCCCTGACGGTGTTTCTACCTGATTCACTGCTAATCTGTAACATAGGCTCGGGGCTTCTCACCCTTGATGGGAGGAGAAAAAGAAACCTAAGGCCACACTGCTGAGTCTTGAATTCCTGGGGTGGAATTCCTCTCAAGCTCTCTATTGCTTTACCACCATAGTTTTGCTCCTGTTAGTGTCACATTTTCTGATCGCTATAACCACTCCCCAAGATGTATTTACAATGACCTTCTGAGCATAGGGCCCACTGATACACATCTGAAGAGCCTCAAGACTGATGTTTTACTAGATATTAGTAAATAATGTTATCTTAGCAGCAGCTAGCCCCTCAAGGTCCTGAAATCTTTACTTCCAAATTCCTTAGAGACTTACTCTAGCCCGCCCCCACCCCAAACTAGAAGGTATTTAATCGTCACTAGAAGGTATTTAATCGCCACTCCCCACAAACACAAGTGCAGCTTTTCCTGCTCACGGGTCCTGTCCCCCTACTATAATAAAGCACCTTCTTCCACCAAAAACGTCTCAAGAATTCTCTCTCCAGCATTAGCCCCTGGCCCACAGCACATCAACCCCCAGGGTGGCGCCCGGTGCTTCCTGCCCCCACGCGGCGGGCAATCCTCGGACGCAGCCCTCATTTATATCTCCTAAAGGAACCCCTCTGGGGAACCTCGCCCAGAGCATCTCCAGCCCCGCCAGTAAATGGGGCTGGAGAGCCACCAGCACTTGGCCACGAAGCTCTCGGAGACGGATCTGCGAGTTCCTCAATTGAAATAGCAACGAGGCAGAGCCTCCTGCTGGCGAGAAAAAACCCGCGCAGACGCCTCTGGACGCCCTGCCTCCACGCACTACTGCGCAAGCGCACTATCCCAAGCCCGGGTAAGGAGGGCGCGTAGGCGAGTCTTGGGGGCGGAGTCGAGGACGAAGGCTTCCCTTCCCTCCATCCTTTGCGGCCCAACCCAGCCTGTTCTAGCGACATTTTAAACTACGTTTCCCAGAACCGACTGAGGCCCTAGTCTTCCGGTAGCGTCGGCGGAAGCAGTGACTAGATCTGGCTGGGCCACACAGAGGCCGGCTTGGTCACTATGGAGGAAATAGGCATCTTGGTGGAGAAAGCACAGGTCCGGTGGGGCCAGGCTCGCGGGGAGAGGGCGAGGCCGACCTGAGCGGGGTGCTGAGTGGCTGCGGGAATTCCGGCCCAAGTCTGGCTGGCTTTGGAGGCCGCGGTGGAGAGCTCTGTGCCGCCCCGAGGCCTGGCTCGGTGGCTGAATGATGTTAGGAGGGCAGTAAGGCTCAGAACGCGCGGCTGCAGGAATGAGTGACGTTCCGGATTCTTTGGCACGGAATGATTTCGGGGCCTAGCCAGGAGTGCTTAGTGACATCGGTGGCCCGGCGGGGCTGCGGATATGTCGGGGTGTGAGTGATAGGGCCTTGGCCGTGGGCCGAATGATGTCTTACTGTGGGCGGGAGAGCTGACTGACGTTCGGGACTTGGCTGGTGTTGGGGGGCTGCGTAATATCAGTGGTCTGGCCGCGTGATGTTTGCGGCCGACCTAGGGAACTGGATGACATAAGAACCTCATGTGAGTTTGGGTTTTGTGACATGAGGGATGTTTTGGGGAAAACTGGGTATTGTTGGAATGTTCGAAGGTGACTTTAACAGCCTCTAGTGAGATAGCCGTATGATAGTAGGATCTTGTTGAGGGGTTAAGAGGCCTTGGAGTCCGGTAAGGAGTTGATGTGACCTTTAGGCCCTCGTTGGGAGTCTGGTGACCCTGGGGATGGGTAACATCAGGAGCCCATTTAGGGGGCTGAGAGGCTTGTAGGGTCTATTTAGAGGGGCTGAATGATGTCAGGAGCCTCAAGTGGTTCATGGCGGAGGGGGAGGATGCTCTAGATCCTTTCACGAGGGGATGCTCTTCCAGCCTGAGTTTTCTCCCTTGTTCTAGGATGAGATCCCAGCACTGTCTGTGTCACGGCCCCAGACTGGCCTTTCCTTCCTGGGGCCTGAGCCTGAGGACCTGGAGGACCTGTACAGCCGCTACAAGGTACCGTCACCCCCAGTTTGGACCCTGCACAGAGCCCAGCACCCCATACTTCCCGACACCTTCCACTCCCGCCTGGCTCAGCTGGGCCAGAGCCAGCCGTCTGCCTTACCCCTCTCCACTCACAGAAGCTACAGCAAGAGCTGGAGTTCCTCGAGGTGCAGGAGGAGTACATCAAGGATGAGCAGAAGAATTTGAAGAAGGAATTCCTCCATGCCCAGGAGGAGGTGAAGCGGATCCAGAGCATCCCACTGGTCATCGGACAGTTTCTGGAGGCTGTGGATCAGAACACAGCCATTGTGGGCTCCACCACAGGTGCACAGGAGGGTGGGTGGGTGGGGGCACCTCATTTGCTCATCTGTTCGTTCATTGTCGGTTAACTCTTTCTGGTCACGGACCAGGAAGTGTGCTGGAGTCTTAGAAGAGCGAACAAGGCAAAGCGACGTAATGATGTTTTTCTAACTTTGATATAAGAGTAGACGTATATTTCACATTCTCTCTCTATGTGTGTGTATGTTTTGTGTGTGTTCGTGTATATGTATATACCCACGTGTACAGCTGACCTTTGAACAACACAGGTTTGAACTGTGTGGGTCTTATACACGGATTTTTGGATAAATACTGTACAGTACTGTACACTACTGATTCTTACGAATCACTCAGTAACATTTTTTCTGCCTTATTTTACCATAAGGATATAGTACGTAATAGGTAAAACATACAAAACACGTGTTAATTGACTGTGTATGGTATTGGTAAGGCTTCTGGTCAACGGCTATTAGTAGTTGAGTTTTGAGGGAGTCAAGTTATGTATGGATTTTCAATTGCTTGGGGGGTTCTGCGCTGCTAACCCCTGCAGTGTTCAAGGGTCAGTGGCATACGTATACACACTGGAAGTCTCATCAAATGATATTTAGCCTTACTGTGTGTCACATACTCTGATGTTTCCTGTTCCATTCTAGTCTGGTTTTGTCTTAAGCCGTGTTCGGGATGTGATCCTCTAAATTGATTTCATGTGACAGTTACTGAATTGGGACCTGCAATTTGAAACCATGGGTGAAGTGTGAAGGGATTGGGCCCCAGTCAGACTCAGTATGTGGTAGTTGCTGTTGTTAACACGGGCTCAGGCCCTGCCCTCATGATGGGTGTTATTTCTGTGTGTTATCTGTCATTTCCTGCTTTGGCCTCTACTCCTGTGGACCAAGCATGTTCTGGAAGGGTGGGGAAAGGTATATAACTGGGCCTGGAATTGGACTGTTGGGCTGGAGGTGAGGTGGTGAATGGAGGGAGATAACCTGAAATGAGGCTTATGACTTGGACCTGTACGACTTAGGGGGACAATGGGGCTGTCCCTGAGATGCTGACATGGGCAGAAGAGTAGGTTTGGAGGGAGGCAGTGTGGGCAGTTTTGGACTTCACAGGGAGGGGTCTGTGAGGCTGCTAGACAGCCAGGTCTGAAGGTCAGGAGAGAGACTGATGCTGGACAGAGGTGTGTATCACTGCCATAAGAGCAGGTCGATGGGGCCTGGGCAAGCAGGGAGGAGTCTGGTGTGGAGACTTAGGTGGGAGCAGAAGGCTGAATCAGGGGGCTTCTGTGAGGAAGCAGAGGAGGTTGGTTGGAGATATTCAGGAGGCTGAGGGGAGTTGCGTAGGGACTGATGGGTTGTGGAGGGCAGGGGAGAAAGGTCCAGAATGAGGCTTGGGACTTTGGCTGGTGACTAGGGACCACGGGCCTCGCTGAGACAGGGACCCAGGAGGAGCAGCACAGTTTGAGAGAAGATACTGAGACCATATTGGAACGCAGTGAGTGAGGAAGACCCTGGGGACATGTGAGGGGACGCAGTCCAGGAGGCTGCTGTTCAGCTAGGACTGGAGCTCGCGAGACTGTTGGAGCTGGAAATGGACAAGGAAACTGTCATCATGAACGTGGGGATGGCCAGGGGAATGCAAGACTAGAGGCCAGGAGGGTCATTCTGGGTCTGAGTGAAATATACTGGTGGCCTGGCAGCTACTACGACTGCAGGGTTTGGGGGAGGAGATGGTTCTGAGGTTCTGGCACTTCTGACCCCCCCCCCCCAATCTCCCAAAGGCTCCAACTACTATGTGCGCATCCTGAGCACTATTGACCGGGAGCTGCTCAAGCCAAACGCCTCGGTGGCCCTCCACAAACACAGCAATGCCCTGGTAGACGTGCTGCCACCCGAGGCCGACAGCAGCATCATGATGCTCACCTCAGGTGGGAGTGGGAGCCTGGGGCCGGTGGGCCTGAGGGGACCTTGAGGCCAGGCTGGGAGCCCCCGCTCTGCTCTTCCACCAGACCAGAAGCCAGACGTGATGTATGCAGACATCGGGGGCATGGACATCCAGAAGCAGGAGGTGCGGGAGGCCGTGGAGCTCCCGCTTACACACTTTGAGCTCTATAAGCAGGTGAGGGGCTGGGAGGGGCCCCCCGCCCTGGGCCTCGAGTTGGCGGTTGGACTCCCTGTCTCATTCTCCCTTACCTCCGCGTTTCAGATCGGCATCGACCCTCCCCGAGGTGTCCTCATGTACGGCCCACCCGGCTGTGGGAAGACCATGTTGGCAAAGGCCGTGGCTCATCACACAACAGGTGAGCCACTCCCTGGAGCTCTGGCCTTCTGGGCTCGGGACCTTGCCCCCTGCTTTCTCATGTTCCCCAGGAAATGACGAGGTGTGGTGATTAAGAACGGGGGCTGTGGGGTCAAAGCCCCAGGGTGACTCTTACTGGCTGTGCCGTCTTGGGGAGGTGGCTTCACTGCCTTGTGCTTCAGTTCCCTCGTCTCACAGAAGACTTGCCTCTCAGTGGGTTGTCACCCACCAGTAACCGTGAGTTCAAATTCATGGGTTGCAACCAGCATTTAAGAAAATGAAATCGGAAACATCAGAGTCCATCCCACATAGTAGGAGCTCATATGACTTTGTAGAAACCTGTTGCATACACACACGCTTGTGGTTGTTTATGTATCTATTTTTTTCTTTTTTTTTTTTTTTTAAGATTTTATTTATTTATTTGACAGAGATCACAAGCAGGCAGAGAGGAAGGGAAGCAGGCTCCCCGCTGAGCAGAGAGCCCGATATGGGCTTGATCCCAGCACCCTGAGATCATGACCTGAGCTGAAGGCAGAGGCTTAACCCACTGAGCCACCCTCTTTTTCTTATACATGTTATTCTTATGTATTTCTTATCATAGGTTCCAGACAAAAATGTCTGAAGGTCGCTATATTACTGTTTGTAAAGGCTGAGGATAAGCTCAGCACATCTTAAAATCCTAACATGCGAGCTGGGGGGCAGTAGGAGGCAGTGGTTAAGCAGTGGGTTTTCTGGGCCAGGCTGAGTGGGTTTGAGGTCTGCCTCCCCTACAACCATTTATGTAAGCTCGTGTATGATGTCACTACTCAGTAAGTTAGTCTCTCTCTGACTCCTGTTTTCTGTTTCTGATTACTCAGAGGATTAAATCAATATAAAGCTAGAACCATACCTGACACGTAGAGAGTGGACAAGAAATGTCAGCCATTGTCACGAACGTTCATTTGCTTAGAGGTTCCTGGGACTTCTGCTCTCCCAGGCCTGGAGCTGAGCTCAGATGTGTCCCCTGTGGTGGAGAATCTCCCAGTGTGACTGGGGAAAAAGGAAAAGAAACACTTAGAATTCAGTTACTATTTATTGAATACCTGATGTGTGCCAAGCCGTGTTTTAGGTGCTGGAGAGGTGGCAGTGAACAGAACGAAGTTTTCTTTCTTTGTGGAGGTGATATCTTAGTTGGGGATGTACTTGAACAGATAAACAGGTGAACAGATTAGAGATCACATGGTACCGAATGTGCGATGAGAGGAAGCAGGACCAGGGGATAGAGAATAGTATGGCTGCCACTTTGCATGGCAGAACTGGGGGGTGGTCTCGGAAGACGTTTATGAAGCAACATTTACATAAAGACCTAAAATACGTGCAGGAGTGAGTCCTGAGGATGTCTGGGGGAGGCTGGAACATGCTTAGTGTCCCAGGAATAATAGGGAGGCCCTATAGTCGAAAGGAGTGAACAGGGGGCTCACAGTTACAGGGGAGGTTGAGTGGGAGCAGTCTGCCAAGCAGCAGATGCCCTGGAGAAGCAGGGAGAGAAATGGGATTGCCCTTACAGGAGGGCGAGTCGGTCCATTCTGCCTGTGCCTCTCAGGTGGGGCTTCCCAGAGGAAGCGAGGCATGAGCGATTTGTTGGGCATGCAGCTGGGAGGGAGGATCCCAGAGTAGTATGTGCAAAGGCCCGGGGTGGGAAAGAACTTTGATTTAGTGAATCGTGAGTAGACCATGACTGAACTCCACAAGGGCATTGGTTCTTTCCCATTTTTCCAGCGCCTGCTCAGTAATCTCACTGTGGTACTTGGTCAGCCAATGTTGGGGGCCTGGCTGAAGGAGGGCTGTGCTGGGCAGGACCCCAGCGGTGAGACTGGGGAACTCAGAAAGGTTGTAAATATAGTCTCAGCGTGAATCTCAGATTTTGCACATTGTCCTGAGAGCGCGGTGGCTTTAGACAGGCAGGGTTCAATAGAAATACAGCACAAGCCGCATCTAGAATTTAAAAATTTTAAGTACCCATTTAAAAAAATAAGTTAGAAGAAATAGGTGAACCTATTAAATCTTATATAACAAGTATCCTCTAAATATCATTATTTGAACAGGTAGCAGATAGAAAATTTGAGATTTTTTCCTTTTACTTTCTTTTTTTTTTTTTTTTTATGTTTTTTTTTTTTTTTTAGATTTTATTTATTTATTTGTCAGAGAGAGAGCGAGCGAGAGCAAGCACAGGCAGACAGAGTGGAAGGCAGAGTCAGGGAGAAGCAGGCTCCCTGCGGAGCAAGGAGCCCGATGTGGGACTCCATCCCAGGACGCTGGGATCATGACCTGAGCCGAAGGCAGCCGCTTAACCAACTGAGCCACCCAGGCGTCCCTTAAAGATTTAATTTATTTATTTGGCAGACAGAGGTCACAAGTAGGCAGAGAGGCAGGCAGAGAGAGAGGAAGAAGCAGGGTCCCCACTGAGCAGAGAGCCCAATGTGGGGCTCAATCCCAGGACCCTGGGATCATGACCCGAGCCGAAGGCAGAGGCTTTAACCCACTGAGCCACCCAGGCACCCCCTATTACTTTCTTTAATAAAATATATGTAACAAAAATTACCATTTTAGCCATTTTTTTAAAAGGTTTTATTTATTCATTTGAGAGAGAGACCATGAGAGGGGAGAGATCAGAGGGAGAAGCAGACTCCCAGCCCAGCAGGTAGCCTGATGTGGGACTCGATTGTGGGACTCCAGGATCATGACCTGAGCTGAAGGCAGTTGCTTAACCAACTGAGCCACCCAGGTGCCCCTGACCAGTTTTTAAGTATATAGTTCAGTGGTATTAAAAACATTCACAGTGCTGCACAACCTCTGCCACTGTCCCATTTCCAGAACTTGTTCGTCATCCCAGACTGAAACTTGTATCCATTAGACGCTAACTCCGTTTTTCTCCAGACTCCTTCGCCCCCAAACCTGATAACCTCTATTCTGCATTCAGCGGCGATAAATTGGGCTGTCATATATGAGTATCTCATAGAAGTTGATGATTTGTACAATGTTTGTTTTTTCGTGACGGGCTTTTTCATTTAACCTCGTCTTCAGGGCTCATCCATGCTGAAGCAGGTGTCAAACAGAATTCCTTTTTAAGGCCAGATAATATTCCACTGTATGTATGTACCCTGTTTTCTTTATGTGGACATCTATGAAGATATTTTACACTTGTTTATGCTAAGTCTCTGGAAGTCCAATGAGTATTTCACAGTGACAGCCTATCTCATTTTGGACCAGCCACATTTCCGTTTCCCTAGCAGCCACATGTAGCCAGTGGCCACCCCATTAGAGAAGTGGTATGATCAGATTAGCTTTTTGAAAGATGATCCTGGCAGCTGGTAGTGAACTGGAGGGAGGAGAAATCTGATAGCCAATCAGAAGACTTTGGAGTGATCAGGAGGACTGTTGTAGCCTTGGGCAAAGGCCTTGGAGGTGGTTGGAGAGAGAAGGTAGAATCAAGGGGCAGAAGTGACCGGATTTACTGACTGACTAGAAGGGGTTGGCAAGTGGGAGGGGTGAGGAGCAACTTCCATTTCCTCCCTTGGGTCATGGGCGGATGGGTAATGGTGACCTTCACAGGACTGGCTCAGGGGAAGACGGAGTGAATGTGGGACGCGCTATAATTCAGTGACCTGGAGATTTTCACTGAAACACAGTACAAGAGATTGGGAGGATGAGAAAGGGGAGGCAGGGGGACGGGGCACTGCAGCAACTGAGTGTGGGGAAGGCAGACAGACCAAGATCCAAGTCAGATACGGGGAGCTCAGAAGTTGGGATTTCACAGTTAACAGCATGGACACCTGCAGAGCAGCCACAGAAATGTGTGGCGGAAGCAGACCCTGGGATGTGTTTAGATACCCTGAGGTTGGCCAGTGAGCAAGCCCGCACGTAATGAAGGTATCGCAGAGGAGGGACACCTTGAGCCACGTGTGGATGCTGGATGTTAGGGCATGGCAGGCCGGGCCAGCCAAGTGCACGGCTCCAGGTTAGGACAGAAGACCACAGGGCTGCATCGTGGACAGTGTGACTCCCTTCCCTGCGGTGGCTGAAAGGAGGGTTGTGGGGGTTGATCCATGCCTCGCAGAGCCACATCTAGTCGTTAACAAATACGTTCAAAAGGAGAGGCCCAGAACAAGCCTGTCTTCAACCACATTGCCACTTGCTGGTTAATCAGAATATGTGCTTGGGGTCCCGGATTCTTGCATGATATTCAAAAGTGGGTCCTTTTCCACGGAACTCCAAGCTCTCAGTGAGGTGGTATTATACCGTAGTGTATGGACAGCATCTCCTTTTTTTTTTTTTTTTTGTAATGATTCTATTTATTTGACAGAGAGAGAGACACAGGAGAGGGAACACAAGCAGGGGGAGTGAGAGAGGGAGATGCAGGCTTCCCCAATTAGGGAGCCTGATGTGGGGCCCAATCCCATGAGCCTGGGATCATGACGTGAGCCGAAGTATAATGTGAGCAGATGCCTAACAACCGAGCCATCCAGGTGCCCCACAGATCTCTTTTGTCTCTTACTGATTTTTTCAACATGTGGAGATCCAGGGGTTTGTTTTTTCTGTCTTAGATTCCCCAGATGTCTCTGTTTTCCTCCATATGGGCTTTTGAAGCACAGCTGCTTTTTTTTTTTTTTTTTTTTTGAGATGATGTCCTGGTATTTACATGTTGTGCCAAAAACAACACATCTGTGGTAGGATTCGTGATTTGGGCTGCTGGGTTGCTGTGGGGAGCTGGCAGATGGCTGGTTCTCCCAGCAGGATCTGGGATGCAGCCCCAGGGAATGAGAGAATGGCTGGGTTACTTGGAGTGGGTGTCAAAGAAAGAGGTGTCTTCAGGGGATTCTCAGTTTCAGTAAAGCAGCATGGCCCCGTGGGAGGCCCTTCCTCATCTAACCCTTGTCATCCCGCCATCAGCTGCATTTATCCGGGTCGTGGGCTCAGAGTTTGTACAGAAGTACCTGGGCGAGGGCCCCCGTATGGTCCGGGACGTGTTCCGCCTGGCCAAGGAGAACGCACCTGCCATCATCTTCATCGATGAGATCGATGCCATTGCCACCAAGAGATTTGACGCCCAGACGGGGGGTGAGTGATGCCTCAGCAGGGCCTGGGGTCTTGGGCAGGCTTGTACGGGATGTCTAGGACTGACTGTGTTGTGCTCTCTAGCTGACAGGGAGGTTCAGAGAATCCTGCTGGAGTTGCTGAATCAAATGGATGGATTTGACCAGAACGTTAACGTCAAGGTTTGGGGTTCAGGGTGGACAGGGGGAGGTGTGGTATGGGAATTAGGGAAAGGTGGAGGTTGGCATGTATGGGGGCAGGTATCATGACAGGAAGGAGGGTGTGGGGGGGCACCGAGGTCTGAGCTGGCCTGTCCCCAATGCCAGGTGATCATGGCCACAAACAGAGCAGACACTCTGGATCCTGCCCTGCTGCGGCCAGGACGCCTTGACCGTAAAATCGAATTTCCACTCCCTGACCGCCGCCAGAAGAGATTGATTTTCTCCACTATCACCAGCAAGATGAATCTCTCTGAGGAGGTTGACTTGGAAGACTGTATCCTGCTCTAGAAGGGAGGGGAGGGTCCCGGTTGGGAGCAGGGACTGGATCTTCATCACCACCTCTGCCTTCACCGCGACCCACCTTGTGCAGGGTGGGACACCAGGGTCCAACAATGGGGGTGGTGACAAAGACAGCTGGAGGATGACTTCTGGTTCTAGGCTCCTACCCTCTTGTGCAGGGAATGGTTCCTTAACTCACCTGCCACAGATGTGGCCCGACCAGATAAGATTTCGGGAGCTGATATCAACTCCATCTGTCAGGAGGTGAGTGAGGGTTTCTCTTTTGGAGGCAGGGGTATATGGAGACCCTTCCTTTTTGAGACCACTCTGCCGCCATCCTCGTGCCCCATGTTGTCTCCCTGGGGCTTGGGGCCTGGTCTCTTCCCCCACCATCACTAGGGCTGGGGAATAGATTTTAACTGTCATCCCTCAACAGAGTGGAATGTTGGCAGTCCGTGAGAACCGCTACATTGTTCTGGCAAAGGACTTCGAGAAAGCATACAAGACCGTCATCAAGAAGGATGAGCAGGAGCATGAGTTTTATAAGTGACCCAGCCCCTGTGGGGGAAGGGGAGGGGAGAGGAGGGACTTCTCTCACCTCCCAACTTCTGTCCCCAAACCTAGTGTTCTTTTTTCTCTACCCAGGATTGGTTTACTCAATAAATATACAAGATTAAATCTGTTCTGTTTCTTCCTAAAAGTTTCACTCCTTTGGAGAAAACTGGGCCATGAATAGGATATTCTGTCCGTCCTGCTCTTCTGACAGACGAATGGGTGAGGTACAGGCCTGGGTTACAGTTTGAGAGAGAAGCAAAGAATTCAGATCAGATGACTTTAGAAATTTGGGGGAAAGAACGGAAACCGAATCGCAGACTGGCCCTTGACCACATAATAAAGCCCCCGCACGTTTCGTCACCCACATTTCCTAGAGTAGGTAGAAGACCATTTGTGTCTTTGGTGATTCCTGCCTTCCTCACACTCAGAGGGAGTATCAAGGATGAGGAGATAGCCCTGCAGAGTCCCCAAGAGTAGGGATGAGGGTTGTGGAGAGGAGGTGGGATGCCTGGGTTTTGTGATTATCTCTGGCTCTCCTCCATATGGTCTTGTTGGGGCACAAATGTGTTTGGTTGGACCAATGCCCACTCTCTCTTGAGGGTTCTCCCTCTGGGCAGCCTTCCCTAATGCCCCAAGTTAGGAAGGAACCCTTCTGTGCACACGACCCCATGTACCTGCTCTACTTGGCACTTACGCCCCCTTAGACTTTGTCACGTGCTTGCCTGTCCCTCCTCCAAATGGAACCTCCTATAGGCAAGGGATTGTGACCTGATCACAATTCAAGTCCCAGTGCCTACACATGGTAGACTTTCACTTAATATTTCTTGAACAAATACATGAATGTCACTATGTATTTGAAGGTGAGCTAGGAAGAAAGTATATGGAAAAACAGTAGTCACAGGTCCTTGAGGAGATAGGGGTGATTCTTCTGCAGAGGAGCATGACGGGTTGAGTGGAGACGTTACCCTTTCTTCCCCCCCCGCCCCCCGGAACTCGCTAAAGTAAGAGTAAGGAGAGAAGAGCAAGATGGACATTCACAAGAACACAGGAGGAGAGAGGACACAGGAGCAACACAGTTTTGGGGAGAGGCTGATAACTACTCATCAATCCAACTGAGCCTGAGCTACAGGGGAGCCCAAACAGATTCTCACACTTGAGAGATCACAGGTGCCCCGTTCTGAAGGGGAGGGCTGGAAACATGGACTACCAGAACGGCTACACAAAAATCAGAATTCAGACACCAAGTGGGATTTGAACCTGGCCTGCAGTGAAAGAATGAACGGTTGTTATTCCAGGCTCCAAGCCCCTTCTCCAGCCTGGCTGGAGGTTTACTCCAGGAAAGGATGGACCTTGGGTCCCTGGGCTGTCAGGCCTGAAGCAGGTATAAGAGAGGGCGCGTGTGCCAAAGACAAGCTTAAGTGAGAGCCCCAGGCAGGCAACTGAAGGATTCTATCAGGAAACTGAGCAGCATGAGAGAAAGAAAAGAGGAGGGGTTGTTCAGACACATTAAACCCTCATCTTTCCCACTCAGTAGCAGCTAATACCTAAAACTGACGAATTAACAAAAGCATAGACTTTGGAAAGACGGAAGTGAATTTCAAAACAAACAGGATGGGAAGTAGTTGACTCTTGGAGTAGACTGGAAATACGGAGGGGTGAGGGTGTGATGGGAATGCTGTTGTTTTGCTATATACTATACGTATACACATAACAGGACAGTGTTGAATGGCAGCACCTTGTTTCTGACCGTAGGGAAAAATCAGTGAATATTTTATCACAAGGTGTCTGTTAGATGTTCATTTTCGTACACATCCCTTCTCAAACGGAGAGTTTTGTTTCATTCGTAGCTTATCGAGAGTCATCATGAATCGTATCGAGTGTTGTCAAATACATAAAAAGCAATTACTGACACGATCTTTTGGTTTCTTTCCTTCTTAAGATAGTGAATTACTTTGATTAATTTTAGAATGTCATACCAGCCTTGAATTCCTAGGTTAGGCCCCACCTGGTCATGATGTATTATCCTTTATATATACTGCTGAATTCCGTTCGCTAATTGTGGGTTTGTGGTGGGGGGAAGGTTTGGAGATTTTTATGTGTATGCTTACAAATTTTTATTTATTTATTTGACAGACAGAGATCACAAAAAGTAGGCAGAGAGGCAGGCAGAGAAAGGAGGAAGCAGGCTCCCCACCGAGCAGGGCGCCTGATTCCGGTCTCAATCCCAGAACCCTGGGATCATGACCCAAGCCAGAGGCAGAGGCTTTAACCCACTGAGCCACCCAGGTGCCCCTGTGTCTATGCTTATTACTGATCTTGGTTTACGATTTTTTTCCCTCATAATATCTTTCTCAGATTTTAGATCAGTATTAAGTTGAAATGGGAAATGTTCCTTCTTTCTCTATTTTCTGAAAGTGATACTGGTGTTGTATTATTTCTTTCTTAAATCTTGGGTCCAGTTGACATTAAAGTCATCTGAACCTGGAGTTTTCTTTGTGGGAAAGATTTATAGTTTCAAGGATGATATATGTCTCCAATTTGAAGTTTTATATTACAGCAGAGAAATGAAAATTAAATTTAAAAGAAAAAAGTTCCATTTTTAGAGAACATAAAATACTAGGAATAAATTTAACAAAACACACACCTGAAAATTACACAATTTTGCTGTGAAAAGCTAGAGAATACCTAAATAAATGGAAAGATGTGCCATAATCATGGCTGAGTTTAGAAATCCATCTTCCTCAAATTGAACTGTATGTTTAATGGAAGTGAACTAAAATCCCAACAGGCACTTCAGAAGTTGCTGGGTTGATTGTAAACGTGTGGACATGCAAAGGACTTAGAATACTTCAGGGTATTTTAAAAGAAGAACAAAGCTGGGGGATTTATACTACCGGAACTCAAGCTAATTTACTCTGAAGCTAAAATCAAGGCAATGTGGTATTGGTATAATGATAAATTGATAAGTGGAACAAAATAGAAGATCAAGAAATAGATCTATATCCATACAGTCATTTAATTGTCCTTAAAAACTCTAAGGTGGTTCAATGCAAGAAAGGACAGTTCTTTCAAAAAATGGTGCTGAAATAATGGGATAAACTTGGGAAAATTAACCTCAACCTATGTCTAACACCATCCCCCCAAATTAAATTGAGGTGAATCAAAGACATAAAAGAACTATGAAGTTTCTAAAATTAAATATGGTAGAATATCCTTATGGCCTTGGAGCAAGCAAAAGCCCTAACTTAAAATATATATATATATATATATATATATATATATATATATATATCAATTGAACTTCCCAAAAATGAAAAATTTAGTTATGGGCTAACACGAAATATTTATAATACATACATCCAAAAAGGGGTTCTCTTTAGCATATCTAAAGAACTCAGACAACTTGATAGGATGAAAATCAAAACCAAAAAATGGGCAAAAAATATGAACAGACACTTCACAAAAGATAGACAAATGGCCAAAAAAAAAAAACACCAAAAGAAAAAGGAAAAATTTCACATCATGAGTATTTAAACCATATTACTTTGGGTAAGGTATGGCAATGCAGATCAAGAAAGAGAGTGGAGAATTTTATAATTTATTATACTCACAGTTCCCAGGGGAGAACACAGCATGCCACATGGGGTTGCTCTGGGGAAGTGCCAGTGTCACACACAAGGCCACGGGAGCGAAGAGAACAATGGGCAAGCACTTTTACTGCTTTTTCTGTGGGAAGAAATGAAAGAGGCAAGGTAAGCAGGCTTAGGACTGCGACTGAATAATTTCAGCAGGCTCTGGGGAAGAGGGGCTGTCCCTGGTTGGTACCTGGTGCTGGGGCAATTAGGGTGCGTGTACAGTGTCCTGTACAGAGTGTGACTGCCCAACGAGAGAGGTAGTTCGGGTGTGCGCTTAACCAGCAGCTCAAGAAGAGCAACTGACTGACTTCTAGCCAGGGTCTAAAAGTATTTGGGGATTACCTGTTTGTAAAAACGGTATTATCATGAGCCCTCAAGTCACCAAGAAAAACACAAAGCAGTCACAATAGCAAGTACAACGTACTACCAAAATGATTAAAATGTGAAAGACAGACAATGTCAAACGTTAACAAGGCTGTGGAGAAACTGGAACTGTCATGTATCACTTTTGAGAGTATAAGCTAGCACAACTACTATATAAAGCAATTTGGCATTTCTTGTAAAATTAAACACAGATCTATACTATGATCTAGTAATTTCACTCCTGGGCATCTATGCGAGAGAATTAGAAATATATACCTACAGGAAACTTGTTCAGGAATGTTAACAGCAATTTTACACATAGGCACAACTCAATTAAAAAAGACCACCCCTCACCCCCAAGTCCTTGAAGCCATAAGCAACCACTAATCTACTTTCATCTCTGAATTTCCCTATTCTGGAATTTCATCTGAATGTGATCATAGAACATGTGTGGTCTTTTGTGACTGGGTTATGTTATGTTTGTTTGTTTGTTTTCACTTAGCAGAATGTTTTTCAAGGTTCATCCCAGTTATAGTATAAATTACTACCTCATTCCTTGTGTTTGATCCACTGGATTTGATTGCAAGGACTGCTGTGACAAAGTACCACAGGGTGGTGGCTTCAATAACAGAAAGGTGTTTCCTTGTATTTGTACAGGCTCAATGTCCAACATGAATGTGTCAGCAGGGTTGTTTCTTCTCCCTGTGTCTTTACATGGTCTTCCTTCTGTATGGGCAGTGTCCTTTTGTGTCCTAATCTCTTTTTATTTCTTTTTTTTAAGATTTTTTAAAAATTTATTTGACAGAGATCACAAGTAGGCAGAGAGGCAGGCAGAGCGAGAGGAAGGGAAGCAGGCTCCCCGCTGAGCAGAGAGCCTGATGCAGGGCTCCATCCCAGGAGCCTGAGACCATGACCTGAGCCAAAGGCAGAGGCTTAACCCACTGAGCCACTCAGGTGCCCCCTAATCGCTTTTTATAAAGACACTAGTCATTGCACTAGGGCCCACCTTCATGACTTCACTAAACCTTAATTACTTCTTTCAAGACCCAATCTCCAAATCACCTTCTGAGGTACTTGGTGCTAGGACTTCAATATATGAATTTTGGGGAGACAAATTCATCCCACAACAGCCACATTTTGCTTCTCCACCTGTTGATGGACATACACTTACTTCCACTTACTTCCACATTTTGTGGATAATGCTGTTGTAAAAATCCATTTACAAGTTTAACTATCTTTTGGCGGGGGAATTCGAACTCTAGTTTGATTGGTCTGGTTTGTTCACAGTTAAGCATCCTGCTCAGAGAACCAAAGGGCCAGCTGATGGTGAGGGAAGACAGTGTCCCCAGCCTTCCAGAGTCATGGGTTTTCAGGGCTCCCCCAGCCCAAAGCTATTCTCTGCCCTTGTGCCTAGGAGGAAAAAAGGAAAGAGCCTCTTTGGGTGGGGGAGTGAGAGGCAGCTATGGGATAATTTTATTGTAAAGCCCAGGGTCTGTTCTTCACAGCAGGAGGTAGTAATCACATAAAGGTTTTTTTGTTTGTTTGTTTGTTTGTTTTTTTGACAGAGATCACAAATAGGCAGAGAGGCAGGCAGAGGTAGGGGGTGCTGCGAAGCAGGCTCCCTGCTGAGCAGAGAGCCCGATGATGCCGATGCCGGGCTTGATCCCAGGACCCTGGGATCATGACCTGAGTCGAAGGCAGAGGCTTAATCCACTGAGCCACCCAGGCGCCCCTACATAAAGTTTTATTATAAACTTATAATAAATGAGAGAATTATATATTATTCTTACTTTTGGGGGGGGTTTCTTAAATTTTTTTCACCAAAACAAAACAAAAACAAAAAACCAAACCAAAACAAAAACAGCAGGAAAGAAAAATACAAGAAGCAAATGAGCCAGAAACCTGGGTTCAGATCAGAAGGGACCAGGGAGATGAGAACCAGGCTGTTACTCCTGGAGCAGTAACACTATGGCTGGCCCCAGGGCTCTCTCCAGGGATCTTGGGAGAATGGCAGCAAGCCCTAGAAGGAAAGACAAAGGTGGGAAGATGGCAGTCCCCAGACTAGCAGCAGTACTGTTCCTCTGGTGGCCACCATGGGCAGTCAACTGGGTTGAAAATATTAGAGGTCCCTATGTCTGGAGGCCCGGTCTCCAAAGCATGGGCCCATGGGGGTCAGACAAAGGGAAGAAGTGGGAAGGGAAGGCACAGAAGTGCTGTGAGTTCTACCAGAGTCCTTCCCTGGGACCATGGGGATCCAGGGGATAAGGGGAAACAGGACTCTTTCCTGTTTGTCAGTCGATTGGTTTCTTTAGGCTTTCCAACTGGTCCCTGATACCTACAAACTTGTGCCCCATGTCCCTTCCTTGATGGCCAGCACATTGGGGAACAGCTGATATCTCATACTCATAATGTGTGGTCATTAATGTCCACCTTGGTCATTACCACCTTTCCATGTTGTTCGGCCACCATCTTCTCTAGCCTTGGCCCGAGAGAAAAAACTGCAGGGGGCACACCACTGTGCATGGGAACCCACAAGCACTGGTGTCTCAATGTTGACAACTCCGTCTTGAAAGTCAGGTCCACCCAGATCTTAAAGGTCACTGTAGAGACTCTGGTGAGAGTATATTGTTCATGTCAGGCCTCCAGGACTGTACTGTGGGTTCTTCAGAGCCCTGGAGGTAAGGGGTGCCCACCTCATCAGGAGAAGTCTTTGAGCCATCTTCCTACAGTATGAGTGGAGAGCTACACAGATTGGCCCTCCCCACCCATCAAAGGTACTCCTCCATTTACAAGTTTTTGTGTGAACATGTTTTTTATTTCTCTTGGGTACATACCCAGAAGTAGAATTGCTGGGTGATATGGGAACACTATGTTTAATCATTTAAGGAACCGCTAGCCTGTTAACCCATGTAACTGCACCATTTTACACTCCCACCAGCAGTGTCTGAGAATTCCAATTTCTCTATATCTTCACCAACACCTATTATCTCTCTTTCTTTTTTTAAAAGTTTTTATTTATTTATTTGCCAGAGAGAGAGAGAGAGAGAGATCACAAGTAGGCAGAGGAGCAGGCAGAGAGAGGGGGGAAGCAGGCTCCCCGCTGAGCAGAGAGCCTGATGCAGGGGTCCATCCCAGGACCTTGATATCATGACCTGAGCTGAAGGCAGAGGCTTAACCCACGGAGCCACCCAGGCACCCCTATTATCTCTTTTTTAAAATTCTAGTCACCTTAATGGGTATGAAATTGTAACTCAGTGTGATTTCAATTTGCGTTTCCCTGCTGGTTAATAATGTTGACTATCTTTTCGAGTGCTTGCTGGCCATTTGTATATTGTCCTTGGTGGAATAGTCATTCAGAATCTTTGCCAAACTGTAATTATTTGTATTTATATATTTTTATATACTTTTATATAATTTCCTCAAGAAAATATAACAATTATGAATATGTATGCCCCTAACAACAGAACCCACAGTTATACAAAATAAAAACTGACAAAATTGAACGGAGACATAGACAATTCATTCATAGAAGTTGGGAAGTTAAACAATATACTCTCAATAATTGATATAACAATCCAGCAGAAAATCAGCAGGAATACAGAAAACTTAAATAATATTAGCAAACAATTTGACTAAGCTGATATTTATTGAGCACTCTACCAAGAGAAGAATACACACTCTTTTTAAGGCAGCATGCCCTATTAGTCTCTCCAGGCTAAGTAATATGCTAGACCATAAAGCATCTTAATAAATTTTTTAAAAAATGAAATCATGCTAAGTATGTTCTCTGCCTACAATGGAAATAAATCAGAAATCAATAACTAAGGAAATTTGGGATCCAAAAATATTTTAATCAACACATTTCTAAATACTCTAGGATTCAAGAAAATTATGAGAAATTAGAAAGTATTTTGAACTGAAGGAGAATAAAAACAAAGCCTATCAAAATGTATGGGATGCAGTTAAGGATGTTTTTAGTGGGAAATTCATATCTTACATACATGCCTATGGTACCATGAAAGAATTAAGATCTAAAATCATTTGGAAGAATTTACCAGTGAGGCTGTTTGATCCCAAGCTTTTCTTTGTTGGAAGGTACTGGGATGCTGATTCAATCTCCTTTCTCGTTTTAAGTATATTTAGATTTTCTATTTCTTCATGATTCAGTATTATAAGGTTGTGTTTCTAGCGATTTGTCCATTTCATCTAGGCTATCCAGTTTGCTGGCACAAATTGTTCATAGTACTCTCCTATAAACTTGGTAATATTACTTCTTTCATTTCTCTTTTAAAATTTTTATTTATTTTTTAAATTATTTTTTAATTTATATTTTAGCTATTTAATATGCAGTGCAATATTGGTTTCTGGAGTAGAATTCGATGGTTCATTACTTTCATACAACACCCAGTGCTCATCATATATACCTATATATGTATATACACATATATACATACACACCATATCTTCTTTATCCATTTGTCAGTCAATGCACACTTAGGTTTCTCCATAGTTTGGCTATTGTTGATAATGCTGCTATAAAATCAGGGTGCATGTATCCCTTCAAATCTGTATTTTAATTTTTGTATTTCAGATAAACAATTAGCAAGTTTTACTATAAGAGTGTCCCTATTCTGGGGTGCCTGTGTGGCTCAGTGGGTTAAAACCTCTGCCTTCGGCTCAGGTCATGATCCCAGAGTCCTGGGATCAAGCCCCGCACTGGGCTCTCTGCTTAGCAAGGGAGCCTGCTTTCTCCTCTCTCTCTCTGCCTGCCTCTCTGCCTACTTGTGATCTCTGTCTGCCAAATAAATAAATAAAATCTTAAAAAAAAAGAATGTCCCTATTTTTATAACTACTTATAAGAATGTACTATAAATATCGAAAATTTTTATCATATACTATTAAGTTATTTTAATTATGTTCATTAGCCATTTGTTTTTGATGCAGTGTTCAATGATTCATTAGTTGCGTATAACACCCAGTGCTCATCACATCACATGCCCTCCTTAATACTCATTACCAGTTACCCCATCCCCCTATGCCCCTCTCCTCTGTAACCCTCAGTGGGTTCCCCAGAGTCAAGAGTCTCTCATGGTTTGTCTCCCTCTCTGATTTCTTCCCACCCAATTTTCCCTCCCTTCCCCTGTGGTCCTCTGTGCTATTTTTTATATTCAACATATGAGTGAAACCATATGGTAATTGTCTTTCTCTGCTTATTTCACTTAGCATAATCCCCTCCAGTTCCATCCATGTCAACGCAAATGGTAGGTACTCATCCTTTGGTGCTGAGTAATATTCCATTGTATATATGATCCACATCTTTATCCATTCATCCCTTGAAGGACATCTCAGCTCCTTCCACAGTTTGGCTATTGTGGACATTGCTGCTATGAACATTGGGGTTCATGTGCCCCTTCTTTTCACTACATCTGTATCTTTGAGGTAAATACCCAGTAGTGCAATTGCTGGGTCATAGGGTAGCTCTCTTTTTAACATCTTGAGGAAACTCCATACTGTTTTCCAGAGTTCTATTTTTAACATTCTGAGGAACCTCCATATATTTCATTTCTAATGTAGTTATTTGAGTCTTCTCTCCTTTTAGTCAGCCTACCTAATGATTTGTCAACGTGTTGACCTTTTTGGAGAAACAACTCTTAGTTTCATTAATTTCCTCTCTGTTTACTTAATTGTCCCTCCTGTTTTTCTATCCTCTATTTTATTTTTCTACTCGCATTTTTATTGTTTCTTTCCTTCTAGTACCTATGGGTTTAGTTCTTCTCTTCTAGTTCTTTCAGGTATGAGGTTCAGTTGTTGATTTGAATCTTTTTAATATAGACATTTACTGTCTACTCTTATTATTGCTTCTGCTGCATCTCACAAGTTTTGGTAGTTAGTGCTTTTGTTTTCATTTGTCTCAAGATATTAGATATTAGAAAATTAGATATTAGATATTAGAAAATCCTAATTTGGGGTGCCTGGATGGCTCAGTTGAGTGACTGCCTTTGGCTCAGGTCTTGATCCTGGAGTCCCAGGATCAAGTCCCACATCAGGCTCTCTGCTCAGCTGGGAGTCTGCTTTTCCTTCTGATCCTCCCCCATCTCATGTCCTCTCTAGTAAATAATAAATAAAATATTTTTAAAAAGATATTTTCTAATTTCCCTTGTGATTTGTTCAACTCATTAAGAATGTATTGATTTAAAAAAAAAGATTTAAAAAAAAGAATGTATTGATTAATTTCCACATATTTGTTTATTTTCCAGTTTTCCTTATGCCATTGAATTCTAGTTTCAATCTTTAAAAAAATTTTAATACTTGCTCTGTAGCTTAACATATGGTCTATCATGAAGAATATTCCATGTGCACTTGAGAAAAATGTTTTCTATTGTTGGGTGGTATATATGTCAGGTTCAACTGTTCTATAGTATTGCTCAAGTCCTCTATTTTCTTATTGATCATCAGTGTGGTTGTCCTCTATATTATTGAAAGTAGGGTACTGAAGTCTCTCCCTTCAATTCTGTCAGCATTTGCTTCACATATTTCAGAGCTCTGATGTTTGCCACATTTATGTTTGTAACTGATGTATCTTCTTGGTATATTGACCTCATTATCATTATATTATATAATGTCCTTCTTTGTTTCTTGTAACAGTTTTTAATTTACTCAATTTTGTGTATTAGTCAATTTAGTCAATTTTGTGTATTAGCCATTCCTTCTCTATTTTAGTAATTATTCACAATATCTTTCCCAATCATTTCATTTTTAAACTATGTGTCTTGGATCTAAAGTGAGTCTCTTGTAGACATCATATATTTGGATTATGTTTTGTTTTCTATCCATTCTGCCAATCTACATCTTTTGGTTGGGGAGTTTAATCCCTTTACATTTAAAGCAATTACTGATAATGATTTATTTTTGCTATTTTGTTGTTTCCTGTATCTTATTGTCTCTCATTTTTTCCACTATTGCCTTCCTTGGTGTTAGTTTGTTTTATATAGTGACAAATTTTGATTCTCTTCTCATTCACTATGTATGTTTTTCAAGTTTTTATCTAAATTCCAGGGGCACCTGGGTGGCTCAGTGGGTTAAGCCTCTGCCTTGAGCCCAGATCGTGATCTCAGAGTCCTGGGATTGAGCCCCGCATCGGGCTCTCTGCTCAGCAGGAAGCTGGCTTCCCCCTCTCTCTCTGCCTGCCTCTCTGCCTACTTGTGATCTCTCTCTCTCTGTCAAATAAACTAATTAATTAAAATCTTTAAAAAAAATTCCAGTTACCATACAGCATAATATTAGTTTCAGGTGTAGAATTTAGTGATTCATCACTCACATACAACACCTGTTGCTCATCACAAGTGCCCTCCTATTAACCCATCACCTATTTGCACAAGGGCCATGCTAATCTTCTTTGCATTGTTCCAATTTTAGAATGTGTGCTGCTGAAGCGAGCACTCATTCACTATATATTTCAAGTTATTTTCTTAGTAGATTCTCTGAAGCATACCATATACATCTTTTAAAATTTTTATTTATTTGAGAAAGAATGAGAGAGCAAGCATGAGTAGGGATGGAGGAGCAGGGGGAAAGGGAAAAGCAGATTCCCTGCTGAGCAGGAAGCCCGACGTGGGGCTTGATCCCAGGACCCTGGGATCATGACCTGAGCTGAAGGCAGACACCTGACTGAACCACCCAGGTGCCCCACATACCATATACATCTTAATGTAGAATTGACTTTGGGGTTATAGCAACTTAATTCCACTGATGTATATGTTACTCCTATGTAGTTTCATTCCATCCTCCCACTTTCTGCACTCTTATTGTTATACATATCTATGTATGTTATAAATCCTGAGATCAAAACACACCTCAAAGATTGATCTTAAAAACTATCCCTTCCAGAATTAAATTGGATCAGACTACTGAGCAATTTACACCTCCAAGAAATTGTTGAAAACAGCAGAGCAAACAGCAGGAAATCAGTGGAGCCTAATGGGCTGGAAATAATACAAATGAGGCAGATGCTTCACAGAGCATTCAGGGGAAAAGATAGTTGGAGACTAATCCAGTTTTTAGGAAGAAAAAGGAACAAGAACGAAGATATGGAGATAATATTTTATCAAGTAGAGAATATCAGTAAAGAGATAGAAATAATAAAAATAACCAAATGGCAATTCTGGAGTTGAAGAATGCCATAACTAACATTTAAAAAAAAAAATCACAAGAGGTAACCAGTAGATTTCAATTGGCAGAAGAATCAGAAAACTTGAAGATAGGTAAACAGATATTATAAAATCTGAAGAACAGAGAAAATAGAATGAAGGCTAATGGACAGAGACTTAGATAAATTTGGAACATCTTTAGGTGCATCAATGTACATTTAATGAGAAAACAAGGAGGAGAGAAAAAAATGAAGAGGAAAAATATTTAAAGAAATAATGGTTAAATGTAGTTTGTGAAGTGAAAATAAGTACTTTTAAAAACACCTTTGTTTAGGGGCGCCTGGGTGGCTCAGTGGGTTAAGCCACTGCCTTCGGCTCAGGTCATGATCTCAGGGTCCTGGGATCGAGTCCTGCATTGGGCTCTCTGCTCAGCAGGCAGCCTGCTTCCTCCTCTCTCTCTCTGCCTGCCTCTCTGCCTACTTGTGATCTCTCTCTGTCAAATAAATAAATAAAATATATTTTTAAAAAACACCTGTTTAAAATATCCTCACAGTATTAAAATATCAAAGAAGTTTAAAAAGAAAGAAAGAAAGAAAGAATGGCTAAAACCATACCCAGTTTTTTCAAGAATTTTATTTATGAGAGAGAGGAAAAGAGAGGAGGGATAGGCAGACTCTGCACTGAGCATGAAGCCCAACACAGGGGCTTGATCTCAGGATCCCAAGACCATGACCTGAGCCAAAATCAAGAGTCTTGGACACATAACCAATGGAGCCACCCAGGCACCCCAAACCATCCCTAATTTTTTGACAAGCATTAATCTATACATACCAGAAGCTCAACAAACTCCCAGCAGGATCCATGAAGACACCCACAAAGAGATACATAAAGGTAAAAATGCTGAAAGTCAAAGACAAGGAGAATATCTTGAGAGAAGCAAGAGGAAATCAATGTATCACTCACAAAGGTACCCCAATAAGATTAACAGCTTGCTTCTCATTAGAAACAATAGAGGACATAAGGCAGTGGGAAAACATATTCAAATTGTTCAAGAGGGAAAATTCTACCAACCAATCTTATGACCAGCAAGATTATCTTTCAAAATGATGGTGGGGTGCCTGGGTGGCTCAGTCGGTTAAGCATCAGTTAAGCATCCAACTCTTAATTTTGGCTCAGGTTATGATCTTGGGGTTGTGAGATCAAGTCCCATATTGGGCTCCATGCTGGGTGTGAAGTCTACTTAAGATTCTCTCTCTCTCTCTCTGTTCCTCCCCCAACACCTCTCCCCCAAAAGGTGGTAAAATAGACATTCCCAGAAAATAGAAACTGAGAGTTCATTCCTACCTGGCTTACCTTAAAAAGAAATACTGAAGAATGTTCTTCATGTTGAAACAAAGTAATTCTGGACAGAAATTCAAAATCAAATAAAACAAAAGTAGCAACAGTATAGGACAAAAGTGCAGTGTAAAAAGTACAGTATATAATACAGTATAGCTTCATATTTCTTCCTAGGAGATTTTAAAAGTTGTATGGAAAAAACATTTATGTAATTGTACTATTAGCCTTAAAATATATAGTACTTATTAGCTCATGCCCCAGTTGTGTATGATGAAATAGCTATTCTATGGTTTTGGTTATTATTTTTAATTGAGAGGAACTATTTGCTTTAACATTGCCCTCAGCCTTGAATTTTCCTATACTGTTTCAAATAAAATCAGTTCCTTTGGAGAGAGCTTCAGAGCTCTTTTCTTACAGACTGCTATTCCCTCTGGGCAAAATCGCTGAACAACTATTCTGGGCATTGTGCTTCTTATCCCTGCCTCTCTCAGTGTAGAATCTGTCTAAAATGTGACTTGAGATGAGGACAGTCAGGTCCCAGTATTCTGAGCTTACTGTGCTTGAGTAGAGTACCCCACCTATGTAAGGTAGGGGCTGGTGGCAGAAGTCCCTAAGTGCTCAACTATACTCATCAGGCATTTAGCCTCTTCAACTGAGTTGGTAAGGATGAGAAACACTTGCATTATCCCCCTCCCTCTGAGATATGGCAACACTTGATCAAGACCTGGAGGGAGAGGAGCCCCATCTTCTTGGTCATACCTACCTACAATGAAGCTTCTATCAAGGGGAGCTCCAGAGTGCAGGAGGGAACAGGTCATATTTTAAATGCCAGACTCCTGATGTTCTTGCCAAGTTTCAGTAAATTTTTTTGGAAGAATATTTCATTTGCTATATGACCTTAGGATGTGTTTCATATTGTAAATGTTTAGTTGTGGAATTTCAAATGTTATTTTTCAGCTTTACTTCTTTTACTTGGGAATGGGTCTGCAGAGATATCTTTTTACTCTATGATCTGGAAATGGAACACAAGGTCTTAGATCAGAAAAGATCTATGACCTATAAACTTCAGACTTCTCCTTGGTACAGAGATGACATACAACAATCAAAAACTAATACCAAAACCAAAACCCCAAAATAAACAAATAACCTCCAAAGCAAAACAAAACAGCAAACCCTGGGGAGGGGAGAAAATCTGATTTATCTTTTTAAGGTAAGCCAGTTACCATACTTACTAGATTCAAATGGCCAACTGAATCAACAACACCAAAATCAAAAGGCATACAAAGAAATAGGAAAGTATGGAGCATTCAAAGAAAATACAAATTAATCAATGAAACTGTCCCTGAAAAAGAACTAATAGCAGATATACTAGGCAAAGACCTTAAAACAACTGACTTAAAGATGCTCAAAAACTAAAGGAAAATGTGGAGAAAGTCAGGAAAATAATGTGCAAACAAAATGGACATATCAATAAAGAGTGGAAATCTAAAAAAGAAAAGAAATTCTGGACCTGAAAAGTACTGAAATGAAAGATTCACTAGAGGGATCCAAAGGCAGCAGAAGAAAGCCTCCAGGAACTTGGATATAGAACAATGAAAATTAGTGAGTATGAGGAACAGAAAGAAAAAATATTAGGGAAAAGCAAACATCCTAAAGGACTTCTGGGATATCATCAAGGTGGTCAATATATGCATCATGCGGGTCCAAGAAGGAGAAAAGGCATGGGGGAAGACAGAAAAAAATCTGAAGAAATTATTGGAAGAAATAATGCTGAAAATGTCCCAAATTTGATTAAAGATGTAAACATACACATCCAAGAAGCACACCAACCTCTATATAAAATGAAATCAGGGTGCCTGGCTGGCTCAGTGGGTTAAGCCTCTGCCTTCAGCTCATGTCATGATCTCAGGGTCCTGGGATCGAGTCCCACATGGGGCTCTCTGCTCAGCGGGGAGCCTGCTTCCTCCTCTCTCTTTCTCTCTCTGCCTGCCTCTTTGCCTACTTGTGATCTCTCTCTGTCAAATAAAATAAAATCTTAAAAAAAAAAATGAAGTCAAAGAGATCCATGCCTGTATCAACTATATTTCAATTTAAAAAATAATTGATAAAAAGAGATCCACAAGACACATTACAAACTTTCAAAAGACAAAGAGAATCTTCAAAATGATGAGAAGTGAATCATTACATATAAGGGATGAAATGAAATGAATGAAATGAAATGAAATTATCAGATTTCTCAGTAGAAATCTTGGAGGCCAGAAGACAGTGGGTCAATATATGCAGAATGCCAAAGGAAAAAACCTTTCAACCAAGAATCCTATATCTAGAAAAACTTCCCTTCAAAATTGACAGAGAAATGAAGACATTGCCAGGAGCTGGTTCTCACTAGACCTACCCTGCAAGAAATGTTTAAGGGAGTCTTGCAAGGTCAAATGAAGACACTAGCCAGTAACACAAGCCATATAGAGAAATAAAGATCTCAATAAAGGTAAATACATGAGCAACAAGACAAACTAGTAAGCAATGTTTTGTAGTTTTTCTCTCTCTCTTTTTTTTCTTTTAATGTGATTTAAAAGCTTAATGAATTTTGGGGCACCTGGGTGGCTCAGTGGGTTAAAGCATCTGCCTTCAGCTTAGATCATGATTCCAGGGGCTCTCTGCTCAGCAGGGAGCCTGCTTCCCCCTCTCTCTCTGCCTGCCTCTCTGCCTACTTATGATCTCTGTCTGTCAAATGAATAAATAAAAAAGCTTAATGAATTTAAAGAAAAAACAACTCATGTAAAATCTAGCAGGGTAGTAAGTGCTGACATTAAGTTTTTTGATAATAGTGTAAGTACCTGACATTAATCTTCATCGCTGAGGCACCCATTTCAAAAGACAGCCATGTTGAATAGACATATCACCAGCTGTTTGACACAACTACTAGCAAAACAACCAGAGAAGGAATTAGGCCACCTTCACTCATGAAGCTCTTTGTTTCAGAAAGCCCTGAGTAACCTAGATAATTGACCACTTGAATAACCTTGCTTCTCCCTTTCAGTAACTTAATTCTCGCTCAGGCTTTAAATTGGCCAATAAGAAAACTGTGAAACCCTAAACATCCTACACTCAGTTCCTAATAAAAGCAGAGCCCCAGGTCTGAACTCTCTCTCCCTATATCTGCAACCGCACTGTGTTACCCTTGGGTGTGTCTTCTGGGATCTGTAATAATGCCTGTTCTTCGAAGTTCTCTGATGGTCATTGTTGAGGTGTATCTTGAAATCATGTGAACCACAGGGACTGGGACCCCTGGGTGGCTCAGTGGGTTAAGCCTCTGCCTTCAGCTCAGGTCATGATCTCAGGGTCCTGGGATCGAGCCCCGCATTGCACTCTCTGCTTGGTGGGGAGCCTGCTTCCTCCTCTCTCTCTGCCTGCCTCTCTGCCTACTTGTGATCTCTCTCTGTCAAATGAATAAAAAATGCACAAAACAAAGGAAATTGGGCCTAGAGGTTCCATTGGGTTCAGATTACATGTCTTAAGGGGAGAATACTTTGTAGGTTATGTTTATATGTCATATTGCAACAGGTCAGAAAGCATGTAAGGACAGGTCATTGCTTTGTTAGTAAAACTAAGTTTGATCATGTGGGTCAGATCAGACTTCCATTGTAAAGATCTGTGGAGAGTCACCTCTTTGGAAATTTATAATCCTATGTATTTAAATTCTGAATCAAATAGAAAATTAAAAAATGAAATAGACTATTCAGGAATGAATTCTATTAAAATGCAAACATGACTGAACTTGTGGAATATGGCTGAAGATCCCCACCTCCATCGCCTATGTACAGAAAACACAAAGAATAAAAGGGGGCTAAATGACACTATACAGAAACAAAAACATATCTAAACACATGGCAGACAATTTTCCTGGACTTCTCAAAAATTCAACATTATTTAAGAATATTTGCAAAAGAGGAAATGTTCTAGATCTGTGGCTCTCTATAGAGATACCATTTTGCATACCAAAATCGCCTGGACAGCTAGAAAAAAACAGATGTTCAGTGGGCCTGGACCTTTGTATTTTTACTAATATCCACAGATGATTCTGATACCCAAGAAATTCTGAGTCACTAAAAAATAAAGAGTCCTAACAAAATACAGTACAGAATCTGGAATGCATTCTACTTAAATGAACCTCTGTGACATCTTAGAGACATCTTAGAAGAAACTGGTAAGATAGATACTGTGGAATTATGGAGAATTTCCTTAAGGGTAATTATGGTACTATGGCTCTATATGAGATTGTCTTTATGTTTGGGAGACATACTGAAGTAATAAAGGGGAAAGTATCATGAGGTCAAAAACATACTCTCAATGGTACAACATAAAATATAAAGAAAAATGTGTCAAATTGTTAACAACTTTGAATCTACATAGGGGTACATGGGTGTTCATTCTTTCAACTTTTCATATGTGCAGCAATTTTCATGATAAGGTTGAATATATAAATCGATGCTTTTATTTTGATCTTTCACTAATATTTATCTTAAATTCTGGACAGGCAAATAAATTATACATTTTCTGCATCTTATTTTTATAGACAAATCACTTCAAAACTAACTCTTCAATAGCTGGTTTTTCAACATCTCCTCATTCCCTAAATCCATAGGATTTCTTTTCAAAATTAACTTTTTTTTCAATATTAACTTTTTGATGTAACTTAAGGAATGAACTCTTAATGAAAATCCTCATATTCTTTTACTTACCATAAAATTTTATACAGTACTTATTTAAAACTTAATAATTAAGGAATAGATGAGATTTTTCTAAATTATACACAATAATATAATTTTTGTGTCATCAACAATGATGCTAATGAAACATAAAAGCTGTTCTTTATGAACACAAGCATGTGCCATGTACTCTTGTAAGGATTTTGTACATATTGTAATACAATTATTCCTGTAATTGCACTAGTATGCACTTACCATTGTTGCCATTTACAAATAATGCACAAAGAGGATAGGCACCTAATGTCATGCAGGTAGTGAAATGGCAGTGGTGATAAAGCACCTGCCTCAGGTAGATGTTAGCTTACGTTTGTTCCAACAAGTTCTCCTCCAGTTTGAGTTTGAAGGCTTTTCTAAGTGTGTGAAATTAAAATACCTAGGAAAATATCTTTCATGATTAGTAAACTGTGAACATGAAGGCTACTCTGTATTTCTTTACATTCAAAGACTTTCTCACCAGAATATCCTCTCAACACTAAGGTGTTTGCTTTGACTGTAAATCTTTCCACATTTCTCCTACTCAAAGTTTTTCACCAGTAGGAATACTGTGCTGTTGAGTGAATCTCAGTCCATGATGAAAGGTTGTCCCACACTTTATATTCCTAGGACTTCTTGCCACTATGAACTCTCTGATGTTGAGTAAGTTGTTCGTATCCAGTGAAGGTTTTCCCACATTCCTTATATTCATGGGACATCTGACGATTATGAATTTTCTGATGTCAAGTAAGCTGACGATTCACAGTAAAGGCTTTTCCACATTCTTTGCATTCATAGGGCTTCAGACCTGTATGAATTCTTTGATGGGCAATAAAAACTGACCTAAGTCTAAAGGCCTTTCCACATTCCTTACATTCATAAGGTTTCTCACCAGTATGAATCCTCTCATGTTGAATAAGGTTCGAGCTACAACTAAAGGTCTTTCCACACTCTTTACATTCATAGGGTTTCATACCTGTATGAATTCTCTGATGGGCAGTAAAGACTGAAGTCTGAAAGTTTTCCCGCATTCCTTACATTCGTAAGGTTTCTCACCAGTATGAATTCTCTGATGTACAGTAAGTTCGTAATTATTGCTAAAGGCCTTTTCACATTCCTTACATTCATAGGGCTTCTCGCCAGTATGAATTTTAACATGTTGAATAAGGTTTGAGCTACGACTAAATGCCTTCCCACACTCCTTACATTCATATGGTTTCTGACCAGTATGGATCCTCTGATGTACTCTAAGTTCACTACCACAAGTAAAACATTTCCCACATTCCTTACATTCATAGGGGTTCTCACCAGTATGGATTCTGTAATGTTCAAGAAATTGGTAATGAAGTCGAAAGGCCTTCCCACATTCCTTACATTCAAAAGGTTTCTCACCAGTGTGAATTCTCTGATGTACTCTAAGGTCTGTACCATGACTAAAGCTCTTTCCACATTCCTTACATTCATAGGGTTTCACACTTGTATGAATTCGCTGATGCTCAATAAGTTGGTATTGACGTCTGAAGCTTGTCCCACATTCCTTACATTCAAAGAGTTTCTCACCAGTATGTGTTTTCTGATGTCGAGAAAGTTGTAGATGAAGTCTAAAAGCCTTTCCACATTCTTTACATCCATAGGGTTTCTCCCCAGTATGAATACTCTGATGTTGAACAAGATTTGAGCTACGATTAAAGGCCTTGCCACATTCCTTACATTTAAATGGTTTCTCACCAGTATGAATGTTCTGATGTCGAGTAAGCTGTGTCAGAAGACTAAAGGCCTTCCCACATTCCTTACATTCAAAGGGTTTCTCACCAGTATGTATTCTATGATGTTCAGTAAGTCGGTAATGATACCTAAAAGCCTTCCCACATTCCTTACATTCAAAGGGTTTCTCACCAGTGTGAATTCTCTGATGTACTCTAAGGTCTGTACCATGACTAAAGCTCTTTCCACATTCCTTACATTCATAGGGCTTCACACCTGTATGAATTCGCTGATGCTCAATAAGTTGGTATTGACGTCTGAAGCTTGTCCCACATTCCTTACATTCAAAGAGTTTCTCACCAGTATGTGTTTTCTGATGTCGAGAAAGTTGTAGATGAAGTCTAAAAGCCTTTCCACATTCTTTACATCCATAGGGTTTCTCCCCAGTATGAATACTCTGATGTTGAACAAGACTTGAGCCACGATTAAAGGCCTTGCCACATTCCTTACATTTAAATGGTTTCTCACCAGTATGAATGTTCTGATGTCTAGTAAGCTGTGTCAGAAGACTAAAGGTCTTCCCACATTCCTTACATTCAAAGGGTTTCTCACCAGTATGCATTCTATGATGTTCAGTAAGTCGGTAATGATACCTAAAGGCCTTCCCACATTCCTTACATTCAAAGGGTTTCTCACTAGAATGAATTTTCTGATGCTGAATAAGATTTGAACCACGATTAAAGCCTTTTCCACACTCTTTACATTCAAATGGTTTCACACCAGCATGAATACTCTGATGTTGAACAAGGTTTGACACACGATTAAAGGACTTCCCACATTCCTTACACTCAAATGGCTTCTCACCTGTATGAATATTCTCATGGCGATTAAGCTGAGTGAGAAGAGTAAAGGCTTTTCCACATTTCTTACATTCAAAGGGCTTCTCACCAGTATGAGATTTCTGATGTCGAATAAGTTGTATATGGAGTCTAAAGGCCTTCCCACATTCTTTACATTCAAAAGGTTTCTTTCCAGTGTGAACGCTCTGATGTTGAATAAGGTTTGAACCACGACAAAACAATTTCCCACATTCCTTACATTCATACGGTTTCACACCTGTATGAATTCGCTGATGCTCACTAAGCTGGCACTGATACTGGAAGGCTGTCCCACATTCCTTACATTCAAAGGGTTTCTCACCAGTATGAGTTTTCTGATGTCGAGAAAGCTGTAGGTGAAGTCGAAAAGCCTTTCCACATTCCTTACACCCATATGGTTTCTCACCAGTATGAATACTCTGATGCTGAATAAGATTTGAACCACGACTAAAGTACTTTCCACACTCCTTACATTCATATGGCTTATCTGTAGTGTGAACAGAAGTAGGATGAGGAGAAGTATGCATTTTTTCATAGCTTATTATCTTTTGACCGATATACCCCTCTTGATGTCCCTGTTGTTTCCTAAATCTATTTTTGCTATCTGAGTCATTTCTAAAATTGGAGGCCTTGAGGCCAAGAGTTTTACTTATTTGTTTTATACCCAGTTTAGGAAAATTTATTTCATAAGTATAATTTTCTGAAGGTAACTTCTCAGCTCCATAATTTGACTCCAACTCTGAAAGAAAAGGAGAAAGCAAACACATTTTATCTTCCTGTACACACATGTACAAAATCCACTGAAGAGTATATAACTCTAAAAATATATATACATATAGAAAAAAAATTTGGGGATTATTATTATTTTTATTAACATATAATTGTATTATTTACCCCAGGGGTAGAGGTCTGTGAATCGTTAGGCTTACACATTTCACAGCACTCACCATAGCACATACCCTCCCCAATGTCCATAACCCAACTACCCTCTCCGTCCACCTCCCCCCAGCAACCCTCAGTTTGTTTTGTGAGATTAAAAGTCTCTTATGGTTTGTCTCCCTCCTGATCCCATCTTGTTTCATTTTCTCCTTCCCTACCCCCAAACCTCTGCCTTCTCTCTCAAAATTTCTCATATCAGACAGATCATATGATAATTGTCTTAGAAAAAAATTTTTCTTAAATATATAGTGAAGTATATAAAATATACTTCCAGAGTATTTGAAAAAGGATTAAGAAGAGCTCCGAAAATGCAGAAAGCTTATGTTAGATGGTGATGCTCATAATATGGGAAGGGATGAACTATGAAATTTAGGTGTTAATCAAAATCCTTTGGTAGGCTTGTTAAAAGTATTGATATTCAAGCAACTCAGATGCAAAGAATCAGAATTTTTAGGAATAAGTCCTAAGATGCCGTATTTTTAACAACTCTATCAGATAATTCTGATGCAGATCAAAGTTCAAGGATCCACACTTAAAAACTGTTTTGAATGGTTAGTCTTTACTCTTAAAATCCAAAACCCTTACCACGGATAACAAGACCTATGAAGCCACTGTCATCCTTTGGACCCTATCCCTACCCCACTGCCTTCTTTTAGTGCTCCGAACATTATAGTGATTTCTTCAGTATCTTCATGCTTTGGTCAGACTGTTTCATCCATCACACAAGAATCCTGTGGCATGAGTTGCTTGAAGGAGACAACAGTCTCATTTTTAAGACTTAAAAGAAATGCCTTCCTACTGGGCCCATCTAATTATATCCCTCTCCTTTATTCTCTATTCAAGAGTCTCATTCCTTGCCCTCACAATTCTGTTTTAATTATACATTCATTCATTCAATAGCTCATTTCTCATTCTGTATATTTTCTTATTCCTAAATCTGCCTAGGAGGAGACACAATCCTCATAGAATTCACCACTGAATAATAAGCTCATAGCACACAGTAGGTGTTAAGTAATTGGAAAAGTACTGATAAAAGAAGTAAGGCTGAGAATAAAGGTATATAATGCAAAAATGAGCCACTGGGAAAGGCTTATCATAATAATCATTCATTCAAAACTACTGAAGTTGATAAATTGAACCACTCTCATATTATTTGTTTCAAATGGGAACAAATGCACATCTGAGCCCCACTGGTCATATATATGTCACTGTGGGAAAACAAACCACAGCAAACAGATAGAAACTTGAAGCTGGAACTTTAACTAGGTTGACCGCCTGCCGAAATATATCACAATGTTAAAGAAAATCAACAGATGCCAACACTGAAATACCAGGTGTTTGAATTACCTGACAAAGACTTTAAAACCATAATTACGCAAATGTTCCAATAAGCAAACACAAATACTCTTGAAACAAATGGAAAAATAGAAAATCTCAACAAAAATATAGAGGATATAGGGAGAGTTCTGAAAGATGGTGGATTAGAAGGATCCTGGGCTCACTTCCTGCCACAGACACACCAAGATAACAGCCACATCAGTGCAACCATGAAAATGACCTGAGAATGGCAGAACAGACTTTCCACAGGTAATGGCATAGACCAGGCCACATCAAAAAGGGTAGAAGGGGTGGAGATGAAGTTGGGAACCAAACCCCCAGTGAGAATAACCACAAACAGGAGGGACACCACAAACACAAAGGAGAGGATCAGATTTCACACCAGGCACCCCAGGAATGGGGGACTCACACTGGGAAGACGAGTCCCGTTACATTTGGTTTTGAAAACCAGTGGGGCTTAATTTCACGAGTTTTTACAATCAGTGGGGCTTAATTCTGGGTACTTTAAAAATCAGCAGGTTTGGTTCTAGGAGAGCCAGAGGGTGACAGGAAACTTGAGTCCCTATCCTTTTAGAGCCAGCATAACAAACAACCTGCTCAGATAACAACATAGAAAAAGCAGTTTGAAAAAGCACCTGGGGTATACATGAAGAACATTTATTTACTAATCTCAGAATATGTGAGGGAGGGACACGGATCTTTGGGAAACTTCCCCAAGAACAAAAGAGCCAGCAGGAACCATTCCCTGCCGACCCCCAATCACTGCCTAGATAGCTGGAAGCTTTAGGAAACCAGTGCAAACACGCAGCACCTACCCTTCTAGCACTGCATGCCCCACCTTCACATTCTCCTGAGGATCTGCCCCATCCAACCTACTGCAATCCAGAGAGGCTCCAGTCCCAACACACCTTCCAAGCAGCCCCAGTCGGGACAAGTGCCACTCCAAAGAGACTCCTGCTTTGTGGTCACGGGAAGGATAAGCACACACACCAGTGTACCCACAGTTCCAGCAACCAAACCTTATAGCTAGCGGTACGGAGAGTTCCCTGCTGATCAGTGCACCTTCAGCCCTGGCAGATGTTCTACAAGCAGGCAGTGTGACTGCCAGTACTGCCTACCAGTGAGCAAGGGAACTTCACCCCCTCTCAGGGAGAAAGGCAGAGAGAGTGCCTTGCAAGGTGGTGCAACTACAGTCCCAGTAGACAGGCTGAGAGCAGGCATCGAGTCTGACTGCTGACACCACCAATCTGCAAGCCCCTAGTGACGCCCAACAAACCCCTTAACAGCACAGAGACCAAACCTTACCCAGAAGAGGCAAAGTGAGCCATTGCCACCAATGGGCTGAAGGCAAAAGAGGCTCTGCCACAACAGCAGAGCACAGGCAACCCACACAAGAGACACCCTGAAGTGCCTGTTCTGGTGAACGACAGACACTGCACCCCAGGGCACCACAGGACTTTCTTTCTTTCTTTCTCTGCCTACCTCTCTTTCTTTCTTTCCTTCCTTCCTAAGATTCAATCAATTTATTTGACAGAGAGAGCAAGCCCAAGCAGGGGGAGCAGCAGAGGGAGAAGCAGACTCCCAGCTGAGCAGGAAGCCTGTTGCAAGACTTGATACCAGGACCCTGGGTTCATGACCTGAGCCGAAGGTCGACACTTAACCCACTGAACCACCCAAGTGCCCAGAGGTCACTATTTTCAAGATCAAGAGCTATAACTGACTTTCCTAATACACAGAAACAGAGTTATATAAATGAGAAGACAGAGGAAAATGTCCCAAATGGAAGAACAGGACAGAATCACAGCAAAAGAGCTAAATGAAACAGAGATAAGCAATGTACCTGATAAAGAATTCAAAGTAATGATCATAAAGATACTCACTAGACTTGAGTAAAGAGTGGATGATCTTAGTGAGACCTTTGAAAACAAACCGTAAATATTAAAAAGAACCAATCAGGGGTGCCTGGGTGGCTCAGTGGGTTAAAGCCTCTGCCTTCGGCTCAGGTCATGATCCCGGGGTCCTGGGATCGAGCCCTGCACTGGGCTCTCTGCTCAGCAGGCAGCCTGCTTCTGCCTGCTTCTCTGCCTACTTGTGATCTCTGTCTGTCAAATAGATAAATAAAATCTCAAAAAAAAAAAAAATCAGAATGTCATAGTTTAAGTAAACAAGCCTGGACTTAGAAAAAGAGAGAGGGGCGCCTGGGTGGCTCAGTGGGTTAAAGCCTCTGCCTTCGGCTCGGGTCATGATCCCAGGGTCCTGGGATCGAGCCCCGCATAGGGCTCTTGCTCAGCAGGAAGCCTGCTTCCTCCCCTCTCTGCCTGCCTCTCTGCCCATTTGTAATCTCTGTCTGTCAAATAAAATAAATAAAATCTTTAAAAAAAAAAAAAAGAAAAAAAGAAAAGAGAGAGAGAGATAAAAGCCAAATTTATTTATTTATTTATTTAAAAGATTTTATTTATTTATTGACAGGGAGAAATCACAAGTAGACGGAGAGGCAGGCAGAGAGAGAGAGAGGGAAGCAGGCTCCCTTCTGAGCCGAAAGCCCGATGCAGGACTTGATCCCAGGACCCTGAGATCATGACCTGAGCCGAACGCAGCGGCTTAACCCACTGAGCCACCCAGGTGCCCTAAAAGCCAAATTTAAAAAAAAATTTAAATTTAAATAAATTTTAAGGCACAGAAGCTCTTCAGATAAAAAGGGACTAAAAAAGCCTAACAGTTAAAAAAAAATAAAGTAAAAGTAAACCGATCCATAAATCAATTCATGAACTTTGACTGGATCTTAAATTGAAACACACTCCCACAAAACCAAATAAAGGAAAGTTTTAAAGAGAAATGGGAGAAATTTAGCTGTGAGCTGTGAACGATGAGCTGCAGATGATACTCCTGAAATAGGGTGATTTTCTTAGGTGTGACAATGGTATGTTATTTAGGTTAATTAAGATAATGAAGCTAATTAGGAAGGTTATTAGGAACTTTCCTATTCTTAGAAGATGCAAAGTGAAATGTTTAGGTACCACGTGTCAAAACATCAGTGACTTAGACCTACAAGTGGTTCAGCAAAAAAGGTTTCAAACATTTAGATACATAAATACATACAGCAAAGGTGGCCAAATGTTCACAACTGGTAAACCTAGTTTCTTTCTTGTTTTTCAAAGATTTTATTCATTTATTTGAGAGAGAGAGAGAAAAGCTTGGGGGGCAGAAGGAGAACCAGGCTCCCCACTGAGCAGGGAGCCCAACACGGGGCTTGATCCCAGAACCCTGAGATCATGACCTGAGCCAAAATGAAGAGTCAGCTGCTTAACCGTCTGAGTCGCCCAGGTGCCCCCCAAAGGGTCACCTTTGAAAGGATGTAAGAAACCAACTCGTTATTTAGAAAATCAGTAAACAAAGGAAAAGAATATTTATCTTCAATTTTCATATGAGCTGTACAACTGAGTGAGTAGTAAATAAGGTGAAGTTTCTTTTTACACATGCATTCCAGCTAATAAAGAATAAATGACAGATTTCGAATATCCACCAATTTACAACCTCTGACGAATTAAGGGACATAGTTACTGCCTGTCAGTGGCTGCTGATATCACTAGAACGAGAAATCCAGACATCACATGTCAATGGACTAAAGAGTGTCACCACCACCTAGGGGGAAAAAAGTTTCCCAAAAGTTTGATTAAGGTTCTGGAGCCATCAGAGGAGACAGAGGAACATGTTCCTCCATAACAACAAGATGCTGTCAGCAAAATCCAGATGGTCTGAAACTACAGGACAAATGCTCTAATTTAATCGAGAAAAAAACAGTTCACAAAAATCCAAAGAGGAACCTTTCATCTAAAAGAGACTTAAAAGACTTTTTAAAACGATAGCTAAAATGAAATCAGACTGGAGATGTTCACTCAGACAATAAAACCCTAGAGAAAACCTTTCCTGCAGGGAGGGGAAAGTTTGAGTGCAAAGAAACCCACAACAGGCTTCCAAAACAGCTGGCAAAATTGTGACTCATGGCCTGGTGGTTACAAGTATAGGTACCTTTATTTTTTTACTTTTTTCTATATATATTTTTAAAATTTTTATTATTTGACAGAGATCACAAGTAGGCAGAGAGAGAGGGAAGCAGGCTCCCCGCTGAGCAGAGAGCCCGATGCGGGGCTCGATCCCAGGACCTTGGGACCATGACCTGAGCCGAAAGCAGAGGCTTTAACCCACTGAGCCACCCAGGCACCCCACAAGTGTAGGTACTTTTAATCATGCAATTCTCTGTGTTGCAGTTTTCTGTGTCCTTGTCATACTTAGTTTATTTAAAAACTAAGAAGTGAGGATCACTCTCAACATAGATCGGAACATGGCTCTAAGAAACTCTTAGAAAACATTCTGTGTTCTTCACAATGATAATCAGAATCTTGTAGGATCTGGTCCTGGCCTAACTCCCAGACCTCCCTTCCCACCATCCCTTCGTCTCTTTTGCTCGAAACTTCTTACTGCTCCCAGGCATAAAGAGTCCATTTCCTGCTCAAGGCCTCTGTGTGTCCTGCTCAGACTAGAATGCTCCTGCCCAGATTTGTGGCCTGAACCCTTCCTTCACAACTCTGTGCAAGCACGTCCACTTCAAGACATGCTCCCTAACCACCCAACCCTGTCATTCTCCCCGCATTGCTCCTGTACACCTGTCTGAACAGCATCATTCCCAACAGTACTGACTTACTCATCTGCTTACTTGACTGATCCGTGTCTTACCAAGGGCAGGTGAAGTCCATGAGAGCATGACTCTGTCAGTCATGCTCATTTCACTGTACAGACAGTGCCAAGCACAGTGCTTTGCTTGGAGTGGACCCTCAATAAATATTTGCTGAATATATGAAAACATTTTTTAGATCCTAGAAACACATATAGAAATTTAAATGCAGGGGCGCCTGGGTGGCTCAGTGGGTTAAGCCTCCGCCTTTCGGCTCAGGTCATGGTCTCAGGGTCCTGGGATCGAGCCCCGCATCGGGCTCTCTGCTAGGCGGTGAGCCTGAGCTTCCCCCTCTCTCTGTCTGCCTCTCTGCCTACTTGTGATCTCTCTCTCTCTCTCTGTCAAATAAATAAATAAAATCTTTAAAAAAAAAAAAAAAAAAAAAGAAATTTAAATGCAGGGGCGCCTGGGTGGCTCAGCGGGTTAAAGCCTCTGCCTTCGGCTCAGGTCATGATCCCAGGGTCCTGGGATCGAGCCCCACATTGAGCTCTCTGCTCAGTGGGGAGCCTGCTTCCTCCTCTCTCTCCCTCTGCCTACTTGTGATCTCTCTGTCAAATAAATAAGTAAATAAATCTTAGAAATTTAAATGCAAAAGCAGAGTTAGAAAGCAGATGGATGCAAAATATGTTAAAAGGTTATATACTAGGGTGCCGGGGGGGTGCCTGGGTGACTCAGTCAGTTAAGTGTCTGACTCTTGATTTTGGCTCAGGTCATGTTCTCAGGGTCGTGGGATCAAGCCCTTCGGCAGGCCCCGCACTCAGTGTGGAAGTCTGGTTGGGGTTTTCCCTCTCCCTCTCCCTCTGCTCATGTGCGTGCGATCTCTAATAAATAAATAAAATCTTAAAAAAAAAGGTCACTCCACTAAAAGGAGAGGAAATAAAAGAACAAAACTTAGAGATAATTAGCAAAAGATAGAGATCCTGTGTGATCTTTATTTCCTTCTCAGATCTCGGGCATTTTTATCCAACAGGCCTTGGGTCTTTGAAGGCATTTTTCCAAACCACATCTCAGGGGTATGACCCCTCTCTGACCCTCCTGCTCCTCTTTGCCGGCTTTTCCTCTACTCACCTGGGTACCATCCACTTGTTTCTCTCCTCAAAACCACCCAGGGCTCTTTCTCCTGCTCCAGTAAGATAATCATATCTGGCTTAGAAATGGAACTTTCTGCTTAAAAACAAACAAACAAACAGAGAAATGACATGACATATGGTGTAGAAATTTATTTATTTTTTAAAGATTTTATTTATTTATTTGTCAGAGAGAGTGAGCACAGGCAGACAGAGAGGCAGGCAGAGGCAGAGGGAGAAGCAGGCTCCCTGCCGAGCAAGGACCCTGATGTGGGACTCCATCCCAGGACCCCGGGATCATGACCTGAGCCGAAGGCAGCGGCTCAACCAACTGAGCCACCCAGGCATCCCAAATTTATTTATAAAATTTTATTTATTGGTCAGAGCGAGCGCACAAGAAGGGGGAGCAACAAGCAGAAGGAGAAACAGGCTCATCAGTTTCTTAATGAAAAAACCCAAACCTGGTACTGTGTATATGCATATGATTTTCTTACTCAGTCTGCAGGTGCCACTTATCTGCATTGTGTTCTTTCAGAAAAGAATCTTGATCATGGAAATTTCTAATTATCTTGGTGAGATACAGGTAAAGGAGGTTAGAACTGGTTGCTGTTACTTGTGATAGTCACATTGATTTGTCGACTCTCATGACAAGCTCAGTTCTTTAATGACTGAAAGTACCCACTTCCTGATAGCTCTGTTTTTGTTTTTGTGGTTTAATTTGGAAGCTGCTTTATTGTGGGGTTCTGTTTTATTTTTATTTATTTTTTTTTTTAAGATTTTATTCATTTGACAGAGATCACAAGTAGGTAGAGAGGCAGACAGAGAGTGGGAAGCAGGCTTCCTGCTGAGCCTGATGTGGGACTTGATCTCAAGATCCTGACATCATGACCTGAGTCAAAGGCAGCGACCCAACCCACTGAGCCACCTATGCGCCCTCTTTGTTTGTTTTAGAGAGACAGTATAAGCAGGGAGAAGGAGGGGCAGAGAGACAGAAAAAAAAATTTTAGGCTTCATGCTCAGTGTGGAGCCCAATGCGGCGCTCGATCCCAGGACACTGGGATAAGTGACCTGAGCTGAAGGTAGATGCTTAACTGACTGAGCCACCAAGGCATCCTGAAAATTTTTTTTTAAATATTCAAAAACAAACAAACAAAAACCCCACAAAACAAAACAAACCGAAAACCTTTGGTTGAGATCTAGTTAAATCTGTAGTAATATTTTTTAGAGGGGGCAGGAGAGAAGGAGAAAGAAAATCTCAAGCAGACTCCTCACCCAGCGTGGAGCCCGACACAGAGCTCAATCTCATGACCCTGGGATCATGACCTGAGCTGAAACTAAGAGTCAGATGCTTAACAAATTGAGCCACCCAGGCGCCCCTAAATTTGTAAAAACAGATAGGCCCGTTTTCAACCTGACAAATTCCAAACGATTTCCTCTGGGAACAAGAAGGAACTCAGCTATTTCTTAAAAGATGGCCCTGAAACTCACGGTGAAGCAAGCTGATGTTCCAGAGAAGAGACGTTAATACTTTATTAAATTATTGTTTTAAATTACAAAATTAATTATTAAAATTTAAATTATTAATTATGACTGTTCAATACTGATTTTATTGTAATATTAGTTAAGGATTTTTATTTATTTATTTATTTGAGAAAGAGAGACACAGAGAGAGCAAGCAAGAGCACTGGGCACGGTCAGGGGAGAGAGAAGCAGGCTCCCCAGTGAGCTGGGAGCTCAGCGTGGGGCTGGATCCCAGGATCCCGGGATCGTGACCAGAGCTGAAGGCAGACGCTTAACCAAGGCATCCCTTTATTGTAATATTAATCTTTAGAATGAACTATTACTGGGGGACAGTCTTACCCAGGGAGACCAGGTTGCTGTAGGTCTCCAACATCACGTCCCTGTACAAGGCCTTCTGAGCAGGGTCCAGACACTCCCACTCCTCTTGGGAGAAGCTGATGGCCACGTCCCCGAATGACAGAGATCCCTGAAACCACACACACATGCATTACCGTGAAACTGAAGGAAATTACCGCAAGGTGAAGAGACATGCATTACCGTGAAACTGAAGGAAATTACCGCAAGGTGAAGAGAGAGGAGGCAAAGAACCGCCACGCAGGACAGGGACAATATGCCGCTTCCCAGCGTGCCTGCTGGTTCCTGAGGCATCTTGCGGCTGCACAGCACACTTGCTGGGTGCTGTGGGATGACCTACTGATACCCGCATGGCAGGGAATGGCTAAAAAAAAAAAAGTCATTATATTTCGGGAGAAGAAATATCGACTTACATAGGCCATGTTTTTAGAATGACAAAATTGGTACATCCTCCTCATGCTTCCCCTCCTAGAGAGAGAGAAAAAACAAAGAAGGGCTCAAGCCAAGCTGTGCCTTGGTGCTCTCTAAGTGACTCATATTAATACAACAATTTTTTCTTCCATTTTTATGTCTCAACTACTCCCTAAAATTCCTCTTTTATCTCTCTCTGCTTCACACAATCTCCCTTTCCCTCTGTCCCTCTGCCTTTCCCTCCCATCCCCCATACAAACTGGCATCAAACATGAGGAGTCTGGACGAAATCAAGCTCTCCCAAGCCCCGGGGAACATGCTGTCCTCCAAAATATCTTAGCATGAGGGATCCTCCAATCTTGGGACAGCATGACTAGGCCTAGGACTGGGCCCGCCTATCCTGCTCTGTGCAGATCCTCCTCCCCCTCGCCATCCCACCTTTCAGGGCTGAGAATGGGTCGCATCATCCACATCAGAACCTCTTTGTGAACTCAGAACTGGGAGAAGTAGGGCAAGGCATGAAAACTGGGAAGGATGTAGATGGAATTACTCAGGCAGAGTTTGGCTTTCTAAGTCCCCCAAAGCCAGCCGGTTACACAGGGCAGGGCATCCTCATAACAGAATACTAAGTAGTCATTACATGCTCAAGATACTTGGTCAGCAGAAAACTCACGTTACAAAACAGGATGCAGAATATGATTACATCTATAAAACATGTGTATATATGTAAAGACTAACAGACATTGACAGAAAAAAATTCTGGAAAATCACATTTCATGTTAACAGTTCTTGTCACTGTATTGTGGCCCCAATTCTCTACTTTTTGCTTAAGAGTGCTTCACAATTGTAACTATGGTGAGTTGGTAACTTGGAATGTATATATAGTTATATTCATTAACACATACATATATGTATGTGTACACTTATATGTATATGTATTTTTTCCTATGAGGAAGCTGTTCTCTAAGTCAGATGAAACAAACTTTGATTTAAACAACTTCCCTATGAACTTGGAAAAACTCAGGATATTCTAATAAATTCTTGTTTTTACTTAACGGGTTTGTTTCCTTTATTTCCCAATTCTTTTTTTTTTTTTAAGATTTTATTTATTTATTGACAGACAGAGATCACAAGTAGGCAGAGAGAGAGAGAGGGGGAAAGCAGGCTCCCTGCTGAGCAGAGAGCCCAATGCGGGGCTCGATCCCAGAACCCTAGGATCATGACCTGAGCCAAAGGCAGAGGCTTTAACCCATTGAGCCACCCAGGCGCCCCTATTTCCCAATTCTTTTTTTTTTTTTTTAAAGATTTTATTTATTTATTTGACAGAGAGAAATCACAAGTAGATGGAGAGGCAGGCAGAGAGAGAGAGAGGGAAGTAGGCTCCCTGCTGAGCAGAGAGCCCGATGCGGGGCTCGATCCCAGGACCCTGAGATCATGACCTGAGCCGAAGGCAGCAGCTTAACCCACTGAGCCACCCAGGCGCCCCCCAATTCTTGAATCAACACTGAAATATCTATATTTATCTGAGCAGTTTACAATAATTTGTAGGAAAAAATGTCTGTAGGCCCCAAGCAATGTCCTGTATACATTTGATAGTCTCACATGTCCTCTTAACGGAAAAGCTTATTATCTCTAAAACTATTACTTCGGGGGCACCTGGGTGGCTCAGCTGTTACACGTCTGCCTTTGGCTCAGATCATGATCCCAGGGTCCTGGGATCAAGCCCCGCATCGGGCTCCCCGCTTGGCAGGAGGCCTGCTTCTCCCTTTCCCAATCTCCCTGCTTGTGTTCCCTCTCTTGCTGTGTCTCTCTCTGTCAAATAAATAAACAAAATCTTTTTTTAAAGTTTAACTAATAATAAAACTATTATTTTGGCTACGATATTCCCTACACAGCCACTGTATCGTGTTCTACTATTAATCACTTTGCATTTAACAGATTTAGAATTTCTAAGTAAGGTACAAATTTTCCAACAGTTTCTTTAACTCTATAGAAATTCCATGGGCTTATAATTTGGTCAAAGCCTTGTGACACTATAGGCCAAAAGAGGTGTCTTTCCTGTAAATGTTCAAAGTACACGAGATGACTTTTTCTGATTGGGCTCTGTCAACCTCTGCTCTAAAGTTACTCTTGTTCAGACTTCTGTGCTGGAGAAATAAGAAACCTAAAAGAATACTAAGAGAATTCAATGGAAATGCATTATGACACATATTAACTGAGGATAAAGATTACGTTTGTTAAAGAAACTTAACTCCACGGTTTCCCCTTCCCTTGTGTAAGTCATACAACAAAATATAGTGTAAGGCCTATTCTTTTTTAGAATGCTAACCAAAAATATTCAGAGCTTAATTTGGAGAATGAAATTCTTAAAGAATCACATTAGCAAAGAGAGTTCTCATAAAGACAAGGAGAAAAGGAGTCTTCCAGGCCAGAAGCCTCAGAGAGAGGCCATGGTGTTATGCCCTCTCTCACAGGCCCAGAAATAAATGAAAACAATGGCTTGGTTTGTTTTTTGAACTGATTCTGATTCTATTCTACAGAAACAAAATGCTCGCATTCACACACACACACAAAAATTGGAAAAATATAAACCAAGGCATAGATAATGACTACATCTAGAGGGTGGTATTGTAATTTTAACTTTCTTCTTAAGTTCCTTAAAAATAAGTTTTGCACTATTCCATCATCAAAAATAGACAATAAAGGGGTGCGTGGGTGGCTCACTCAATTAAGTATCCAACTCTTGATTATGGCTCAAGTCATGATCTCAGAGTTGTGAGATAGAGCCCTGAATGGGGCTCCACACTGAGCCTGAAGCCGAAGATTTTTCCCTCTCTCTCTGCCCCTCCCTCCCCCTGCTTCATGCTGTCTCTCTAAAACAAACAAACAAAGACCCACAGTAAAGCTACTTCCAAATTAAACCATAAAAACAAAAACAGAGCTATCAGGAAGTGGGTACTTTCAGTCATTAAAGAACTGAGCTTGTCATGAGAGTCGACAAATCAATGTGACTATCACAAGTAACAGCAACCAGTTCTAACCTCCTTTACCTGTTTCTCACCAAGACAATCAGAAATTTCCATGATCAAGATTCTTTTCTGAAAGAACACAATGCAGGTAAGTGGCACCTGCAGACTGAGTAAGAAAATCATATGCATATACACAGTACCAGGCTTGGTTTTCTTAAGAAACTGATGAAAACATCATTTTGGAGAGAATCCTTACAGAATGCCCTTGCTTAGTAAATGGGACTCGTATACATCTTCTTGAGTATTACTGTCCCTAACATGAATACTGCTTAACACGAGAGCAAATGTTTTCTCTTTTCATGATTATTTAGGAACGTAATTTTCCTAAGTGCATAATACTCCATCACGAGTCTAGTGTGATTTGCTTAACTACTCAGTTTGTACAAGATCATTTAAAATAGCACTCCAGGGTTTCTCATCCTCAGCATTAATACCAAATTAAACCAGGAAAGTCTTTGTTTCAGGGGTGGGGCGGGAAGGAAGGTGGGGAGGGCTCTCCTGTGCACTATAGAATGTTAGTAGCATCTCTGTCCTCTACTTATTTGATCCAACTATCACTGGCCCCCAGTGTGGGAACCAAAGCTGCCTCTAAATATCACTAATGTCTCCCAGAGGTCAAAATCACCCCCTGTTAGGAACTACTGATCTACACCTATGAGTACAAGCCTTTTAGGTCATGCATGCTTCAAAAAATCTCATGAAACTATACACTTACCCCACCAAATCCACCATAACACTTTCGTATACTATTTGAAGGGATTTGTCGTCTCCTGAGACCATAAATGGAGTACCAGCAACTCAGGTTAAGCCCTTTTTTCTTTTTTTTCTTAAGAGAGGGAGACAGAAGGGGAGGGAGGGGCAGAGGGAGAGCAAGAAAATCTTAAGCAGGTTCAATGCCCAGCATGGAGACCCACACAGGGCTTGATCCCACAATTCTTGAGACCACAACCTGAGCCGAAATCGAGTCAGATGCTTAACCAACTGAGCCACATTGGTGCCCCAAGAATTTTTATATCGCCTGAGCATCTCACTCCTTGTCTTAGCATGCAGGCAGCAATCATGGATCACATATTCCTAAGGCCCACATTATACAGAAATTGAGAGAAATGAGCAAAAACACACACAACAGCTAAAACGTTACCAAGCACTTACTGTAAACCTGGCACTGCTCTAAGGGGCTTTATACATATTAACTCATCTAACATTCATTACAAACCTGAGACAGCCAGAAAGAGCCAATATTCCAACCCAGATACTCTGGGTCCACAGCCCCTACTCTCAACCACACAGTATCGCTTCTCACGGTCCACGCAAAAGGACACCCAACACACAACTAGAGCTGCCAAACTTCAAACAGATGTGGCCAATGATACGAATTTCACTGATGGGACTCCCTGGAAAAATCCTGGCTCTTACCGATACCGACTTCTTTGGCTAGCACTTTCCCTTTTCTGAAAGCCTCAGACTGACTCAAATCGACTAATCATCTCCATTCTTCTCTTCTTCGAAAAGCAGGCCCTTACGGAGCAAAAGATATCCAGTGTGTGACTCTACCTGAACACTAATTTCCTTCTTACCAAATCAGAGTCTAAAATTAAGCTTTAACATTAATTGCTGAAGGTTTATTTCCGTGTCATCTTAGAAAAACGGAGTGCACAAGAAGATGTGAACACATTTACCAAACTGTTTTTGGTGTATACCAAATTATTTACCAAGTGAATATTAAGTGAAGAGGTGAGAGGCAACAGGGGACCAAATGGTGGGGTGTCAATTTGCACGTCTCCCTACATTACCTGAAAATTTACTGGAACCTCTATATTCTAAAAACAAAAACGCCTTTCTTATGCAAAACAAAGCAGGAACTCACCCTTGACTTTGATGTGCAGCAATAGTAATACTCTCATCCTTCCCAGGGTCCTTATGGATAATGGTAGAAGGGGAAGGAAAAAGCGAGCATGAGACCCCAGGCTTTTCTTGGACGGCAGACTAAATTTGAAAGCACCCTCCAGGGTCACACCTCCCTTACTTCGCACAAAATGGGATGGGAGTAAAAGGAGCAATCGGTCCCCGAGTTGGAAGCTGGTTCCTGGGGACAGTGCTCTGAAAATGCGGTGGCTCTGAACATGGAGCTGCCCCCGTGCGGGACGCAGACAAGCACTTGCAGCTCTGAAACTCCTAAGTCCAGGCCTGGGCTTTCAGAGGGAAACTTTCATTCTAGGGACAGTATCCGACCTCCCTACTGGGTCCATCGTGGCTGGGAGGGGAGAAGATGGCGGAAGCGGAGGGCCCACTGGTCCCAGTGACACACACACACAGCCACAGCAAAGCACGCTCAGTGTCCCCACGCCCCGTCTCCCGTTACCATAGCATCTCAGCACCAGGATCGCCCTCACGCAGCCTTCCCCCCGCCCCACCTCCATGTCCGCCTCTCGCGGTCGCACAATCCCCCTCCTCGCTGCGCGCGCAAGCTCAGGCGAGGCTCCTTCGGGTGCCTGTCAGCGCCCTGTCCTGAGCGCCTCGGTCTGCCCACCCACACTGGCGGGTCCCTCCGGCTGGGGTCCTGCTCAGCAGAGGCCTCTCTCTAGCAGCCCCCGACTCCTTCCTAGACCTGACGGCCTCGCCACACCACGACGACGACGACCCTGGGATGGCCGGAAGTGATCGCTGACTCCCCGTGGTGTCCACTGGGAAATGCAGTCCCAAAGTGGAAACGCTTCTGAAGCCCAGCGTTCTGCGGTTTCAGATTGTTCCCAGCATGCAATTTGGGTCCGCCCCTAACGGAGCTCAGCCCAGAGATTTGTGGGAGTTCTAGCCCCCAGGAGCGTGCAGGTGCAGGCTGGGAAGGTGAGTGAGGGTTCCCCTGAGAGAACATTGCTTCTTCCTAGAGTCTCTGTAACTTACTTTTCTCTTTATGGAGAAAAATGCAAATGTGCATAAATGTTAAAGGAGGCGGAATCCTATATATAGGAAACCCTAAAGATTCCACCAAAAACTGTGAAATAAACAGATTTATTAAAGTTGCAGGATACAAAATCAACGTACAAAACTCAACTGTGTTTCTGTACGCTAACAAACTGCCTGAAAAAAATAAATTAAGAAAACAGTCTGATTCACAATAGCATCAAAACAATACAAACGTAGGAACAAATTTAACCAAGGAGGTGCATAAATTATCCTTGATGAAAGAAATAGAAGAAAACACAAAAATAAATGGGATGACATCTCGTGTTCACGGATTGGAAGAATATTGTTAAAATGTCCATACTACCCAAAGTAATGGACAAATTCGATGCAAGCCCTATCATGTTGCAGTGGCATTTTTCACAGAAATAGAAAAAAATCCTAAAATTCAGATGGAAGCCCAAAAGCCTTCAAATAAGCAATCTTACATAATTTTAAAAAAGATTTTATTTATTTCTTTTTTTATTTTTTTTTAAGATTTTATTCATTTATTTGACACTCAGAGATCACAAGTAGGCAGAGAGGCTGGCAGAGAGAGAGGAGGAAGCAGGCTCCCTGCTGAGCAGAGAGCCGGATGCGGTGCTCAATCCCAGGACCCTGGGATCATGACCTGAGCCGAAGGCAGAGGCTTTAACCCACCGAGCCACCCAGGTGCCCCTGTTCTGTGATTTTTAATCAGTATTGCATTACATACATTTGGGGGAAATTTTTACATATTTACAATATTGAGCCTTCTAGTCCATGAATGTTATATTCTTCCTTATTTAGGTCTTCCTTAATTTCCTAGAGAAATTTTGTGTTTTTCAGTGTTATGGTATTGTTTATTTTGTTAAAATCATTCTGAGGTATGTGTTGTATTTTGATGTACATGGTATGATTCATTTTTAATTTATTGCAGATAAACAGAAATACAATTGGCTTTTATTTATTGACCTATACATATCAACATTGATAAATTCACTAACTCTGAATTTATAAAGATTGTGTATCTAGAAAACCCAAAGCAAGTATGTGATTTGCAAGTAATAACAATTTTGGGGCACCTGGGTGGCTCAGTCAGTTAAGCATCCGATTTTTTGTTTTGGCTCAGGTCATGATCTTAGGTAGTGAGACTGAGCCCTGCATAGGATCTGTGTTTGGCATGGAGTCTGCTTGAGATTCTCTCTGCCCCCTCCATGTGTCCTTCTCCCTACTCTAAAAATAGATAAATAAATATTTTAAAAAATTTAAAAAATAACAGTTTTAGTCCTTCCTTTCTAATTCGTATGTCTTTTAGTTCTTTTTCTCCCCTTATTTCAATAGCTAAGACCTCCAGTACAATGTTGAGTAGAGGTTGTTTAACATCAGACATCCTTGTTTTATCCCTAATGTTAGAGGAATGATTTTTAACAGTTTGATATTATGATGTTTGTTGTTGATTTGTTGGGGGGTGCTGGGTAAGATCACTCAACAGACTTGGGAAGTTGCCTTCTGGTTTCAGTTTTCTATGAGTTTCATCATAAATGGGTCTTGCATTTTGTCAAATGTTCTTCACTTACTAATTTTTTATGTACCTAGATGAATGTATAATTTGTGGGTTTTTTCTTTATTGGTATGGTAAAATGCCTCCAATGTTAAAAATATATCTCATTCCTTATGGACACTGGGGAGGGTATGTGCTATGGTGAGTGCTGTGAAGTGTGTAAACCTGGTGATTCACAGACTTGTACCCCTGGGGCTAATAATACATTATATGTTAATAAAAGTTAAAATTAAAAAATATATTTCATTCCTGAAAGAAACTTCATTTGCTCATGATGTAATATCTTTTTATGTATTGCTGGATTTGATTTGCTAATATTTTGTTAAGGATTTTTGCATCTTGCCCCTCCTCCTGCTTATATTTTCTCTCTCTCTCTCTCTCATAAATAAATAAAGCTTTAAAAAAAGAATATGGGGGCACTTGAGCGGATCAGTCAGATAAGTGTCTGCCTTCAGCTCAGGTCATAATCTCAGGGTCCTGGGATTGAGCCCTGTCTTTGGGCTCCCTGCTCAGTGGGGAGTCTGCTTCTCCCTCCCCCTGCTCTTGTGCTCTTGTTCTCTCTGTGTCCCTCTCAAATAAATAAATAAAATCTTTTTTAAAAGAATATGAAGGTAGAGAGGAGGAGGAGAACTAAGAAGAACCCCTGGTGTACTACAGAGTTAAGAGATCTAGGTTGAAAAAAGTGGGCAGCAAAGAATGTGGGACAGAAAAGAATGGGGTTGTTCAGAAACTAAGAGAATGAAGTACATCAATAGTAAAATAGAGGGGTGGAGTGGGTGAAGGGAGTCAAAAGGTATAAACTTCAAAAGTTATAAAATCAATAAGCCCTGGGGTTGTAATATACAGACAGCATTGTGACTATAGTTAACAATATCATATCATATATTTGATAAGATCAAAACATGTATTTGAAAATGACTAAGATAGATCTTAAAAGTTCTTTTTAAAAAGATTTTATTTATTTATCTGTCAGAGAGAGAAAGAGAGAGCACACGCGTGGGAGCAGCAGGCAGAGGGAGAAGCAGGCTCCCCACTGAGCAGAGAGCACAATGTGGGACATGATCCCAGGTTCCTGGGATCATGACCTGAGCTGAAGGCAGACGCTTAACTGACTGAGTTACCCAGGCATCTCAGATCTTAAAAGTTCTCATTGCAAGAAAAAAAAATGTGTAGCTATGTTTGGTAATGAATGTTAACTAAATTTATTTTGCTTAATCATTTCACAATCTATGCAAATATCAAATCATTATGTCATCATCATTATACACCTAAAACTAATACAATGCTATATGTCAACTATATCCCATTAAAAAAAAAAAAAAAGACTTGCCAGGAGCACCTCGCTGGCTCTGTCAGTGAAGCATGTGACTTTTGATCTCAGTGTTGTGAGTCTGAGCCCCACATTCAGTGTAGGGATTACTTAAATATAATATCTTTAAAAAAATTTTTAAAAAGACTTGCCAAATCTTCTCTAGCTTTGGAACCCAATCAATACTGCCTATTTCATAAAAAATGGGTCAGAGGGGCGCCTGGGTGGCTCAGTGGGTTAAGGCCTCTGCCTTCGGCTCAGGTCATGATCCCAGGGTCCTGGGATCGAGCCCCGCATCGGGCTCTCTGCTCAGCGGGGAGCCTGCTTCCTCCTGTCTCTCTGCCTGCCTCTCTGCCTACTTGTGATCTCTGTCTGTCAAATAAATAAATAAAATCTTAAAAAAAAATGGGTCAGAGCAGCACATTCAAATGGTGTGTATGTTTAAAATGTACAGAAACCAAAACCAAATAAACACTGCGCTTTTTGTGTGTGTGAGAGAAAGAGTGAGGGAGAGAGAGTGAACTGGGTGGGGGGAAGGCAGGCAGAGGGAGAGAGGGAAACCCAAGCAGACTCCGCATCCAGTGCAGAGCCTGTGGTGGGACGGGATCCCATGACCCCAAGATCATAGCCCAAAACAAAATCAAGAGTCAGAGACACTCAACTGACTGAGCCACTCAGGGGCCACTAACACTGTGCTTCTAAGTAGAGGGAGTTGCTAAATGCAGCAATGACTGTCATTTGGGTGACGTAGCTGAGACATCTGTACTTACTGGCATCTGTTATGAATTTACCCGCCATCCTCTAACGCACAGAAATTAGGAATCCTGATTGATTTAATGGTTAACTATAGTCAGTATCCAAACTCCACCCACTTCAACACAAGCTAAACAAGTGAAGTCCGCAGAGAGGTAGGTGATAGGAGTCACCGCATTTGCCTCTTTTATTCTTTGACAAAGTCACTCTCCTCGCAATGCCATATATACGTGTCAATTGCAAATTGCTATTGCAACAGTCAGATTAATTTGCAAGGGCTTTCCAAGGACACTTATAGTAACAGTACTCACTCGTCATATTAAGGAGGAAAGGTAAGGATTTTGCTGTTGTCAAGTATGCATCAAGAAATGGAATAAATGACCACAATTTCTTTTTTTTTTAAGATTTTATTTATTTATTTGAGAGAGAGAATGCAAGAGTGAGAGAGAGGGAGCATGAGCAGGGAGGAAGGGCAGAGACTCCACCCTGAGCAAGGAGCCCAACATGGGACTTGATCCTAGGACCCTGGGATTGTGACCTGAGCCAAAGGCAGATGCTTAACCAACTGTCCCAACCAGGTGTCCCTCTCCACACATTTTTGAAGATAATGAGAATCCAATAAACAACTTCTCAATATTTGAAAACTTAGTTCAATGACCAATTTTCTTGAAAAATAAAACCTATAAAAATTGATACAAGAAGAATTAGAAAGTCTGAATTCTCCTAGCACTATTAAAGAAATTGGACCACTGTTTTAAATTTTTTCCACAAGGAAACTCCATGCCTGATTGCTTCACCAGGGAATTCTAGACATTTAATAAAGAAATAATATTAGTCTTACATAAATTCTTCCAGAGAACAGAAAGAAGGAAACACTGCAACTCATTGTAAAAATCCAGCAATTTTGATACCAAACCTGATAAGGACATTTCAAAATGCACCTCATAAACATAGATGCAGAACTCCTTATCAAAATACCAATAAATCAAGAAAAAATAAAAAATATATCACAACCGGGGTGCCTGGGTGGCTCAATGGGTTAAAGCCTCTGCTTTCTGCTCAGGTCATGATCCTAGGGTCCTGGGATCAAGCCCCGCATCAGATTCTCTGCTCAGCGGGGAGCCTGCTTCTTCCTCTCTCTCTGCCTGCCTCTCTGCCTACTTGTGATCTCTGTCTGTCAAATAAATAAATAAAATCTTTTTAAAAAAATATATCACAACCAAATGGGGTTTATTCAAGAAATGCAAAATTCTTAGCAAAGTGAGAACCGAAGAAAACCTCTTTATTCTTACAATAACATCGAAAATCTCTACAGCCAATCACAATGATGAGTTATTATAATTAATGATGAAAATGGAAAGCTTTCCCCCCTAACATCAGAATTAACTAAATATGTCCATTCTCACCATGTTGTTAGAGGTTCTGCCAATGAATTTAAGGCAAGGCAAATGAATAAAAGGCATATAGATTAGATGAAAATGAATAAACTTGTTATATCTGCAGATGACAACATGGTGCACATAGAAAATAAAATGGAATATAAAGCAATATCCTGGGCACCTGGGTGGTTCAGTGGGTTAAGCCTCTGCCTTCAGCTCAGGTCATGATCTCAGTGTCCTGGGATCGGGTCCCACATCGGGCTCTCTGCTCGGCAGGGAGCCTGCTTCCTCCTCCTTTCACTCTCTGGCCTGCTTCTCTGCCTACTTGTGATCTCTCTCTCTGTCAAATAAATAAATAAAATCTTTTTTAAAAATTAAGCAATATACGGGGCGCCTGGGTGGCTCAGTGGGTTAAGCCGCTGCCTTTGGCTCATGATCTCAGAGTCCTGGGATCGAGTCCCGCATCGGGCTCTCTGCTCAGCAGAGAGCCTGCTTCCCTCTCTCTCTCTCTCTCTGCCTGCCTCTCCATCTACTTGTGATTTCTCTCTGTCAAATAAATAAATAAAATCTTTAAAAAAAATTAAGCAATATACTATAATTTAGCAATGTTGCTGGACTCAAATTCAAAATACAATGCTGACTTTATTTCTATGTACTTTCTAAATACTACCAACAAAGAAACTTTACTTTTTTTTTTTAACAAAGAAACTTTAAAAGTGATGTCATTTAAGGGCACCTGACTGGCTCAGTCAGTTAACAGGCTGCCTTCGGCTCAGGTCATGATCTCAGGGTCCTGGGATTGAGCCCCACATTGGGCTCCCTGCTCAGTGGTGAGTCTGCTTCTCCCCCTCACTCTGTGATCTCTCTCGCTCTCACTCTTTCTCAAATAAATTAATAAAATAATTTTTTAAAAAAGACTCCTATTTGCCTGGGAATTGTAACTGCCTCAGAAAGGGAAAAAAGCAAATGTGTAAAAATATAAGCAAATTTGCCTTCTTGTGTCCTTTGATCTCCCAAGCAAGAACCCAGGAGGAACATCGTTGTTTCAGGTTGGAGTCAATCAGAGAAGTAGAACCACTGGAAGGGGAATGGAATAGGAGGGGAATGGAATAGGAGGTTTTCTTAAAATAAGGATTAGACCTCTCACCGTTGTGGGAGTCTACGGGATGCCACACAGGTCCAGGGGTGGGCCTGAGGTCGCTGCAGGTTGACAGGCCACACAGGCCATAAAAGCTGGGTGTGAAATAGGAAAGGGCGAGGACAAATTGGGACCCAAGTCGGTGCCTCACGACCTCCACCTCCTACAATGTGGGCGACATGCAGAAGCGGGCACCGAGTCCTGGGCTGCACACACACCTGGCACAGTGCTGGGAGGAGCTGAACAAGGTCCTGGCAGGAGCTGGGGCCCCGTGCCCACCGCTGAGTCAGCAGATGAGCAGCCCCGTGGGGAGCTGCAGCAGCACCTGGGCCCACACTGCCCTTCAGAGCATATGGCTACTGCTTCTCTTCCAGCTTCCAAATATGGCACAAACATCGCCTCCGCCAAGCCCATCCTGAAACCATTAGGGAAAGGGAGTTCTTGGAACTGGTAGAGTAGAAAACCACCATCATCTTTCTTTCAGAAGATAAAGAGGGCCATGTCATTCCTCTGTTCAAAAATATCTAGTGGCTCCCTAAAAAAGTCAAAATAGTTACACTACCTACAATACTTCATATAAGCTGGCACTTTAAACTCTTCCTGTGGCTCATTCCCCAGTCCCCCCACAGCCCCTCTGGTCACCTTCCTATTCCCTAAACGCACCAATAACTGCCCTTGCTCCATCTTTCCCCTACCTATCCGCTCTACCCTCTATGTTCTTGCCAAAGGCTGTATGCATCACGTCCTCCCTCAGTCCTTCAAGTCTCTGCTCAAATATCACACTCTCAGGAAGGATCTCCTGACCAGATTATTGAAAACTGAACCACCTACAGGGGGTGCCAGGGCGGCTCAGTCAGTTGGGCGCCCAACTCTTGGTTTCTGCTCAGGTTATGATCTCAAGGTCATGAGATCAAGCCCCACGTTGGGCTCCACGTTCAGGGGAAGTCTGCTTAAGATTCTCTCTGATGAATCTTAATCTTAATCTTAGGGGCGCCTGGGTGGCTCAGTGGGTTAAGCCTCTGCTTTCAGCTCAGGTCATGGTCTCAGGGTCCTGGGATTGAGCCCTGCATCGGGCTCTCTGCTCAGTGGGGAGCCTGCTTCCCCCCTCTCTCTGCCTGCCTCTCTGCTTACTTGTGATCTTTTTCTCTCTGTCAAATAAATAAATAAAATCTTTTAGAAAAAGAAAAGATTCTGTTTACCTCTCCCTCCCCCTCTACCCACCCCCACTCATGAGCACGTACACACTCTCTCTCTCGAATAAATAAATAAATAAAATCTTAAAAAACAAAAAACAAAAAAACCCCACTAAACCTGAATCACCCAGGGCATTCCTTGTCCCCCTCCTACTCATTAGTTTTCAATAGAGCACTTAGCAACAGCTGAAATACTATGGTATCCATTTAATATTTTCTGACACTCGCAGTAGAATATAAACTCCATAAGGACCACTATTTCTTCCTATCAGATCTATAACTATATGTTCATATCTGAAACATTGCCTATAACAGTGCCAGACATATAGTAAAGGAGCATTGAATATTCTCGTTAAAATGAATGAATAAAGGAATGAACAGAGTAGAAGTGTAGATCTATGTCCTCTATCAGATCTTTAAATGAAGCTAACTTGTTACTAAGTTCTCAGGCATATTCTCTCCACTCTCAAACTGCTCCTCCTTTTATTTTAACCCTACCTAAGTCCCTAGTACCGATATATGTTGTTGGCACCCAAATGTGTATCCACAAAGCAAGCCTTCCCTTTGTCCCCGGCTCATGTATACGTGTGTGATACCTCACCAGACACATCCATGAAGTGGATGCCTTAGAGACACAACACACGCCACATGCTAAAAAGAATGTGCGGTATTTCTGCACCCCAAGGACCCTTCCCAATTTCTCAGGATCGAGACACACCACCACAATCCCTCCAGGTGCCCATGTCTCCGGAGAATGGTGAGCCACTGTCCACAGCAGCCTTAAATAACTATTGGTAAGATGATCACTAAGCTCAGTGTTTCTTTCTTTCTCTCTTTTTTTTTTTCCCCCAAAGATTTCATTTATTTATTTATTTGACAGACAGAGATCACAAGTAGGCAGAGAGGCAAGCAGAGAGGGGGTGGACGCAGTCTCCCCAGTGAGCAGAGAGCCCGATGCGGGGCTCAATCCCAGGACCCTGACATCATGATCTGAGCCGAAGGCAGAGGCTCAACCCACTGAGCCACCCAGGTGCCTCTGCTTCCTTCTTTCTAAGGAAGTTTTTCTCAAGTCCATGTGCTGCTCCCCCTCATGTTCATTTTCATCATCTTTATCAGAAGAATAGTCCTCTCTCACCTGGTGGACCTCAACAGTCTCCCGTATCTGCCTCTCAAAGCCACTGTTGCTCAACTCAATAAACCATGCTCAGAATGGGTATGCAAATTAGACGTTTTCTTTTAATGCCTCCTTTCTCCTAGATGAAAATCCTTAAATTGTCTGAAACGACTGTTGAGAGTCATGATACAAATTCTTCACCTAATCTGTAAGACCTAGCTAATTGTCATCCGTACTTCGATCATGCCGAAGTCCCTTGCTCTTGGCATACAAGGTACATGGGGTTTCCTTCAGTTCTTTGTATGTTTTCTGTTCCTTCCTGCAAATGGTGTCCAGACACACTTTTCTGTTTACCTAAAACACCCACTAAGGCTGGCAAACTTCCTCCAAAATGCTCAGGGAGCAGCCTAAGCAAAGGGAAGCTTTCCACAGTCCTAAAACATGCTGTCCTGAGTTCCTCAGTGCACCAATCCACGCGACTGCAATTCTACCATTATTTGTCTGACGTCTGGATTCCCCACCGACTTCATTGGAGCAAATACCCTTGCTGTTCACCACTGTGTCTAACACACGTCAGTGGTGCCGAGAATACACTTCACATACTTGACAGTAGGAGATCCATGGGTGAATGAATGTTCTAGAAGACTGTCAGTAGTTGGGTGAATTCTACAACTTCCTCGAGCAGGAACAGCAGAAGCTGGAGATATGAGGGTCCCTTTTTAAGAGCAAAAAGGGACTGAGGGTTGGAAAACAAGATGCTAGAAGCACACTGGTGTTCACAAGCCACAATGGGTGGTTTTCAAAAAGATAAGCATGCATTTCAAAACCAGAAGAGAGAGAATGAAATATAGAAAAATGGCTCACAAGTCTTAGGATAGTTTTCATGGCTCTGGTCTCTGGGGATATTTGGGAGGATTGTCTAGTGCTGAGAATGTGTTGCACTTGCTGTTGGTGCCTGTGAAGGAAAAATATCATGTACCCACTGGCCCATATCATGAATCCCAAGCAAGTAACAGCAACAGAGGTGAAAATAATTAAATGTGTTGATTCTGTAATTGCATTAATCAACCAATTAGGGCAATACCCCAGATTTTATTTCACACTGATATTTCTGCTAGTCTTTGGTCCAGTTTCTTTCATGGGAGCAATGCTATTTATCAGCCAATGAAACATCCAACTTGGGACACATGGTGAATTAATGTGCTTTGGGGATTTGAATTTGAGTTCTGCCCATCTATAGTTTGTAGGGTCAATACTCGAGGCCCGAAACCACCCAAAAGACAGGTGATGCTAAGAGAATTTCCCTAGGCAACTCTGAAAATAAAAGATAAGTTTATGTATGACATCATATCGGAAATATTTCAACCCAAAGGTTACCATTGTCAAAGGGATTCCTCCACAAAGAAGGATCAAAGTATTGGCTAAAGCAAGATGGTTGATTATTTGCATTAATGGTCTCAATCTAGGTCTCCTAAAAAGAGAGCAGACATGACAACAGAGTAAAGCATTACCCACAATCCTTATTCCAGTTTGAGCAAGGATGACCATACCTATTGTCAAGTTAGCAAAAATCATTGCTTCGGGGACTGAAGGTCATGACTGAGGTATGATTTTGCTCAGGTCCGTAGCACCTGGAGAGAAACAGAAAGAACACATGAGTGTCTTCAAGTCAAGTGAACTACAGTTCTTACCATAATTTCTTTAAAAACTCCTTTCTGGGAAACCTATCCTCTTGTCATGCACAAAAATCCTAACCCTGAAGTTTTCTTTTCTCCTCATCACCTACTATATCTCTTGTGGTACTTATAACAACTGAAATGATCTTATTGGATAACCTTATTTCTATCAAAGGAAGACCATTTCCTCCAAAAGAACTATGAGAGCCATGAAAGCAGGGGTCTTGTCTCCATGTTTTCAGTCCATATCCAGGGTCTAGAACACTCTGTTACTAGTAGGCAGTCAATTAATATCTATTACATGAATAAACAAATATGAATAGAGTCATTATTTTCACGCCAAAAGTCATTTCAATATGTTCTTTACATTGACAGGTTTTTTAACACAGAATGCATATCCTCCACGTAATTGTTAAAAATAGTGCATTAAGGGGCGCCTGGGTGATTCAGTCAGTTAAGCATCTGTCTTCAGCTGAGGTCATGATCACAGGGTCCTAGGACTGAGCCCCCATCAGGCTCCCTGCTCTGTGAGGAGTCTGCTTCCCCCTCTCCCTCTGCCTGCTGCTACCCCTGCTTGTGCGTTTTTTTTCTCTCTCTCTCTCTGTCTGTCAAACAAATAAATAAAATCTGTTAAAAAATAATGCTTTAAGTTCACTAATTGTGTTACTTGAAACTGCATGTTCTTGCTTGATTTGAGCATTTGCTTGGTTTTGTTTATGTAAAAGCCTAATCTATCTGAGAGATAGGTATTCAAGTAGCTTATGTTGCACTGGATCCTATCAAATACCCTCTGTCAAATGTTATGTTTTTATAAACCAATGTAATTTTTTGTCAGGGAGAGAGAGCATGCACAGGCAGGGGGAGCAACAGGCGAAGTAGAAGCAGGCTTCCCACTGAGCAAGGAGCCCGATGTGGGACTTGATCCAAGGACCCTGGGATCATGACTTGAGGTGAAGGCAGACACTTAACTGAGCCACCAGGTGTCCCCCTATGTAATTTTTTAATACAACTCTGAATCAAGGACCTAAACTGGATGAGCAGTATATCTTAATAATAATACAACATTAAGGAAGATATATTCCGAGACTACCCACGATTAATATGACAATGAATATTAGAAACAATCTCATTTCAAGGGGGGAAAATGACTAACGTGAACTCATGCACACAATTCATTATTTTTCTGACTTGGTCAACAAAATGGCAGGAAAAAGTTATTTCTCTTTGAAAATTAGATCATTTTTATGTGTAACATTTGAAGAGCATGCTGAAATATTTTAGAAGTAATAAGATAGTAATTTGCTTAAATGTTACACAAGTATGCAAAAATTTAAAATATAGGGGCACCTGAGTAGCTCAGTCATTAAGCCCCTGCCTTCAGCTCAGGTCATGATCCCAGGACCCTGGGATTGAGCCCCGCATCAGGCTCCCTGCTCAGCGGGAAGCCTGCTTCTCCCTCTCCCACTCCCCCTGCTTGTGTTTCCTCTCTCACTGTTGTCTCTCTCTGTCAAGTAAATAAATAAAATCTTTTTAAAAATTTAAGATATATTATGAATAAACACTTTTCAAATCTTGGAACCAAACTAGATCAGTAATGTGCTAGAAATATAAAAGTAAAAAAAAATAATAATAAATAGCATTTAAAAAGTCTTGAATGAGTGGAATTCATCGCATGTTCCTGGATGGGAAGATATAATGCCTCAAGATTTGAAACTTCCTCAAAGGTATAGATTCAACTCTTGAAACTTCTTCAAATGTGTAGATTCAGTTCAATGTCAGTCAAAATAGCAAGACAGCTTTGGGGAGAATTGGGAAATTAATCTCGAAATTTAGCTATAATTGTACAAGAAAATCCAAGTCATTTTCCCCAATACTTTATTACCAAAATTTTCAAACATACAGAAACTGATTCATTTTTTTAAAATAATAATAACAATGGATTGCTTACCTGATTTCCTAGAACTTATTACAGCAATTAAAGTGTGGGTACAGGGGCACCTGGGTGGCTCAGTGGGTTAAAGCCTCTGCCTTCGGCTCGGGTCATGATCCCAGAATCCTGGGATCGAGCCCCACATCGGGTTCTCTGCTCAGCAGGGAGCCTGCTTCCTCCTCTCTCTCTGCCTGCCTCTCTGCCTACTTGTGATCTCTGTCAAATAAATAAATAAAATCTTTAAGAAAAATTTAAAAAAAAATAAAGTGTGGGTACAATTGAAAACCAGTCAAATATATCAATGGATCAGGATGAAGTGTCCAGAAAAAATTATAAATATGTAATTATTATGTAATATTAAAAATTATAAATAAATAGAATTATTTATAATTCTATAATATGTCTATTATCTATAGATTATAATTATTGGTATAATTATCAACTATAACTATTAATATAATTATTAACTAGAATAATTCTATTATCTATAGAATCTATAATTCTATAATACATAAAATTATTAAAAATTATAAATAAATAGAAAATTCAACAAATTAGAAAACAGCCATTTGGTATGAGGGAGCAGAATAATTGGTGGATGATTTGGGAAGTATAAAGTTGCATTGTCAAATCAAATATTAACAGTCAAATAAATTTCAGGGAAAAGGAAAGAGCAGGAACCAGACACATACACGCAGATAGAAATAGCAGCAGACGGGCGCCTGGGTGGCTCAGTGGATTAAGCTGCTGCCTTCAGCTCAGGTCGTGATCTCAGGATCCTGGGATCAAGTCCCGCATCTGGCTCTCTGCTCAGGGGGGAGCCTGCTTCCTCCTCTCTCTCTGCCTGCCTCTGACTACTTGTGATCTCTATCTGTCAAATAAATAAATAAAATCTTAAAAAAAAAAAAAAAAGAAATAGCAGCAGAGGTGCTGCTGACCAAGGGAATACGGCGGCTGCTGATGAATTCTGTATAGGCTCTGTGCTTGAGCAAAAAAGTGTGAAAATGGCTTCCTAAAGTCCATGTCCCCCAAGGTTCGGTGAGATTGAACCAAATCCTTAAGACCCTGTGAGCACTGACCCTGTGCTAGCCATGGTCCTGATCGGTCATATTTGCTTTCAGGATTTTTATGTCCCTGGAACAGAGAGCAGAAAGAAGGATCCACATCAGATGTCTGACTGTAAGAACAATATACCACGTCTCAGAATTTTGGTTTTGGTTCCAAGTATGCTATTGCAAATGAGAACCCAGCTGTGAGATAGTCACGGGTAAGCATGCCTTCTTCCGTAATTGGGTCTGGCATGTGTTCCAAGGTGTATTATTTTGTTAAAAGATCAGAACCTACAATAAGATATAATTTTTTGGTGTACCAATCTAATTAAGATGCAGACAATGTTTTTAAATTTTTCATGCTGTGCACACGTAGCACTCTCCCATATAAATAAATTACCCAAATTCAGTCTCATTCGGACAAGGTCCAGTGGAAACCGAAGATGTTAATATTTATTTAAGACATTCTAATATTTATTTAAGACATTCTATGTTATGCATCAGGCCTCTAACTTTCCCTATTATATATTTAATTCATTTTGATTCCACACTTAAGGAATCTCAGACTAAGGTTTAATCAAAGAACAGAAGTAAAAATTGGGGCAGAACTAATGCAGAGAAAGAATCAAGGAGACACTGTAGGCAAGTGGGCAAGGGGAAGAGAATCTCCAAATGATTAGAGAACATCCTTTCCCAGTAAGGCAGGCTCTACATGTATTCTTGTGTGTACTTGTGAAAAGGCAGTATTGTCCAGATGCTGTGCAGATTCCCATCTCTGAATATCCACCCCTCTTTTCTCCCAGTTTCTAAATCTGAACTAAAACTCCACTCACCTGAGCAACCTTTGTTAGAAGACGGTAAACCCAAAGTTTACCAGATTTGTCATGGGAGGGAAAAGCTGAACCCTCAGTTACAGGCTTGGTTTTACTGACCTAATCTCTTTAGAGCTGTGATTATTATGTTATTTCTAGCATCAATGACAGTGTCTCCAAGAAAAATCTCTAAACATTTTTTTCTCAGCATACTAATTACCCAAATTAATTATCAGTGTTTCAAGAGAATATCGCAAGATGCTATCAGAGGGAGCAGGAAGAAAATATTTTTCTGTGTTCCCTACCGGGATGAGGTCAAATAATTGTGAGGTCATTAAACAGTGAGGGCTTAGAGAATAACATAGGACTCTGCCTTATCTTTGGAAAATCTCTCACAGGCCTGAATGACTTCCACCTATCAAAGGTTTGGTAGGGAAAACAAGAGGCCTTCCAAGGAAGGAGCATGCAGGATATCTGAACAAGACAGAAGAGGGGCACCTGGCTGGCTCGGTTGGAAGAGTGTGTGACTCTTGATCTTAGGGTTGTGAGTTTGAGCCCCACCTTGGGTGTAGAGATTACTTAAAATAAATACATGAAAATTTAAAAAACTAAATAAACAAGGCAATAGGTATTGACAGAGACCCATTTTAAAAGACAAAACAGGGATGCCTGGGTGGCTCAGTGGGTTAAGCCTCTGCCTTCAGCTCAGGTCATGATCCCAGAGTCCTGGGACCAAGCCCAGCCTGGGGAACTCTTCTCAGCAGGGAGCCTGCTTCCCCCTCGCTCTCTCTCTCTGTGCTGCTCTGTCTACTTGTGATCCCTCTCTCTCTTTGTCAAATAAATAAATAAAATATATTTTTAAAAAAGATAAAATAAGTGCAATGGGGCTGTGTGACAGAAGGCCAATTTACTATGCACTCAGTGTATGGGAGTGAGGCAATGGAGGGGAGTACAGATCACTCTACCAATAAATGTAACTGTGAGAGAGTCACCAGAACTTCATGGGGAAGAGAGAGAGTTTAAATACTGATGGGTAAGAGCTGGTAGATTGGATTTGTTGGATTACAGTAAAGAGACATATTTAATATTAATTAAATCAAAGCCCATTACTAAGTAAGAAGAAGGAGGAGGAGAAGAAACACTGGACCAGTGCATTAGCAAAAAAATTAATCTTAGGGGTTTTTTTTTGTTTTAAGATTTTATTTATTTATTTAACAGAGAGAGACACAGTGAGAGAGGGAACACAAGCAGGGGTAGTGGGAGAGGGAGAAGTAAGCTTCCCACTGAGCAGGGAGCCTGATGCGGGGCCCAATTCCAAGACCCTGGGATCATGACCTGAGCTGAAGGCAGAAACTTAACACTGAGCCACCCAGGCGCCCCTAATCTTAGTTTTAAAAAGGAATTCATCACTTAACATAAGTGTAGGAAAAAAGAATGGGCATGGGGCACCTGGCTAGCTCAGTCAGGGGGGCATTTGAGTCTTGATCTCGGGGTCATGAGCTCAAGCCCCAGCGGAGTATAGAGATTAGTTAAATAAATAAAACTTAAAAAAAAAATAGAATGTGTCTAAAGTGAGGATCATTCTGAATTGTGGAAGGAAACACAGGGATTTCTCAACAGATCACTTCAACCTCTCTATGATGTAGGAGACAAGCATATTTTAAAAGGGAGGAAGAAGCATAAAGATCTGAGGATGGCTGAGAATATTTGAAAGCCCAGCAGCAGATAATGATAGAAAGAGTTGAAAGATGAAACAGAAGGGATCTGCTGGGCAGAATCACAGGAGGAATTCAGGCTATTTCCAATGAAACATTTATGCTGACACCAGTCTACCAAGTTGTGTATTCAGCTGTACAAAATTGCCATAGTTGTAGACACAGGGGGAAAATGGACACTAGATTCAATTAATGCTGAGGTTTTTCTAGGTCAGGGTGATGAAATAAGAAAAGAATTAAGGATAGTGGTATCAACAAAAGACTGACCAGCAAATTACAGAGAGAAAAAAGAAATATTGGGATGAATTGATATGACAGAAAAAAGAGTATGTGGGGAGCCCAGGTGGCTCAGTCAGTTAAGCATCTGCCTTCAGCTCAGGTCATGATCCCAGGACCCTGGGATTGAGCCCCACCTTGGGCTCCCTGCTTGGCAGGGATTCTGTTTGCCCCTCTTCCTCTCCTCCCTCCCTCACTCATGCCCTCTCTCACTCTCCCTCAAATAAATAAAATCTTAAAAAAAAAAGAAAGAAAGAAAACTAAGAATATGTATGTAATAGGCTCTAGAGACGATAAGAGAGAATAGGGAGCTATGCAGAAAAAGGGCCCCAGAAATCTGCATGGGATTCCACCAGAGTCTTTGCTGAATACTAAATTGTATGTGCATAGGGTGAAACTCCATAAGGTCACACATACAAAAGATAGGTATCTATGAACTAAACACTTCCCAGAGCTCATTCAAAGCTGGAAGGTGTTCAAGTTATGACCAGCCCAAAAGGAGAGATCAATGGAAAAGAAGATGTGGGATCTATACACAATAGAATATTATGCAGCCATCAAAAAACTTGAAATCTTGCCATCTCAACGACATGGATGGAAGTAGAGGCTATATGCTAAGTGAAATAAGTCAATCAGAGAAAGACAATTATCATACGATCTCACTGATATGAGGAATTTGAGAAACAAGACAGAGGATCACAGGGGAAGGGAGGGAGAAATGAAACAAGACAAAACCAGAGAGGGAGACAAACCATAAGAGATTCTTAATCTCAGGAAGCAAACTGAGGGTTGTTAGGGGTAGAGGGAAGGATGGGGTGGCTGGATGATGAACACTGGGGAGGGTATGCACTATGGTAAGTGCTGTAAATTGTGTAAGACTGATGAATCACAGACCTGTACCCCTGAAACAAATAATACATTATACATTAATGAAAAAAAAGATAAGATAAAAAAGAAGAGGAGGGGCACCTGGGTGGCTCAGAGGGTTAAAGCCTCTGCCTTTGGCTCAGGTCATCATCTCAGGGTCAGCTTGGCAGAGAGCCTGCTTCCTCCCTCTCTCTCTGCCTGCCTCTCTGCCTAAAATAAAATAAAAAAAGAAGAAGAAGAAGAGGAACAAAAATAAGAAACATTAATGATTTCTAATCAGAATTTACACAGACCCTAAGAGAATTGAATTATATTTTTACAGAGCTGAAAGGGGGAAAAACTGTCAACCTAGACTTTTACACCCAAAAAAAATATCTCTCTCAAAGGAATTTAAAGACTTTCCAACTAATAAATAAAAACAAAGACTTTCTCTGATGAACAAAAACAGAATTTATCACCAAAAGACATTTACTGGAAGAAAAGTTAAAGGAAGTTCTTCGAATGGAGTAAAAATGATAGCAGATGGAAACCTAGATTTACACAAATAAATAATGTGTGCTGCAAATGGGAAATGCATAGGTAATATCAAAGGGGTTTTTCTCATCTTCGATTTCTTTTTTATTTTTTTTAATTTTTTAAAAGATTTTATTTATTTATTTGACAGCTAGAGGTCACAAGTAGGCAGAGAGGCAGGCAGAGGCAGGCGGGAGGGAGCAGACTCCCTGTTGAGCAGAGAGCCCAATGTGGGGCTTGATCCCAGGACCCTGAGATCATGACCTGAGCCAAAGGTAGAGGCTTTAACCCACTGAGCCACCCAGGCGTTCTTCAGCATTGATTTCTTAAAATATTATTTTTATTTTATTTTTTAAAAGACTTTATTTATTTAGTTAGTTAGTTGAGAGAGAGAGAGAGAGCACAGAGGGAGAAAGGGAGTGAGAGGAGAAGCAGACTCCCCAGTACGTGAAGTGGCCCACCATTACTTGATGGTAGACTGGTAAGTTGTCCACTGTAAACCCTAGAGCGACAACAATAAAATAAGATATACAGCTAATAAACCAATAACAGAGATCACAATGCTAAAAACAAACAAACCAAAAATACCTTCAATTAACCCAAAAAGGAGAAAAGGAGAAAAAAATAAGTGACAGAGGGTGAAAGTGAAAGAAGATATCAAAAAAGGTATATTTAAGTTCAATGATATGAATAATCACTTTATAAATGGTAAAAATACTTCAACTAAAAGGCAGAGAATAGCAGGCTGGATAAAAAGGCAAGACCCGGGCATCTGGGTGGCTCAGTGGGTTAAGCCTTTGGCTCAGGTCATGATCTCAGGGTCCTGGGATCGAGCCCCGCTCCGGGCTCTCTGCTCAGATTTCAAATCTGTAAGAAGAATACAAACAATTCCATTTTAAAATGAGCAAGATATCAGCCACTTCCCAAAGAAGAAATATAAAAGGTCAATGTGCCCTTGAAAAAATGTTCGACATGGATGCTTGAGTGGCTCAGTCATTAAGCATCTGCCTTTGGCTCAGGTCATGATCCCAGGGTCCTGGGATGGAGCCCCATGTTGGGCTCTCTGCTCAGTGGGGAGTCTGCTTCTCCATCTCCCTCTGTTGCTCCCCCCACCCCACTTGTGTTCTCTCTCTCTCTTTCCAATAAATGAATAAAGATCTTTTAAAAAATAATTATTTTTTTTAAAAAAGGCCTAACCATCTGGGTAGGATGAATAACAGCCCCCAAAGAGGTCTTTGTCCTGATCCTCAGAACCTGGGACTATGTCCTTGTATGCAGCCATAAGGATTGTTTCGGTGGTCCAATGTCATCACAAGGATCCTCACAAAAGGAGGCAGGAGGATCAGAGTTCAACAGAGAAGATGGAAGGATAGAAAGCAGAAGTCAGTGAGGAAGAAGCCACATGGCTGGCTGTGAAAATGGAGGAAGGGGCCAAGACATGTAGGCGGCCTTTGGAAGCCAGAGGGCAAGGAACTGGGATCTCCACTGGAGCTTCCAGAAGGAATCAGTCCTGCCACCACCTTGATGTTAGCCTGGTAAGACTTCTGACCTTCAAAACTATAAAATAATAAACTCATGTTCTTTTTACATGAGCCTGTGACAATTTGTTACAGCAGCAAGAGGAAACTAATACAGTCTCTTCAAAGGGAGGTGTTAATTTGCCTCCCGTCCCAGACCCACAGAGCTCAGGAGGCTCACAAGAGAGAAGAAATGTTTGGTGCCTGGGTAGACACAAAAGAAAAGTAGAATGCCCACCACCCATGTTAAGGGGGACTCTTGTGCATCCTCTAACATCTGAATATCTCCTTAAAATGCATTCACATAACCAATAGTATCATTAAAATTAAAAAAGAAACAAACTCACCTAAGGTAGTGGTAAGTGTTGTATAAATTCACTCTTGCATTCATTTAAAAATATTTATTGAGCCCCTGCTCTTTTCGGGCACTGTTCTAACACTGGGGTTTCGGCAAGAACACGGCGGGATGGGGGGAACGCCTGGGTGGCTCAGTTGGTTAAGCGGCTGCTTTCAGCTCAGGTCATGATCCCAGCGTCCTGGGATGGAGTCCCACATCGGGCTCCTTGCTCAGCAAGGAGCCTGCTTCTCTCTCTGTCTCTTCCTGCCACTCTGTCTGCATGTGCTCTCTCTCTGAGAAATAAATAAATAAATAAAAAGAACACAGCGGGGGAAATTTGCTGCCCTTGCATATCTTCTGCAGTCTGCTAGCGAGATAGATTATGAACAAAATGATGAGTAAATTACATCGGGTGGGGATTAATGGCACGGAGGATCATATGCCAAGAAGGCAAGTGGTACCACAGTAGGAGCTGCAAGCTTAAAGGGGTGGCCAGAGACACCCAAACTCAGAAGGCAACTTCTGAGCAGAGGCCTGAAGGACGGGAGAGAGGGAGCCATGGGATCCTAGGGGAAGACAATTCCAGATAGAGGGGAGTGAGCAAGGAGGGGAAGAGAAGATGAAGTCAGGGTTGATGGGGCCCAGGATGGGGGTGGGGGGCAACCTTGCCAGGCTTTACAGGCCTTTGAGGGGAATCTGGATTTTACTCGTTGTGAAGCCACTGACAGTAATAAGCAGAGAAAGGACGTGATCAAGTTTGCATTTCAACAAGAGAATAATTTAGCCAAGCGGGGTGGTTAGGGAGCAAATGTAAAACCCCAGGGGAGAAATGGTGTGTGTCTTGGTCCAGCGTGTTCGCATTTGGGATGTTTCACAAATTAAATCAACGGGATTTGCAGATCAGACGGCCACATAATGGAATTAAGAGGGGAGTCGGTCAAAGACGATGCCAAAGATTCTGGCCTGAGCACTGGGACTGGTGGAGTCGCTGGCAACTGAGAAACGGAAGTCTGCAGGCTGAGCAGGTTTGAGAGAAAAGATCAAGAGCTTGATTTTGGATGAGTCATCGCAAATCCAAGGGCAGAATTCAGGGGATAAGTCTGCACCAGAGACAGAAATCTGGGACTAGTGTTGGAGGCAGAGACAGCCTGCCTAGATCCCCCTTTGAGGTAGGACTTGCCACTCCAGCCACTGGGAATTCTGTCAGCTCCGTCAGGCTGGGCCCTGAGTGCCCAGGGGTTTACAGAAAGGCTCACAGATGGCTGTCCCCATGGGGTAACTGAGGGAGTCAGGGATAGAAGACCCAGGAACTTGAGCCACATAGGGGACAACTCTAGTAGGCTCTGAGTCAAACAACAGAAGACTAATAGATTATCCACACTCCAGAGCTCCTTGTGGAATCAGTCAAGTCCAACCTTGGGCCTGGATCACAGTTCAGATTCTCCATCCACCCAGCGCTGTTCCTCCCACCCCCCTCCCACAGGTGTCAATCCCTAATAGAGAGATTACACTTCACACAGCATCTCAGTGCCCACTCCCAGAGGGCTCCACGGCCAAGAGGACTCATCAGCATACAGGTGGCACATAAAGCCCAGAAGTTGCACTTAAAAAATATAGAGACCACATACACAGACTCTAAAGTATTTCAGGCATTCTTCCCAAGACATCGACTCCTTTGTATCTGTACTGGGAGCCTGACATCCGAACCTAGAGAAACGAAATAAAAATAACAAATATAAGCATTTCCTAAAGGCCACAACAGGAAAGACTGATGATGTCTGACCTCATTAGAATTCAGTATTCAGAAAGAGTCTGACAAAGGGGTGCATGGGGGGCTCAGTCTGTTGAGTGTCTGCCTTCAGTTTGGGTTGTGATCGTGGAGTCCTGGGATCAAGCCCCCCCACGCTGGGCTCCCTGCTCAGCGGGGAGTCTGCTTTTCCCTCTCCCTCCGCCCTTCCACCCACTTGTGCTCTCTCTGTCTCTCTCTTAAATGAATAAATTTTTTTAAAAATCCTTTAAAAAGAGGAAAAGAAAAATAGATTCTGACTAAAGCCCCAATAGCATGACATTTCATATCCTGATGACCATCAAAAATTACAAAGTCAATAGCAGGTGTTAATCCACAGAATAGAACAAATATCCGTGAGTCCATACTGATCTAAGGAAAGGATCTGGTAAACAGGTAAATGGGGGAAAGGGCTCTTTTTCTCAACAGAATTCAAATTCATAAATGTAGAAGGAAAAAATGACACAAAAAATCTCTATTAGGCACATAACTGGGTAATAACTGTTGCAGACAAGACCCACTGATAGGTGTTAAAATTAGTAGGCAAAAGTTTGAGGGAACCAGATTTGTACAGTCTCAAAGTATCTCCCTTAAAATACTTATTAATTACAAAGGGAAAAACCATACCTTTATAGTGGAAAGTACAGCAGACAGCACTATAACCAAGTCAAAGTTAACATCGCCCCTAACAGGACACATGGACATTAGGAAGCCCCGGATATAACCCAGATATGATGCACTGAGAAGGACAAAACATCATTCCCGTGGTATTCTTGGCAAAAACGCCTAATTCAGTCCAACCATGAAAAATAGCAAACCCAACTTGAGGGACATTCTATAAAACAGCTGTATTCTTCAAAAGCGTCAAGGTCATGAAAGGCAAGGAAATACAGAGGAACCACCAGGGAGATGTGACAAATGCAGTGTGGAATGCTGGGTTCGATCCTAGAACAGAAAAAGGACATCAGTGGAAAGATTATTAAAACCCAAACCAGGTGGGTAGTTTAGTTAACAATATGGGAGCCGATGCTAATCTCCTGGTTTTGATCCTTGTACTGTAATGTTAACGTTGGGTGAGGAGACACAGCAGAACTCCCTGTATTATCTGCAACTTTCCTCCAGACCTAAAATGATCTAGCATTGTAGCTTTGCCTCCCTCTCTCTGGGTCCACCCGCTTTGGGGGGCCAGATGCACAGTATGGAGAAAGCCATGCGCTGAAGAACGGAGACCAACCAGCAACCAGCACAGTCTTCCGCAAGTGTGAAGGCTCCATCTTAGAAGGGGATGCCCTAGTCTCAGTCAAGCCTTCTTATGACTTGCAGCCCTAGAAAACGTCTTCACTGTCAGAGCTTCAAGCCAGAACCATTCATCGAAGCCTCCCCTGTACCTGATCCACAGAAAGTGTGTGTGATAATAAAGGTTTATTGCTTTCAGTGACTTTTTAAGAGAAAATATTGCTGTTGTGAACAGTGGCCACCAGGTGGCGCTAGGACTCCAAGCATGGAAACAGAGCTGCCGCCAACATTCCAAACAGGTCAATTGCCCCAGAGTTAGTTTACAAATGTATCACAATCCTAATAAAAATGTCATCAGGGTTTCTCCCTAGACACAAACAACCCGATTATGAGGTTCATTTGGGAGTACAACATGCAAAGATAGGAGGAAAAACTGAAAAAGAGGAAGGAGGAGAAGGAAAAACCCAGGGAGTAGCTCTACCAGATATTAAAACCAATATAAAACGTATTATTGGCATGTGAATAAGCATACAGATCAAGGGAAGATTATAAAATCCAGAAATAGAACCAATTGCGTATGCTTATAATACTATAATCGTTTTTAATTCAGGAAGGGACTTCAGGGAAGTTTTTAAACTTACTAGTGTGGGAGCAACTACACAACCAAGAGAAAAAGCTGAGATCCACTCCTCGCCCTGGATATCACGTTAAATTCAAAGTGCATCAAAGATCTAAGTGAAAAAATACAACCCTCAAATAATACAAGAAAACACTGCAGAGTCTCCCAACCTTGCAGGAGCTGGGTAAATTTTCCAAACTATTCATCAGAATTTCCAAAAATTTGACAACAGAAGCAAGAAAGGAGAATCTTGTTAAATGGCCGAACAAAATGAAACCTTTCCCAACTTCAAAACGTAAACCTATCCTACATGAGCCAAAGAGTACAGGGGACAAAACGAGAAAAAATACTTACAACTTGTATCGCAAAGGGTTCATATCCCTAAAATACAAAAAAGGCATCTAAAAATTGAGGGGAGGGGGCGCCTGGGTGGCTCAGTCATTATGTGTCTGCCTTCAGCTCAGGTCCTGATCCCAGGGTCCTGGGATCAAGCCCCGCATCAGGCTCTCTGCTCAGCAGGAAGCTTCTCCCTCTCCGACTCCTCTGCTGTATTCCCTCTCTTGCTGTGTCTCTCTCTGTCAGATAAATTTAAAAAAAAAAAAAAATGGAAGGGAGGGGGCGCCTGGGTGGCTCAGTCCATTAAGTGTCTGCCTTCAGATCAGGTCATGACTCCCGGGTCCTGAGAAAGAGCCCCACTTTGGGCTCCGTGCTCAGCAAGAAGCTTGCTTCTCCTTCTCTCCACCCAGCTCCTGCTCTCTCTCGCTATGACTCTCAAATAAATAAATAAAATTGTTTTAAAAAAAAAAGAGAGAGGGGGAAACCCAGAAAACTTTTGTAAATGGGTAGGATATATGAATAGAAAGCTCACCATGTAAGGAAATGCCAATGTCCCCTACAGATATAAAAATATGGTCTACCTCACTCATAAATTTTTAAAACCGCAAATTAAAAACTGCACTGAGGAGCACCTCGCTGGCTCAGTCAGTGGAGCATGGGACTCTTGATTTCAGGTTCTTGAGTTCAAGCCCCATGATGGGTGTCGAGATTACTTAAAAAAAAAAAAAAGATTTTACTTATTTGAGAGAGAGAGAGACCACAAGCAGGGCTGGGACAGAGGGAGAAGCAGACACCCAACTGGGCGGGAGACCAAGGTGGGACTTGATCCCAGGACCCAAGACCATGACCTGAGCCAAAGGCAGTACACGTGGGATATAACATAAGGAATTGCCAGCTTGGTGTAATATTGTTATGTAGGCAATTGAGAGGGTACAAAGAGAACTTTAAGAGGTTCTTAAACATCAGCCGAATAGCCTGGAGGACCCCCTTGTTAAAACACAGACTGCTGGGCCTTTGTCTGAATCTCTGATGGGGCTGGGCGGTGAGGGCCTGAAACTGAGTGTCTCACAAGTCTCGGGGGGTGGGGGCTGCTGACCCGGGTTGCTGGTCGGGCGTGGGGACCACGCTCTGACAGGCCCAGCCCCAGGAGACCATAGAAGTAGCAGCAGCAGCGAGCAGCTAGCGCCCCCTAGGGATGGGAGGGAGGGACAGAGATGCTAAAGAGCCGGTCCCCTCGGGCTGGTGCTGATGTTTGTGATAAACTTGATCTTGCAAACTACAGACTGAATTGGGGTGCTGGCACAGGAGGAAGCGTGGCTGGGGAAACACGCTCAGGAACAGCAGGCAATTTCCTTCTGCGTATAGGGTGTCCCACCATCCCGGGAAAGGGGTTCCCAGGGGGCGGGAGTGCAGAACTTTGAGCGCTGAAGCTGGGAGAAATCCTGAGCCAAGCGGAACGAGTTAATCACCCGACTTCTGCAGTCTAGCAAACCCTACTGCCAGGATCTCACAGAGAGCCATCTGGCAAAGCAGGAATGTGGTTTCCCAGCTCGGCATCACAACGCAGAGCAGAGGAGGATGGGTTTGGAGCTGAGGGAGAAGAGCTGCATCACTGATACTCACTTCTCATGGTATTTGGGCCTCAGCAGTCCATCCCCGAGGCCCCGTCAAGGGCACTTTATACATAGGTAAAACCTATCATTTCAGACTCTAGCAAAAAACCTTTCAATAGCAGCCCATGACTTTGTGATTTCGAGTGAGAAGTGTATATATATATATATATTTTTTTAAGATTTTATTTATTTATTTGACAGATCACAAGTAGGCAGAGAGGCAGAGAGAGGGAAGGAAGCAGGCTCTCCACGGAGCAGAGATCCCAATGCGGGGCTTGTTCCCAGGGCCCTGGGATCATGACCTGAGCTGAAGGCAGAGGCTTTAACCCACTGAGCCACCCAGGTGCCCCGAGAAGTATATGTTTGGTCTCTGTCTCCCTTCCTGGCACAGAGTCCCTAAAACCCTTGGATTTCCTTAAGCGGTAAGAGTGATAAAATGGAAGGAATGTCTTTGGTTATTCAAAACAAGCCCCCTTCAACCACACCTTCCTTCAGGTTAATTCGGTGACTTTTAGAAACCCCCAGGGATGGGGACTGTTTGCTAGAGAACCAACTCAGCCTCGCTCCTACTGACCTCCAAGAAGAGAAGAGAGGCTAGAAGTTGTGTTAATCCCCAAAGATCAATGATTTAAAGATTCATTTATTTATTTTAGAGAGACAGACAGAGAGAGCAGGGGGACCGGGCAGAAGGAGAGAGAGTCTTAAAAAGACTCCAAGCTGAGCAAGGAGCCCAATGAGGGACTCCATCTCATGACCCTGAGATCATGACCTGAGCCAAAACCAAGAGTTGGTTGGGGGTGCCTGGGTGGCTCAGTGGATTAAAGACTCTGCCTTCGGCTTGAGTCATGATCCCAGTGTCCTGGGATCAAGCCCCACATCAGGCTTTCTGCTTAGCGGGGAGCCTGCTTCCTCCTCTCTCTCTGCCTGCCTCTCTGCCTACTTGTCAAATAAATAAATAAAATCTTAAAACAACAACAACAACAACAACAACCAAGAGTTGGATGCCTAACTGACTGAGCCACCCAGGTGCCCTGAATTCCAGTTTTTTAATGCAACATAAAAGGCTCTTTGAAATTTTTTTTTTAATCAAAAGAAACCAAAACAAAAAACAAAGTTATTTGCACTTACAGCCTAGTCCCCTTTCCTGAACTTTATGTCCCAGAAATATATAAATCTTCATTTCCTAAAGCAAATCATATTCCCAAGGTGTAATGCTTCGAATAGACTATTCCCATATCTGGGTTAAAAACACATAAACCCCCTTTTTAGAAAAAAAAATCGGATCAGAAGATGTGCTTCCCCTTTAAGAATGGAAGTTAGTTTTCAATCGATGAAGGGTTAGCTGGATTTGAAGGCCAGAGAAAATCTCAAAGCAAATGTATTTTTGAATTCCACAGTTATTTACTGTTCCCGAGCTTCTAACACCCAAGGAGAAAAAAGAGAAGAAGGCTCCCAGTGCTAATGAAACGTGCTAGTTTTTCTTTCCTGTTAAAGATATTTATACCTGAAGTCTTTTCAAGGCTCCAAACACTTTCAAATGAATTCCATAGATGAAAAGCAATAGTTGGTTTGGAAAATCAGAGATGGTTTATAAAATCCTATCTGATGACATAAAAGATTCAACAGCAGTTTACTAAGCTCGTTGTTCCTTTTTTAGTTGTCTCTCCACCTGAGATGGGGCTCGAACTTACAACCCCAAGATCAAGAGTTGCATGCTTTTCTCACTGAGCTAGCCAGGTGCCTCTACTAAGCTTGTTCTTAAACTCAAAGGCTAGGAATTAGACTCTTTGTATGTTTATGCGGTTAAGAGTGGTTTTGCTTTTCTTCTCTCTTTCTACAGAAATACTTTATTTTTTTAAAAAAACAAGTGATTTCTGACCAGTCCTGTTTGGTTTTTCTCCAACATAAATCCATTGTGAGGACTTTCAAGGCAAACTCGAGGTTCCTTATGGGGTCCCACAGGATTTGGAACCTTCGTCCACTGAGCAAGATTATAACAGCATGACTGTCTTCCCACTATGCCAATCCTCCTTTGAGGCTGTAACTGTGGGTTTTGGTCTCCACCTCGAGCAAGTTGTGGTTACCTGAGTCTCAGCGGACTGGAAGGTAGAGTGCAGGGGGTATGAGTGGGTGCCCTGCCCAGCAGTGCCCGACCTGTGGCCTGTGCAAGGATCCAACTGCCCTGGGCCTGTCTTCCTTTCCCACAGAACAGGAAGGGTAATGACTCCTATCTCATCCCTTCCGGTGACAATTTCATGAGATGATGTGTATTAGGTCCAGAGCATATGGTTCAAGACTTTTTAAAAGATTTTATTTATTTGAGAGAGAGAGAGAGCACAAGCAGGGCGGAGAAGCAGAGGGAGGGGGAGAAGCAGACTCCCCGCTGAGCAGGGAGCCCAGTGCAGGACTCGATACCCGGACCCTGGGATCATGACCTGAGTCGAAGGCAGACACTTAACCCATGTGCCACAGAGCTTGAGACTTTAGATAGAATTTAAATGTTCACTGTTGGAGCTATTTTCTTTGAAATATGGTCAACAGCACTCACATCATACTTTTAAGAGCTGAAACCAGTAATATGTTCAGTGATTAACAGAGATCCGGCCTACAGCAAGCTCTTGCTTGGTAAATCCCTCACTTCATACTCCTTCTGTCTCCTAGCTGCTCTGGAGCATCTCAGTCTCCCCCTCCAGAATGCACCCTGCTGACCAGCTAGCTCGGCTGCTTCTCATATCTCCCCCGGGGCAGGATATTTCTCCAAAAGAAAGACCCAGATAAGAGCCGCTCAGCCACACCACCCTCCATCTCTCTGACTCTTGCTGTGACGAGTCTGGGTCTTGGGGTCACACCACATGGGAAAGAGCTAATTAAGTGGGGTCAAGTGCTGGCCTCGGATTTTATAACAGCAAATGTTGCTCAAAGGAGCAGCAAGGCAGAGTTGCCCCTCTGGGTTTCCAGCCAACTCCCCAGGGCAGTGAGCAGGTGGCTGCAAGGCTGCATGATGGCAGGGCTCTGCCCCTGCAGTGCAGCAGGTACCACACTGTGGCCGTGGTTCGGCTGGTGCCTTTGGAGGTGGCCTAGAACGACAGTTGGTGGATGTCACCTTGCTACAGATGCATTTAACCCTGTGTATTAATTTTCTGGGGCTGTTGTAACAAAGGACCATAGCCTGGGAGGCTCACACAACAGAAACGTGTTGCCTCACAGTTCTGGAAGCTACAGGCTCCAAATCGAGGTGCCCGGAGGGCTGCTTCCTTCTGAGGGCTGAGAGGGAAGGATCTGTTCCAGAATCTTCTACCTGCCTCTTCACACCCTCTTCCTTCCAGCATGCCTGCTTCCAAATCTCCTCATTTTATAAGGACACCAGCCCTATGGGGTTCAGGCCGCCCAAATGACCTCATTCTAACGTGATAGCTCTGTAAAGACCTCTCTTTCACATGCTGAGGTACTGGGGGGCTGGACTGGGTGGGGAGAAGGCCCCATTCATCCCTCACAGCCTGCTTGGCCATTCACGGTTATGAGAGATGTCGGTCATCCCGTCATTGAGAGTGCTAGGGAGTATGTCTTGTCAAGACAAGGCTGGTCGGAGCTGTCACTGTGTAAACACTGAGGATCAGACCCACAATACAACAGCCAGACAACCTCCTCTGAACTATGGGTGAGGTCCAGGTTCCATCCCTTGAGGCACTTTTGTTGTATGAAAGGTTCCCTGGAAACCGATGAAGCCCTAAGGTAGTCATAGGTCTGCCAATCTCCTTACCCTCAGGAGGCAGCAACCCCCATACCAGGGGTCACAGAGTCAGAAAACTCCAAGGCTACAGAGCCAACTGGATTCATAGAACTCGAGCCTCCTTAGTGTTCTGTCCAATGTGCGTGTTGACTTTGGCTCATCTTACTGAAGTGAAAGCCATTCTAACACCTGTTATGCTAATTCGAATTCCCTCTATGTTGCCTGGAGAGAGAGCTCATTAAAACCTGGTAATAGCCACCTCTGGAGTGTGGCCCTGTGATTAGGGCCCATGTGCAGTGTAGATCCAAACACAACACCCACATAGCCATCACTCGGTCCCGGGTGGCTTTTTTTTTTCTTCAGATTTTTAATAATCATCTTGGCAATACAAAATTTAAAAAAAATATATAGGGGCACCTGGCTGCCTCAGTTGGAAGAGCGTGTGACTCCTGATCTCGGGGTTGTGGGTTCAAGCCCCACATTGGGTATGGAGATTACTTCCAAATAAAATCTTTTAAAAATATATAATAAAAATGAATAAAATAGAATAATAAATGTATCTGCATAGGGTTTATAATGAAAACAATTCCCCACCCCACCCCACCCTCACCTTGCCCATCCTCAACCCCAGCTCTGCACCTCAGAATCTGTGGAAGTATCTTAACGTCAATACAGACAATAACAACTTTCAACAGCAAAGCTCTCTCTTCCTGGACACTACAGAGCCTGAATTTTACCAGTAGGGGGGAAAAGGAGGTGTCAGTGAAGCCTTTTTTTTCTTTTTTAAGATTTTTTTTATTCATTTATTTGACAGAGAGAGATCACAAGTAGGCAGAGAGGCAGGCAGAGAGAGAGAGGGAAGCAGGCTCCCTGCTGAGCAGAGAGCCCGATGTGGGACTTGATCCCAGGACCCTGAGATCATGACCTGAGCCAAAGGCAGAGGCTCAACCCACTAAGCCTTTTTCTCTGAGTAAAATGAACTGCACGTGCAGTTTCAGAGGGGACATGATACAGCAGAATCAAGGAGTGGATGGAAATCCAATATGGCAGCCTGTGGTTCTTAAAACTGAGATGCTTCTCGCATGCCATTAAATTCAGCATTTTCAAGGCATAAGTCAGTGGTTTTCAGCACATTCTCAACGTGTTGCGTCCCTGACCAGAATATTTTCATCACCCCAAAAAGAAACCCCATCCCCATGAGCCGTGACTCCGCATTCCCCTCTTCCCTCAACCGTGGCAGCCACAAATCCACTTTCTGTCTCTACCGATCTGCCTCATGTAAATAGGGTGATAACAGTATTTGTCCTTGTATGTCTAATTTCTTTTTCTTTTTTAATATTTAAAAAAAAATTTTTTACTTTTGTTTATTTGACAGAGAGAGAGATCATAGGTAGGCAGAGAGACAGGCAGAGAGGAGGAAGCAAGCTCCCTGCTGAGCAGAGAGCTTGATGTGGGGCTCGATCCCAGGACCCCGAGACCATGACCTGAGCCGAAGGCAGAGGCTCAACCCACTGAGCCACCCAGGCGCCCCTGTATGTCTAATTTCGTTCAGCAAGCGTAGTTTTGTCCAGATTCAGCCACCTGATGACCTGTCTCAGAACTTCATTCTTTTTTGTGGCTGAATATTTCATTTCATACCACATTTTGTTTATCCATTCATCAGTTGAACATTTGGGTTGTTTTCACTTTCTTTTTTTAAAGAGAGAGCAGAGGCGGAAGGGGCAGAGGGAGAGAGAGAATCTTATGCTGGACGTGGAGCCTGACACGGAGCTCGATCTCATGACCCTGAGATCATGAGCTGAGCCGAGATCAAGCATTGGACGCTTTACTGACTGAGCCACCCAGGCGCCCGTTTCCACCTTCTGACCACTACAAGGAGCTGCTGTGAACGTTCGTGTACAGGTTCTTGTGTGAACATCTGTTCAGTTCTCTTGGGCGTTTCCTTCACAATGGAATTGCTGAGTGAAGCGGCGACCGTGTGTTTAACTTGCTGAGGGACCAGTGTGTGGCTCGAGGGCAGCGCTGAAGACAGGAGAGCAGCAGCTTGTATTATTAGTTGACTGTTGCTGGTTGCCACAATAGAACACCACAGATCGGGGGGCTTAGACAATAGAAATTTACTGTCCCACAGTTCTAGAGGCTGCAAGTCCAAGATCAAGGCATCAGCGGGACTGGTTTCTCTTGAGGCTTTAGAGTGGCTTCCCTGTGTCCTCACATGAACTTTTCTGGGTGTGTGTGTGTCCTTGGTGTCTCTTCCTCTTCTTAAAGGACACCACCAGTCCCATGGGATTAAAACTCCACTCTCATGGCCTCATTTAACTTTAATGACCCCCCCAAAAGTTCCCATCTCCAAATTTGGTCACATTGGGGGGTTAGTACATCCACACACAGATTTGGGGGGAGGGGGTGTACATGGTTCAATCTCTAACAAGGTGATAGGCAGAAGGTGAGAAGGGACCAGAACCAGGTCACAAGGGCCTTGAGTAAGATATGGTTGGGGACATTCTTCTTGACCCACCCACCCACTGAGGTCCCCAAGGAATTGGTTCCATGGAGCATTCCCTTTCTGTCCTTTACCTTCTAGGTAGGTCTAAGCACTGAATGCGGTTCAACAGTGCATTTTTCAAGGTTGTCCAGGTAAGAATAGACCCAGTGGGAACCAGCAGAGACAAATGGCCTGAAGAGTAAATGCCTGGGAAGGGTTATGCAGATTAGATACAAAGGACCTACCTCTTTAGGCTTCCTTCCTTCCGTGGGTCAGCTATTGAGGGCTACAGAACAGAACCTAAGCCTTTAACTCCTGCTTTCCACAGATCTGAAGGCCAATTGTGCCAGGGACTGTTCTAGACCCTGGGCCCTCACAAGCTTTTGTTCTAGGCCCGTACCATCCAATATGGTAGCCACTGGCACAGCTGGCCAGTCTGAACTGAAATGTGCTAAAGTATAAAATACACACCAGATTTCAAAGGCTTAATATAAACTATTTCATTAATAATTTTTATATTGGATGCATCTGAAATGGTATTTCAGTATATTTGGTTAAATAAAAAGTATCTTATTAAAATTAAGACCATTTATTTTTTTTAACCTTTCTTTTTATGAGACTCCTAGAAATTTTGAAATTACATATGTGACTCACATTGGTGGTTCACACTCAGTTTCTCTTGGACTGTGCTCTCCCAGACTAGGGTCCACCCAGAGACTATGTTTGATCTAGCTCATCCCAGTGGACAGAATCAAAGGCGGTCCTTCATCTGGACCACCATTCTTAAGGACTGGGGGATGATATCTAGCTGATACCATTAGCTGATGATATCTGTTTTAAAATGAGCTGTAGGGGGACGCCTGGGTGGCTCAGTTGGTTGGACGACTGCCTTCGGCTCAGGTCATGATCCCGGAGGCCCAGGATCGAGTCCCACATCAGGCTCCCAGCTCCATGGGGAGTCTGCTTCGCTCTCTGACCTTCTCCTCGATCATGCTCTCTCTCACTGTCTCTCTCTCAAATAAATAAATAAAATCTTAAAAAAAAAAATTAAAAAAAAAAATGAGCTGTAGGGGCACCTACGTGGCTCAGTGGGATAAGCGTCTGGCTCTCGGTTTCAGCTCATGTTGTGATCTCATGGGTTGTGGGATCAAGCCCCTCATTGGGCCCATGCTCAGTGTGAAGTCTGCTTGAGATTCTCTGTCTCTGCCTCTCCCCCTGCTTGTGCTCTCTCTTTCTCTCTTTTTCTCTCTCTCTCAAATAAATAAATAAAATATTTTTTTAATGAACTGTAGGACCAGAAATAAATGGGAAAGGGAAGGAAAGAAAGATGAGATCTGCACCCAGCTGGGGAGACTGGGAGGGATGAAAAGAGTCTCTAAAGCCTGAGAGCCAATTTCCAACTTGCCCTCTGTGTTGGCAAAATCACGGGCACCAAAAATGACCATGTCCTAATCCCTGGAGCCTGTCAATGGATTATCTTTCCTGGCAAAAGGAACCTTGCAGATGCGATGAAGCATTAAGGATTTTGAGTTGAGAAGATTATCTTGGATTATCCAAGTAGATCCAATGTAAGCACAGGGGTCCTTACAAGTGAAAGAAGGAAGCAGGAGGGTCAGAAGGGGATGTGGATGTAGTGCCTATCTCTGAGGATGGAGGAGGGGACCACGAGCCGAGGAATACAGGTGGCCTCCAGAAGCTAGAAAAGGCAAGGAAATGGATTCTCCCCTCAAGTTTCCAGAAGGGGTGCAGCCCTGTGACCCTTGGTTTTAGCCCAGGGAGACACAGTTCAGATTTCTGACTTTTCGAACCAGAAGATGATAAATGTGTGTTGTTGTAAGCCTCTTAGACTGTGGTGACTTATTCAAGGATAGTAGGGAAACCCCTAGTTTGGGTCTTCAATCTGCCTAGAGGGTCTTTGGACAAGTGACTTTCTTCTCTGCTAAGGCTGGGGGCAGAAAGATTGGTGGAGGGAGGGAATGGGTGGCATTCTCGTGGAGGGGAGTGACATATTTGTCTGTACTGGGCACCAGCAGAGATGGCATTATGAAAATTAGGATGAAACAAATACCAAAATCTGGATGGCTGTCCAGCATCTCATTTACTTCTAAGAACAGCCCCATGATTTGGATGACTATTATTATCCCATGTTAGAGCTAGGGAAATCAAGGTCAGAGAGGTTGGGTAACTTGCCCTCAGTCAACCTTGGTTTGCAGACTGCTGAGAGGCACTCTTTGCTAATGGGAGAGATTTGACCAACAGCATGGATCCATACGTTTCATTAATTCATTCACCCCATAGATAGCTGACGTTCAGGGTAGAGTGATGAACAGCTCAGGCCAGTTGAGTCTCCCCATGGGACTGGGGGTGGGGTGGGGATCAAGGCGCTGCTTTTGCAGCACTATGTGCTTCTAAGCCTCAGAGCCCATTGCCTTCCCATTTGTCATAACCAAATTCTTCATAGTTCTCATCTTTGTTTTCCTTGGGAATTCCCCCAATACAGTTCCCTTTATTGTCCTGGGTTCCCTCTCCATTCTCCATTGTTCTTTGCATTGTCTTTGGCCCTGCCCATCTCCTGCCTCCCTCCATCCTTCCCAAACTCTTCCACAGTGAGCCCTACAAACCACTCCCTGAATATTCTCTCCAACTTTTGCCCTAATGAAAACCAGATCCATCCCTGGATATAGCCCTACAATCCTAACTGAAGGTTCTTCACACTCCCGACTCACCAAACAACTCATGGTCTAGAGGATGAGAGGGGTGGTCAGCATATATGCCCCAGAAACAAATGAGCCCAAACCCCAGTGGTTCTCACATACATAAAAGCAGAGACTCACTCGTGTTCCCTCATCCAGCGTGGGGTGGCTGGGGTCTGCTCCATGCCTTCGTCCATGGACCCAGTGTCTTCATTCAGAGGCAGCCTCTGAATCCCCTGGCAGAGAGAAAAGACACACAGAATGCCATGAACCGGCTTTTGAAGTGTCCACTCAGAAAAGATGCATGTCACTTGCGTTCACATTTCATGGGCTAAAGTGAGTCATATGGCCAAGCCAGCTATCAGCTGAGCTTCAGAAGAGGCCGCAAATATCAAGAACAATGTGCTATCGTATTGGCACCCCAATGGTGTTTCCAGATATTATTAATCCTTCTCCACTCTTATTTTTTTAAGATTTTATTTATTTACTTGAGAGAAAGAGAGAAAACACATGCATGTATGCATGAGCCGGGGGGGAGGGGCAGAGGGAGAAGCAGACTTGCCAACGAGCAGGCAGCTGACCTGGGGCTTGATTCTAAGACTTTGAGATCATGACCCGAGCCAAAGTTAGATGCTTAAACAACTGAGCCACCCTGGGCCCCCATGCTTCTATTTTTTTTTTTTTTAATACTGCTTCCCCTTGACAGACCTCCTGGAGTGATGTCTAGACCCTCTTGTCTTCCAGCTCTTCACGGTCTTCTAAGAAATCTGAGAGTCACACTTGGCTCTTCCTTCTCCTTCACCCACTATCAGATCCTTTAGAATGTTCCCGAGATTCTCTGTCACTTCTCTCCGTCCCCACCACAACTATCTTCCTCCAAGCCACCATCATTTCTTGCATGAACAACTATCATCACAGCAGCTTGGTCTACGATTCATACATCATCTACCCAACAAACGGCAGAGTCAGTCACGCTGCTTAAATCCTTCCATAGTTTCCCACGGACCTTCCGGGAATGTCCAAAATCCTTACCTTTTCCTAGAAAGCTCTTCCCAGCAGGCCCCCACCTGCTGCCTCAGGCCCTGCTACTGTCCTGGTCACTCCACAGTCCAGGACCTGGGCTTCTTCTGTGTCATATGCTGACACTTGAATTGCTTCAGGAATTTCATAACACAGTTCTCTTTGCCTGGAACTCTCTCTACACAGCCCTCTTCATCTCTCAGGTCTTAACTTCCTCACTGAGATCTTCAGATCCAGTATTCCTTCTCTGTAAGGGCTCCTGCAGCACCCCTACTGCCCCTGTGAGATACTCAACACTCCCTGTGGTGCTTGCTCAGTGCCCCGCCTGCCCACCCAGACTGGAGCAGCATGAAGGCAGAGGCTGTCTGCACCATTGCTACATGGCATTACTGTGCTCATACTCAGTAAATATTTTTTCAGTGACACAGTGAATTTGTCATACATAGAGACTGAGGGAAGGACATAATCAAGGTTAATAGATGCAATTAGCTATGAGGAAATTAGCCTCCTGACATAATCAAGGGAGGCGGAAGAGGCTGGGAGACCTGAGCTACGTCTGGATCCCTTAGTCCCAAACCCATCATACACCGCTCCCTTCCTGCATCTCCCTATGTTTCTAACCTCATAAAGTGTCTTCCTCCCACCCATTGAAAGAAATCTGGTTCCATGAGGGAGGAAGCGCTTCTTTCTCTCTTCCCTCATCCTCACCCCTGCTGTTCTCACCTCTCCCCCAGTCCTTCCCAGTGCATCCCACAGGTCCTCCCAGCCAAGGCAGCTGGAAGAGTCCAGAGCCTCGCCAAGATGTTGCCTGTCCTCAGATTCTTTCCTGAGCAGAAGGACGTGAATGACACTCTGAAGAAAGGAACATCCTGATGCCTCCATGAGACACATCCCAGACCTGGGCTTGTTAAATCGGGCTGCCTAACCAGGTGGGACTATGGGTGTGATGCAAACAGCTTTGGAAAGGCTTCCATGTCAAGACCTAGTTCCTCCTTCCAGGGAAAAGGCTGTGTCTGAGATTATAGCATGATAGACGAAGTTAGTTTACCGTAACCAAGTACCACAGACCGAGCGGCTCAGACAAGAACAGAAATGAACTTTCTCACAGCTCTGGAGCATCCAAGATGGACGCGTCCAGAGACTCGGTTTTTGCTGAGGCCTCTCTCCTTGGCTTGTAGATTGTTTACATTACTGGCTCAATTTCTGTTTTTCTGACCAAACCTCACTTGATGCACTTTGCCTTCTGGAGCCATAGGACTATATCCTGGCCAAATGGATAGGAGCGGAAGGAAGGTGGACGTCTTCCGGGTCATGCCCTTAAAAGGAAGCTAATGGCTCCATACTTCCAAGTTCTGTCTTCTCAGACGCTAGGATGTGAATGTGGGGGCAGGGGGATGGCTTCAGCCATGCGAGTCAGGTTAATGCTCAGAGCAGAGCAAGATGAAAGGCGGGACCTATGATCTCTGGGTGTGGGGCCACCTACCGGATCTGGGACTTTTTTGTGAAATAAATGTCTCAGAGGCATTCTGTTCTGGGCTTTCTTTGTTATACCTCAGTCCAAACTCTAGTGTGGACAGCTCTAAAAAGCAAAACTATAAATGCCCCCAAAACTTAAATAATATAATATAAATAACTCTCGAGTTTAAAAAATAAAACATTAAAGAAAGAAATCCTTATAACTGAATGGCAACAAAAGCATGACCAATAGCAATGTCTGAGGGGTAATTCTAGCTTTCAACATTTTTATCAAAGAAGACTGAAAACAAGTGAAGAAAGGCTTAGCTTAAGAAATTATATATGAGGGGCACCTGGGTGGCTCAGTGGGTTAAAACCTCTGATCTCAGGGTCTTGGGATCGAGCCCAACATTGGGCTCTCTGCTCAGCGGGGAGCCTGCTTCCTCTTCTCTCTCTGCCTCTCTCTCTGCCTACTTGTGATCTCTCTCTCTGTCAAATAAATAAATAAAATCTTTTTAAAAAACCACAAATTTTGGCTATTTGAAATGCTTCAGGCAAAACTGATGGAGAGATGCCAAATAAAAATGTAATTCTTAGTGAAAAGGAAGAAAGAACTACAGATATAAATATTTTTAGAATAATAAATAAACATTCTAACTCTATTAACCAGTGCATTTTTTTTTAAAGAGAGAATGCACTAGTGGGGGCAGGGAAGGGCAGAGAGAGAGAGAGAAAATCTTAAGCAGGCTTCACAGTCAGCGTGGAGCTCAATGCAGAGCTTGATTTCACAATCCTGAGATCATGACCTAAGCCAAAATCAAGACTCAGACACTTAACTGACTGAGACAGTCAGGCACCCCTAAACCAATACATTTTAAAATGTTGACAAGATGGATGGATTCCTATAAGAAGAGAAAATGCCAATACTGAAACAAGAAGAAACAGTAACTTTTGGATAGACCAACAACCATGAAAGAACTGGAAATTTTTTTTAAAGATATTATTTATTTCAATCTCAAGTAGGTGGAGAGGCGGGCAGAGAGAAAGAGAGGAGGAGGAAGCAGGCTCCCCACTGAGCAGAGAGCCCAATGCGGGGCTCGATCCCAGGACCCTGAGATCATGACCTGCGCCGAAGGCAGAGGTTTAACCCACCGAGCCATCCAGGCGCCCCAAGAACTGGAAATTTTAATTGAAAGAAGCCCCAGAATGTTTACCAGGAGGGTTCTACCAAACTTTCAAAGAACAAATAACACCTACCATATACAAATTATTACTGGGGCCTCGGGGAGGAAAGAAATTCATTTTGTGAAGCTGGTATATCCTTGATTCCTCAACCAAATAAGGACAATCTGGGAAAAGAATATTAGAGGCCCGTTTTACTTTCTAAATGCATATACAGGGGTGCCAGGTGGCTCAGTGGGTCAAAGCCTCTGCCCTTGGCTCAGGTCATGATCCTGGGGTCCTGGGATCGAGTCCCACGTCTGGCTCTCTGCTCAGCAGGGAGCCTTCTTCCTCCTCTCTCTCTCTGCCTGCCTCTCTGCCACTTGTGATCCGTCTGTCAAATAAATAAATAAAATCTTAAAAAAAAAAATGCAGGGACGCCTGGGTGGCTCAGTGGGTTAAAGCCTCTGCCTTCGGCTTGGGTCACGGTCTTAGGGTCCTGGGATCAAGCCCCACATCCAGCTCCCTGCTCAGCGGGTAGTATGCTTCTCCCTTTCTCTGCCTGCCTCTCTGCCTACTTGTGATCTCTCTCTCTTTGTGTCAAGTAAATAAATAAAATCTTTTTCTAAAATTTTAAAAAAATAAATAAATGCATATACAATTCCTAGATAAGATATTAGATAAGCAAATACAAATAATATACTGAAAATAAAATGGCATTGAATAGGTTTTAGTAAACATTGGAAAGTTAACAATGTAACGCACTATATTATGGAATAAAGTAGGAAACTCACCTGGTCGCCTTCACAGATTAAAAAAAAAAAAAATGATAGGGGCACCTGGGTGGCTCATTCGTTAAACATCTGCCTTCGGCACAGGTCATGATCCCAGAGTCCTGGGATCGAGCCCCAAATTGGGCAATCTGCTCAGCGGGAAGCCTGCTTCTTTCTCTCCCATTCCCCCTGCTTGTGTTCCCTCTCTTGCTGTCTCTCTCTCTCTCTCTCTCTCTGTGTCAAATAAATAAAATCTTTTAAAAAAAGAAAGAAAGAAAAGGAAGCAATACAAGCAAAAATCATAAGGAAAGACAACAAAGGATATTTCATAATGATGAAAGAATAATTCACTGATATCATGTTAGTAGCATAAATCCTCATTCACCAACAACATAACTTCAAAATACATAAAGCAAAAACTGAGTCAGCTAAATGGAGAAGTGGACATATCCTCACTAAAAGTGGGAGAGTTTATTATACCTTCCAGAAGGCAACAAATCAACCGGGGAAAAAAAAGGTAAGGGTGTAGCAGATAAGATATAGAGAATTAATAAACCCGAATGGTCAGATCTCTGATCCCAACAATCAGAATGCACATCCTTTAAAAAATAGGGGGCGCGTGGGTGGCTCAATCAATAAGCGTCTGCCTTCAGCTCAGGTCATGATCTCAGGGTCCTGGGATCAAGTCCCGACATCTGGCTCTCTGCTCAGCGGGAAGCCTGCTTCTCCCTCTCCCACTTCTCCTGCTTGTGTTCCCTCTCTCTCTGTGTCTCCCTCTGTCAAATAAATAAATAAAATCTTAAAAAAAAAATTTTTTTTAACTGCCATAGAGAAACTTCCAAAACAAAACAAAAAACCCACATACTAGGTCCAAAGGGAAATCTCAACACACTCCTAAGAATTTGTATCATTCAGAACATGTTCATTGAATAAAACCAGCAATCAACTACAAAAAGATGATCAAGGAAAAATCCAGGTACATAGATAATCAAAAATACATTTCTAAGTAATTTGGGGGTTAATCGACATTACATTTTTGGGGAACCGAATGAAAAAGAATGGTACTGATGAGGGAGCAGGAGGCTGGCTGAGAACAAAGCAAAAGCTGGCACCTTGCGCCCCCTGTCCACCTGCTCCCCTGGGTAATATGTGTGACATTCCTCAGGCACCCCTGGCTGCCCTAAAAGAAAAACAAATAGTTAACTTGCAGAGATCACCGTCCTGCAGGACAGGAGTCTCCCTCGGTCTACAAATATCCTACTGATTTACAACAAAGAAGCTATCTTATCAATAGCCCAACTTCCAGAGATAAGTAACTCAGTTCCTCAAGCCCTAATGTCGCCCTCCCCTCCATAAAACTGAAGGAGGCTGAGGCAGAAGGAAATGTAAATAAAGTTAAATTTCTTCCAAACCTAAAACTCACTGACAAGGATGTTTGATAGGAGGAATGTGATATTCCACCAGGAAACTCCCAATTGCCTTCACGTTAGTGCTTGTTAGAGGGAAAAACAACCTTGGCTTTACAGTAAATAGGGCTCCAGTATCCTGACAGTCTTCTTTACTGTGACAGCCCTTCTGAACACCCCCTTTGTCCTCACCTACCAAACTCCCATGTATATAATCAGCAACGACTCAGGATAGCAGGGCAGCAGCTCTTTCTGCCCACAGGTCCTGTCCTCGTGCTTTAATAAACCACCATTTTGTTGGGGAGGGTATGTGCTGTGGTGAGTGCTGTGAAGTGTGTAAACCTGGCGATTCACAGACCTGTACCCCGGGGATAAAAATATATTAAATGTTTATCAAAAGTTAAAAAAAAAAAACCACCATTTTGCACCAAAGATGTCTCAAGAATTCTTTCTTGGTTATTGGCTCCAGACCTCACCCCACCGAACCTCACCTATGTTCTAGAACTTCATTAGTACCACATACCAAAACCTGGAGGAGGCCTGGGTGGCTCACTGGTTTAAGCCTCTGCCTTCAAATCAGATCATGAGGGTCATGATCTCAGGGTCCTGGGATCAAGCCCCGCATCGGGTTCTCTGCTCAGCCGGGAGCTCGCTTCCCCCTCTCTCTCTGCTGCTTCTCTGCTTACTTGTGATTTCTCTCTCTGTCAAATAAATAAATAAAATCTTAAAAAAAAAAAAAAAAGACCTGGAGTACACAGAATAACTAAATGCGGGGGAGAAATGTGGACAACGAATCAACAAAGCAGAAATAAATAAAATAAAATCCCTCCCCAAAAATAAGTAGGAGAGATCATCAGTAAACAAAATCTGGTTTGTTTGGTTTTTTTTTAATATTCTATTTATTTATTTGACAGAGATCACAAGTAGGCAGAGAGGCAGGCAGAGAGAGAGGAGGAAGCAGGCTCCCTGCTGAGCAGAGAGCAGAAAACCCACTGAGCCACCCAGGTGCCCCTGGTTTGTTTTTTTAACACTGATAGAACTATAAAATGTTGGACAACTTTGCAGAAAAAGAAGAGAAGGAACAAGTAAGTACCAGGAAAACCAAAGGAAATACAACTTCAGATGCAAATAAATCATAAAATATAACATGTATAAAGTATAAAAAATAACATGCATAAATGAATCTGAAATCCTAGATAAAACAGAGATTGTTGTAGGCAAATATAAATTACAAAAATTTATTCCAGGAGAAAGTAATGAATCTGAATAAACCAACACCCACAGAAGAAGTTGAAATGACAAAGAACTACCAGAAAGGTACAATGCGTGGATGACCTTTCAGTCAAATTCCACCAAATGCTCAAAGAGTAGATAACTCCACTGAACCACAACCATTCCAGATTGCAGAATAAGGTAGACGGTTCCCCCAAATCATAGAACAGGGCTAGCATTTCCCTACTGTCAAAACTGGGCAAGGACAGGGCAAGAAAGAAAAACACGGGCCAATTCCATTCTGAAAACAAACGCAAAACAACCCTAAATGAAATAGTATTAAAAGTCTGGCACAGTGGGGCGACTGGGTGGCTCAGTGCATTAGTTAAGCCTCTGCCTTGGGCTCAGATCATGATCCCAGGGTCCTGGGATTGAGCCCCACATTGGGCTCTCTGCTCCGCAGAGAGACTGCTTCCCTGCCCCTCTCTGCCTGTCTCTCTGCCTACTTGTGATCTCTCTCTCTCTGTCAAATAAATAAATAAAAATCTTTTTAAAAATATAAAAATATTAAAAAAAAAAAAAAAGCCTGGCACAAGATAAGGATTGTTCATTATCACCACTATCGGTAACATTGCATTGGAATTCCTAGCCAAACAGGAAGGGGAAAGCAAAGAGTTATAAAGGTGGAAATATTAAGCTGTCATTTTGTTACCGCAAGAGGATCATCTAGCCAGGAGAGTATGGAGAATTAAAACAAGTAAGAGTGAGTTCAATAACATAGCCAGAACAACATTAGCAATAAAAGCACAACAGTCGTAACTGATAAGAAGAAAAAACCCAAGTCATAAATAAATAAGCAAAAACAGTAAAGTCCCAGGGAGTGAACCAGAGAACGCATGCATAAGATATCCCAGGAGAAAATTATACCTGTGTCCAAGACAGAAGACTCAATATCACAAATCATAAATTCTCCCCAAATTAGTAACTTATTCATTACAAGCTCAATGAAAATCCAAGGCATTTGTTGTGGAATTGACAAGGTCCATCTCACTCTCCATTCCCCTGCAGGACCCCCCAGGCTTAGAATCAAGCAGGCTCCCCTTCCTCACCCAAGTCTAGACAGCTACTTGGAAACCACCTGTTCTGCTGCCCACCTGCCTCTCTCTGATTTGAATCAACCCACAAGGTAAACAGAGTAACAATGTCAGCATAACACAAGCATGTTGGTTAATAGGCAATTTTGTCCTGGAAGTTAATATTTTGAAGCAATCAGGGGCAAGCTTTCTCACAGTTAAAGGGGAAGCCTAGTGATCAAAGAGGATCTTTACACACAAAAAGCTGCAAATCTGCAGAAGGCTCTTCCTTCAGCTACACAGTGGCTCCTTTTGGTGGTTTAAAGACCATAATGCTTGCTGCAATGTTACGGTATGTGGCCAAGCTGTGAATGCAGATGAAGAAACTACAATGATATTCTCTCATATCAAAATGACAGATTAATGGGAGACAACACCTTCAATCAGATTTTTAATTTTGATGGAAATGGTCTCATTAGAAAATTAGAAATTATTACCTCCAGACCAGCATCTCTGAGAAGGAAGCACAAGCCCCAGAAATTATTAGAAATTAGAAATTATTACCTCCAGACCAGCATCTCTGAGAAGGAAGCACAAGCCCCAGCTTTTAAAGATTGCAAAGAAGAGACTGAAGGCGCTCCTAAGTGTGAATGTCCGTGGAAATTTAACTGTGCAAATATTTCCACTGGTTTCTCATTGGTATGTCTTATTGGTTTCGGAGCTCTCTGATTATAAAGTTGCGTACATTTTGAACAATCTGTTCCTAGTTCTATTTTTCCTATAAACCCTTGTTATATATTGCGCACTGTTTTGTAGAACTCCAAGTTTTTTCAGGAATGCATATATCGGTTACAGCAAAATCACCTGTACTCAGAATAAGGGGGGACTCTGGCTTCTAACAAGCATTCTTGATAGGTCCTAAGTTGGGGAGGGAGGGTGAAGGTTGGGGGTAGTTCTCTGGACCTTGGGAACCACAGCCCATCATAGTTCCTCTCTTCTCTCCTACCTCCAGACCTTCGGGCCACCCAGGAAAAGCCACGGGAAAAGGCCCAGAATTTTGCCGCTTACGAGCTTACAGATCTTGAGCCAGTCACTGAAGCTCTGCAGGACTCAGTTTCCTCACTCTTTAAATGGGAAGGCAGTGTGTTTGAAGAATCATGGTTTTTTTTGTTGTTGTTGTTTGTTTGTTTTGTTTTGTTTTTTTTAAAGATTATTTATTTATATATTTATTTGACAGACACCGTAAGTATGCAGAGAGGCAGGCAGAGAAAGAGAGAGGAAGAAGCAGGCTCCTGGCTGAGCAGAGAGCCCGATGTGGGGCTCGATCCCAGGACCCTGGGATCATGACCTGAGCCGAAAGGCAGAGGCTTTAACCCACTGAGCCACCCAGGCGCCCCTGAAGAATCATGTTTAATTTAAAAATCTGCCTCTGATTCCCGCTTTGCCATTTACACCTCTGTGACCTCGGACAAGAGACTCTGCTTCTTAACACGTCATCTGTAAAATGGGGTCTCTGCGAGAATTTAATGATGTTCCCCGCGTGCAAAGCACTTAGTACAAGAGGCGCGTTAAGCCCCAATAAATTGAAGTTCCTATTCTGGGAGGCGGGGAATTCTCGAGGGTATGAGGTTTGACTGCTGAGGCGGAAGAACCCAGAACTGGTGGGATAAGACATGGCTATGATTTCCCCACGGACAGTAAACACGTCCTGCCTGCCGGGTCTTCCCCGCTGAGGCCTCTCATCGCCGGACCCCCCCAGCTTGCAAGAGCCACCAACAAGCTTCCAGTGTTTGGGGCGGCCTCCTGTCGCGCGGGTCCGAGAACGGACTACATTTCCCGACGTGCACCTCGGGTCGGGACCCCGAGGGGCCGGCGGGCAAAGAGGACCTTGTCCCAGCCGCGTTAGAGGCTGGAGGCAGTAACCACCACTCAAGCAGCTTCTATATTTCGCTTTGCGAAGCCAGTTAGCCGCCTTGAGCAGCGGACCCGCAGGGTCTGTGAGGAGCGCTTTGTCCCCTCCTCCTTCCCTCCTCCTGGCGTCCGGCCCAAGAGGTCCCAGGGTCCGAGGCCAGGCTTAACTCCCCGGGAGGATTCCTTCGGCCCAGCGGGATCCCCACTGCGGCCCGACGTTGGCAGCGGGGCTCTGGGGGCTAGTGGACAGCCTCGAGGCCGCCCGGGCGGAGACTACAACTCCCAGGCGGCACCGCGGTGGCGGCGGCGGCGACCACGTCACTCGGGCACCGCCGGCAGCCCCGGGAAGCGGCGCGGGCGGGGGCAGGGCTGGGGCCGACCGGGAGGCCGGTGCTGAGGATGGGGGCCGACCGGCCGCCCCGCGCGTGAGAAGGCCGAGGGGCGCGCCACCCCATCGCGAGGCAGGCGCCCCCGGGCCCAGCCACCCCCACCCCGCCCGGCAGTCGTGGCCCGGGATGCGGAGCCGGGGGCCGCCGGTGGAGCTGCGCGGGGTGAGAGGCGCGGGGAAGGGGGCTGCCTGCTTCCCTCACCCTCGTCCACCACCGGCGGGCCCCGGCAGGAATTCGGGAGCCGCGCGGCCAGGCCCTCTTAGCACCCTGACATTTGGGGGGAACAGGTGAACCCGCCGCCCTTCCCGCACCCCGCCCCGCTTGGGCAGCTAAATCAGAGGGGACGACCCTGCCCTTTTAAGGAGGCTTTTTGTTGCTCCTGCGGAGGCCCTCCCCCGCCCCGGCCATGGCCACCAGGAGCCCCCTAAAACCCACAGGGACTGCCCCCCATCCTGGCCACCGGGGCCCCCCCCTCTGCATCCCGCGGGCAGCCAGTGTGAAGCGGCCTCCCGCAGCCCCCGGCCCCTCCCCCATGGAGGAGGAGGAGGAGGGGGGGACGGCCAAGGAGTGGGGCACGACCCCCACGGGGCCCGTCTGGACCGCGGTGTTCGACTACGAGGCGGCGGGCGATGAGGAGCTGACCCTGCGGAGGGGCGACCGCGTCCAGGTGCTTTCCCAGGACTGTGCGGTGTCGGGCGACGAGGGCTGGTGGACCGGGCAGCTACCCAGCGGCCGCGTGGGCGTTTTCCCCAGCAACTACGTAGCCCCCGGCGCCCCCGCCGCGCCCGCGGGCCTCCAGCTGCCCCAGGAGATCCCTTTCCACGAGCTGCAGCTAGAGGAGATCATCGGTGTAGGGGGCTTTGGCAAGGTCTACCGGGCCCTGTGGCGCGGCGAGGAGGTGGCTGTCAAGGCCGCCCGGCTGGACCCTGAGCGGGACCCGGCAGTGACAGCAGAGCAGGTGCGCCAGGAGGCTCGGCTCTTCGGAGCCCTGAAGCACCCCAACATCATTGCCCTCCGAGGTGCCTGCCTCAGCCCCCCACACCTCTGCCTGGTGATGGAGTATGCCAGGGGGGGCGCACTGAGCAGGGTGCTGGCAGGCCGCCGGGTGCCCCCTCACGTGCTGGTCAACTGGGCTGTGCAGGTGGCCCGGGGCATGAACTACCTACACAATGATGCCCCTGTGCCCATCATCCACCGGGACCTCAAGTCCATCAACAGTAAGTGGTGTCCTCCCCCCAAAACTTGCTTCTACAGAATCTTGTGAGGTCAAGTGTAGGTGGTGGGAAATGGGGACACCGGAAGACACTGCCTAGGGTGAGAAGAGGCAGCAGTATACCTTCCCCGCCAAGTGAGGCAGGCCTCGCCCATTAAGGGAGGAAAAGGAGGCTCAGAAAGGTCAAGGGGCCACCTGTACCCCAGACTACAGAGTCACAGTCGCTCAGTAAATGTGACCGGCACTGCCCTCCTGGCATCAAACAGCACCGATGCAGTGGCCGCCCTCATGGCATTCGCTGTCCAGCCCCGATGCCAGAGTCCACCGGGCGGGAATAGAAAGAGCCTAGCCTGGAGTCAGAGTTTCTTAGCCTCGGCACTATTTACCTCTGGGGCGAGAGGATCGGAGCAGGCTGCCCTGTGTGTCGGGGTCTCTTTAGCAGACTCATGGGCCTCTGCCCACCAGATGCCCTGAGCATTCCCCATCCCCAGTTATGATAACCGAAACTTGTCTCCAGACATTGCCAAATGTCCCCTGGGGGTGGGGGGAGGATAAAGCCGCCCCCACTTGAGAACCATTTCCTGGAGTCCTCCCAGGCCTCTGCCCCAGCTAGCGGAGGCCAAGTGGAGGTGAGGGAGGAGGAAGCGGGATGTGCCTTATGTAAAATCTTCCAGGCTTCCTGGCTTATCCCAGGCTCTCAGAAGTTGCTTGGTTGGTTGAATGGGAACTGGGGCCAGGCAGAAGGGAAGGCTCCCCAGGACCCCCACTTAGGTCCAGGAGCTTCTCATAATGTTAGCACATGTTAACTGAGCACCTGTTCCCGGTGGTTTCCACTCTTGTGGTCCTCGCAAACTAAAGATTTCATTCATTCCCGAGCCACACCCTGCCGGGGGTCCTAAGTATACAGCAGGGGAAAGCCTACCTTCCTGGCACCTCCCATCCTTCCTCTGCCCCACCTCACTCCCTTTCCTTCCACACTGATGGATTCATTCTTTCTTTTCTCATCTGGTGTTTGCTGGGCCAAGTCATACGCTAAGGAAAGGGCTCAGCAGTGAATGAGGCCAGAGTGTGCCCTGCCCTCACCTGAAATGTGGTGGGTTCCCCTTTGCCCTCACCTTTGGACCCCCACATCTCATCTACTTCTGATTTCTGCCAATTCCACGCCTTGACATTTGTTTGAATCCATTTCGCGGGTTTTTGGTTTTTGTTTGTTTGTTTGTTTTTTACAATTTTGTCGCTCTGCCCTCCCCCACCCACCCTGCAACAGCAAAGCCCCTGCAGCAGAAGGATGTGTGTTCCTTACCTTCTAGACCTCGCATTTGGGCACTAACAGAGCTGCCAGGAGCTCGAGGGGTGCCAAGCACTGGGCCAGGGCTGGGGAATGGAGCAAGAGACACACAGATGGCTCCTGCCTTCCCTGATGCTCTGATATGCTGGGCAAGTGGAGGCAGGATGGGCAGCGTGTCCTCTTGAAGACTGACTGTGCTCTTCTTGGCCCTTCCTCACCCCTGCTGATTCAACAGCCTAAAGGTGGAGTGTAAGGACACACACCCGTGCCGCCAGGTTTCCTGCAGCCATTGCTACAAGACATAGGATTGTTGGGGCTCTGTAGGCTCAGTCAGTGGGACAGGTCTGTGGCTGGGACAGTCGGTCATGGGGCTTCACAGCCCAGCTTCCTCCATTCCTCTTTCCCAAAGGAGCCCCTCTTCTGGTGCCACACAAACACTGGTTCATTCAACCAGTAATTCATTAGTAGAATTAAGTATATGGGCCCTGTCGTAAGCTCTGGGATTATAGAAGTGAATCAGGCAAGATTTCCCCATATGGAAGTTAGGGGCCAGTAAATAGAAGTAGATGATGGTTATTTAAATGGGTAGGTAGAGAGACAGATGACAGTTTCCAGAGAGTATCAGGGGCTCTGAAGGAAGTAAAGTAGATCACAGATGAGGCAGAAGGAGCTCTTGGAGTCAGGTGAGCAGGGGAGGCAGTCCTGGAGTGGAGGCCTGAGCAAAGACGACCCAAGGTCCCAAGGTGGGAATGAACATGCCTTGTTGGAGAAAACAGTGAGGAGACCAGAGGGGTTGGAAGAAGAGGAATGAGGCAGAGTTAGGAGATGAGGTCAGAAGTATAGGCAGGGCCCAGATCAGGATGACCCTGGGGGCCATGATGAGGATTTGGGGTATTTTAGTCAATGCCATGGAAGCCATTAGAGAGTTTCTACGCAGGGGTGACGCAGATGGGAGAGTGTTCCCTCTGTCACAGGGTCACCCCACAAACAGGAGAGGTGGGGACCAAGAAGAGAGGGATAGAGTCACATGCCAGAGAGTCAAGGGAGGCCTCTGGTCTTTGATGACGGGAGATGTAGCCAGAAAGGATCAAAGATCCAGGTGGAGGACAAAGGACCAATTATGGTGACATCGCACACTAATAACAATAGCCAGGATTTTGTAAGGATGTACTGTTGCTTCAGGCCCTAAATCCTTCCTACAACCCTCTAGAGTAAATATTACTGTTGTCTCCATTTAACAGAGGAGAAATTTTAGCATTAAGAATACATTAACAAGGATATGCTAGTGAGTGGCAGAGCGGGATTCAAACCTAGGCAGGGCCCTGTACGCTTTGGAGACTCTGCTTGGTAGAAGCTGGTAGAACATCATAGCAGTTAAGATATTGGGCTCTCGGGACAGATCTCGATCAGGTCTTTGCTGCACAGTTTTCTAGCTGTATGATCTTGGCCAGGAGACTTCATCTCTCTGAGCCTAGTCAATAAAATGGGCTGCTTTCTAGTTAATTCATGTGAAGGGTTTAGCACAGTGCGTGCCATATAATGGACTGCTGATAAACACCAGCCATGATTATAATCATCATTAGGAACCATCCCAGGCAGCAAGTTGGAACCACTCAATATGCTTGGGGGATATATCTGTCCAATTCTGTCACCCTAATGCTATGAAACAAGCCACCCCCAAGACTCCGTGTCTTAAAACTTGATGTCATTTATTGCTGCTCACACATGTGCACGCCTGCCAGAGGGTAAGCTCTAGGCTGGGCTCAGCCGGAGAGCCTTGACTCCAAGTAGCTCCCATGCACTCTGGACCAGCAGGCATGGTCTCGTGGTGATGGCAGAAGCTGAGAGGGCAGGCAGACGGGTGAGGCCTCTCAAGGCCTAGGCTAGGACCTGGCATTCTGTCACTTCAGCCTCATCCTGTTGACCAAAACAAGTCATGTGGCCAACAACCTGGAAGTCAAGGAGGGGGAAGTATACTCTGCCTCTTTCCCGGGGGCGAGGAAGGCACAATCACATGGCCAGGACTGTGATGCTGCAGAAGGGAGTAGAATTGCACCCCCCATGCAGTTTGCCACAGTGGGTAACAAAGAACCACATTCGTCCCTTCTGCTCATGGCCTATAGTTCCCACCTCTGGGCTGGCTGGGAATTCAAGGCCTAGACCAAGGAGAACCAAGGCATTGGCTATAGACCTTGCAATGAGCTCCCCAGAGCCCAGGTTGAAGTGAGGAGGGTAGTGGGCCCAGGAGAAGCCCCCTCTGCCTTCATGGGAGCCTGGAGCAGGGATTGGACTGCAGGGAAGGGTCCACGATATTCCAGACCAGGAAAGGAGCCACTGTGGGGAGGAGGATGGAGAGCTTGAGGTGGGGGAGAGAACAAGTTGGGGACTCCAGTTGAGGCAGGGGCCAGGATACTTGGGTCTGTAGCCCAGAAGCTGTGGGGTGACCCACCTTTCTTCCTCCCCACCCCCAGTCCTTATCCTGGAGGCCATCGAGAACCACAACCTCGCAGACACGGTGCTCAAGATCACAGACTTTGGCCTCGCCCGCGAGTGGCACAAGACCACCAAAATGAGCGCTGCAGGGACTTACGCCTGGATGGCTCCAGAGGTTATCCGTCTCTCCCTCTTCTCCAAAAGCAGTGATGTCTGGAGGTGCTGATGGGGACGGCGGGGGAGTCCTGGCAATAGGGGAGCAGGGGCGGGGAGAGGGGTGATAGAGTGGGAGGGGTGGTCTCCCACTGAAGCAAGGATCTGGGCCTGGCCAAGGGGCCCGCTGGCAAGGTCAGGCCGGCAGACACCAAAGCGGGTGTCTGCTCCGTGTGGTCAGGTGGCAGCTGAGGACTTGGATTCGAGTGGAAAATTCCAAAGATCTAGAGATAAGGTGTCAGTACCAGGGCCCTCAGTCACCATATAGCATGCCACCCCACTTGTCAGCAGGAAACTGAGGCCTTTGGAGGCATCTGTCCATCCACCCATCCACGCAGCTGTCCGTCCATCTGTCTACTCTGGGTGCTAGGGATATGGCAGGAAATAAAAGTAGACACATTTCCTGCCCATGGGGATAGTAAATAAGTAAATAAACACAAAAAAGCTGGGAAAACAGCTGGTTTTGAGTTTAAAAAGTCCTAAAATAATTTCAAAAGATAGCGAGCTAATCCCCCAGGACAAAGCAGCAGACAGTATTAAGAGCCAGGTGGCAGATCGAAAAGCCGGAGGATGACTTTGGGAAAGGCTTTGCTAGGAAGCGAGACTTGAACTGAGTGCAGGCAGACACGAGGGAGCCAACCCTGTGCAGTTTGGGGGAAGAAGCTTCCCAGGCCATGGGGACAGGGCCCACAAAGGAGACCCCAGCGTGAGAACAAGCTTGGTCCATTCCAGATACAACTATGAGGCCCACGCAGCTGGAGCAGAGCAGGCAAGGAGAGAGGAGGTAGGAAATGACAGAGGAGAGAGTGGGACGAGGGACCAGGCACTGGGCTTTATTCTAAGTGCGGGCGAAAGCCAAGAGTGGCCTTAGTGAATGGCATGGTTTGGCTTAGTGTTGCAAGGCTCCCTGGGCTGGAGGATGAGGACAGGATTGTGGGGGACAGGAGTAGTGGGGGCGGGTGCCAGTGAGGAGGCTGTTGCCCTTACCAGTGAGGCTGGTTGGTGGCAGCTGGACCTCTTCAATCCCAGGCCTCCTCCTGGGAGGGAGCCCAACCCAGGTCAGTCCCCAGCTGAGGCTCCAGATGGACCAAGCGGCAAAGTCATGGCTTTGGGGCAGACAAACCACACAGGAGGTCTCCATGAGAGCAGTGCAGTCCTTCGGAGAAGGCTCTCAGTGGCTTTATGTTGAAACATTCATCTGTGGTACCGAACATTTAACAGAGCCAGATCTCTGAGCAGAAAACCCCAAACGCAACAAACGGAAGCTTCTGCTTGCATGTAAAGCCCAGGGCCTCTGTGGGGCCCCCGGCAACAGGAATTCGGGATCCTAGATCAGGGGGTTCCTCAACAGGGGTGTCATTGACATCAGGCAAGGTCATTCTTCCTTGTGTGATCCCACCTGTACTTTTCAGGACACCAGGCATACATGGTTCCTGGCCCCCAGACGTCATCGCGCTCCCTGGTTGTCATGACTGTCCAAACATCCCAACGGGTTTCCAGTGATGCGGGGAGGTGCGGGGTTCACGCCACTGCTATTTTCCTCCACCTCGCGTGGCCTCTCTTCCCAAGCTCGCTTCATCATCCAACATCCAAAGTGGCTGCTTGGGCTCCAGCTTTTAGGACCACATTACAGCCAGTAGGAAGGCCAAAAGTGGAAAAGACACCCCTTCTCTCTAAGAACACTTCCCAGAAGTTAGCTGCAGTGAACATAGCCTCTTCCATCCCACGGTCCGGGGCCATCGCCACGGGGGCTCCCTTAGCTACAAAGGGGGATGGAAAATTATTTCAGACAGGATACGCCCCACTCAGAGTCCTAGTGCTGGCTGCCAGCTGGAGGAGAGGAGACGTGGTGTCCCTCTTGCTCTGGGGCCTAGAACAATGTCTGGCGCAGAGCGGATGTGTTTCTGTGTGGAGTGAATGCACGTGTGGATGTGGGGGAGCCCGGGGACCTTCCGCATGCCGGGCGCTGCATGAGATGGTCATTAGGCTCCGGAGGGAGCTCAGTTTCCCAGAGCAGGTGGACCCGCAGGGGACCAGCAGAGGGGTGCACGCCCCGGTGTTGCATATCCATTAAGGACACTGCCATGGGCCTCAAGCAGGCCTGAGACCTGTCCACTTACTGGCTGTGTGACCTTTAGGCAGACAACTTAGCCTCTCTGAGCCTGCGCCTGCTCGCCGGATAAAACGGGGGTCATACCCATACCTTCTGCCTTACAGGGCTGTTGTGAGGATTACTGAGAGCGCCTAGCACGGTGCTGGCCTGGAGTAAGTGCTTTATACATGTTAAATAGTGTTAACTTGTTTTTAGAGGTAAGTGCTGAGGGGTCTTGTGGGAACATAGAGGAGGGGCCTCTAACCTAGCTTTGGAGGCTATGGAATCAAGGAAGCTTCCTGGTAGAGAAGGTACCTGAATTCTGACTTAAAGGACAGTTACGCAAAGGGAAGGATGTCCTTGACAAAGGGAACAGCATGTGCGAAGCCAGAGGGTAGGAAGAACAGGGCTGGTTCAACTTGTTCGACGTGACTGCAGCTGATGCTGGGGTTGGTACAGGGGCAAGAGCACTTGAAGGCAGGGGCTACAGGGGTCATCAGAGGTCAGGGCTAAGAAAAGTGCCTTTGCCCCATGGGCACAGGGGACACACTGAAGGTTTTCAGGTAGGGGTGAGGGGAGAGAGAGCAAAGGCAAGACGTCAGAGAGAGCCAACCCCACAACATCTATTTGAGATCAGGCCAGCAGAGGTCAGTCACGTTCTTGTGGCCTCACTGGGGGTTGCTAGGGTGAGGGAGGCCCCCCAGGGGGCCAGAGGCAGGGCTGGGGTGTAGGTGAGGATTGGGGTGGGCTGCAGCATCACCCCTCCCTCTTCCCCACCTGCAGCTTCGGGGTGCTGCTCTGGGAGCTGCTGACGGGTGAGGTCCCCTACCGTGAAATCGACGCCTTGGCCGTGGCATATGGCGTGGCTATGAACAAGCTGACGCTGCCCATCCCCTCCACGTGCCCCGAGCCCTTTGCCCGCCTCCTGGAGGGTGAGCCAGGGCCCTGTGGAGATAGGCTCAGCTCGGGTGGCAGGGGCCCTCGGGCCAGCCCTCACCCCTTCACACCCATCCATCCCAGTGGGCCCAGGAATGAGGGAGAAGGGGACGCAACCATCAGACCACAGACTGCCTCCGTGGCCCCCACACTCTTGTTCTGGCCAGGCCCACGGCTCCTCAGGGCAGCTGTTAGCATTCGCTGGCCCCGGGATTCCTCCCTGATCCTTGATTCTGCCACACATGAGGGAGCGGGTCCCCAGGTTTCTCTCCCAGAGTTTCACTGAGTGAAATGTTGCCGGGAATTTGGCTCTGCCTTCCTTCCCCCCGGCTCCGTGGAAGTTGTTGGTTCCCTGAAGTCCTGCCTTCCACGGAGCAAGGTGATGCCCCAGAGCACGACCACTGACATTTCCCCTCCCACTGCTGTCCTCCCCACCCCCACCCCAGAATGCTGGGACCCAGACCCCCACGGGCGGCCAGATTTCGGGAGCATCTTGAAGCGGCTTGAAGTCATCGAACAGTCAGCCCTGTTCCAGATGCCACTGGAGTCCTTCCACTCACTGCAGGAAGACTGGAAGCTGGAAATTCAGCACATGTTCGATGACCTCCGGACCAAAGAGAAGGTGAAGGCAGGGGACAGAGTGGGGGGGATGAGGTGAGAGGCTGCATTCCGGGGCCTTCAGTGGGGCAGAGGCCCCTCCCTGAGCTGCAGTTTTTGGGTCCATCCAGAGCCGGGGGGGCTTCTTTGCATAATAAGAAAAGGCACCAGGCACTGACATTCTTACAAGTGATACTGCCTGATCTATGGGGTTCTGAAACCCAACAGCCAGAATGGGAGGGATGGGGGAGGCAAGGGAGACGTGGCATGAAGGCAGCTTTGCAAAGTATGAACAGTGGCTGACCTCCAGGGGTGAACAGTACATTGGTGCACTACTCTGCCTTTTTTGGATGTTTGAAGTTTTCCAAATTGAGGAGCAAAAAAATTAAAAATCAAAGGGGGAAAAAATAAAGCCACCCCTTTCTTTGTGCTAAAACAGTCTCGCCTCCTGACAGGGCTGGTAAAGAGTGAGTTGCCCCATCACTGGTCATGCTTGTGCTGCGCCCTGACCACAGCAGCCGCGGGTGCATCCTGGGGGGGTGGGGTGCAGGAGAGGTGGATACCGAGAGAGGTGGGTATGGGGCTAGGGGGCAGATAGGTATGCCTCTTCGTCCCCAGCCACCCGTCTCCTCCCCAGGAGCTCCGGAGTCGGGAGGAGGAGCTGCTGCGCGCCGCTCAGGAGCAGCGCTTCCAGGAGGAGCAGCTGCGGCGGCGGGAGCAGGAGCTGGCAGAGCGCGAGATGGACATCGTGGAGCGGGAGCTGCACCTGCTCATGTGCCAGCTGAGCCAGGAGAAGCCGCGGGTCCGCAAACGCAAGGGCAACTTCAAGCGCAGCCGCCTCCTCAAGCTGCGGGAAGGCGGCAGCCACATCAGCCTGCCCTCCGGTACCGCCCCCCGCCCCGCGCCCCGGAGGCTGCCAGGAGCAGGCCTAACAAGGGCTTTCCCTTTTCCTTTTAGTTTGTAAACTTTTTTTTCTTGCTAACTATCTCACGCATGTGGAAAAAGACCGGAAAAACAGTACAGCTTCGGGAGCACATATAGGCCCCCGCCCCATGAAGGCAGAGAGAACCTCCAGCCACTCCGAGTGCCCTCACACCCCCTCCGAACACCAACCCCCAGCCACCCCCACCTCCACCAAGAGTAACCTCTATTATGACCTTTGAGTTGTTCATTCCTCTACTTCTCTTTGTTGTTTCCTCTCCCACCTGTTTTGCTTGTTTGTTTTAATTTTGTGGGGTTTTTTTTAATTTTTATTTTATTTTATTATTATTATTTTTTAATTATCTTTCAGTCTCCTGCTTTTTCTGGCTTGCCAGAAATTTGTTGAGAAACATCATTTATCCATGGCATCTCCCACAATGGGAGCGGATGTTGCCGCTTGCATCCCCCTGGGTCCCCCTGGCATCGCATAACACACCCCTCCTTCCCCTGCATTTCTGATAAAGTGGTATTAAACCATGTGAAATTGCTAACCTTCAGCCCTTTTGTTTCACATGGCTTAATCAATTTCAAGTTCAGGTTTGGGCTCTTGTTTTCCCAAAGGCTGCTTCCTAGGAACCCTTACAGTGTTCACCTCCGTAAGCCCTGTAAAGTTGCTAGACTCTCTCTGGGATATTAGAAGCCATAGTGCAGTGTTCAGAACAGCACTGGCCAACAAAACAATGCAAACCACACAGCTGAGTTTTAAATCTCTTCCTGGCCGCCTTAAAAGCTGGGAAAAAAAAAAAAATAGGTGGCATTGAATTTAACAATATATTTTATTTAGCCCCATATATAGATCCAAAATGTTATGGTGTCCCATGTAACCAACATAAGAAATATTGTTAGGGATTTTACCTTCTTTTTTCATACTCAATTTTTGAAACCCAGCATACAAGTTACAGTGCATCTCACTTGGTCCAGGCACTAAATTTGCATCAAAAAATACTTGATCTGTGTTTGGATTTCATGAAATTTGCAGTTGGGAAAGTAGACTCACACACACACACACACACACACACACGTGATTCACATACCCAAGTTGTTCCAAACGTACTTCAAGGTCTTCAATAACCAAACTGAGTATCCATTTCTAAGTTTAAGTTTAAATCCACTGCAACCACACAGATGAAGTGTAAACTCTCCAGTTCCTCAGCGGCCATCCCACAAGGCAAGTGCTCCGTGGCCACATGTGGCTAATGGCCACCACGTTGGACAATTAGGCCTAGATCCATAGTCAATCCTTAGTTAATTAGGGACCCAGTTAAGATCCTTCCTCTCAACATCCGGCATGTGCCAGAGGTCTCTGGTGGGCTCGTCATGGTTAGAAGCCTGCCCTTTACCCCAGAGGTGCAGGAGGCCCAAAAGTGGGCACCCTCCCCCCATCCTTGGCCTCCAGGTAACTTGGACAGTTTGGGAATGCAAAACAGTGGGGTTCCCATTCCAGCACTCCTTCTATCCTATGAAGAGACCTTCTCTTTGGCTACCCATGGAGCGGCTTGCTCAGGAAAGTCTCTCTTTTTGCAGGCTTCGAGCATAAGATCACAGTCCAGGCCTCTCCAACCCTGGACAAGCGGAAAGGATCCGACGGGGCCAGCCCCCCAGCAAGCCCCAGCATCATTCCCCGGCTGAGGGCCATTCGCCGTGAGTATCTCCCCAGGCCCTGACCCATCTGTCATCAACAAACTTTCTCTGCACACATTTGCAGAGAATGCACTCAGCCGGAGGAACAGGAACAACAGGGACAAGACAGGCAGGGTCCCCTCCCTGATTCTCATTGGAGAGACAGAATAAACAAACCAACAAGTCAGTTAGGAGGACAATTTCCTATAGCGGTAAGTGCTGTAAAGGAGAGCGGTGTGAGAAGGAGAGAGGAGGGCCAGGATCCGAAGGAAGTATGTCCCTGCCAGAGGGACCAGCAAGGGCCAAGGCCGGGGGTGGAGGTAGGTGGAAACAAGCAAGGGAAGGGTCATGCTTGGAGTTAGAATCCAAGGTCCCTTGGACTTGCTGGTAGAGGGTGGATCCGAGAGTGAGGCGGGGAGCACAGTGGGCAGAGACTGTCCAAGACCCCGTGACCCAGCAGCTTCTCTTGACCCAGTGACTCCTGTGGATGGTGGTGGCAGCAGCAGTGGCAGCAGCGGTGGTGGCAGTGGGACATGGGGCCGCAGCGGGCCCCCAAAGAAGGAAGAACTGGTTGGAGGCAAGAAGAAGGGCCGGACCTGGGGACCCAGCTCCACCCTGCAGAAGGAGCGGGCTGGAGGGGAGGAGAGGTACTTGCCGCTGGCAGCCCACCGCTGGCCCTGCCCCTGGCCCGCAGGCCCCCTCCCGCACAGCCAGCAGGCCGGCACTGTAACCCCCTCCCCCCATCTCTGGTGCTCCCTGCAGGCTGAAGGCCCTGGGGGAAGGAAGCAAACAGTGGTCATCAAGCGCCCCCAACCTGGGCAAATCCCCCAAACATACACCGATCGCCCCAGGCTTCGCCAGCCTCAATGAGATGGGTAAGAGGGTGAGGGTGCCTTTAAAATGGAGAGGGAGGGGCATCCGGAGAGAAACATAACCCAAGAGGAAGAGGTGACCGCTCCTCAGGCTTGGGGTCTTGCGGGCTTGGGGGTTTGGGGGCTTACCGGGAGGAAGCCGGGGCACTGGACCCGTGGGTCGGCAATGTTCCTGGAAAGGTCCGGGAGCAGCCGCTGGTTGCAGGCTCATTCCCTGCAGCATGGGGCTCTGGGGTGGGAAAGAGTCCAGAACCATGTTTGGTGGAACTTGGTGGCCGCGCTGCCCGGAGGGTCTTTTGGGGCTGCCCCCTTGCCATTGAGTCCCCCGGGCACCGTGGGGACAGTGGGGTCGGGGTGGGGGGTGGTGGCCAGACCCGGGAGGCGAGTGACGGGCCCTCTCCCGGTTGCAGAGGAGTTCGCGGAGGCGGACGGAGGCAACAGCGTGCCCCCCTCCCCCTACACCACCCCGTCCTACCTCACCGTGCCCCTGCCTGCCGAGCCCTCCCCGGGGGCGCCCGCGCCACTCTCCAGGCCGGGCCACGGCGGCCGGCGGCGCTGCGAGCTGGCCCTGCTGGGCTGCGCCACGCTGCTGGGCGCCGTGGGTCTGGGCGCAGACGTGGCCGAGGCGCGCGCGGCGGACTGCGAGGAGCAGCGGCGCTGGCTGGACGGCCTCTTCCCCCGCGCCGGCCGCTTCCCGCGGGGCCTCAGCCCGCCTGGGCGCTCGCCCGGCCGCCGCGACGACGCGGCTCCCGGCCCGGGCCTGGCGCCCTCGGCCACCCTGGTGTCGCTGTCGTCCGTGTCTGACTGCAACTCCACGCGTTCGCTGCTGCGCTCCGACAGTGACGAGGCCGCGCCGGCCGCGCCCTCCCCGCCGCCCTCCCCGCCCAGCACCAACCCCCTAGTGGACCTGGAGCTGGAGAGCTTCAAGAAAGACCCCCGCCAGTCGCTCACGCCCACCCACGTCACGGCCGCGCGCGCAGTGAGCCGCGGGCACCGGCGGACACCGTCGGACGGGGCGCTAGGGCAGCGGGGGGCGCCTGAGCCCGCGGCTCCCCGCCCTGGTGAGTGAGGCGCCCGGCAGCCAGGGTGCAGAAAGCCACTCCCCTCCCCAACCACCCCCAAGGTCCAAGGTCCCAGGTCCCAGTCCAGCGGCGACCCCCTCAATGCCAGGGTCTGTGTCCCCACAGTCCTCACTGCTGGGTGGTTGAGCCCCCGGGATGCAGGAGAGGTGGCAAACGGAACTGCCTCCAGGGGCCTGGCGGGTGACATTCGTGGCGACAGCAACAGCTATGGGGAGTCTGTTGTGCCTGACGCTGTTCCCTGTGCATTTATGAACAAGGCCAAAGAGGAGTGTAGGAATCGCATAGGAATGGGCTATACCTACTACCAGACACTGGGCAGGGAGGGAGCTGCTGTCCTGCCCCTGGGAGGCAGTACTGTGCCTCAGGTCTCTCTGCTGGGCTGTGTGCCCACACCCTGCACTTCAGAGAGGGATTGGGGGGGAGTGCTTTATCTAGAGTGGTGACAGGGGAACAACAGGTTGTGACAGCTTAAGGAAGATGCTCAGAGTCGCTCCCAGATGAGTGAGCACTTAGGGGTGCTGGGGGCCGAGGCCAAGGTCTTGCCCCAGCTGGAGAGCAGGCCAAACATCAGCAGGTATTTCCCAAAAAAGTCAGAAATTCCACTTCTCCTGTAAAGGTCCTGGTTTTTCAGTGCCACCTTCTGGCCCACCCCATTGACCTCATCTGATCCTCTCTTACCAGGCCCTCGAGACCCCCTGGACTTCCCTCGCCTGCCCGACCCCCAGACCTTGTTCCCGACCCACCGCCGGCCCCCTGAGTTCCCTGGCCGCCCTACCACCCTGACCTTCGCCCCAAGACCCCGGCCGGCTGCCAGTCGCCCCCGCCTGGACCCCTGGAAACTGGTCTCCTTTGGCCGGACACTTGGCATCTCGCCTCCCAGCAGGCCGGACACCCCAGAGAGCCCCGGACTCCCTGGCATGCAGCCCACGCTGCTTGACATGGACATGGAGGGGCAGAGCCAGGACAGCACCGTGCCCCTGTGCGGGGCCCATGGCTCCCGCTGATGCCCGCCCTCCACCGCCCGCCTGGGCAGCCATGAATGTAGCACCCCAGGCCCCGCCCCGGCCTGCTGTGCCACAAGGCGGGGGAGGCCCTGGGCAGGATACTCGCTCTATTTATTGGGGAAGGGGGGTGGGGGTCACTTAATTTATTCCTTTGTACCCCAGAGGGTGGGGCCCTGTGCCCACTCTGCAGTTGGGGGGAGGGCGGGCAGGGATACTCAGGGACAGGGCATCATAGGGATTTGGCACAAAATGCAGCATTAAAGGTAACCCCTGCCCCCTACTGCTCTTGGCTGTGTCTTTCCCCAGCCCAGGCCCTGATCCTGGGTCATCCCCAGGGGGGCATCCCCTCCCCCCATCCCACACTTCCTCCCTGAGCCTCTGGGTTTCCGAGATCCAGGGGGGGAAGCCCAGGCAGTCTGTCCCTGGGCCCCACAAGAACACCACACAAAGAGGTTATGGTCACCAGTGACAAGTGCTTTACCAGCAAACACATGAGTCAGGGGAAGTTACCCGGTGAGGTGGGTGTGGGGGGAGGGAAAGCAACCCCCCCCCCCTTGGTTGGCCTTAGCCAACGACGTCCCGAGTCCCGGCCCCGGCCCCACTGTCTTCCCGCTGGAGGCTGCAACGGTTCATCTTCAGCTGAGTCAGCTGGATGTAGCGGAGGACATTGGTGTCTGTGGGGGAGGTGGGGACGGTGTTACCTGGGTGTCCAGGGACAGCCAGTGGCATCCGCACCGCGGCCACTCACACTTTACCATGCCCAGCCTACAGCAGCTCCCCCTCACAGCCGCTCTTGCCAGAGTCCTCCAGAAGCCCCAGCCACAACAAGCGGAATGGGGGGGGCCTTTCACACCTCCACACTTTAGCTTTTGCTGTGCCCTCTGCCAGAATGCCTCTGCTCAGACGCTGCTGTCATACTTCTGCCCACCCTCCCAAGAACATCTTCGAGATGTCTGTTCCCTCTAAACCTCTCACCGGGAAAACTGATGCTGCCTCTGCTCTCACAGCCCTGGCTGGGACCTATACCTGTTCTGCTCCCCTGTCGCTGGCTCTCAACACAAGACTGATGCTGTGTCTGTCCCCTGTCCCCAACACCTCCCCCCAACTATGATGTCTTAGAGAGCAAGCAACAAGCCTCCAGCTCTGCCAAGCCTCCCCCACCCGACCCCACCCCTGTGAATTTCTTAGCCTTGTCCACCCTGGGGTCTGCCTCCCAGCAAGTGCTCCACCAGCAGCGAGTGGGTGAAGAGGGTAATGATTAGGTGGGTGTGTGAATGGGTTAGTGAGTGGATGAATGAGAATGGGGGGTGGGTGGAGATAGGGGTGACTGAGTAGGGAGTGGCTGAGTAGGTGAGTGGGAGGTATAGATGAGTCAATGAATAGATGGGAGGTGGTTGGGTGAATGTCAGGGGAACATGGTGGGGGGAGGAGAGAGGTGAATGAATGGCGGGTGAGTGCCAGAGTGTAAGGAGTAGGTGGATGGAGAGGTAGATCCTGGGGAGGAGGCAGAGCCCTTCCTTGAAGCAGCTCTGCCCTGATCCTCGTGTTTCCTTGTTTTCTCTGCTCTAGCCCCTTTCCCTGCTTGGTCCGGCCCTCACCTGTGGGCTCCCGGCTGCGGGCCTCCTGCAGGTAGCGCAGTGCGCGTGCATAGTCGCCCAGGTGGTAGAAGGCAATGCCGGCACGGTAGGTGGCCTTGAAGTTGCCCTGCTGCTTCTCCAGGACCTTGAGACAGTACTCGCGCACCCGTTCATAGTTCACCAGCTCCGACTGCAGCAGGCAGGCTGCGGGGACACCGGGGCCGGTGCTCGCAGAGCCTGGCGGCACCCCCAGACCTCACCTGACTGCTAGGAGCCCCCCAGCCCTTTCCGGTGACTGAGCCCTGGGTTAGGGATTGCTCAGGCCACCGGGGCCGCCGATCTTCTGACCAATCAGGATAGAGTCAATCTGCGCGGCCGCTAGAGGGCGCGAAAACACAGACAAGCGCTCGCGGGCGATTAACTGGGAAGTTTCTGCAGGGGAGAGGACTAAAGGCGATCTCAGGTGAGGGATGGGGCGTTGAATCGCTAATCCCGGGTAAGATTTTCTCACCTGAGGTTCGCGGGTAACAGTCCAAAGCCCATTTCTTGCACCTCAGCTCTTCTATCCCTGTGTTCCCCTACACCCCCAACCCCTCTCCTTGATAAGCTCTGGGGTCTCCCTTCACAGACCCCAGATCTGGGCCCTTCCAGCCTCCAGCCCCCCGCCCAAGGCTTCACGATTGCCCCTCACTCCCCAACCCTCTCCGTATGCACCCTCTGCGCCCCACGACGGCCCCATACCCGTGAGAGAGTCATAACATTCCACCTCCGTATTCTCCACCAGGCGCCGCTGCTCCTCGCTGAGGCGGGCTGGCCCCGGGCTGCTGGAGGGCCCGGGGGCAGGGGCGGGCAGGCCTCCAGGGCGGGCCCCCTGAGCCGCCTTCAGCTGCAGCAGTGCCCGGTGATACTTGCCGATGGCTTCCCGGAACTTCTTCTCTCGGTAGCAGCGCTGGCCCTCCGCCTTGAACGCCACGGCGGCCCGCAGGCTGCTGTCGAGTGCCGCGCCCAGGGCCCCCGACGGCTCGGGGGCAGGGCTGGGACGAGCCGAGCCATGGCGGGGGCCCGGGCCCGGCGGGGAGAGGGCGGGAGGCGGGCGCGGTGGAGGCTCCGGGGCAGCGCTGAGCATCAGCACCGGGGACAGCGCGCCGCGCTGCATTGTGGGAAACTCCTGCGGCCGCCGCTGCAGCTACCGCATCGCCCCCCGCGGGGCCGGTCCCCACCCTTTCTCCGCCCCCGCACCTCCGGCAGCCGACTCCGCCTGCCCCCTATGGGTCTAGAGAAACCCCTCAGGACTTTCCCTTTCTATCCTCCAAATCAGCCCCAGCCCTAGTTCTCCAACCGGCCTCTCCCTTCTTCCCACTCCCCTTACTCCCACCCTCCTGCCTGTTCTCCTCCCCCCTGCCCAAAGCTCCCACAGCTTTCTGGAAGGAAAACAAGTCTACGGGAAAAAGACGGAAGATATCAACCTCGTGGAAAGCCGGTTTTCAGACCCTAGGCATTTCAGGGATTTAGATAAGAACACAGGTTATGGGCTTGTGCTGCCCAGATCAATTCCCTGCTTATAATTTCTCACTAGTCATAGTACTTGGGCAAATCACCCAAATTACCTGAAACTCTATATCCTCATCAGTACCATAGGACAATGATAGCAACCTGGAAACTCATTTGTTTATCTATACAGCAAACAAATATTCACTGATATTTCTCCTGTGCCCGGCTCTGGTCTGGGTGATGGTGGGAAAGAGCAGGGATCGAGAGAGCCTCAGCCCCTAGTCCAGCCGGGAGACAGACCACTAACCAGAGAGTGACAGCCCCAATGGTCTAGCCTGGGAAGCTCTGACAAAGTGGCCAGGGTGGGATGCATGGGGGAGGCACAACGGGATGTGAGGTGACTGCCTTAGACTGAGGTGGTGAGTGAAGGCTTCCTGGAGAAGGCAATAACTCAATGAACAAAAGAGACCTGCTTCTTGCCCTCCCCAAGCTCACTGCCTGGGTAGGAAAAGCAGACAAGAGACGGCCCACAGTGAGTAGCACAAGAATACAAGAGTAGGGGCGCCTGGGTGGCTCAGTGGGTTAAAGCCTCTGCCTTGGGCTCAGGTCATGATCCCAGGGTCCTGGGATCGAGCCCCGCATCAGGCTGTCTGCTCCGCGGACAGCCTGCTTCCTCCTCTCTCTCTCTCTCTCTGCCTGCCTCTCTGCCTACTTGTGATCTCTGTCTGTCAAATAAATAAAATCTTAAAAAAAAAAAAAAGAATACAAGAGTATACAGAAAAGGAATCACATGAGAGGCTTTTAGGAGAAAAACAGGGTGAATGAGATAGTTGATCTTCAACCCTCCTTAGCTGCTTACTTGGTGGTGGGAGCTCGGCTTCCCCCCTGCCTTCCTTTTGTGTGACCTGGGGATACCAAGTGAATTTACTTCAGAGTAGTTGTAGGGACCGAATTATGTTATGCAGATAAAGCAGCACGGGGCCTGGCACAGGAATGGACAAATTAACAACCCCTGTTTCTTATCACCCATGAGACTGGGAGGTGCGTGATCACAAGCTCTGGCTGGGTCAGCATCCAAGGACAGTTGTTGAAGGAATGAGTGGATGAATAACGTTCTGTGCTCTACATATTACCCACCTCCCCTGAACCCTGCAGGACCCTGGCTTGGGCCTCAGCCCCTAGCACCAAACTTAAATTTCCACTTTCCCCTCCCCTGCCACTGCATGTCCTCTTCCTGGAGGCCACATGGCGGGTCTCACCTGACAGGTCCAAACTGGAACACAGCACCTTTCATCCCAGTGGCAACATTTGCTTCTATCTCTTATCGAGCTTTCCCGAGTGACTCTCCCCCTCTCTAGTCCTCCAAGCGTGCACATCTCCAGGGCAAAAACTTCCTCCTCTCTTGTACCTCCAAACCTAGGCTTGGTTAAGAATCTAATATTCTTTAGGTTTGAGTTCCTGAGATCACCTCAGGCCTGTTTCTAATTTAGAGAGTGTGGAGATCCATGGATTTGTAACAATTATTTTCTGAGCACTTACGAAATAGCTAGGTGCTGGGGGTTTGATAGAAACCGGGGACAAGTGTACCTAGCTCACACTCCTGCTTAGAGGCCGTGCTAGCAATTCCATAATACCTACTAGGTGTCAGGCCCGGTCCTAAAGCTCTACGTCTATATTAACTCACACCCTCCTCACACCTCTATGAGACCGGTGCTACAATTTATACCCATTCACACTGTGGCACTCTAGGGGTTAAGTAAATCAGATGCCATTAATAGAACAGTTGCTATCAAAGACCCATACTATCACAAACTCAGGACTCCCACAGGCCTGCATATGTTATGTGCTGGGCTTGTGCAACCATTAAAAAATATTGAATTAGTTGCTAATATATGGAAGCAGAGATACTTATGGAATTGTAGATTTTCAGCTTCACTTGAGCAAAATTTGAAAATCTGGCAACATCGAGGCAGCATTTCTTATAACTGGGATAGCTTCCCACAGTCCCCGTCCCTCCTAGTTTCTTCCCAACCCTGAACCCTGAGCCACTCAGGTTGCAGCATCCCTCCATTTACCTCCCCAGGCGTTTGCACTTGGGATCCTAGTTTTGGCTTGTCAAGCCGCGCTTGCGGACGTCCGCCAGTGCCCCCTGGCGGACCGGCCCAGAATCTGCATCATATCTCCCAGCCGCCATTAAGGGACTCGGTAAAAAGCATCCAATCAGAAAGAGGAGAGGCCTGAGAAATGACCAATCAAAAACGAGAGAGGGGTGGAATTCACCCAATGAGAACAGAGAGCGCTCAGGATTAAAACAAAACAAAAACCCACACACCTCCTTTATTGACGTGAAAAACGAATACACACGGACAGTCTTTTTTGCTGGGGTCCCCGAGCTCAGGGAGGCTCGGGCTGGGGGCGGCGGAGCAGGCGGGCGGCGGCGAGGCTGGTGCCCTGGCGCTGGGGCCGCGCGTACTTGAGAAAGATGGCGGCACGGCCGGGAGCGGGGCCTCGGAGCGCGGCGCGGGCCATGCACGGCTCGAGCGGGCGCAGCTCTGCGGGGCTGCGGCGGGAAGACGGAGAAACTAAGGCGGGGGCGGGAGCAGGGGCAGGGGTGAAGACGACCTGTCCTCGGAGCTGGGGGCATGAGGCTGAGGAGACGCGTTGACTGGGGTTCCCGAGGACCGTTCAGGGGCTCTCTCGAGCCAGTGGAGAGCCGGAACCTCGGGGAGGGACGGAGCGGATCTGAGGATGGACAGACATCCAGCTCTACCCCCCCCGGGGGGGGGGGCGCTGGGCTGGGAGAAAAGGGGACTCACCCTGGCCTCCAGTGACATGGTTAACGGGGGTTGGGGGGGACGTGAAGGACGCCCCTCTGGCAGCTGAAGGGACACCCCATTCGCAGCCAGCAGGGGAGCCGGGGGGATTCGAGGGTGGCAGACCTCTCATCCTCAACCCTGGAACGCAGCTAGGATCTTCCGAGGCCGGGAAGATCGTGCATCTTCTACCCAGAGGCAAGGGTCCCCAAATGTGGACAAACACCTCATTCTGACACCCCCCAAGACGGGGGGGGGCAGACATACCATTTTCTCTCACACCCAGAAAAGTCAAGTCTGGGCCCCGCCTCCCTGCCATGGTCTCTCATATCTGAGACAGGAAACACAGTGATCAGGAAAGTAGGTGCCTGTAGCCACAGAGGCGCTCCCCTGGGGCAGTACCTGTAAAGCGAGGGCTCGAGGCTGGAGCCCGCCCCTTCGAGCAAGCGGTGAGCCAGGCTCAGTGCCGCAGCTGCGCGCCGACCGGGCTCCCATCCTGCAGCCTCGGCCTCCAGCAGAGACAGTTCCAGAAAGTAGGTGGCAAGTAGCATCACCTGCCAAGCACCACCGCCCCCGCGGAGATCAGGCCACGTCCCTATCCCCGTACAGGCCACGTCCCTACCCGCGAGACATGCCCCCCCTGCTCCCTTCCCCTCCCCCTTGCTTCCCCCGCCCCGCCCGGCCCCGCACCTGGGGGCTGCTCCCGGCCAGCGCAGCCAGTAGCCCAAGGCAAAGTAGCGGGCCCGGGTGGTGCAACCGGAAATCCAAGCGGCTCAGGATGCGCCGCTCGGCACGCAGAAGCTCGGCCCGTGAGAAGGAGCCAGCGCCCAGAAGGCAGAGGGAGGCCGACTGCGGATGGCAGGGAAAGAGGTGGGAGAGTCTTGGATCCCGGCTGGTTGCTCCCTGCCCTGTAGAGCCTCGGATCGGCTCCATTCTGAGCCTCGACTGCCTAGTCTGTAAAATGGGGCTATTGATCTGTTCTCTAGAAGCCATGAAGAGCACAGGCTTCAGAATCAGCAAGACCTGGGTTCGACTTCAAACCCTACCATTTTCACACCGTGTTTACATGGACCTTACTGAACACCTGAGACGGAGTTTCCTCGTTTGTAAAACGTACGTCAGGCAGCTCTGAGCAGGCACGGAGTTCTGATCAGGCAGGGACTATAACTAGTAAAGCGCTACAGAGACTAACTGTCCAAGCCTGAGTCCGAGTCCCACCTGCTTTGGACAAATGTCTTCCTCTCCCTGGGCCTCAGTCTCCTCCTCTGCTAAAGGGACACACTGGTAGCCCTGGCCTTATAAAGATATGCTGGGATTCCAAGAATAGGCAAAGCGGCAGCCCGGCACACAGTAGGTGTTCTGTGACACAAGGAACAAGCGTTCCGCCTTCCCAACCCCCACTCGGGAAAGTACCTCGGGAAGTACGCACTCTTCCATTTTGCACGCCACGAACAGGCAGGCCACCCCCAGCAGCTGCAGGCGGTGTAGGCGCACTCGGCCGGCGCGCAGGTAGGAATCGAGCAGGTGCACCGCCAGGTAGAGCGTGTCCCCCGCCAGGCCCAGGTATTCCTAGGGAAGGGCGTGAGTGATCACCAGCTTTCTAGGCTGCGATACGGGCTCAGCCCTGCCCCCTGGCGGTTACGTACGTGCACCTGGATCAGCCAGTCCACCACTAGCGCGCGCATCTCTGGGGTCACGGTCCGGGGCAGGGCCTTCCGAAGCAGAGAACGGCACACCTGCGGTTGGGCAGGGCGGACTCACTCTCCACACCTGTGCTCCAGCCCCAAGTGTAGCGGCCTCCCCGCTGGAGCACCACACTGAATGAAACTGGCCTCCAACGTCTATTCCAAATGTGCTTCTATTCCTTATCCCGCATGAGAGCCTTGGCCTTTGTTCTGGACGCCTCCCCAGTCCACCTTTCCAATCTGTAGCCCCCATGGCCAGGGCGCCTCCCGAGCATCTGCCCCTGCCCCCTGGCTTTCCAGACCACAAGCCGTCACCAACCCTTAACCCACCCTCCTCAGAGCACCCAGAAGGGTCTTTCTAAAATACAAAACTGGCCAAGAAACTCCCCAGCTTAAAACCCTTCCATGGCTTCCAGTATCCTCAGGAGAGAACCCTAATCACTCTCTCTCAGGCGCTGCCCCAACACCATCTCTTCGCCCTCTCCTTCACAACCCATACTGCAGCTATACCAGCTTTCTCTAGTCCTAGACTAGGGCAGGCTCTTTCCTACCCCAGGGCCTTTGCACTTATGCACCATTCCCTCCACCTGGAATGGTCCTTCCCCAGCTCCTTGCACTGTTGAAACCTCAGCTCAAACTCCCTGGACTTTTCCTACACAGAATTCTCCCCGCGTGCATCCTGCTCTCTGTCAGCACTTTATGGTTCCCCTAGCGTTTTGAGTCTGGAGATAGCTGGTGTTTCCTTGTGTGTTCTGTCCGTTTGCCTCCTTAGGCTGCTGGCACCACAAGGGCAGGGAATTTCTCTCTGGATCATGCCCATACCTCAGTTCTCACAGAGTCCCTGGCTGGGGAGAGAGGCTCCCCACTTCGGTCTCTTTAACAACTTTATCCCTGCAGTATGTCCTCGGACAGTGCCTGTCCAGCACAGGTACGTGCACTTTGGTCTCCTTTCCATTATTACCGCCTACGTTTGCTTGGTTGTTACAATGAGAGCAGACTATGTTGTTCATCACTTCATCCCCGGGGCCTAGAATATGCTCTAGCACATTTGTTAATAAATTGCGAAGTGTTTGTGAAGGAATCCGTGTGAGGGACGAGTAGAAGGGGCTGCAAGCAGGTGGGAGTTCGGGAAGGCTCGTGGAGTGGGGGTTGGGCGAGCGGTCAGATCTCCCCTCCTCTAACTGGAACCAAATCCCTCCGGTGCCCTCTGGGGCGCGCTCACCATGACTTCGGCGAAGATGTCCCCGGCGTACTCGCGCTCTCCCTCCAGCCCCAGAGCGCTCAGCGCCTCCGCCAGCCCCGGTGGCGCGCACGGCCCAGGGGGCCTCTCCTGGCGTCCTGGAGACACGCTTGTGTCCTCGGGGATCCTGTCGGGGCCTGGGGCGCTCGGAGGGTCGGGGGACGCGGCGTTGGGACTCTGCAAGGGAGAGCGGTGGGGGTCAGCAGCTGAAGAGAAGCCTGAGGCGGGATGCTGGCTGCTGCGTCCCACCAGCATCCTCCACGCCGGCGTCGGGGGACCAAGCCGAGGGCTCCTCTTCCTCCTGGAGCGAAGGACCCTCGGCGGGCGCTTTAAATTGTGCCTACACGCATGCGCGCTGAGCTCGCCTCTCCCGGGCAGGTGCAGAGGTGATGGCGAATGCTATGCAGGTTGGCTCTGGCCCCTCCGAACCTAAAGTCAGGCAGCTGGAGTCAAATCCTCTTCCTGCTACTTACTGCACGATCGGAAACAGCCCCTCCTAGGCTCCCTTTCCTCAGCTGTAAAGTAAGGATTGTTTCAAAACAAAGACAAATGACCAGCGATGGGCCTGGACTAGTGCAGAGACCTCCTCACTGCTCCCTGGTTCCCATCCCCCTCGGTTTGTTCCCCCTCACGCCAAGCAGCCAGAAGGGATCCTGTGCACACCCAAGTCAGATCGAACTCTGCCTCCCTTCAGAACTCTATTGTGGTTCCCATCTCCCTCAACTGGAAAGTCCACAAGGTCCTTTATTACCCTTCCACCCAACCCCACACACCTTTGAGTTCATCTCCCAACCTTCTCCCCAACTCGGCTGTCCCCTGCCACACCAGCACCCTGGCTCATTCTCACGCACACCAGGCACACTTCTACCTCAGGGCCTTTGCGCTGGCTGTTTCCCTTGCCTGAAATTCTCCTCTCCCAGAGATCCCTCATTTAAGGTATTTACTCAGATGCTACCTTCCTTGTGAAAAAGGCTATCCAGAGAATTTCCCATCACCATTCTTTGTACCTTACTCTCTCCTTAGCACTTACTGCCTGATCTTATTTACTGTCTCCCTCCTGATGAGACTGTTAACCCCAGGAGGGCAAGGCTTGTCTGGTGTTTTGTTTTGATTGCTGTATTCCCAGCACCTAGAACAGAGTTTGGCACACAGCAGGTACTCGAGAAATATTTGTTGGATGAGTAAGTGAACAGGCAGCACATAACTTAGAAACGGTGGCCTGGAAGGGCCTGAGGTGGTGATGTTGGAGTGAAACCTGAAAGGCAAGGGGCCAGGAATGCAAAGGGAGGGGAGAATATTCTAAGAGGTGGGAGTGGCGTGAGCAAAGACACGGAGCTAGGAAAGGGATTGCTGTTTTCAGGCACTGGGAGGTCAGCAAGGCTGTTAAAGTGAGCAGAGGAATGTGAGACGCCAAACCAATGACTTTCTGTCACACTTAGAGTAACACCCAAACTCCTTACCTTGGCCACAAGGTCCCTTCGGCCCACTGTTACCTCTCTAACTCCATTTCCTTCTGTTTTCCCCCCTCCCTCGTTCCCTTTGATACACCCTGGCCTCTTTCCATTCCTCCAAACACATCCAGCACCTGCTGGCCTCAGGGCCTTTGTGTTTGCTGTCCCCTTTGCTTCAACACTTGATCAAACGTAGATACCTACATTTTCTGAGAATCTCTATACAAGATACTAACCTCAAAGGGAAAGCAGTAACTTTACAGTGAGGACACCTGACAGACACCGTAAGCAAGGGTTGGAAGTCCTCACCAGTCACGGGACAGAATCTCATGTGCCTCTTTGACAGGAGGCAGGGAGAAGGGCACGGCATTTCTGACTCCCTATCAAAGGTAGCTTGACTAGAACCGTGAGGAAACGTCAGGCCACAAACCTTAACTAAGGGACATTCTGTGAAATAAGTGCCTTGTAGGCTTCAGACCTGACAACCGAATGCAACAGGAGTCATCAGCCAAGTGACTGTTCCCTCGTGTACAAGGACAGGAGTGGGACCTTTAGTCAAATTTGATAAAGATCTTCGAGGACAGGGTTGTTTCAGTACTTGCCTCCTGACCTGGAAAACTGAACTTTGGTCCTGCAAGACAATGTTCTCGCTTCAAGTAGGATATGTGAACACGGAAGGGGAGAAGGAGGGAGTGCGCAGGGAGTGTCACAGGAACCCACGTGAAGGGTCGATGAGAACACTTTGTATTTTAAGGTCAAATTTTATAGTAGGTTTACGGGAAGCTACAAAGAGAGAATAGAGTTTCCCTACAACCCAAACCTACTTTCCCCTGTAACATCCCAGTGTAGTACATTTGTCACAACCATGGACCAACTGGGACAGCATCCTCATCACCTGTAAAGGGCACTTCCTGCCAACAGGAATTACAGGGTTGACGTTGACCTTGATCACCTCACATAACGTGTCAGGTTTCTTCACGGAAAAGTTGCTTCCCCCCCTTCTTGTCTCCTTTGGAAGGAAGTCACTTTGCAGCCTACATGTAAGGGGGGGTGCACCCCCTTCCTGGAGGCACAGCACCTACAGAAACTACCTGGAAGTCTGTTCGGATCCATCTGTTCCCACCATTTACCGTTGACCTCCGTCCGAACTCACAGATCATGATCTCTGCATATAAGCCAGTGCTATCCTATTTCTTTTGCTGCTCCAAGTTCTCTAAGCCCAGCAGGAGCACTTTCCATAGGCCCCCGAGTCCCTTCTCATGCCCCCCATCGAGGAGGCTCTGCCTTGCCAGCTTCTGAGCGGGTCCTCACTTCAGGGCACTACATGGCGCTCCGCGCCTAGAATCATGTTTAGTATTGTTCTTTTTGGAAGTTTTCTGCTCCAAGCCTGCACGTGCAATTATTTTAAAAATAAAGGTAAGAATATGTGAATCAGCACACTCTGGAAAGCTAACAGACACGTATTAAATTCCAGCCACCCTGGAATGCAGGTGACAAAAGCACGGGAAAGCTGCATCATTATAGTTTATGCCGGCACCGTCAGGAAAACTAAAAAACTTCTGCAGACAGTCAATTCTTGTCCACTGGGAGTGGCTGGATCAGTTGAGAGACCTCTGCAACACGCTGGCGACGAGGTCCCTGACATACAGGAAGAGATCTCAGAGGCTCTCATTTTTATCAGTGACCAACACACCCCATTAATAATGTCCGTCTCCAGGCAGGAAGCCAGAAAGATGCGGCAGGTGCAGTCTAGACACTCGGCATTAACTGGGAGGCAAGCCGCGCCTAACCCAAACCAAACCAAACCGAAGGAAAAGAGCCTTTCTTCTGATGCTCCGTGCACCTGCACAGGGAGGAAATGAGCGAGCACCAGGGGGAGCGCTGGGGACCTGGGATCGGGGCGCATCTCCACATTGCCGGCTCCCTCAGCTCCAGCATTGCTCATGTTATTACACAACACACAAAGTTTCCCACGAGCACAACAAAAGACGACTCACCTCCTCAAAACTAGTTTCCAATTGATAGAATTTTATTGTTAAAATGCTCCCACCTGAAAGGCCCTTCGGGAGAAGTTCTACAGAAGGAAGCACCACTACGGCCAAGGAGCTACGTTTGCCAGAGGGAAGTGGAGCGTCAGCCTGTGGGCCCCCGCACGGGGGACCCAGGGGCCGCGAGGGGACCCAGCGGGCTGAGGTAGACTCAGGATGCCCCCCACCAGAGAGCAAGGAGAGTGACATCCACCCCAGGGGCTTCAACTGGAGAGAAAAAGAAAAGGCTTTTCTCTAGAAGTTTCTCTGCTACTGGTCTTATGACTGCCAGGGCATCCTTTTGTTACCAAATAAATAATAAAGTCAATGTGAAGTGAGAAAAAGCCACGTGTTCCCTGGGTCTTGGCTGCAGCAAACGCAGATTCGCTGAATCTGACTCTTCTGCTACCCTCACTCAGGGTCTCTGAGACCACATCTGTGAAGCCCCAACCCGTCAGGAAAGCCTGATGTTCAATTCACCAGGGCCACGCCTGCCCTAGTCCCCAGATGGGAGCAGACTGAGCTAAGCACGGGAACCCCAGGGTAAAGGGGGCAGCCGTCAGGACCCCAGTCTGTGAGGGCTGTAACCAGAAATGCCCCCAGCTGACAGCCATCGTGACTCCTGTTCACACACCAAGGTTGTGTTGGAATTTGGGGGCCTTAAGGCTCCCTGGTATAACCTAAGTGGGGAGAAGAGGATATGCAGGCAGTGCCCAGCACCAGGACCCAAGGGCCCTCGCAGAGAACCCGCTCCCTCATGCTCGATTCCAGGGCTCAGTGGTGCCTCGAGCACCCTCCTCGTTCAGAGCCACCAACCCGACCACCCCACCCAGGCAGCTTCTGAAGACCTGGTCCCCAGGTCTCAGCCTGCCACACCCGCATGCCCCAGGAAGCGTCTCAGGTCCCTCAGTGGCTCCCGCTGCAGGGGCGCCCACCCCGACAGCCAGAGGACAAACGCAGGTCCAGGTGCCCAGGTCCCGGGAGCGGGTCAGCCAGGGCCAGGCTCCGCAGGCAAGGAAGGGCCCAGGGTGGCGGGCCCCGGTCTGAAACGAGTGTCTTTATTGCTTGTACCGTACAAATGGGAGGAATGGGGAAGGCCAGTGGGGAGGACAGAGAATTGTCAGATAAATGACATACACACACAGAAAGGAAAAAGACCCCCCACCCACCCAAACCAACCCTCACCCCACCCTAGGATGTCTCTCTCTGAACTACCTAGTACAGGAGGTGGGGCAGGGAGATCAAAGCCACAACTAAATTCCACACACCCAGAGATGTTGGGGGGAAGAGAGGCTGGGCAGCAAATGGACCCCAGGTGTGGCTCCCCCACCAGGCCAGCACCCCTCCCCTGTGGGATGAAATGCTGGGGCTGAGGATAGGGCCCAACCATGCACACATACACACACACACACACACACACACACACACGCACTCAAGGCCGGGACACACTTGCCCTGACACACACATACCGAACACACATGCACACACACCCCCATATGCACCCAAGTCCCAGATGCACGGGGCCATCCAGACACAGGCTGACACACGCACACGCAAGCCCACAGCAGTGACACACGTTCACCTTAAGGCTGCAGAACGTGGGGCCCAGGGAGGGGGAGGGAGGGAGGGAGGGAGGGGCCCTGGAGCCTCCCCTGCTCAGAGGCCACCCCCCCAGTACGTACCAGAGAACCCCACTCCCACCCCCTCTTTGACCCCAGTCCACAGGGCCCAATACTGTCTCGGTGCAAGATGTGTAACAGCTGGAGCTGGCACCCTCCACCCCCCGGCAGCCAGAAGGGGGTGATCCCAACCCCCATCCTTGGCAAGGGTTGGGGCCGGGCCCGGGGCCCAGCAGGAGTTAAGGCCAGCCGGAAGGAAGCCCTGGTAAGGCACAGGACTGGGTGGTGGGGAGGCTTGTCCCTAAATGTCCCTCCTGCCTCATCCACAGGGTCAGGAGAGCAGCTTGGGAGGCTGGGGAAGGCAGGGCAAGGAGGCAGTGCCCATCCCCGGGGCCTTCCTCATGCCCCCCGGGGTAGACTGGGCCCCACCTACACGAGGAATTCCCCAACCCCCAACCCCACAGCTTCCAAAGCGCCCCCCCACCCCGCCTGTCCCTGGACATTATTGCTTTACTGCCCCTGTGGGGGGAGGGCCCGGACCGCCCGCGCCAGGCCGCGCTGAGCCCAACAGCACCAGGGCACTGTCCGCAGGGCGTCGTGTCCCAAGAGATGTCCAACAGGAAGGCAGCCTCTGACCAGGGCAGCGGCACAGAGACAGGCTGGCTGCAGGCATCAGGCCAGAAATCTGGGCAGGACCCGCAGCTCCACATGGCGCCCTATGCTGGGGCTTGTGTTGATTAAAAACCAGAATCTCTCCAACTGCCCGAAGCCCTGGTCCTGGGGCGGCTAGTGGAGTCTCCCAAATCCTGGTCTGGGCACCAAGGTGAGGACAGGACAGGATCCTGGAGGTGGGGCCACCAGGACCGCCGAGGTCAGTTTGGCAGAGGGCTGAAAAAACTGGAAATGGGGGTGAGCAGGTGAGGGATGGGGATGCAAACAAAAAAAGGCAAAATAAAAAGTTTAAAAACAAAGAGACAAGCCCCCAGGGCGGTGAAGGCAGCCGTTGGAGCATCCTGCAGCGGAGTCGGCGGCGGTGGGCGGCTCTGCTCACTCGCGGATGCTGGCTGAGTAGGAGAACTGGGGAAAGTGGGTCCGCTGGTCCAGTTCGAGGGAGCCCAGGCTGTCATCTGTGGGGGGCAGGTGGAGGTGAATTGGGGAGAACCGGCCTGCGGAGGACCCAGCACCCCAAGTGTACTTCCTGAGGTGGGCAAGGGGGCCCGGCCTCAGGAAGGAATACAGGTAGCATGAATCCCAACTGGCAGAGGTCCCCCCCCCCCCCCGCCCCCAGAGCCTGGCCCACAGGCCCCACAGGCTGCTCCCTCTGCAAACTTCACTCTCCCCTCTGGCGCCCCACTCTGGTCTAGCCCAGACCTCCCCCCACCACACAGGCTGCCCCTGCTGCCCTGCCAGTCCAGCCTCCATGTGCAGCCAGAGGAACTCTGTAAAGCCCAGAGGCAGCCCTACCCCTTCCTGCACCAAACCTTTCCTGCCTCCCCACACAGCAAGTCCCTGTTCCTCCCAGAGGCCCCCAAGATCCTCTTGCTCTGGGCCCCGCCCCCCTCCATCCCTCAGATGCGCTGGCCTCTGCAACACTCCCACTCCTGGACTCCATTCCCTCATGCCATTCCTTCTGCTCAGCTGCCACGTCTCCTCCTCCTGACTTGCAGACCAAGTCAGGCATTTCCTTTCCTCTGGGTCCCCCAGTCCCTGAGCTCCTACACCTTAGACCTGAACACTCTGAGCTGTTGCCCCACCTGGCCTGAAGCTCCCTCAAGGCAGGGCCAGGGTTGTCTCAGTCACTGGAAGGTCCCCAGCACAACCCAGCAATGGCTGAGTAACAGCAAGAACTCAAACAGGAGCAGAGACAATGCACCAATCAGGCCCCAAAGACCTGGGCAACTTGAAAAGACAGCTGTGACTGTGCCATCCTGGCCCTGACAGCTTCCTGTGTGCCACCTGAGCTCTGGAACGTGCTGTGGCTGATGGCTCCCAGTGACCCTCACTGGGTCCAAAGGTGCCGAGCCCAATGGCAGAAAGCCCTGCGAGCAAACTGCAGCCAAACTGTCTGGACATGGCGCGGGGCCTATGAGCTTCCTCCCCGGAACAGGTGAAGGGCAGGCCCCACCCCTGCACACCCAGCCAGGCCCCGCAAGGGAGGGCCAGACACTCACAGCGGTCCGGGGGCGTGATTGTGATGGACTGGGCGGTAAACTCATCGTCAAAGTACCTCGTGTCGACCTCAGAGGTGACCTGAGGTTTGAAGGGTGGCAGAAGCTGTGGAGGAAAGGAGCCCAGACTCAGGACCCTGGGGTCAGGAGACCTGGCCAAGGCCACCCTCGAGCGGGAGCCGGCGGGTGGCAGGGCTCACCTTCTTCTGCACCACGTCCTGCCAGCTGACGCTGACGAAGAACCTGTGCTCCATGACCTCCCTGGCGTCGCTGGGCCCCCCGCCGAGCCTGGGCAGAGACGGCCATGAGCACCAGCCTCCCAGGCCCTTGGCTTCTGCGAGAGAGGCTTTCGGTGCAGGCCCTGAACAACTTTAATGGATCTGTCCCGGCCACAGACCACAGAGCAGAGGAGGAAACCGCGGCTTGGGGGTGGGGATGGGGGCTCACGGGCCCAGGGTCAGAGCCAGGGAGCCTGCAACCTGGACTCCAAGTCCAGAACGGGAGACAGGAGGGAGGGCTGGGCCACCCTCAGCCAGGCTCGGGGCTGCCCTGTCTCGGAGCATCCCCCAAGAACAAGGTGGCGCGGGCAGAGCACTAAGGACAAGCCCAGCCCCAAGAGCGCCCTCCCTGGGGGCCTGCCTCAGGGACAATACGCAGGCATGCGCCTGTGACTCAGCCCCCTTCAGGCCAAGGGGACAGTGGCAGCAGGTGGCCTTGGGCTGGGCAGGAACAGACTCCAGCCCTCACCTCTGCTTGGGGTCCTTCTTAAGCAGCCCAGCAAGCAGGGACTTGGCCTCGGGGCTGAGCGTGCGCGGGAAGCGGATCTCTTCCATGAGGATGAGCTCGAAGAGGCGCTCGTGGTCCTGGTTGTAGAAGGGCAGGCGGCCGCACATCATCTCGTACATGACCACGCCCAGCCCCCACCAGTCCACCGCGCGGCCGTAGTCGTTGTCCTCCAGCACCTGGGCAAGGAGGGGCAATGAGGGGCCAGGTCCACAGCCCTGGGGCCACTGGGCTCACAGGGACCCAAGGGGGGCCATCCAAGGAATGTGAGTCTGTCCTCACAGGGTCTGAGCTAAGGAAACCACACAGGTCTGAGAGCCCCTCCTCCCTCGGCCTCACCCGCCCGGGGACCTCCAGCCCCAGGCACCTCAGGTGCCAGGTACTCAGGCGTCCCACAAAAGGTTTTCATGGTGGCCCCGTCACTGATGCCTTCTTTGCATAGGCCGAAGTCCGTGATCTTTATGTGGCCATCTTTGTCCAGCATGAGGTTTTCCAGCTGTAGGAAAAGGAAAAGTCAACGTATCAGGGTCACGTCTTCCCAAGGCTTTGCACCCCCTGGAACCCCACAGGCCCCAGGAAGGCTCTGGCCTGGGGTGATAGTTGTCATGGCCGGGGCTCCAGACCGATCACAGGGCATACCCCCAGCAAAACGTTAAGCCCTTGTGACTCAGAGGGAGGCCACGCCCAGGGCAGCTGGAAAAAAAGCCAAGGTAGAGAAAGATGGGAGACAGGCCCTGCCTACCTGCTGCCCCCACCATGGGCTACAGCTTCCCAGGCTGGCATCACTAGTGAGCAACACTTGCTTTCTTCCTGCATTTTTTTTTTTTTTTAAAGTAAGCTCTAGGCCCAATATGAGGCTTGAACTCCCAACCCCAAGATCAGGAGACGCATGCTCTGCCCACTGGGCCAGCCAGATGTCCTTCTTCCTCCACTTTTAACTAAACTTAACACAAACGGGCAATATAACGGGCCTGTGTGGAAGCTCCACCAGTTCAAGAGACCATCCCAGACCCCAGAACCAAACCCCATGTACCCCTTCCTTGTTATGAACCATCCTCGCAACTGAAGACAAACTCTAGTCCTCCACTCTTCTTTATAGTTTCCCCACCTAAGGACGCCCCTATAACATGTGGTCCGTCCTGGCTTCCGCTCCACATGAGCCTGGGAGGTGCATGTGCATGGCCACGGGGCCGCAGTTCTCTTGGTACCGGCTGTGCAGAGCCTTCCAGCCAGTCCCAGACAGTGGAGTATGGGGCTGCTTCCAGCCTGGGGCTCGTGTGAACTGTGTGCCAGCAGCGTGGGTGCACCCAGGCTCTGAGGGAGACACAGGGACATGCTCTGGCCATGCATAACCCCAGGGCAGAATGGCTGGCTCACAGGGCATGCGGACAGTCGGCGCTGGTGGATTCTGCAGAACCATCTCCTACAGTGCTTGGATAAATACACCCGCCCCTCCCCAGCCCCCCTCTCCCTGCATGGAGGTGTGTGTTCACCAGGGGCCCCAAAGGGCCCCCAGGGCCACTGAAGCAGGCGGGTCGGCATCCCACGGCAAGGTGGACTCAGGAACACGCAGGTAGATAGACCCTCTGCAGAGGACGAGGTCCGGGGCTGAGGGCCTGGGTCCAGCCTCCCTGGTGTGAGCTCCGCAGGTGCCACGGGCCAGGAGACAGGTGCACGCTCACCTTGATGTCACGGTACACCACGTCCCTCGAGTGCAGATACTCAAGGGCAGAGACGATCTCCGCGCCGTAGAAGCGAGCCCGCTCCTCCGTGAAGACACGCTCCCGGGACAGGTGGAAAAACAGCTGCAGGAGGGAGGAGGGGCAGGAAGTCATACGTCGGCCCAGAGGAGTGAAACCCAGGATGCTGCCCACTGGCCCCCAACCTCCAGCCCAGTGCCATGGCGACACTGAAACTGCAACTGACAGCGGGAGGAACCAAGTGAGAGATGATGAGAAGGGACGAGCTCACCAGGAGGAAAACACGGAGCGGGGCATGAAGAGCGAAGGACAGTCAGGAAGCATCAAGGGGAGAGTCAGGAGGGACAGAGTGTGGGGACGGGGGAACGGAACAGTGAGCAAGAACACGCAAGAACACAGGTCATGAGCAAGGGACAATAAGCCATGAGAACAATGGGACAGATGAAGCCCACTGTCAGGAACCAGCGGCTGACACCTGTGTGCAGGGAGAAGGCTGTGAGGGATGAGGAGCAGGTGACAGCCCAGTGAACACGAGTGGCGGCCTCCACCCAGCAGGAGAGCATGGACCAGCCTGCGTGACCCCCTCCCCATACATTTTCCTTGCCACCTTATAGAACGCACTCCAGAGCACGCTGGCCACCCACCCCGCAGCCCTCCATACTCTCAGCACCTGCGTGTGCACCCTACCCCCAACTCACTAGCTGGGTGAACTTGGGCAAGCCACTTAAACCTCTCTGGGCCTCAGTTTCCCCATCTGTGAAATGGAGGTGATGATGTCTGCCTCAAGGGTTGGGCGGTGACATCCAGCAAGGTCCCTGCCACCCCCACTGTCTCACTCGTGGCTCCCCTCCGCTACCCTGATGCTTGGGAAGGAGACATGGGAGGCTGGCAGGGGGCCTGCTGCTCACCTCGCCGCCATTGGCGTACTCCATCACGAAACACAGGCGGTCATGGGTCTGGAAGGCGTACTTCAGGGCCTGTGGGGCAGGAAAACAGCCAGGGAGGGAGGTGGGAAGAAGGTAGGCTCTCTGCTGATTCCGCAAGCACACCCCCCCGCCCCCGACCCTTGTAGCCAGGGCTCAAACTTCAGCTTTACCTTGGGGTACAAGAGTGAGCTTGTGTTACATGAGTGAGCTTGTGGCCCTGAGAGCAGGGAAAGGGTTACTGGGCTGAAGGATGCTGTCTTCAGCCTTCAACGAAACTTCTGAGAGGTGCAGCCAGGGAGACATTCAGTTTTGAGCAACTCAGAGCTGTTTCACCTCTCTCCACAGATGTGCTGCATGCACACGCGCACACACACGTTTGCTGGCTGGGAGTCGGCAGTGGATTGAGAGCCAACCCCGAAGACAAGGATGCACAAGTGATCTGCCCAATAAACAGCAGTTCTCACTATGCTCTAAGGAGTCCTTACAGAAAGTTCCTCAAAGAACTCTTGAGTGACCCCTCTGCTCGTGACAAGTCTTCTATTCTCTGTCTGCTACATCAAAGTACCTCATAGAATTTCATTTGAACAAGTGCCATGGCTTAATACGACACCTGGACAGCAGCTAAGCTAAGGAAATGACCCATCCCATAAGCCATCTTCCACCTGGTCCATTTAACTGATGGCTGCTGGCCTCGATGGAGACTGCAGCCCACAGAGGTGTCTCCTCAGACTAAGCTGACAGCAGCACAAGAATACATCTCCTTCTAGGACTATATTTAAACAAAGAAACAAAAAAACAATGTTCCTACTCTGACCAGCTGGGCTAAATGCCTCTAACTCATGAACAGCAGCTCTCCTGGAACCATCTTGTAATGTGGTATCATCAGTCAGCCGAAACACTGCTATGAAGCCACCATCTGTGAAGAAGCTGCCAAACCTGGGGTTTGGTTCAGGCCATTTGGGAAGCCCAACACCATCTGGCCCTGACCACCTGGCTGACACAAAATCCATGCTTCAAGGTGGCGGGGTTGGGCTCTTTTCCTGAGCCCCGTTGGAAGCAGGCCTCTCATGCGCACAGGGAGGCCAGGCCCTGCCTGAGAGGGAAGTAGCACTCACGGTGAGGAACGGGTGCCTGGTGTTCTGGAGGACCCGGCTCTCGGTGACCGTGTGGGCGACTTCATCCTGCAGAGAGAGGCTGGGTGAGGGGCTGGAGGGCAACACCACACCTGCACACGCCCTGCACAGCTCAGGGATGGGGGTGCAGTGCTTCAGGGAAATGCACTTCCATTCCTAACTGCTCCACAGAGAAAGGCAGACTATCATCTGCAAACCAGAATTAAATTAAAGCCCCATGGGCACCTGGGTGGCTCAGTGGGTTAAGCGTCTGACTCTTGGTTTCGGCTCAGATCATGACCTCACGGGCTGTGAGACTGAGAATGAGCCCCTATGGGACTTTGTACTCAGTGGCGAGTCTGCTTGAAGATTCTCTTCCTCTGCTCCTCCCCCCACTCCTGCTTTCTCTCTCAAATAAATAATCTTTAAAAAAAAAAAAAGAAAAAAGAAAAATGCCTCAGACAAGGCCCATCATGGCTCACTTTCAAAGCACCGAGACGAGAAGTTGATAGGGACTTTATGACAGAGGGCTCGAGCTGTCACCTGCGGAACCCACCAGGCAAGTTTAGCATCTCTAAGGAGGGAGAAGCAGTCCCTGTAACACCCTGAAGGTGACCCCGCAGGCAGTGGGAATCACCCTTGCAAGTGCTGCTGCTGAACAAAGGAAGAAAAGCTGATCAGGGCTCTACCCCGGGGAGCAGCGGTTCCCGGTGTGTCCCCACGATGGCAGCATCATGTGGCCCAGGAACTTGGGAGAAATGCAAATTCTCAGGCCCCTCCCAGACCCACCCAATCAGACACATGGGGGTGGGCCTGGCATGGGCTTCACAGGCCCTGCAGGCCACTTGATACCACTCAAGTGTGGTATCTGCTGAAAATCCTATACCGCCTGTAGCACGGGACACCGGCTCTTCCCGGGGCTGAGTCCATCCCCAGGGGACACGCGATGATGATGTCTGACGACATTCCTGACGGTCACAACTTGGTGCTAGTGGCTCTAGGGGCGAAGGCCAGGGTACAGCTACTCCTCCTGCATGCACCGGACAGCCCCGCTGTAGAGAATGATCTGGCCCTGAAGACCAACAGTGCTGAGGCTGAGGAAGCCTGACTCGGGGGGACGGGCAGCTTTGCTGGAGGAGATCAAAGCTCCATTAAAGGCTTCAAAATCTTTAGCTGTTAAAGATCTGAATCTAAGTATTTATGGGTTTGAGGCACCTGGAGAGATCAGCTGGTGAAGCAGCTGCCTTTGGCTCAGGTCCTAATCCCCGGGTCCTGGGATCAAGCCCCGCATCGGACTTCCTGCTCAGTGGGGAGCCTGCTTCTACCTCTCCCTCTGCACCCCCCAGGTTGTGTGCTCGCTTGCTCTCTTACTCGCTCGCTCTCAAAATTAAATAAATAAAATCTTAAAGTATCTGTGGGTGAAATTATACAATGTCTAGAACATGCCTTAAGATACTCCAGGGCAAACAAAGGGGAGGGCAGACTAATGAAATAAGACGGGCCAGACACTGACAACCACTGAAGGTGGATGTCAGCTACGTGGGAATCCACTGTGTTTACTTTTCTCTTAAATACTTGGTGTATGTCAGGAACTTGCCCTTTAAAAAACTTTAAAGGGAGAGAAAGAGGAACAGAATTCCATTCTGGTCCAGCCTCCTATGGAGAGGCCCTGAGCCACGCCCCCTGCCACAGGGCCTTCCCACTGGCCCATTCTGTGGCCAAGAGACCTGCCTTCAGGCCCTGACAGCGCCCACTGGGTGAGGCCCAGTCAGACACTCCACCCTAGTCCCTCGTGTGCCCGGAGGGCAGGGTGAGGTGGGCCTCAGGCTCCCTAAAGGCACAGGTGGCCAACCAGCAGCAGCCCCCGGGGGCACCCACCTTGGCGATGATAACTTCCTTCCGCAGGATCTTCATGGCATAGTACCGGCCGCTGGCCTTCTCTCGCACCAGAATCACTTTGCCAAAGGTGCCCTTGCCCAGAAGTTTGAGATAGTCGAAGTCATTCATGGTCTGCCCAGGAGAGGGAGAGAGTGTCAATGCTTGGCACATGGCCCACGGGAGGACATTTTAACAAAGAGAAAAGGAAAATCAAAGGACACTGTTGCCAAAAGGCTTGGGCATAAGCAGGAAGGGAGGCTCTGGGTAGCAACTCTTTGCTCCGAAGTGGCCTTCAGACCAGGGCTCTCCCAGGCAGGGGGCCCCTGGGAGGGTCCAACATGGGGGCAGACAGGTCTTCGAGGTCACTGAGGAAGCGGCTGCCCCTCCCTCCAGGGTCAAAGAGCAGCCCTGGGGAACCTACACCTGTGCATCAGCCATCCCACAGGGCAGTCCCGGAGGGTCCCGGCCGTGCCCCTGCGCGCTCTGTAGGAAACCAAGGGCAGCAGGGCCAGTGTTGGTGGGGGTGCTCCCAGACAGGCTGCCTGCCCCTCCAGCACTTACCACCTTGGCCCGGGCCTTGCTAACTGCCACTTCCATCTCCTCAGCCGCAGAAGGGTCGCTGGGGGAGCCACACTTATAGTCCATGGGGTCCTCCCCTGGGCCCCGCTGCTTGAGGCTGTTGGCGACCATCTGAATGGCTCGCATCCACTCTTCCCTGCGAGGGACAGGTCACAAGAGCCATGAGTCCCAGGGAGCCTGGGCAGGAAGGACTGAGCCCCACCCCCTCCAATGGGAGCAAATGACCCAACACCTTTGAGCATTCTAGCAAGATATGTCTGAGCTGGCGGGGAGCCAACCGGTCAGGACTGACATTTTGCAGATCCTCTGGCTGCAGTGGGTAAGAGAGGGCAAGAGTAGAACGAGGACAGAGACTGAATCTATGTGCCAGGAGAGGCCTGGCCTGAGGGCCACCTGAAGTGAGCAGTAATTCAATGACCAAAGAGGGGATACCACCTTTCTTCACAGCCCCTTGAATATAAACCACCACCCTGAGCCACAGCACTCCTCGGGATTCCTCCAGAACAAATGACAAGCGCGATGATTTGTAAAAGCAAACCAAGAGTAAAAGGAAGAATTCATCAGCCAAAGAAAGTCGAAGATCTTATACAGCAAGATTCCCCGGAGGGAGCTGTCTGCCAGGAGGACTCAGGGACAGAGGTTCCTAGTGGGGCAGAGATGTGAAGCAGAAGGTGGCAGACAGGGAAGCAGGTCCCAGCCAAAAGGAGCTTGTTTAAGAATAAACTATTTCTGTCACTCACGATTTAGAACTTGCTCGGAAATAGCTTTCTTTTGATACTTGCAAACTGTTCTGTCTCTAGAAAGGGAAAAGCGGTCTAGGAAGAAGTAAAGCAACCAGAGGCCACAGAAAAGAAAGTAGGAGGGTGAATGATACTCCATTTTCCATGCCCCTCCCAGGTTTGACTCACCACACAGTTTTAGGTGGCTTGACCGGCTATGGACTCAGCTTAGGTCTATGAAACAGCCCCGTGAAATGGTGAGAAAAATAAAATGCACACTAAGAACAAGAAAATTCAAAGAGCCCAAGAGGGCAACTTTCCAAATCACAGCAGTTTAGATAAACTTCAGTGAGACCGGCGGGTCAGCCTCACTTCTTCCAGAATCATCAGCCCAGCCCCAGGCAGGAGGTGAAGCTATGCTTGCACTCCGGAGGCACGGAAGCCCCCAGCCAAGGTCACACAGGGAGCAAGCGGCTTAAGGAGCTGGGGCTACCCTGGGGGGCTGCACTCAGCCTCCTGCTCCTCACACCCCAAGGGGCACTACGGCCACTCCGTGCCACCCGGCAGTGCCACGCGTACTTCGCCCCACGTTCTGACACTGCTGGAATCCGGGGGCACCTCACAATCGGTGGCCTATCTTGATTGAACTAGGTATCACGTTTGCATGGTATTAGAGAAAACAATGGTATGCCTCCAGGTGATGGCATCTTGGATCTCCCTGGGCGCTGGGAGGTGCTGGGAATGCATGTGAAGCTTCTATGTAAGGAACGCTAGGCAGCTCAGAGAATCTAGACGCAGACCTGGACAGCCTGAAACACCTTAAGGGAAAAAAGACGCACGGAACAGGGCAGCGTGTCACACTGCTGGAGTTAGAACAAGAGCAATGCACACACAGGCACATGTGCTCACGACCCAGCACGGACCCCTCTGGAAGGGCGTGCTTGACACAGAGCCCTGGCTGCTTCCAGGGAGGGGAACTAGGAGCCAGGGGCAAGGGGGAGTCTAATTCCACTATCCCCCCATCACAAACACTCCCAGAGCACACTTGTCTGTCCTTCTGTGTTACAGATGGGGAAACCGAGGCACAGATTGGTTGGGGGAAAAAGGCAAAACAAAAACCGCACCATTCAAGAGAAGCACAGTGGGTGTTCCGAGCCTGGTGGCTGGAATCACAGAGGGCCCGTGACCTTCCAGAGCCAAGGGCAGGGCTGCTCTCGCTCCACTCCACGGCTTGCTGAGCCGGGCAGTCACTGCCACCAGAGGCCTCAGCTCACATCTGGAAGCTCCAGGTTTCAAAGTGGCCTGCTCACAGGAGATGCTGCTTCGTAAAACAGATGTACAAATGCTGCCAGTACCAACGCCAGGTGATAGCACACTGGCCCTCCCCAGGCTGAGTCCGGGGTCCCCATAACCGATGTATGTCAGGCCCCCGAGGGCAGGGATTTCGTCTGTCTGTGGTACAATGCGACACTCGAGTGGACACTCAGTAGGTACCTGGGGAACGAGCAAGCAAGGAGGCCAAAGCTCAAGTGGCCCCAGACCCGGTGCACACACAGGTCCAGTACACACTCACACAGCTGACACTAAGGCCCAGCGCACACGCAGGCAGGGCAGGACTGGCCTCTTCCCTCTCTGAGCCAAAGCCTCAGGCTGCCATTTCTCAACTTGTTTTAACCCATGACCTCTTTGGGACACAGTACAGTATAAATCCCTACCCCCACATTCCTGTTCCTATTTTTCAGTAACGGGAGGGGTGAGTACATCCCATGACAGGCTTTACCAGATCGCCATTGTCCTCCTAGAGATTTTTAAATGCTGACTTTAGGTGTAAGACCATGGACTAAAGACAAAACAAATCACCTGGGCACCACAGTGGCCCAGTTAGTTAGGCATCTGACTCTTCAGCCCAGGTCTTGATCTCAGGGTTGTGAGTTCAAGCCCTGCACTGGGCTCCATGTTGGACACGGAGCCTACTTTAAAAAAGAAAGAACGAACGAGAAAAGAAAAGGGTAAAAAACTCACCAATCTCCTAAGAGACATCAAAAAGAACAGAATACGTATGTATCTGACGTATATGTACCCAGAGGAGCTGTCACATGAAAAAGCAAGTTCAAGCCTAGGACGCAGAGCGTGCCGTCAGCTCTGTTTATAAGGGAGAGGAACACAGTTGTCAACAGAAGCCTGGATGAATAAATGATGGCTTGTCCACACCACGGGAGCGCCGGCGGCAGCTCCAAGGGGCCTCTCTGGGCCGCAAAGCTGGCACTGAGGAGTTATGCGGGCTGGGGCTCAAACAGCAGCTCTGCCCCGAGGGCAAGCTCTCCCCTCCCCAGCAGAGCAGGGACACCGAGGCACAGGTGAGCTGCTGTGTAGGGAGCACAGTACTCAGGAAGGGTTTGACTCCAGGAAGGTATTCAAGATACCGGGCAAGGACTGGACCTAAACCCTCCACCTTGGCTCATGCTGCCCAGGTTCCCCAGGAGCCAAGGAACCCATAAACATGTAGGAGATTGTTCAGGGGTGACAGGGGCTCTCCCACCGCCAGACAAGCCCCCTCTCCTGTTCCAACTGGACCACGACTACAAGGTTGCAGCACAGAATTCCGGAGAAAAAGCGAGGGCCTCTGTCCAGGCTACTCCTTAAGGGTTTGCAACACGGTGTCTGGGGCATAGGGGAGCTCCCACCCAGAGTTGGGGCTGCTGTGCCTTCTCGCCCTCAAAGGAGAGCCCCTAAGGGGACCACCCTCCTTCCCCAGAGACATGATGAGAAAACTAAGGGCTCCACAGACACCAGCCCCTTCCACACTCAACAACACTGGAGAGAGGGGGGCATTTCTGATTGGAAACTGAGACACACAGAGATAGAATAGCTTGTCGGGGTCACACACACACAAACGGTGCCAAAGCTGAGACTCACGGTGGGCCCCTGCGCTCCTTCTGGCACCGTGCTGCTGTTCCCTGATGAGAGTAACAGCTCCCTTCCCAGATGCGGCCAGGGCCCTCCCGCAGGAAGGCTCGGAGAGAAGGCACACGTGCTGTGGAGCCCGGGCATGGGGCGGGGCGGAAAGCAGCCCGCTGGGAGTTCTGGCCCCGGCCACCATTTCAAGAGGACCTCCCCCACCAGAGAGCAAGAGGAACGCCACCAGCTTGCAGAGCGCACTACGGCCAGAAGCTGCGCGGGTGCTCTACGCACCTCAACTTGGGAGTCTGCCCACAGCCCTCCCAAGCAGGCACTGCCACTCAGCTCGCTCTCCAGACGAGGAGACAGGGGCCCAGGGATGCAAGCAGGCGCACACGACAGAGCCAGCCATCGAGAGTTGCAGGCCCCAAGCCCACCAGTCCCCACCACACTCAAAGCACCTTCCCCATTGACGGAGTACTTTCAAGGACCATCTCATCCCTCCTGTGGGCTCTGGAGCCACCGGAGGCCCACTGGGAGGAGCCACGCTCCCCTGGGCAGCACTAGGCCAAGTGCAGATCAGCGTGGGAGCAGGGAGCTGGGCCCAGAGCTCAAGTGCACTACGGACCAGCCCTGGGGCCCTGAGGGACCTCGCTTCTCAGGCCTCAATCTGCCTTCCATGCACCAGGATATGACACATGGGCTGAAAAGCACACTCTGGAGCCAATGGCCTGGCATGAATCCGAGGTCTGCCCCTTCCTGGTGGTGATGCCAGGCCATCTGACTTTCCTGTGCCTCAGTTGGCTGACACGGAGAGCCGGGACGAGGGTCGTGCAAAATGAGCAGGAGACAGAGTGCGTCGGGCAATGCCTGGCACGGAGCAAGTACCTCAGAAGGGGCCGTGGGGCACCCAGCCAGCCGGCAAACACTTCCCAAGCACCCTCGGGGTGCCAGGCCTGTGTTCTGGCACTGAGGGTGCAGCCGGGAAGCCCAGGGTGTCTGCAGAAAGCCCGCAGGCGCCTGCGTGGCTGGGGTGACAGACAGAGTGAACAGAGGAGACGAGAAGAGGAGGGAGGATGGGCCCAGAACACGCCGGGCTCCATGTGGCACTGGGTTAGGGATAGACATGTTCAACCAAATGGCCCGGGAAGCTGTAACGGGTCCATGCAAACGGTGACGGGATCCAATTTCTGTGTTCCATCTGCAGCGGCAGTGGGGTGCAGGTCAGGAGCAGGGAGAGGAAGCATCAGGAGACTATGGCCGTCCTCCAGGCAAAGGGTGCCAGGTGGCAGAGGGAACGGAGGAGAGACAAGGACCCAGCAAGAGCAATTCCATGCAGGCAGCCTGGGCTGGCTGCTTCCTCGGGAGAAAACTAAGGGCTCCACAGACTCGAGCCCCTTCCACACTCAACAACACTGGACAGAGTGGGGACATTTCTGATTGGAAAGTGAGGCACACAGAGGTGTGTGCTCCCACAGCAGCCAAGGGCCCAGCTCCACTGTGCGAGTGACACAGCAGGGCCGCTACTGCGGCCTGAGGCAGTGTCTGTCATGTTTAAGGAATTACAAGGAGACCAGTGTGGCTACAGTGAAGAAACTAGCCATAGAAAATGACTCTGCAGAGGAGACCAGATCACGGAGCACTGGGCAGAATATGGCATGAAGTGGGGCCCCTGGGTGGCTCAGTCTGTTAAGCGGCCAACTCTTGATCTCAGCTCAGGTCATGATCTCAGGGTCCTGAGTTTGAGCCCCGCACTGGGCTCCATGCTGGGTGTGGACCCTACTTAAAAAAAAAAATGGTGCCTGGGTGGCTCAGTCAGTGGAGCACCTGACTCTTGATTTCAGCTCAGGTCATGATCTCAGCTCACGGTCGTGGGATGGAGCCCTACACTGGGGTCCATGCTCAGCGCAGAGTCTGTCCCTGTCCTTCTGCTCCTCTCCCGACGTGCATGCTTTCTCCCTGCTCCCTCAAGTAAGTAAAATCTTAAAAAAAAAATAAAAAGAATGCGCATAAACTCTGGAGTTTACTCCCAGTGGAAGTAAAACCACTCAGAGTTCTCAGCAGAGAAATGACACAGTAAGATTTACACTGAAACATCATAATAATCCGATGCACTATTAAGTATACCTACTCAGACCAAACATCTCCAAACTTCTCTTGGAAAGAGCCAAAGAACAAACGTTTTAGGCTCGGTAGGCCACAAGATCTCTGTTAGAACTATTCAACTCTGCCATCATAGGACAAAGCAGCCACGGACAGTTTGTAAATGAACGGGCATGGTGTATTTCAATAAAACTTTCTTTGCAAAAGCAGGAGGCTGGGCCCTTGTCTGCCAACCCTGCTCAGGACCTAACTTCTAGTTTACAGGAAATACAGGCACAGAGGAACAAAGTAAATGGTGCCAAAGGCAGTTAAGATAACACATCCCGGGACGCCTGGGTGGCTCAGTTGGTTAAGCAGCTGCCTTCGGCTCAGGTCATGATCCCAGCGTCCTGGGATCGAGTCCCACATCGGGCTCCTTGCTCCGCAGGGAGCCTGCTTCTCCCTCTGACTCTGCCTTCCACTCTGTCTGCCTGTGCTCGCTCTCACTCGCTCTCTCTCTGACAAATAAAAAAAAAAAAAAAAAAAAAAGATAACACATCCCGAGAGCGAGACATTCTACAAGACAACTAGCCCGGCTAGTCCGGAGCAGGGAGGTGGGGTGGGGGTGAGAGACAGGTCTGAATGAGGTTAACCGGCCAAAGACACAACGAATACCCTGAAGGAATCCTGGCTTGAAAAACATTTTGAGGACAACCAGGGAAATTCTAGTAGACACAGACATGGAGAGATCACAAGTCCTGAGAATGGTCCCCTCAGCGGTGGTAACGACATCATGACTCTGTAGGAGAAAGTCCTCATTCTTAGCAGATGCCTGCCGACGTGTGAAGGAGCAAAGTGTCAGAAGCGTGATCAGAAGTGCACAATTCAGCACAAAACAAAGCCAGATGAGGCCACTGTGGCAGAAGCGGGGCTGCTGAGTCTAGGTGCAGGGCACCTGCACGTTCGTCTCTTCGACAATTCTCTCCACTTTCCAGCACATCTCAAACAAGGGGGGAGGGGTATCTGGGTGCCTCAGTCAGTTGGGTGTCTGCCTTCGGCTCAGGTCGTGATCCCAGGGTTCTGGGATCAAGCCCCGCACTGGGCTCTTTGCTCAGCGTCAAGTCTGCTTCCCCCTCTCTTTCTGCCCCTCCCCCTGCTTTTGTGCTCTCACTCTATCAGATAAACTTAAAAAAAAAACAACAACAAAAAAACAAAAACCAACCTGCTTTCCAGCTCTCAGAAGGGCTGAGACAGGAAACTCCTAGGCAGGAGCCTAAGGAACTCTGCCACTCTGTGACCCTCCTCCTCACACTAGGCCAGGTCACTCTCAAAGGGCGGCCACAGAGAGGCCCAAGCTCACCTCTCATCTGGAGAGTCTACATGGAAGGTCCTCTCGATGACCGTGGTCCACTGCAGGCAGCGTATGACAAAGGTGTTGGGCCGTGGTCTCTCAGTCTTCATCAGCTGGCATTCTGCGGACAGAGAGAGGAGACAGAGCCAGGAGGGTGAGGGGACAGCCCTGCTGGCCTGCAGCCCACATTCCCCAAACCACCCCCTGTGTGCCAGATGGTACAGAGATACATCAGTGATGGAGTCGGCCCTGGCCCTCTCTGGGGCTCAAAGTCCAGTGTGTGTCGGGGAGAGGGACAGACCACCAGACGATGAGAGCTCAGCAAGCAGAGCTGTGACGGGCGACACCCAAAAGGCAGCCAACCTGGCTCAGAGCTCAAGGGGTATCCCAGAGGAAGGAACATCCCTGCACTGAGCCCTCAGAGAGAACTGAAGGCCAGTTTGGGGCATGGTAGGCAAACGGGACGAGAGGACACCCAGGGAAAAGTGCACAGGAAAGTGCTCGGGACAGGCTGACAGTTCAAGTGAGAAGCTGGCATGGGGCACAGCCACATCAGAGTCACAGAACACAAGGAGAGTGACCAGGACAGAGAAGGGACTGGAGTTGGATTCGGAGAGCATGGGTGGGAGTAGCCTTGGGTGCTGCTGTGGGAGAAGCCGGCACGGGGAGCTGGGTGGGAGAGGCTGGTGGTCTGGGCTGAGGAGCAGCAGGGGAGAAGGGGGTGCCTATGAGATATTCTCAGGAGGTGGGACAATGAGGACATGGAGACCGATCCAGGTGGCAGGGGGTCAGGGGCAGGACTGTGGTTCTGTGAGGACCAGGCAAGGGATTTGAGTCTGACAAGCTTTTACTGGCCAGGGTCCAGCGGGAAGACACCACTTGGGGTACCATGAAGGGGACGAAGGATGTAAAGTTGGCCCTGCGATCAGCTGAGCAGGGAGGCCACGCTGTCCATCTCGAGGTCAGAGGCACAGAGAAGTGGGCTGTTACCAGAGCGCAGGAAGGATGGCAGGTGCCTGACACCAAGCAGCACCACGGGACCCGGCCGGCCGATTCAGAACCAGAGGGGGGTTCTGGGGTGCCTGGGGTGAGGGGCTGGGGGAATGCCTGGCTTCGCCCTTCTTCCTGCTCCCCACTGGCCACCAGTTCAGCCTTCCCACCCCAGGCCCAGCTGATACACAGTTGGGGCAGGTGGGAAGAGTGGGAAATGGAGCCGAGGGAAAGCAGGCCGTGGACAGGCCCACACCAAAGAAAGGCCAAGCCTCGTGGGCCGCCTGGGCCTGCCAGTGGTTGGTTCCCCAACCTCTGGCCTGGCGTGCCCCGAGACGCACCTGCGACAGAGAAGTTGTTCAGGGGAGGCAGGGTCTGATCAGGGGCATCAGGCCGCTCCTTGTAGCCGATGAAGGAGCCGTCACTCTTCAACAGGAAGTACCGGGGCCTCCAGGTCTTGATGTATTCACCTGAGCCAGGGCAGGGGGCAGGGAGAGTGGTCAGGGCAGGAGGCCCTGTGTCACAGCCACCTGCAAGAGCCCCCAGGCAGGAGGACGGCTGATGACAGGGCAGGGAGGAGAGTGCCCCTCCAGGCAGCCCCTGCTGACGCAGGCTGGGCCAGGCCAGGCGCTGGGCTTGGCCCCAGTGACCCAGAGGTCAGGCCTGGCAGGAAGGCGCCTGCTGCACTGCCCTGGGGCACCGGCTGCCTCCGCATGTGGCCAGCAGCAAGCCAGCCCGGCCATCCCTGCCAGCGCGTGGCCCACTCCCAGGGGAGGCCCGGGCTTCCAAGCACACACGCCCTGTGGCCCTGTAAGGCCAAATCCCACAGGCTGGCATGCACCAGGACAGCCGTGCAGGCGGATCAAATGTCACAACACCGTGCCAGGCAGGGTCTAACTGCTGCTGCGCCCTCTGAGTGCCCCTTGATTGCTTCCATTTGTTCGAACCATGAAATGTGTACACACGCCCGAACGGCGAGGACCCAGTCCCCAGAGGGCTGTGGAGAACTAAATTAAGACGGTGAAACATACCTGCAGAAAAACTTGTGCGTAAATGTCCACTGCAATATTACTCATAATTGTAAGAAGTGGAAACTGAAAGTCCGTCAGCTAACGAACAGAGAGACAACGTGGCGTATTCAGACAAGAGAACGGTACTTGGTCCTATGAAGAAGTTATCACTACACACTACATACAAACCGGAGAGACCATAATCTCTGCATAATGAGAAAAGCTTGGGACCCACAAATGACGTTCCATTTGTATAAAATGTCCCGAGGAGGCAAATCTATAGGTGAAAAGCAGATCAGTGGCTGCCTAGGCCTAGGAGGGGGAAGTCTGGGGGGAGGTCGGAGGGAAATGGCCAAGGGGGAGTGAAAATGCTTTAAACTGACTGGGCTGAGGCCTCCACAGCTCTGATGGCACCGAGGGCCACTGCAGTATACTTCAGATTCCTGAACTGTATGGTGTGCAAATTCTAGCTCAAGCTGTTAGAAATCATGAGATGGCAACCATAAGACATCCAGCTTGGGGCCCAACACACCACAGGCACTCAGTAAACACTTGTTATCTTCGGTCTCCTGTGCAAGCAAGCAAAACAAGACTGTGCCAGCTCCCCGCCCACATGGCACACAGGAGGCAGGCTTGCAGGGTGGGCTCTGAGCAGGGTGTGCTGTGTAGTCTCCAATAAGTCGCTTCACTTCTCTGAGTCTTCGTGAGGTATCCATTAACGATGACAATGATTAGGTAACACTCTAATGGTATTCTGTGTCAGGTGCTGCCCTGAGTATCTTTTAGGACTTAACTTAGTCAATTTTTTTTTTTAAGATTTTATTTATTTATTTGACAGATAGAGATCACAAGTAGGCAGAGCAGCAGGCAGAAAGAGAGAAGGAAGCAGGCTCCCTGCTGAGCAGAGAGCCCGATGTGGGGCTCGATCCCAGGACCCTGGGATCATGACCCGAGCCGAAGGCAGAGGCTTTAACACACTGAGCCACCCAGGCACCTACTCAATTCTTTTTAATGTCAATACTAAATGACTCAATGTATACAAAGTTCAAAAACCAGCAAAATCCCAAATCCAACAGCACAAAGGAAGGATTATGCGACATGACCAAGTGGGTTTTATCCCAGGAATGCAAAGGTAGTTCTATTATGAAAATCAACTAATGTAATACACATTAATAGAACGGGGAAAAAAACCTACATGATCATTCCGACTGACAGAAAAATATTTGACAAAACCCGACATTCTTTCGTAATAAAAATACTTAGCAAACTAGGAATAGAAGAGAATTTCCTCCACATAATAAAGGGTATCTACGAAAAATCCATAGCTAACATCATTCAACGATGAAAGACTACAAACTTTCTCTTTAACATTGGGGAAAAAAACAAGATGTCTACTGCTTTCACCACTGCTGTGGTGAAACACTACACTGGAAGTTCTAGCCAGAGACAAAGAAAAAGAAAGAAAGAAAAGGCACTGAACTTGAAAAGGAATAAATTAAACTATCTTTATTTGCAGAAATCACAAGGAATCCACAAAGTAATGACAAGAGCTAATAAATGCGTCAAGATCAACACTTAAAAACCAGCTGTTGGGGGTGCCTGGGTGGCTCAGTGGGTTAAGCCTCTGCCTTCGGCTCAGGTCATAGTCCCAGGGTCCTGGGATCGAGCCCCACATTGGGCTCTCTGCTCAGCAGGGAGCCTGCTTCCCTTCCTCTCTGCCTGCCTCTTTGCCTACTTGTGCTCTCTCTCTCTCTGTCAAATAAATAAATAAAACCTTAAAAACAAAAACAAAAACAAAAAACCAGCTGTTGTTTCTATACGTTAGCAATGAACAATCCAAAAAGGGAATTAAAAAAAAAATCCATTTACAATAGCACAAGGAAGCAAAAGATGCACACACTAAAAACTACAAAACACCGCTAAAAGAAATAAAAGCCCTAAACAAATGCAAAGATATCCTATGTTCATGGACCAGAAGGCTTCATATATTAAGACGGCAACAATCCCCAAAGCGATCTACAGATTCAACAAGGCAAGGCACCTGTTAAAATTCCAACAACTCTTTTTGCAGAAATAGAAAAGTCAATCTTCATACTTCCCAATTTCAAAAACTTACTACAAAGCCACGGTAATCAAATTAGCGTAGTCTAAGGACAGACAAACCAATTGAACAGAACTGGGAGTCAAAAAATAAACCCACACATATGATCAATTTTCAACAAGAGTGCTAAGACCATTCTGTGGGGAAACAACAGTCTCTTCAACAAATGATGGGACAACAGGACATCCACCTGCAAAAGAACACAGCTGGCCTCCAGCCTCACACCATATACCATATTCAAAAATTAGCTCAACATGGATCTACTTAAATATAAGAGCTAAAATGGTAAACTCTTAGAAGAATACATGGGGTAAGGTTTTATGACCCTAAATTTGGCAATGGATTCTTAGATATGACACCAACATTACAAGCACCAAAAGAAAAAAATAAAGTTAATCATTAAAAATAAAACTGATGTGCAAATGACATTATCAAGAAGATACATAGATAAGCAGAATGGGCAAAAATATCTGCAAATCATAGCTCTGATAAGGGTCTAGTATCCAGAATATATAGAGTTCCTATAACTCAACAAGAAAAAGATAAATAGCCCAATTAAAAAATGGGCAAAGAATGGGCATTTCTCTAAAGATATAAAAATGGCCATCAAGCACTTGAAAAGATAGATGCTCAACGTCATTAGTCATTAGCAAAATGCAAGCCAAAACCATGATGAGCTACCACCTGGTTCCAACTAGGAGGGCTGTAATTTAAAAAAGAAAACAGGCACCTGGGTGGCTCAATCAGTTAAGTGTCTGACTTTTTTTTTTTTTTTAAGATTTTATTTATTTATTTGACAGAGAGTACACAAGCAGGGGCAGCAGCAGACAGAGAAAGCAGCAGGCTCCCTGGCTGAGCAGGAAGCCCGGTTCAGGGCTTGATCCCAGGACCCTAGGATCATGACCTGAGCCACCTAGGCGCCCCCTATCTGACTCTCCATCTCAGCTCAAGTCATGATCTTAGGATGTGTGATGGAGCCCTGCGGAGCCTATTTAAGATTTTTTCTCTTCCTCTCTGTCCCCCTCCCTTCTAAAAAAATTTAAAAATAACAAAAATAATAATAAAAGAGAAAGAACAGAACAGAAAAAGAAAAGTGCTAGTGAGGATGTGGGAGAAAGTGAAAGCCTTGGGCACTGCTGGTGGGAAGGTGAAGTGCTACAGCCCTCGGAAAAGTCTGGTGATTCCTTGAAAATTTTAAGTACAGAATACACTACAGATTATAAATACAGAATATAGAACCCTGATGCATATATGCATAAATGCATATAATTAATCACACAGACTGCATTAGATTATAATTATAGAATATATGACCCAATTTATATAACCTGTACAAATACAGATTATAAATGCAGAATATATGATCCAGTGATTCCACTCCTAAGTCTGTATCCAAAAGAACTGAAAATAAGTAACTCAAATGCTTGTACACAAATGTTCAGAGCAGTTCTGTTCACAATAGCCAAAAGGCAGAAATAACCCCAATGTTCATCAGCTGATGTATGGAGAAACACCACATGGTATTTTCATACAATGGAATGTTGTTTGGTCATAAGGAGGAAAGAAGTGCTGATCCAAGGTAAGATATGGACGAACCTTGAAGACATTAAGGTAAATGAAAGTGGAGCCAGACACAAAGGCCACCAACTGCATGATTCATTTGTAGGAAATGCCCATAATAACTAAATCCTTAGACACAGAAAACTAATCACAACAAATCAGAGGCTGCCAAGAGCTGGGAGGAGCAGGGAATCAGGAGTGACTGCTTAATAAGTACGGTGTTTTCTTTCAGGGAGATGAAAATGTTTTGGAACAAGACAGAGGTGATAGTTACACCATACTGTGAATGTACTAAAGGCTACTGAATTGTATACTTTATTTTCTTTTTTTTAAGATTATTTATTTATTTGACAGAGAGATCACAAGTACGCAGAGAGGCAGACAGAGAAGGGGGGGGAAGCAGGTTCCCTGCCAAGCAGAGAGCCGGATACAGAGCTCAATCCCAGGACCTGAGCTGAAGGCAGAGGCTTAACCCACAGAGCCACCCAGGTGCCCCTCAACTGTATACCTTAAAATGGTAAATTTTGTGTTATGCAAATTTTATCTCCATTTATTTTTTATTTTTTTTTAAAAGATTTTATTATTTATTTGACAGAGAGAGATCACAAATAGGCAGAGAGGCAGGCAGAGAGAGAGAGAGAGAGGAGGAAGCAGGCTCCCTGCTGAGCAGAGAGCCCGACGCGGGACTCGATCCCAGGACCCCGAGATCATGACCTGAGCCGAAAGCAGCGGCTTAACCCAATGAGCCACCCAGGCACCCCTATCTCCATTTAATTTTTTAAAAAGATTTTATTTATTTGCAATAGAGTGAGCATGAGCTTGGGGGGGGCAGTGGCAGAGGGAGAGGGAGAAGCAGACTCCTCACTGAGGTGGGGGTGGGGGAGACTGATGCGGGGCTTGATCCCAGGACACTGGGATCATGACCCGAGCCAAAGGCAGAGGCTTAACCCACTGAGCCACCCAGGCGCCCCTGTCTTGTTCTACATCTTGATCTGGACATCGGTTTTACAGTGAGCTTATGATGCAGGCACTCACCTGTGAGAAAGAGAGAAAGAGAGAAAGAGAGAGAGAGAGGGAGAAAGAAACAAACTGAGGAGGAAAGGAGTAACATCCTCACAATAATCCCATTTTACAGATAAGAAAACTGAGTCCCAGAGGCTCCATTACTTGCCTGAGGCTCACAGGGATTCACTAGGAGAGCTGGGACTGGAATTCAGGTTTGCTCCACCCAGTCTCCCCTCTTGACCACTACACTGCCTACCTCAAAACTGGCAGGCAGGAGCTGGCCTGGTGGGGGCTGGCAGACTGTATGATGAGGCCATGTCAGAAAGAGGACAAGCACAGGGCATGAGGGACTCCAAGAGTCATGCTCTCACTTTGCCGATTCCTTGAGCAGACACTGCTCAGCGAGAGGTAGCTTGTGGACCAGGCCTTGAGAGCACCGGTTCAGGAGGCAGAGGGTAAGTCTTTGCTGAATCTCGGGGTATATCAGTCTTCCTGCCGAGCCTCCCAGGGCAGCTATGGAAGACGGCACCACCTCCCAGGGCAGCTATGGAAACACAGTAAAACTGGACTTGCCTAGAGCAGAGCCTCGTGCCTGGCACCAAAGAGGGACATGGCAAACTGGGGCTCCATTATTCTTAGCCACCAGAAGTGGGGTGAGATGGCACAGATGCCCATCTGCCCTTGCCCACCTCTGCTCAGAATGGTGGACTATGGTGGGGAGGGGGGTATGGTGCCTGCCTGGCTGTCTTTAGAACATTTGACTCTGGATCTTGGGGTCAGGAGTTCAAGCCCCAAGTTGGGCCTAGAGCTTACTTAAAAAAAAAAAGAAGAAGAATAGCAGGCAGTGGGAGGCCCCAGAGCACCCTGCATCTGTGTGGGCAAACCCAAGGTGGGTACATCCCAGCCAGGCCATCTGAGTAGCTCATCTGGGCCCTGGCAGCATGAGTGGAGGTGCTGACGGCATAAGAGGGGCCGAGACCCACATTTAATACCGTTGGCAGCCCTAGACCAGACACAAGTTCCCAGCCTGGCAATAGCTCTCTGGCCGCTTCCAGAGCTCCTTGCAGCCCAGCCCAGTGAGCCACCAGCCTGGGGACAGTAAGGAGCTGAGACCCTGGCAACACCCTAACGCCCTCATACCACCCGCACACGATCCCTATCATTCTGTCAGCAATCAGTTACTGAGCACCTGTTGCATGCCAAGAACTCTCCTAGGCCCTGGGGTTACCACAGTAAATAGCCAGATAACAATCCCTGCCCTCAGAGAACTGAGTAGATCAGAGGCCTGGGCTGTTAACCCATTTTACAGATGTGAAACCAAGGCTCAGAGAGGTAACAGAGCTTGCTCAGAGTCACCAAGAGGAAGTGGCAGAGCCAGGATTAGAACTCTGACATCTGCCAAGGTTCAGAAAGTTCCACTGACAGCCCCAAACTCATGGGCACCCCAGGCAAGTACAATCAAGGTGCCTCAAATACCATCCCTGCCTGGAAAGGTCTGTGAGAAACAGGTCTCCCCTGCCCAGTCTGATGGTGGAGGCTTGGCCCTGAGGATCACTTCCATCCCTCCTCACTGCTCTGTGTCTGCAGACTGGGACAGGGCAGAAGGAGAGGGCACTTCTGGTTCTCACGGGACTGGCCCCATTGGCCTCCTTACCTCTTCAAACACATCTGGCCCACTCCCTCTCTGGCCTCACGGCTGCCCTCTCCTACCCCAGGTAGCCGTGGGGCTCACTCCCTGCAATTCCACAGGTCATTATCAAATACCCCTTCTCAGTGAGGCTATACCTGATCACCTTGTTTACGGCAGCTCCCCCTGCTTCCTCCCACATCCCTTCTCCTGCTGCGCCACTGTTCTCCATGCCCCTTACCACCACTGCAAGCACTGGTCCCCTCAGGTGCCACCCACCCTCCCTACTGAATGTAAGACGTCAACACGAGAAGGGCAACTTTCGCCTGCCTGGTCCACTGCCGAGTCGCCAGTGCCTGGAGCACAGAAGCCGCTCAGTACGAGTCTGCTGACTAAATGGGGGTGCACAGAAAGCAGCGACCACCAGGTTTGGCCCCCTCCCTCCCTAGGAGAAGGTCCATAGAAGCTGGACAGTCTGCCTCCTTCACTCCACAGCGCCTGGACGGCTGCCCCCTCAAGCAGGGAGCTCCACGCTTCTGGGGACAGGAGGCCTGGGCTCTAACACTGTAGGCCGTTAGGCTCCTCACTGTCGATGACTTCATTTCTCCGGGCTTCAACTGCCCAGCCGTACAAGCAGACGAGGCCAGGCCCAGCTCCCGGCATCCTGGGCTCAGATCGCCTGCAGGGTTAATTAAAGCCAAGGTCCTTCCCATGGCCCCCAGGGCTCAGCATGGTCGGATGCCACATCCGGCTAGGCCTTGCTCTCCCCACTCCAGCCAGCCCGGCCAACTCAACCAGGTACACTCTGGCCTTCGTCCCTGCTGTCCTGTTCCCTAGGACAGCCTTGCCCAGCTATGTGTGTCTCACTCCTTTGCCTCCCTCCACCCTCTCCCCTCCCACCCGGGGCCTCCACCACTGTCCCCTCCTCAGAAAGGCTCGCCCTCAAAATCCCTACTGCTCATAAGAACACTCCTCACCACCTGACATTGTATGCCTGCTTCTCTGTTTGGTGTCCTCAGCCCCCACTAAAATGTAAACTCCATGAGGGCACATGTCCCAGGAGCCTGGGAGCCCAGGACAGCCTGGCAGACCACACATACTCAGTAGGAGCACAATGAATGAATGTTGAGTACTGCCTCACTGTGTTACTTAGGTCAAGAGACTTCCCTTCCCTGAGCCTCAGTTTCCTCATCTATAAAATGGGGCTATGACTTGGACCACAGATGCAGAGGCAGATTTGAGATTTGGCCCCCAGGGGCTTATACAGAGTGTCCAGCAAGGTCGGGGGACTGAGCGCCAGACAGATTTGCAGCTCCCCAGGCTGCTGCTGAAGGATTCCATGAAGTGGGCTTGTGAGGAGCAACTGACCTGGGCAGGCAGGTCGGTCTCAGCAGCCTGGCTCCTTGGGCCATAAGGACCCTGTCCCTCTGCCTCCCTGGGCAGAGGGCACCAGCTGCCAGGAGGAAAGCCCAGGCAAGAGGGGAGAGATGCAATCCAGTAGACAAAAGCAGCCCCTTACCACGCTTGTGGAGCCAGCCTTCTTTGATGACAGACACCTCGTTCATGGTGGCAGCGTGACACGCTGTCACCTAGCTTGTGACAGCTCAGGGCAGCAGGACATGCAGGAGGCGCGGTGGACAGAACACAGTCTGCAAGACAAGAGAGGAGCTTGTGAACGCCAGGGGGACTCAGCCGCAGCCCCTGCCCTCAGGCCAGCCAGGCTCTGGCCCCTCTGGCTGCTTGGCCGGCACTGCACGGAGTGGAGTCAAGGAGGGTAGGGAGCCCTGCCCACTTGGCCCAGAACAAGGGGAAAGATGTGGCCTCGTCCTCAGGGACTCCAACTGGGGGTTGGGGGCAGGGGGAGCATGACCCAGCTCTCAGAGCCTTACTCTGGAGGGAACAGAGCTCCCTGGCCTCCTCCAGCCTCCCTGAGCCGAGGCAGTCCTGCCACCGCCTGCCATCACTGCACACTGGGCGGGAGGGAAGGCGCAGTGGCCCCACCCTGTGTCACTCCCGGGCCCCCACACTGAGGTAACCTGGGATGAATCAGACAGCGCTGGGCACCTGAGGGAGCGCTCAAAGCCACCAGCATCTGCCTGCCACCCCCAACCCAGACACACACACACACACACACGCACACACGCGCACACACTGCACACTCTTTCTCTGCCCCCTCCCCTCCTTTCAGCCTAGCACCCTTAGCAAACCCAGTATCCCCCACCCCCTGTGCCAAGCCACCCTACGTCACTCCCTCAGCCTCAGTCCCCTCTTTGCCCCACCAGATGACTGAGGGAAGACAAGTCTCCGACGGTCAGTACCTCGAACAAGACAGCAACCTACTGTGTATGCACTTGTCTGGGGCTTAGGAGCCAGTCGGGGGCTCAACTAAGGCCCTGGTCCTTTCCCCGGGACCTCCACTTCCGTCCTCAGGGACCAGCAGCCGACAGACTGACAGACGCCGAGGCCGCTGCTTCGTCTCAGGTTCCCAGGGTGGAAGGGAGAAGGGCGGGAGGCAGCCGCCCGCTGGGCCCCTACCTGGAGCCACAGGCCTGGAAAGCGGCCATGGAGCCCAAGGCGCCTTTTGCCTTTCCTGGGGCTGGGGTTATTTGCGGACAGCAGGTCAGGAGCTACAGCGGCCCCCAGAGAAGTGGCAGCTGGCTCTAGAGACACCATGGGCATCAGCTTTCGCTCATGCCCCAGGGGAGCTGGCGACCGGACGCACTACTGCCTGGCATGTGACGGTGGCAGGCTGCCCAGGCCCAGGCAGGGAAGGGAGGTAAGTGGGAGGAAGCGAAAGGAAAGACAAGATGGACAGTGACAGGGAAGTAAACAGCGGGGGTGAGAAATCACGTTCTGGACTCCGAGCCGCCAAGGCAGGGCCAGGAGCAGCAGAGGGAGCCCCCGTGCGCAGTAGGCAGGACCAGCCCCAAGGGGCTCACGCTCCGTGGAAAGAACACCCGTGGACAGAACACCCAGGACGCAGAGCCTGAAGATCCCAGCAGCCTGCGCTTCCACCTCCAATGTGACCAGTCCCGGCACCTGCCCCGCCTCTCGCCCCGCCTCCTGCCCCACCTCCCGCCCTCCCAGTGGCCCGGCTCACTGGCTCCCGCCCAGGTCCAGTGCTGTCCTCGCCCTCGCCCTCGAGGGCCTCCCTCACCCCCTCCCTAGACTTCCCGCTCCCTTATCCCTCCTTTCGATCTGTCCCCATTCACCAGCCAGACCCCTCAAATCTGACCTTGTCCTTCCCCCACTCAAAACCCTTCCGTGGCTTCCCGCTGGCCTCGGGAAAGAGCCGAGCTCCCTCGCTTGGGACTTTCAGGACTTGGCCTCTGCTGACCTTCACGCCAACTGCCTCCTGCCCCTGCTCAGGCCAGCAGTCCCCACTGTCCATCCACCTGCTTCCTGACACCTCTCCCAATTGCCCTGGCCTTCTGCCTGGGCTCTGAGTCTCTGCTTTCAACCCTGAGACTCCATCTAAATCTGGCCCTGTCCCTCCAGGTTAAAAATCCTTCTGGGGTTCCCCAGTGTGCTCATAGAACAAAGTCCCTTCCAGCACGAGTCCAGTGTCACCTAGAAAGCTATGACCATGACAACGACTATAGCTGGTACTCCATCTGTCTCCAGCTCCTCCTCCCAACACCCCTCTTTCTAACCAGGCTTCTGTTTCTCTGGCCTGTCCCTCTGGCCTCCATCCCCTATACCTTCTATGGGTTCTCCCTTCTCCTTTTGAGGTCTCAGCTGAAACAAAGCCTCTTCCAGGAAGCCTTCCTGACCTCAGAGCCTAGATGCCCTCTGTGCACCTCCTTAGCCAATTCTCCCGACACCTACTCAGTGCTCATCTAGTGGATGAGCGCAGCATCTGGGTATCTGCCAAGTGCATAATGAATGAACCGCGTCTCCCCAGCCCAGGACCAGACAAAGCCATGGAAACATTTCCACGGTCTATTCATGCCACCAATCTCCTCTGAGCATATCCTAAGCTCCAGACAACCAGAGGGGTCCCAGAGATAAATCAACAGGAAGACACAGTCCCTGCCTTAGTGAAGCTCAGGCCTGGCTAGAGGTGGTGGGAAGTTCAGAGATCTTCCCCTGACGCAGGGGCTGGCACCGCGCTCTCCCAGTACCAGCTCGATTCAGAAGTTCCAAAGAAGCCAGATGGAGAACCCGAGTCCCAAGGAAGGGTGGATGTGGAAAGACAGGACCAGGGGCCTGGCGTCCAATCTCGGGCTCCCCTCCCATCCCCAGCCTGATGACTTCACTTCGGTGTTTCTGCGTGTCTTGGGATAGTTGGTAGCTCGGCCTACTGCCTGGCCTGGCCCCCGGGGAACAGCCAAACACGTGGGTGAGTGCTCAAACACACAGCTGCTGTGGTCTGAGAGAAGCAAAGGCAGCCAAGTGTGGCCAAGAGTGGTCAGGGTCGCAGAGTCTGGGAGCTGCTGCCAGCCGGCCCTCCTGAACAATCACAACTGCCCCACCGGAAGGGCAGTGACCATGCTCAGGGGAGGGCAGAAGCTCAGAGAGTAGAAGCCATTTACCTTGGGTCTCCCTGCTGAGGAAGGCGTGAGCCCTGGCCACTGCTCAGCACCTGGGGCCACTTTCTACATTCTCATTTCGGCATCTAGAGAGCCAGCAGCAGCTTGAACGAGGGCAGGGGAGGAACTGGAAGACCCCCTGTGCCCCTCCCAGACCCCACCCCGTCCTCCCACTGAGGAGTCTCTGACGTGGCCCTGGAGTGATGAAACACCAGGCACTGAAGCCAAGAGGATGGCCTGCTCCCCAGGGAGCTGCCGGCAGAGGCCGCCCAGGCAGGAGGGCAGAGAATGGCCTCTGGAAGCCAGTGTCAGCATGCAGGGGCCTGCCCCGGCCACCGGCCCACAGGCAGCACACCCCATGGCAGGAAGGGCCTACATGGCCCCATCCCCACTTGCCACTTCCTTGAGTGTTGGGACCCAAGTCAGCCAAGGGCCTGGGCCAGAGCTGCAGCCTGTAAGCTCGAGGTGAGCTCCCTGGGAGGCAAGGCGAAAAGGGCAAGGCCACTTCACAAGACAGGACACCCACACTACTAAGGAACACATACAATCTCATTATTTAAAGAGAAATGCCAAGTAAAATCATGTACCAGGATGGGTGAAATTTTAAAAACTAACAATGCCAAGTGTTGACAAAGACACAAATGATTACTGGTGGAAGTGTAAAATGGTTCACCCACTAAGGAAAATTGCTTGGCAGTAAAAATTAAAACTCAGTACGCGCCCACACTCCAGGACCAGCAATTCCACAACCCAACCCGACAGAAAGGAGTGTTTGTTTAGCAAGGGACCTACACTAGAATGTTCACAGCAGCAATACTCACAGTAACCCCTGAATTGGAAGTAGACCAAGTGTCTACCCACAGGAGAGTGAATAAACAAACGGAGGTAAATTCATACAGCAGAACGTTCCTCCACTCACTACCAACACATACAACAGGGACAAAGCCTAAGGAGGTTACTATGAAATAAATGAAATAAGCCAGACACACAACAACACATCAGTCATGGGTCCATTCACAGTAAGTCTGGAACAGGCACCACCACCACACTATATGTTTGGGGTGCCTTTCTCACTTATAAAACTATGCTAAATGCCAAGGAACCAAATCCGTGAACGTCAGGAAAGTGGGTATCAGGAGTACCGGAGGGGGAACTTCCAGGAGCTGACCGTGTTCTGCTGTGGATACACGGGGCTCTTCTCGTTAGCTGTTTGTTATACGCACCACACAAAATGGGCTTAACATATCTTTCTGTATCCTATGACAAAAAAATAACTATAAAGAAAGAACCTAGGTTTGAGAGTCCAAAAAATGCGGGGATCCAAAGTCAGGCGCCTGGCTTCCAGGGCTCGTCCTCCCCAAAGCTGATGTGCCTGCATTTTCCCCTCAAGAAGGCTGGGTTAGGGCGCCTGGGTGGCTCAGTCGTTAAGCGTCTGCCTTTGGCTCAGGTCATGGTCTCAGGATCCTGCGATCGAGCTGGGATCCAGCCTGGGATCAGGAGCCTGGGATCAGGCTCTTAGCTCAGCAGGAAGCCTGCTTCTCCCTTTTCCGCTGCCTCTACCTGTCACTTCCCTGCTCATGCTCATTTGTCTTCTAATAAATTAAAAAATCTTAAAAAAGAAGAAGGAGGAGGAGGCTGGGTCACCAGTGAGGAAGGAGGAGGTCTGGAGGATCTGACTTTCACCCCCAGGTTTTCTGGCTTCCAGGCTATGCAGTGACAGGCAGGTAACACCCCACCCTGTGTGACTGCAAAGCTTCCCTCCATACAACAATCCTGCTGGAGAGGGGCCATGAGAAGGGCCATGGCCCCACGGTGTGGGGAGTGGGCTAGAGGGAGGGGAGGGGATGTCTAGCTCTGCAGAGAAGACAGCTGAACAGAGAGGAAGATCACTGCTCTCGGTGGTCACTGAGCAGAGATGGGGGAAGGCGACAGGACAGGGGTCCCCAAGGAGACTCTGAGCACTCTAGCAAGCTTTTATTGGCCTCAAGAGCTGCCGAGTACATGGGTGTCACTGACCTACTGCACCGTAAGGTCTCAAACTCAAATAAACTCAAAAAGTTTATTTTAGGGGCGCCTGGGTGGCTCAGTGAGTTAAAGCCTCTGCCTTCGGCTCAGGTCATGATCCCAGGGTCCTGGGATCGAGCCGCACATCGGGCTCTCTGCTCAGCAGGGAGCCTGCTTCCCTTCCTCTCTCTCTCTCTCTCTCTCTGCCTGCCTCCCTGCCTACTTGTGATCCCTGTCTATCAAATAAATTAATAAAATCTTTTTTAGAAAAGTTTATTTTAAAACTTCTTTAAAACATTTGTATTCCCATCTATCTGACTCACGGGTGTTATTATTGCTCAATGGTTTCCAAACTGTAACTCCTTGAGAAGCTTCAACTCACAAAGCCAGAGTCAGATCTGTGAGAAGCAACTCACAGGGCGAGGCAGGGCCGCCAGTTGGGGAAGGCCCTCATGGCAGCCCCGGGCAGGGTCCTTCCAAACCTATTTCCTCATCTGTAAAATTAGGGTTGTGTGGTTCCTACTGCCTGGAGAGGGGGAGGGAGGGTTGTGAAGCCTCACTGAGCTCTAGCACTTCTGTCCTCACCCCTCCTATAGTCTGGGACCTTGGGACCATCCCAGTTGGAGCCCATCCCTCCTGTGCTCAAACCCTCCAGTGTCCCCATCTTACCCCGAGTAAAAGCCAGAGTCCTTACAGGAACCCTAGGACCCTATGAGGTCTGCATGGTTTCCCCTTTACTTCTCCAAATACACTCCATTTCAGCAGGGCCTAGGCCTATGGCTCCTCCAACACACCAGGACATCCCTACCTCAGGGCCCTTGCACCTGCTGCCCCCTTGGTCGGAATCTGAAGGGCCCTACCCCCTTTCCTCAGCCTCTACTCACATGCCTTTCTTCGAGAAGCCTTACAAAGCAGCAAAAAGGGAGCATCCATCCTACCTCTCCTTACCCTTTATTTTTCTTTGTAAGCATTTCTCATGGCTGATGTGACCACTTACTTGTTAACCCGTTTATTGTCGACCTCTCCCCACTATGCTGTCAGCATGGTAAGAGCAGGGCCCCTGGCCTGTCCTGGACCCTCCTGGGTCCTCTGAGCCTTGCAAGGCGCTGGGTAAACAGTGGGCACTTAAAAAGTTATTTGTGGAATGAATGTGCACAGAGTGAAGCCCTGTGCCCAGAACAGACTAAAGTTAGTTAGATTCCTTTACTTACCACTTGTCACGTCCTTTTTTCCTCTGCCCCCCACCCCCACCTGGTTTTCTACGCCAGATAGCACAGATGGCATAAGGGACGCAGGAGGAGAGGCCGAGGCTCCTGGAGCTGGAGACAGCAGGGTGCGGCTCTTCCCGACGCTACAACCCCGCAGGGGCTTCCACCATCTGCCCTCTAATCTGCACTTTCGCTACAGCTCCCTGAGGAGGACTTGCTCAGGAGATGAATGCAAAGACAAAAGGAACCTGTCTTTCAACAGGCAGCACCTGCTTGCGGGAATCCAGGAGGAAAGACATGCACAAGGTGTGTGGCGTGAGCAGAGGGAAGCCACTGCCTTGCTGGCCATCCGTGGCTCTGTGAACTGGTCCCTCACTCTTGTGAGCTCACTTTAGCAATACTGGGAAAGTGGCAAACCCCGTTGGAATTTCTCCTGCAAGAAAATGATCACGGTGGTGCAAGAAGTTCTAAGGTGGGGTTTCTCCACCTCAGCAGGAGTGTTATCTGGAACTGGGTAACTCGTGGTGCAGAAGGTGCTGTGCGCACAGGGGGCCATTTATCAGCATCTCTGGTCTCTACCCGCACACCCTCCCCTGAGCTGTGACTATCAAAAAAGTCCTCATAGGGGCGCCTGGGTGCCTCAGTGGGTTAAGCCTCTGCCTTCGGCTCAAGTCATGGTCTCAGGGTCCTGGGATGGAGTCGCGCATCAGGCTCTCTGCTCAGCGGGGAGCCTGCTTCCCCTTCTCTCTCTCTCTGCCTGCCTCTCTACTTGTGATCTGTCTGTCAAACAAATAAATAAAATCTTTAAAAAAAAAAAAAAAGTCCTCATAGGGGCGTCTGGGGGGCTCAGTGGGTTCAGCGTCTCTTAATCTGGGCCTCAGGTCACGATCTCAGGGTCATGGGATCAAGCTGGCTTGGGGCTCCTGGGGCTTTGCGCTCAGGGCAGAGGTGGCTTCTCCCTCTCCCTCCCTCCCGCCCCTCCCCCAGCTCTAAGATGGGGGGAAAAAAAAAAAAGAGTCCTCACATGCTACCAAATGTCCACTGTGGGCAGAGCCACCCCCTGACTGCGAACCACTGTGCCAAGGGTGCACTTGCTGAAGTCGTGAAAGACTGGAAGCAGCCAAAACACCCGCCCCAGGGCTCTGGCATGATTGTGACAGCACTAAAAAGAAGGAGCAGACTCCCATGTGCCGGTGTCTCATTCACCGCAGGCCAGGCACCCCCTCCCCAGCTCTTTTACAATCTCTTTTTAGTGAAAAAACTAAGTCACTAAGTGCGACCACCGGTGCCAGTCCTCAAACCGGGAAGCGCGGAGCTGGCAGGGCTGGTGGCCCCGTGGCCCGAGTCTGGCACACCGGAAGCCGTGTCCCTGCTCCCCAGCTTTGTGAGCTCCAAGTGTCCCCCTCTGTGAAGCGGGGAGGCCGGCGGTGCCTCCAGCGCAGGCTCAGGTCCTGCGTGGCAGGGTGGCGTGGCTTGGACAGGGGCAGCGTCCGCAGGCAGGTCGGTTCGCGCGCTCACGGCTGAAAGGGACATGGCCCCCAGCTGCCTTCCCACCACACAAACGGGCACCCGGCACAGTGCCTCCATTCTGGTGCTTTCTCACCCGCCACGCTCCAGAGCCAGCAGCGCCGCTCACGGCAGGTAAACGTGAGCTGCAGCAACCTCTTCAGGAAAGCAGCCATGCGATGGCAGCTCTGGCAGGGAAGGGTGTCAGGCTGGGGGCCACGCGGAGGTGCGTGTGTAAACGTCACCTGCGTGGAGGGAATTGTGCCCTAAAAGGCAGAATCACAGATGCAGGGGTCAAGGCTGACTCGGGAACCAGATGCGCTTTCCCCTCAGAGCTCTGCCACCTCCTGGGCACGTTGCGTCCCCTTCTTCCCCTTCCTTCGGCGCCCACACACCGGAGACAGGAGCACCGGGCACTTGGGCACTCGGGGCGGTGAGGACTGAAGGAGCCACTCCACACCCAGCCCCTTGAACCGCGGCGCAGCTGCTCAGCACCGTCAGGTGTTACTGCCACTGCTGGGGGGCAGCGGGGGGACCCTTGCCTCCCACGTTGCACGTTTCTGTAACATGTGAATTTTTACCTATTCCACCTCCTCGGCGGGAAGGCAGCGTTAAAGATACTTTTTTTCTCTTCAACAGCGCACAGTCCCCTCAGCTGCCCCATCTGTCTACTTGGAGCAGGTAGGACTGGGAGCAGGCTGAAGACGTAGGCGGCCTGCAAAAGATACTGGGACAAGAATAAGCACAGAGCAGATTTCCTTCTCTTCCTTGCCACCCCCGCCCTACACCTGCCCCCTCAGCCCGTCACCCAGGGCCTTAGAGCACCCCACAGAAATCACAACAGATATCTGAGCCGGCCTGCCAACAGGCTCCAAACACACCAGGTCACCAAGCTGCATGTGGGCAGAGACCCTCCAAACACAGCTCTGACCCTGTCCCTCCCCTGCTCGGGATCACATCCCAGGCCTTCACCGAGACAAGGGCCACCAGAAATTACCCCTGCCTACCCTCTTGCCTCATTGATCAGTAGCACCATCCCCACACGCTCTTCTCTGGTCCCTCAGTCTTTGCGTGTGTACTCTCTCTCTCACACACACACACACACACACACACATACCCCAGGACCTTTGCACATACTAGTCCCCCAAGCCGGCACACTGTTCACCCATCTTCACCTGCTAAATCCTTATTTCCTCAGAGAAGCCTGCCCTGACTGCTCCTTGCCCCACAAAGAGTCACAGATCCTTGGAGCTCAGCTTCCTGCCCCCTCACAGCACTTACCTCTAATGTGCTCAGTCACTTGGACAATTATCCGGGTAATGGTACCTCCTGCACTGGACAGGGAGCTCCACAACGCAGGGATGGGAGTGTCCTGGTCCCCGCTATGTCCCCACCACATGGCCATGCCCAGAGCTTTCATGAACCTAGGCAGGGGTAGCACTCCCAATCATAGCTTTTGAAGTCAGAGTTGGGTCAAGTAAAGGCAAAACAAAAAATCCTGCATTCATTCCTTCCACCGCTATGGCACCCATGCTGTGTCAGCACTGCTCTAGTCACCAGGGAGGCAGCAGTGACCAAAACAGAACTCCCTGCCCTAGGGGAGTTTATGGGGGGAGGGGAGAGGGGGGACAGGCCTCGAGGTAAAGCTAAACGAAGAGGCAAATTATATGCTGTAACAGAAGCTGACAAACATTATGGAGAAAAACAGCGCACGGAGGACTAGGTATGTGGGAAGGGGTGAGGGTTTCTGGTTTTATCCAGGGTGTTCAGAGGAGGACTCACTGAGATGGTGAATGGTGAGCAGAAATTCTCACTGAGAGATGAGGCAGCCACTGGGGCCAGGGGAGAGGGGAGAGTGCCCCAGGCCCAAGAGTGGCGCCAAGGCCAGGTGGGGCCTGCGTGAGGCCCAGTCAGGAGGGTGGAGGGGAACGAAGCATGTAAGACTACCGGGGAAGCCTGGGGGGCCGCCATAAGGGCTGTGGCTACTTCTCAGGGACAGACGGGGAGCCCTCTGGCTTAGGGCGCAGTGGGACACGGGGTTCCTGGCCCCAGGGAGGCAGAGGCTGTATCACAGCTGCTTTCTGCAGCTGTCCCCTGAAGAAGTTCTACGCACTGGCCTGAATCTCTCACCTCCTGACTCACTGGGGGACCACATGGACCCACCTTTTATCGGTGGGGAAACTGAGGACAGGAAGGATGCAGTAAGTACTCAATGCTGGGCAGCTGGGACGCGGCAGAGGAAAGCTGATCCTGAGCCTCTTCCACCACCTTCTGCCCTCACTCCCACAAGACAGAGTCCCCTTTTGCACCTGGGCCAGCCCTCCCCTAACACCCCTGACGCCCTGCAGACCCAGGCTGCCCCTGCGGGCATAAACGCACACGTGTGCACATGCGCAAGGAGGGCCACCCCTTCCCGCCCCAGTCTGGCTGAGGCCTTCCTCTCTCACAGGCGTTGCTCCACATCACCATCTGGCTGCCTCCCTGGCCAGAAGTTTGGAGGCAGGACCTGGCGGGGTGAGTCCCCATTTACCCCTGGGGCACCTAGGAGCAAGCAGGGAGGCTCCTGCCCACGCTAAGGTTTGCTGAGGGCTCCCGATGAGCCAGGTCCGGACTCATGGGGACCCTCTCGGCAAATCCTGGGAGGTGGATGCTATCACTATCACCATCCTGACCCAAGGAGGAGAAATCACAGGCCCAAGATCACACTGTCGTGAGTGTAGGAGATGGCTGCGCTAGCCAACAGAACTTTCTGTAATAACAGAAATGTAGCTCCAGGGGCTAGTGCAAGTAAAAAGCTAAATTTTTACTTGTAATTCAGTGTAATTCACTAAAACTCAAACAGCCCTGCAGGGCTAGTGGCTAGCAAACTGCAAGTGTAGCTCCACAGAAGCTCTGGGATGAAGCCCCAGGAGGCCGAAGGCAGAAGGGCTGGGGGGAGGCGAGCGCTGGGGCATGCTCCCAGGCCCAAGTGGCTGGATCCTCCCAGCCGGCCATGGAGGAGCTCCCGTGTGACACCATCACTCCCAACCCCTGACCCATTCGGCCCAGGGAGCCAAAACAGGGCTCAGAGCCCAAACCCACACCCAGAGTGCTGGTCAGTCCAGTCCTGGCTGCTACCTTCCAGGATTCACGGGTCGCTTCCCTGAACCTCAGTGTCTTCCTCCTCTATAAAACGCAATCTTCAGGACAACCTGGCATGTTTTTAGAGTATTTCAAAAGACGTTTTGTTTTTGGGGGGTTTTGGGTTTTTGTTTTTTGTCTTTGGCAATCCAGGGTCATCATGGGGACCCAGTGAGACATGCTTCAAGCACAGCTGGGGATGAGGCCAGCAATTTGGAAAACAGGCAGCAATTACACAAAGGCAAACTCCAAAGTCAAGGGCCAGCCTGAGCCTGAGTTAGTCAGAGCTATGGAAGTGGCAGCTATGTTCATCCTGTCACTCGCTGGTTAAAAGGAATCATCCAGATGATTCATGACATGCCCATATTCACTTGTTGAAAATATCATCTAAATGAAAACACACAGCTAAAAACAGTAGACAAGTCGCAGACACTACCCAAAAACACATGCTCACACTCCCCACTCCCTTACCCTCCTTCAGGTCTTGGGACACCAGTTTGAGAAGCACAGACTTGCCAGCCAGACCTGGGCCCTGCCGCCCTCCCATGCGCCGACACTGCTGCCCTAGCTGCAGTGGCATGTACTCAGGGTCACCACACTGAGGTGTACCCCATCTTAGGGCCTTTACCTATGCTGCACCCCTGCCTGGTCTGCTGCTTTGGGCTTTCATGTTAAGGCCTGAATGCCTCACCTCAGGAGCTTTCCCCAAGTTCCCCTCCTGCCAAGGCCATCCAGATCTCTGTTCCCTTCCTCTGTGGCACCAAGCACTCTTGGACAAATGCTACTTTTCTGCCTCCTCCAGTAAACTGGGTGCTGCTCCCTGACAGCCAAAACCATCCACAGCACACAGTAGGTCCTCAATAAATCACCTGGTAAAAGAATGGAATACACAAATGCCCCAAAATAGCCAAGGGTGGGCTCCAGTGGCCGTTCGGGAATCAGACCCCAAGGCAGGGGATAGGAGAGTTACCTCCCAACTCTGACCCCTGCCCCCTGGCCTCTAGGGAAGGAAGGGGCTAGCCAAGGCCACGGCTCCACAGGCACTGGGAAGGTTGCTGCACCCCATCTCCCAAGCAAGGATCGAATGGAGATTAACCCAGTCATTTCCAGAACAACTGAGGCCTACTTCATGCCCGCTCTGTTTAGAAGAAGAGAAAGAAAGAAAGATCATTAGGACAACAGTAGTGAAGAGCACCTGGCCAGCTCAGAGCTCAGTAGGTGGTGTGTGCGACTCTTGATCTCGGGGTTGTAGGTTCATGCCCCACGTTGGGTGTAGAGATTACTTAAAATAAAATCTCTTAAAACAGCAACGGCAGTAATGACCTCAGAAACAGTGGCCATGGCACTCATCAGAGGCAGAAGACCAAGTCTCAAAGAGGCAGACTGAACCCCAGACAGACTGGGCTTCAAATTTCCTGTCTGTCACCAACACCGTGATTTTGGGCAAATCCAGTAACCTGCCCAGGCCTATGCTCGCTCACCTAAGAAATGGGAGGAAGAGTTGCACAGAGCTCCCAGGTCATGGCGAGGACTGGTGAGAGCAGGCACATCAGGCCCCGGGGCAGGCCTGGAACGGAAACACCGCCGCCCCGCTAGCTCTCAGTAACGATGGCATTCTACTGAGCACTTTCCCAGGAGGCCCCATGTCAGGCATTTTCTAACACACACGATCCCTGAATCCTCCCGACAGCCCCACTTGGCAGCGTTGTTCCCGTGTCAGCCCAGCAAAATGCACCTCAAGGACATGAAACAAGGCCCCCAGCGTTCCACAGCAACCAAGGGAGAAGCTGGGAGCAGCCTCGACCACTATGCAATGACCCACCAATGATGAAGGCCTTGAAATCAGGCCGGGAGGGGTGAGGGAGCAGGGCAAGGGAGTGGCAGCTGCCCCCCTCTTCCATTCGCAAAGGGCCCACAAGGTGGCAAACCAAGGCAGGCTTGGATTTCTGGCCTCACCCTTAGAAACAACATCTGCGGACAAGCTTCCTGGGCAGAACAGCAGGGCTCAAGGAACTTCCTGCACAGACCTCCACATGTAGTCTCCCTTTAGCCAATCCCCGCTTACCATGCCCTGCTTCACGCACCCAGTGCAGCCAGGCCCCACTGTGGGTGCTGAGCTGGCGGTGGATCCTGCCCCCAAGGGGGCCAGGCCCGAGCTCCCATCCCCCCACCCCCACCCCTCCCACCACTGCTCCCTTGTTCCCTCCCCTCCTGGTCCTGCTCCCAGGGCTGTCTCCCCTAGCTGGGCCTCCTGCTGCTTGGCTGGCTGTCCAGAAGAGCCTGCCACGGAACCACCCCACCGTGCAGCCTGGAGGCCTGGTGGTGGAAAGCCTTCTACTGAGAGCTCTTGGGCAGCTGAAGAGAGGCCCAGGGAAGGGTGTCCCTGGGTCCTCCAGAGGCCGGGAGAGCAACTTCGAAAAACACTCCTTTCCATCCCCCCATCCCAAAGGATTTCCGGAGACGCCAGAGGTTTGCTCTTGAGGGTCTCTCCACTCCTTCCAGAAAGACAGCCCAGAGCAAGCCTGGGAAAATCAACAGCCCGGCTTCTGCTTAGTGCACTAAGGCTTCAATATGAGGCTCCCTAACCCATGCTGACCTGGTCTCAGAAGACCTGGAGCCATGCTGCCCAAATTCAGAGCCCAACCCCAGCACTGGTTACTGAGGATCTCCAGGCCTCTGCGAGCTGGGAATCAGAGCCGCGTCTGCCTCAATCTAAGGGAGATCTTCACTCAAGTCCTCCCGTGGCTCCTTTGCAGCACTCCACGATCCCTATCTATGTGTCACCTCCTCCAGGAGACACTCCTTAATCACCCCACAGTAATAATATCCCCACACACTCTTTCCTCTTTTGCCTTTCTAACATTGGTCACAAACTGATATCCTCTTCTAGATTTGCTTGCTGGGCACCTGTCTCCACTAGAAGGTAGGCCCGCAACACCTGGTTTTCTAAGTTCTAGGGCAGCAACCAGGTATGTGGCAGGTCCTCAGGCACACAGCTGCGTGGAAGGTCAAGTCAGCGAAGTACAGCTTTTATCAGATATTACCGTTGTTCTGCACTGTTATTTGATATTAGCCCAGCTGTCTGGGTTGGGGAGGGGTGGGCACAAATCACCTCACTGAGCCTCCCCCCATCTGTCCCTAAACGGAACAGCCTGGGCCCTGGGGAATGTGGTGTGAAAACCACAAAGGAGGGAGGCGACCATCACGCCTTTGCCACCATTTCTAAGGCAGTGATTCTACTCAAGGGGGAAGTGGGAGGCATGTGAAACTCCCTGACCCACTCAAAAATCTACCCCCCCCAACCCCAAGCAGAGGCCTGAGAACCTCTTCTGGTGAAAGGCACCTTCTGAAGCTTGAAATCTGCCTGAGCTATCCCTCAGAGAAGTCTGCAAGACTCTGACCTCGCCTGCCCTCCGCTCCAGTCTCCCCTCACTCACCCTGCCCCGCCACACAGGCCTCCGTGCTGCAGGTCATTGTACCTCACCAAGTTTTCAACTCTGGCCCTGTGGTTACCCCACCGCGCAACCCCCAAGGCCAGTTCTTCTCCTCGCTCACCTGGTCCACCGATTGGGGATCAGCAGAGAGGCCTTCCTGACAGCCCAATGACCGCAGCTCCCAGTCACACCTGATTGTAACTGACCGCTTGGCACCTCCCTTGAACCTGTCCCTCATTTATTCGCCAGGCTGACTGTCTCCCTCAGTGCCACGGAAGGAGCACCTCCGTCCAGGGCACTGCTGCATCCCCAGCACCCGAAGCGACGAAAGGCACACAGCAGGTGCTCAGTGAAGGCTGGTGGATCAGGGAAACCCTCTGGCTCTGCGACACCTTCGGGACCAAAGGCACACTTCTCCCCCTGCCCGCCCCCCACCCCCAACCCTGGCCCAGGTGGCTCTGCACAACTGGGCCCCTGACTCCCACCAGCACTTTTGCGCCTCACCCAGCTTGCGCCCATCCTTCTGCCTCGCAGCCTTCAAAGGGCTGTTCTCACCTGGGTCAAGGCCCTTCCTGCCACTCCCGGGGGCTGTGGTAGAGATTCGGTAAAAGCACATAGAGCACGGGGGGTTAGCAGAGCCTGACATCTGAAAAAGAGCTAGAATTGTGACCTCAGAAGAGCTCTGGGCAGCAACTGTGTGGGAGGATGAGGAGGCCTGGGGGCTGCACTTGCTACCCTTTGTTTGATTATATGTCCCACCTCTGCCCTAAGCCTCCAAAACCTCAGTTTCCTCATCTGGAAAATGGGGATGCTAATTTCAGCCGGGCCCTCCTCCTGGTGGTAGCTGCCAAGGCTCTGCAGCCTGGGCAGAGCCTCCAAAATAACACAAATTACAATTGCTAAGCTGTCCAGAGGGCTCACCATGTATCAGGCATTCTCCTGAAAGAGTGACAGCCAGAAACGTTCACTGGAGGCTGTGCCGGGGAGGCTTTCCACAGATTAACCCATTTCACCTTCAGGACAACGTATCAAGGGGGAATGACCATCCCTTGACACAATGGAAGCTCAGAGAGGCTGAGGAACCTGCTCAAGGGCACCCAGCCAGGAGTGCCAGGGATGGATTTGAACCCGCTGCTCTTAATCACGTTGGTGGAGCTCTTTACAGAGCTCAGAAACCAGGACACAGGATTCCCGGATTCTGGCTGGGCCAGCTGGGGAGCTGGACACCAAGACACCAGAGAGGAGTGAGGAGAGAGGAGCGAGGGGAGAGGGCGTGGGAAAGGATGGACGGGCTCAGGATTGCTGACTGGGCCTGTACATGGCACCAACCACCAGCCCAGGAGCCTGTGGTGGATGAACTCGTTTCACCCTCACAACACTCTGATGTGGGTGCCATTCAGAGCCCACTGCACAAGAGGGGAACACTGAGGTCCAAGGTCACACAGCCAGAACATGAAAGCTCCAGAAAACTGCATGCAGGCCCAGCACACCATGCTTGGGCAGGGGCCACTAGCATGGCTCCCCTGAGTATGTCACCCCGTGCGCGGCCCCCCCTGCTGTTTTCTCCTGGCTCCCAGCTACTCTGCACCGGGTTAAAAGACGTCCCCTAGCTCAACACTGAGGGACCAAGTTTCACCAGCAAGCCCAGAACTACTAGACTGGCTGCTGGCAGAGGTGCTCACAGCAGCCCTGGGCGCGGATGGTGAAAGGAAGGAAATGCCCAAGGGTACAGCTGGCAGCGTCCAGGGCAGGGCCTCTGAGGTGCCCAAGACCCACTCTAGCTGGGGACCTGGGGACCAAAGAGCACACAACACTAGAAGCAAGCTGACCTGGGTTCAAAACCCAGCCTGCCCCCGAGGGTCGGAGGGACCTAGGGCAAACCAATTCTTACCTGAGCCCTGAGGTCTCATTCTGCAAAAAGGAGAGAACTACCACATCCACTGCTGGGGGCAACTAACCCACAGTTTTAGTTGTTGACAAGAGGCTCACTGAGACCAAACCTGGCCAGGTAGGGGTGCACATCTTGGTTCTATTACCTCTGGCTGTGACACATCAGGCCAAGCCTTTCACTTCACAGCAGGTGTCTCAGTCCCCTCATCTGTAAAATGGGCACCACACTCCTACCTAGCTCACAGGAGTCTATAAATGGGCATAACCATACCTAACCTGTAGGTTCGTTTTGAGATTTAAAGAGCTTATGTGTGTAAAAGGGTTGCCCCATGCCTGACATACTGTAGTATATGTGCTGCCGAAGCGAGCACTGCCTGACATACTGTAGATGGCCAAAACTACCAGCTGTTCACTAGCTCTGGAAATGACTTGCCTCTCTGTGCTTCAGTTTCCCCTTCGAACACGGAGACCATGCAACCGTACCTATGGCTCTAGCATGTGTATTCAGCAAGTTAATCCATTCTGAATAGTGTATCGTACCCAGAAAGCACTCAATAAATGTCAGTCATCGATCTCACAATTATGGTTTTTACTGTTGCTGTTAACCCCATCAGGCAAAGCCTTTAAAAGCTGGCAGAAGGAGACCAGAGAAACAAACCCTTAGTGGAGAAAAATTCTAGAGCCCCACAGTCTAGAAAAGACTCAAGTACCTCAAGGACCTCATGGACTGTACTCGAGGAACCACAGCCTGAGAAGACAGTCAGCTTGGGAGCCAAGGATGTGGACCAGCCTTTGACCACATCACCAGCCCACATTAGCTGGGGCAATCAGGGACTGCAGCCAGCCTTCTGGGAACTCCAGACCCGGGGCAAAGGCTACCCAGCAAGCCAAGGTCACGAGCTGGCCTAGGCAGCAAGGGCAGTTGCTCCAAGCACCCACCCAGTGATAACACTGAGAAACTAGATCTGTGGGAGACTTGGCTACTCTAAGTCCTTCAGAGAAACCTTCCTCCCTGGTTCTGGCTGGGCCAGGGCACCTCTACCCAAGTCCCCTGGGCCTCTGCAGAGAGAACAGCTGGGAAAACAGCACTCAGCCTCATTGTCGCCTATCAGTGAGACCAACTGTTATCGCCTAGTGGGGAGCGTAAACACAATAGGAGGCTGGACAGCTAACCAGGGAGACACAAACACCCTCATGAATAGAATGGAGACTGCCATGATCTGTACTGGAGCCTGGCTCCTCAAAATCCACCGCCCAGCAAGGGCTATTTCGGTGGGTGCTTGGAGTGACTGCCCTTGCTGCCTAGGCCAGCAAGGTCTGGCCAGGGCTGAACTCCCCAATGCTTCTCTGAGAGGCGAAGAGAGGACAAGGTTGAAAGGCAGACCATGGAAGACCAACATGATTACTCTAGCCCAGGCCTCTTGCTGAGCCCAGGCAGTCCCCAAATGAGAGGAAGGGGGTCTTCAGAATTCCAAGGATCAAGACGTCCCACGCCACCCTGCCTTGACAGAGAGGTGTCCCTCTAAACACTCCTTCCTCCTAAGTCTTAACAAGCAGATCCAGGGGCCACAGCTCCTCAAATCTGAGCTCAATACCTCCTCCCCTCCCAAATATGGAGCTGAAAGCTCAGAAAACTTCAGAGGCTTCTAAAACATCTTCTGCCCACAGAAACAAAGAATTTGCCACAGAAGTGTCTCACACATCTTTTTAAAAGGTTTAATAATATGAAAAGGTTGTCGGACAGACAGCAATCCCAGCGACCATCCAGTTCCCCCAAAGTCATTGAAAAGTTCAATAGTGATCCTCCTACGGCTCCGAGCAAACCCCCAAGCCCCACCCACCAAACTCGGGAGGCAAAGCCCTTCCGTTCAACAGTCCGCATTACAGCCCTCCCAAAATACTCCCCCGAAAACCCACCGTGGCCTGCTCCCCTCACCCCCCCCCGCATCCCTCAAAGATTATAAACATCACAACCCTCCGCCCTCGATACGGGGCTCCTCCACGCTCTCAGGATGCCCCCCCCCGCACCTCAGTGGTATGACCCACACGGCGCTACTCGGGCCGCACTTGGTACAGCTCCCTCCCCAGCAGCCCCCCACCTCCCTAAACACGCTGGAAGAACAGCTTCCACAGCCGCGAATAGGTACAGCCCCCTACACATGGTAAGGCGCGTCCCCCACCCCACCCCGATGGGTTAGCTCTCGCACACCCGGCGGGCGCACCCTTCCCATCCCGCTGGTTCAGCCCCCAGTTCCTTAGTGGTTCGGACCCCGCACTTCGGTGTGCCCCCCACCCGCGCCGCCTCAGTGGTACGGCCAGCCGCCCCCGCCCCCGGCCCCTCTGGGGTAGTCCGACCGCCCCCGCGCAGCCGCCCCCACTCTGTCCCGGAAGGGGGGGCTCGAGGACGGCGGTCCCCGCCCGGCGGGCACTGGTGGTACGGCCCAGCGCCGCACGGCGGGGGGTCCGGACGCAACCATCGCGGGGGGAGGCGCTCGGGGACACGCGCTGGCGCACTCACCTGTCACCGGCGGCCGCCCAGCCTCTCCGGCGGGGCCCTACTCCCGCCCATCGCCACGCTGCGCTTGGTCCCGCTCCTTGTGTTTCCTGGCGGCAGCAACTGCAGCGGCAGCGGCAACGCCTTCTCCGAGCCAGGCCCAACGGCTCGCGCGGCGCGGCCCCCCCGCCCCCTCCCCCCAGCCCCCGCTTACCGCCCCCTCCCACCCTCTGGCCGGAAATACCGCCTTCTCCCGCCACAAACAGGAACTGACGTAAAAGAGCGAGAGAGGAACTCGGAGAGAGTTAGGGCGCAGGCGCAAGGCCGGGCCAGAGGCCGACTCAGAGCGGGACGCCTGCGTACTTTAGGCAAGTTTGGGTCGAGGTGCGCTAGAGAGGTACCACGCGCAGGCGCCGGATGTAAAGAAGAGACAGGATTGCGCAGGCGCAGCAGGACTCTGACGCCCGCTTTCCTTAAAGGCTCGCCGCAGCGATACTTCCCGGCAGCCCCAGGTCCTCATTTACATACGCTTTGATCTCGCTTTACTGTGATCTCGCCTTTCTTTTCGGTTTCAAGGCTCTTAAAGAGCCCTGGAGCGGGGGTTAGGAGAGTTTTCACTGTGTCTCGCCATGGTGAGCACATCCTCTGAAGTCTCACAGACCCAGCTTTGCATTTCCTCGCTGGTGATAGTAAACAGAAGATTGACTGTTTTCTGTGCCTGTGTATCCAAATCTGCAAAATGGAAACAGCTGCGTCACTGGGCTATTGGACTTTTTTTTTTTTATGTAAATAGAGCAGTTTATATCAATTAGACACTCTGTGACTCCAAAATATTAATCCTACTGCTCATCATATATATGCAATAGGGGTATAACTTTATTTAATGGAGTAACTTGGTCCTTAAAAGGCCTTAAGATCGCCTTGTAAGAAAAGGGCTCTATTCTGGTCCACTGGTCAGCTAGTGTCCTAGGCAGTGTGAGACCTCTGTCTCCCAGGTCCTTCGCTCTCAGAGGTTGGGTAGGGCTTGCTGTCTTCTGAATTTGGGTTCCAGTGAGCTTGGCAGGTATATATTGGTCAGTGCATACTTCTGGAAACCCTAGCTGGTAGTTGAAGAATCCTAGGTCCACCAAAGTCTGTGAGAGTAACGCAGACAATCCAGCTCAGAAGCTTCTCTGTATTCCTTACTCATGGGCTTCCCCCAACACAGGGTTGATAACCAACCAACGCCTCCCCCACCACAGGCCTGATCATTTTAGTGTCTTACTGTCTGGTGACAGGTCTGTCTCCACTGTGCAGAGAGTCCCACGAGGAAAAAGACCAGGACTGCCTCAGTCACCACCGTGTAGCTAACACTGCCCAGCAAAAGTCTTGGCACAGAGTGTGCTCTTGGGGAATATTTGTTTCAGGAATTAGTCCTTTCCGGTATAACCTAGACTCAAGCTCACTGGGGTCTACTTTCTTTGCTCCTTTCTGTGCTGAACAGTTCATAGCCCCTTCCCCTATTTCTGAGTCTTCCTGAGCAAACTGGAATCCCTGTCCCTCGTGAGATGGATTATAAGACGTAAAGACATCTCACTGAAATCTCCCTTGTGCTTGTGTATAAATTCTGTGGGGCACAGTAGTCAAGAATAATGCTTTCAACCTAAGATCTAGTACACACGTAGGTATACTTACCTATATACATATATACCTGTATGAAAATGTCATCAAATACTATTTAACTAGTATGTATCATGCGCTGAGATTTTTTTTTTTTCCCCAGTGCTATTCAAGGCCCTGCTAAACCGATTTTCTGAAGAACTAAAGGGTCATGCCTTGCAGTTTAAAACACATTAGTCTGGTGGTGAACAACACTCATAGCTCCGGCTTCTAATCGTGCCTTTCTTGTGTCCTTGTTAAAATAACTTCACTTCTGTCATTGCAAAACACTATCAATAGCATTGACTTAGCAATTGTTATAGGCCAGATTCTGTTCTTGATACAGTCCCACCAATGCTATCCTGTTGCCATCAATACCATCTTGGAGGTCAGGTGCTCGAGGTCCCAGGACACATTAGGGGTAAGGCAGGATTTGCACCCAAGCCGTCTGTTACAAGAGTCTGTGCTTTGAATTCATATCATGCTGGAAAATGGGAAGTCATAGCCCTGTTTCGGCCCCAGCAGACCACTTAATTATCATTTTGGGGGTCTCAGTGTCTCAATTTCCAAAACAAAGGTAATTTAGGAGAAAACTCCCTAAAACCTCAAATTGTTCTATACCCTCTAATCTATTCTGTGAATGCCCTGCTTGTAACTGTAAAGATGGGCTGCATATGCACTTCTGCAGAGATGGGCCAGTAGCTTCTCATTGGAAGGTTGCCCAAAGGCCTCTTGATTCAGAAAGAATGATCAAGAATCCTTTCCTGACAGGCGGAGAGGGCATCTCCTCAAAAATCCCCTTCTGTTGCCTCCCAGCAGAAATCTGGCCCTAGAGTATATTTCTACCCCTTTCAGAGATTGGGCTCTCAGTGGTGATTGGACAAGTTGCATGGACCAACCATAAGAACCTCTTAGGGGTGTCTGGGTGGCTCAGTCAGTTAAGTGGCTGCCTTCAGTTCAGGTCATGAACCCGGGGTCCTCGGATGGAGCCTGCTCAGGAGGGAGCCTACTTCTCCCTCTGCCACTCCCCCTGCTTGTGCTATCTCTCCATGAATGAAATCAATGAATAAAATATTTAAAAAAAAAAAAAAAAAGAACCTCTTAGTAGTCGCAAACAGGGAGCTTCCGCTCCATTCCCACAAGGTGGGGGGTGGGGGTGGTGGTGTCTGTGGCAGTGATGGAGCTGGCCATGGGGAGGAGATCTCTCTGCCACACAGGCCCAGTCAGGAGGTACAAGCAGAAGAACTCTGATTTACCCACTTCTTCATCCTAAGCAGAGCATTTTCCAGGGGACCAAGTCCATAGCATTAATCAGATTCTCAAAGAAGTCTGGAGCTTAAAATAATGATAATAATGAGTTTTTATTTAAGAGAGTTTCCCATGTTCTACAGAAATGTTGAAATATCTTTGACTCCCCAGCCAGAAGTTACTAAGCCCCACCCTTGATGCTGTTTGGGAAGATCCTTTTAGAGCCATTTTAAGTTTTTGGCATAAATACATATAAGCCTCAGGGATTCTATAAATGTCCCTTCCAGTTTCTTTTTATCCAATATGTTTCTGTTCCAAAAACTGTAAATGGAAGATACCATGCGTCGTGCACATTCAACTTTTTAACACATCAGAGATTCTCAAATGCGTAAGTGGTCACGAGAAGCTAATGCACTTGTAGGCAGACCTTGAAATGAAGCTTTTTCTGCTCTTGATAAGAACAAACACTTTTTCCATCTGCTCTGAATACATAGATGGCTTCCTATCACATGCAGAATAACAGCTAAAGGCCTCATCATAGCCTTCAGGGCTCCACGGGGAGCTGCCCCAGCTTATCTTTCTAACTTCATCTCAAGCTCCTCTTGCCCTTGACCTCCACATTCTGGACACACTAACCTCTGCCCCTCCCAAAACTACAAGCTTCTTCCCACCTTGGAGCTGTTTCTCTTGCTGTTTGTTCCTTTTCCCTGGACTATTTACCTCCTTGATCTTGATCTTTGCATGACTGGCTCTTTCTTGTCTTTCAGAACTGAGTTCAAATCTCACCTCATTAGGGGCACCTGAGTGGCTCAGTCATTAAGCATCCGCCTTTGGCTCAGGTCATGATCCCAGGGTCCTGGGATCAAGCCCTGCATCAGGCTCCCTATTCAGCAGCAAGCCTGCTTCTCCTTCTCCCCTACTTAGCACTTAACTCTAAAGAGTATCTTTGTTGTTGATGCCCCTTTGCAGCTGTCTTCCCCCAAACCAGAATATAAATTGCTGGTGAGGGTGAAGACCTTGTCTTGGGTAGGCACCACTGTATTCCCACCCCTAGAACAATGCCTGGCACATAGTTAGGACTTGGGGGGGGGGTCAATAAATAGTTGTTGACTGAATGTGGTTTTGTTTGTTTGTGTTTTCTAAGATTTTATTTATTTGAGAGAGCAAGCACAAGCGGTGGGGAGAGGCAGAGGAAGAAGCAGACTCCTCGCTGAGCAGGGAGCTTGACAAAGGACGGGGCTGGATCCCAGGACCCAGAGATCATGATCTGAGCTGAAGGTAGATGCTTAACTAACAGAGTCACCCAGGTGCCCCCCACCCTAGTAATCTTAACCTTCTTAGTCAAAAGCACATTCAGGGGTGCCTGGGTGGCTCTGTCCATTAAGTGTCTGCCCTCAGCTCAGATCACGATCTCTGGGCTCCTGGGAGCCTCGCACTGGGTTCCCTGCTCAGCGGGGAGTCTGTTTCTCCCTCTCCCTCTCCCCACACTGCTCATGCTCTCACTCTCTCTCTCTCTCTCTCAAATAATAAATAAATTAAATATATATTTTTAAAAGCTACTGGGGTGAATTTTACTTCAAGTCTGTACTTGTCCACTCACAAAAAGTTGAACAAATAATAATAATCTCTTAACATTTATTAGTGAGTTCCCACATGTCAGGCACATCGCTAGGAACTATATCCATGACCTTGTTAAACAATCCTGCGGGTAGAAGGCTCTGTAAGACTTATTTTGCAGAAATAAACACAGGAGGAGAAGCCTGTCACCAAATCCCACACTGCCAGAATGTTGTGGCGGCTAGATCCATTCCCACACGTGTCTCAGGCCAAGCCCCCACTTTTAAACAAAGCACTGGACCTTACATGTGTGGGCCCAGATTTGAGAAACAGAAAATCTCATTTTCTGCTGAAGCATATGGATTTAAAACCGTGAAATACTTAAAACAGAGTTTCCTACAATATTAAGAAAAATTGAGGGGCACCTGGGTGGCTAAGTTGTTAAGCGACTGCCTTCCGCTCAGTGGGAAGCCTGCTTCTCCCTCTCCCTCCCCCTGCTTGTATTCCCTCTCTTGCTGTCAAATAAATAAATAAAAATCTTTTTTTAAAAAGAAATAAATAAAAAGAAAAATTGAGATAATATGAATACCACCTAGTTTTTTTTTTAGGTCCTCATGAAGGGAATCCTTTCACAGCCACTCAGCGGAATGGTTTATAAACTATTCCTGATCTTGCCACAAGATGGCGCAACGTGAGCTGGTCATCCCCGCCGGTACTCCAGCTGGAACGCACCCCGGGCAAGGGCCGGTTACTTAAACGTTCACTACGAATAAAGAAACTGATGTGACACCTGAATGCAAAGCACGATTCAGAATTGGACTGTGAGCTGGGAGTTGGGGGGGAGCAGAGAATGGCCATAAGGAACACTATTGTGAGAACTGAAGAAATTGAAGTACGGACTGAATAATATACAGAAATCAGGGGTGCCTCAGCCAGTTGAGCGTCAGACTCTTATTTTGGTTCAGGTCATGATCTCAGATGTGAGAAACCCTTTGTACCATTCTTGCAACTTTTTTAGTTTACAATTATACTCTTTGCACAGGGGGGTGGGTCGGGCAGAGCTCCGAGGGAGAATCCCAAGCAGGCTTCACCCTCAGGGCAGAGCCTAATGCAAGGCTGGATCTCACAACCCTGAGATCACCACCTGAGTCAGAACCAGGAGTAGGAAGCCTAACTGAGGGAGTCACCAGGCGCCTGAAGTTTACATTTATATTAAAATAAACAGTTACCCAGAAAGTTCTTTTTTGTAGCCCACAAGAATGTCATGAAAGAGTTAAGTGTTGGAGCTAAAGATCTTCCCTGCAAATTATCAATTTCAGGGATAAAATGAGATGACAACGCTGTACCAGGCATTGTGAAGCCCTTCCCAATCATCCTATGAAGTAGATACTACTATTACTCCCATTTTATTGTAGAAGAAACAAGCACAGAGAGGCTGAGTAACCCACCCAAGACCACACAGCCAGAGTCATGGCATTTTAACAACAAAAAGACCATCAAGAAGGCCAAACAGTGGCAACGATATATATGACTCTATACTGGTCATTTCGGAGGAAGCACAGCACTAAATGTGAGGGGGGCAAAAAAGGAAGCTTTAGGGAAAAGCTCTGGAACAACGAATGTAGGTTTATGGGCTCTGAACCCCTGCCTCAACTTGTTAGTCAATTCTATGCCAAAGCCAATCTTGAATTATGCAAGGTTTAACCAAAATAAAATCCAGAAATCAAGAGGCTGCTGATTCTGAGGTGACTGCACCTGCTAGCCGTTAACTGGGTGGAAAAATTAGAATATTCTTCAAATAAATATGAGTATTCTCAATATTTACTTGTAACATAAATTCAAACTTATAAAACATTTCCCTTTCCCCCTGTAATTTAACTCCTAGGTATCTGCCCTACAGATATGTCCATGCATAAGCAAAATGTTGTGGATGCAAGAGGCACTGTCTGTGATAGAAGGATCTGGAAACCACTAGGTTCCCCAGTGAGACTGGTTCCATACCTAAGATACATCCACACAAGGGGACACCAGGCAGCTACTTGAAAAGGAAGCTCTTTCAAAGAAGCACTTTTATTAAAAGGCATTTAATGTCACTGGCCACCGGGGAAATGAGAATCAAAGCCATAAGAAAATTATGTCATTTCACATCCACTAGGATGGCCACAATCAAAAAGACAGCGCGTGAGTGAGTGTGTGGAGAAATTAGAACCCTCGTACACCGCCGGTGGAAATGGACAGTGGCAAAGCCCTTTGGAACACAGTCCAGCGTTCCTCGAAGGGTTAAAATAAAATCAACGTACAACCCAACAATTCAACTCCAAGGTATAGACCCAAGAAAACTGAAAACATGTCCACACAATCACCTGTACACGGGTGTTCAGAGCAATGCTTATTCATAATGGCCAAAAAATGGGAACCACCTACATGTCCATCATCTTGATAAACAAAATGTAAAAAATCCGTACACTGCAACATTATTTAACAATTTTGGAAAAACAAAGTACTATGGAAGATCTATGGTATAACATAGACAAAACTCAAAAACTGCTAAGTGAAAGGACCCAGACACAGAAGGCCACGTACTGTATGACTCCATCCATATGACATGTCTAGAAAAGGCAAAATCTATAGAGACAGGTTCGTGGTTGCCCAGGGCTTGGAATGGGGGGCAGACTCTATGGGAGGACTTGGGGAATGACGGTTCAGGGGGAGGGGGTTTCTCTCTGGGGTAATGAAAAAAATCCTAAAGTCTAGTGATAGACGCACAACTCTGTGAATAACTAAAAGCCACTGAATTATATCTCAATAAAGTTTGTGTGTCTATGTGCTTTTTTATTTTTTTAAGATTTTATTTATTGATTCGACAGAGAGAAACACAGTGAGAGAGGGAACAGCAGAGGGAGTGGGAAAGGGATAAGAAGGCTTCCTGCCGAGCAAGGAGCTCGTTGCGGGGCTCGATCCCAGGACCTTGGGACCATGACCTGAGCCAAAGGCAGCCGCTTAATGACTGAGCCACCCAGGTACCCCAATATGCTTTTTTAAAAGAAGATCATTAAGTACTGAAAAAAAATGATCTCCGGGATATATTAAGCCAAAAAAACAAAGCACAAAACTACCATATATGTTACCATCTGAGTGGGAAAATATAGTTATGTTTGTAAATGAATATTGCTGGAAAGACACATACACCCCAAGTGACACCAATTGCCTCTGGAAAGGACTGGATGACCCAGAGTAGAAGAGAATTGTTTTTAATTGTTAAGAGATACCAAAAAAGCATAAGGAATAATACAATGAACACCTTCATGTCCACTGCCCAGCTTTAAAAACCATGCCTATACTGTTGTTGTTGTTTTTTAAGATTTTATTTTTAAGTAACCTCTGCACCCAGCATGGGGTTCAAACTCACAACCCGGCGATCAAGAGTTGTGCACCCCCCTCCATTCCTAGTTTGTGGAATCTCTTCATGCCCTCTCCAATTGCACCTCCACCCCCCAGCCCAGAGGAACCCTTATCCCACATTTGGAGTCTACCATCCCTGTACATTTCAGACATATACTACATTTTAAATAGTAAAGTGATGAAATTCTTTTTTAAAAATTTTTTTTAGGATTCTATTTAATTATTTGACAGAGAGAGATCACAAGTAGACAAAGAGGCAGGCAGAGAGAGAAGAGGAAGCAGGCTCCCCGCCAAGCAGAGAGCCCAATGTGGGGCTCGATCCCAGGACCCTGGGACCACGACCCAAGCCGAAGGCAGAGGCCTTATCCCACTGAGCCACCCAGGAGCCCCAAAGTGATGAAATTCTTAATAAATATTTAAGTGGTAAATAGCTTGTGTATTTTAAAACTACACTTTCTTCTGCGATTTGCTTTGTGCACTGAATGTTTTTGCTTTACTCATATTGATACATGCAGTGCTAGTTCATTTTCATTGATGTCTAACATACCACATGGTACATGGTACAGCATGTCCAATATTGACGGGTAATTTGCCCAAATAGCCACAAATCCATCTCTCGTCCCCCATGCTCTTCCTCCCCGGAGACAATGACACTCCTGTCTTTGAGAGGCAGGGTCTAGGGTCCCTTCCCCTTGCATCTGGGCAGAAGTGAAGCAACGTGACTTCCAACAATAGCCTAGAATAGGCAATAGTGTCTTCCTTGGCTCTCTTGAGCAGTGCGCAGTTGGAACCCAGCCACGGTGTTGCAAGGAAGCCCAGGCGGCGTGGAGAAGCCGTATGTAGGCATTCTGGCTGACAGCCCAAGGTGAGGTCTGAGCTAAGTGCTGGGGGTTGATAACCACCAAACGACTGGGGAAGCTTTCAAGAGTACACTGGCCCCAGCCAATATCTTACTGCAACCACACGAGAGAGCCCCCAAGTGATGCAGTCTAACTGAGCCCAGTCAACCCCCAGAACTGTAAGAGGTAATAACTACTGATTCGAGCCGGTCAGTTTTGAGGTGATCTGTTTTAAGTTAGGTAATTGCAACCACTAGGCCCTGTCACGTCCACTCTCCAGTTGAGGGACATCTGGGTAGCTTCCAAGTTAATGCTATTACGAGCAGCAATCCTACGAACACTCCTACAGACATGTCTCTGTATGCACACGTTAAGTTTCCCCAGATCGGTAATGGCTGGGCTGGGGAGCGTCACATCTTCAATTATACTCCAACCTACCAATATTTTGCAAAATGGTTGATACCAACTGCCCCTCCCAGAGCAGGGTACCACAATCCCATCACCCCAAGTCTTCCCCAACACTGGAGAAAACATTAAATGTTTTGCCAGTCTCCTGGGCACAAAACAGTCTTGTTGTTTATGTCTTTTTGGACCTTGGAATTTTTTTACGGGTTGCATGAATTGACCCCAAATAAACACAGAGATGTGCACTAATACATTCTGGCTTTCCTATTTTGAACATGCTTTATGTCATGGGGTTCCATAGTAAGATTGCATTTTTTAAAAAGGAGGTGCTGGGGCACCTGGGTGGCTCAGTGTGTTAAAGCCTCTGCCTTCGGCTCAGGTCATGATCCCAGGGTCCTGGGATCGAGCCCCTCATTGGGCTCTCTGCTCAGCGGGGAGCCTGCTTCCTCCTCTCTCTCTGCCTGCCTCTCTGCCTACTTGTGATCTCTTTCTGTCAAATAAATAAATAAAATCTTAAAAAAAAAAAAGGAGGTGTTGCCCCAGTGGCAGTTGGCACGTCTCGTGCCTAGATCTGGGTTTCGATTCTCAGTTACCATTCTAAATAAAAAGAAGCTGGAGCTCCTTGGAGAAACGGGGGACTCTAGAACTCTAGGATGTATACAGATGAGCCTGGAGTATCTACAGTGCCAGGAGACACAGAATACAATATTAGAAATAAAAACACAAACAAAAACCCCCACCACCCAATGATGGAAGTCAAAGGACCCAGGAGCCAACTTCAGGAGGTCCCCAATGCCAAAGCTAGAATAACATGAACAACAAAATAAATCAAGTAGGACTGGATTCTATAACCCAAAATGTAAAACAGATGCCCACGAGTCCATACCAATTAAAAGAAAATGATTAAGTTAATAGAGAAAAGAGAAACATCTCCCTTGCAGAAGAATTTATTTCTAATTTACGTTGGTACTTTGCCCTCAAGGAGGTGGAACATACGCCCCAGGCTCCTCACATACGGGCTGCACGGAGTGACTGACTTCCGTTCGGAGAGGTCAGTACGGAAAGGGAGAGGAACTTGACAGTGGAGACATCTGGTAAGCAGCAGGCAGTCAAGCCACGTGATGAAGGTTAGATCAACAGCGATCCATCCAGTGGACAGTATGGACCCTAGAAACCATGTGGTCAAATGCTACTTTACCTCTGAGCTCTTCCTCTGAATTACACGTAACCCTGGTCTAAGAATGAGACAGACAAATCCCAATGGAAGGACAATCGCTAACAGACCTGCCTAGTATTCTTCAAAACTCTCAAGGTCATCAAAGATGGCCACAAGCAAGAGGGGCCTAAGAAGGCATGACAGCTCCATTTGGGTCTACGCAAATGTTGAGACAACACAAATGTTACATGGGATCCTAGAACAGAAAAAAGATACTAAAACTGGGGAAGAAGTTAAGGAAATCTGAGTAACTATGGGCTTTCACATTCATGGTATCAATATTGGTTCATTCATTGTTAATGAATGAATCCCACTACCAAGACGCTCATAAGAGGGGAAACTGGGCATGGGGTGTAAGGGAGCTCCATCCTAAGTGTACTTCTCCATTCTTCTGTAGGTCTAAACGGTCCTGCAAAATGAAGTCTGTTCTAAGAAAAGATTAAGTCTTAAAACACAAATGTAAAAAAGGTGAGGCTCCTGGTCCTGACACCAAACCTGGTCCCGCCACTCGCTAGCTGGGTCAGGGTTGGCCTGTTTGGTGAAGGCTGCAGAGGGCCCAGCGTTCACAAGGCGAGTAAAGCTCAGTGTAGGGGAACGTTGGGTCTTCACAGGCAGGTACAGGGGCAGTACTCCCCAAACTAGTCAGCTCTGATCCCCAAAGGAGGGAAAGGAGGGATCGAGTCTGCCGCCGCCCAATGCCTGGTCCATCTGGGAGGCACAGGCTGTGACACAGGAGGAAGGGGGCAGTGGGGCTGCCTGCCAGTTACCCAAAGTTCCCATCTTGCTTTTGCATCTCCTGGGGTGAGCTACCAGAGGAGATGACCTCATCCCAAGACTACCACCCAAACAGAACCATCCCCCCAGGCTGGCTCAGCTCTGGCTCGGTGACTTACCATGAGCCCCAGGCCCGCTGTACCTCCAGTGCACATCTATTCACGGGATGACAATAGGAAGTCCCTGACCCTCGTGCTGCTGCCCTTTCCCTGAGGACTTGGGGAGTCTGTCAACTTCACGGAGCACTTATTTAGTACTTCCTGGCACAAAGGTGTGGTCAGTGTTAGCTCTCAGCATTCCCCCACCTGCTTCCTCCAGGGGTTTCCAGCTGGAAAAGTCCCATGGCTCTGAAGGCCTTTCTGGAATGGGGCGACAAGTGTCTGAATCACTCATCTGAAGAATGCCAGTGATTTCGGGAAAGCCTGCTTCAGATCTGCTATCGGCCTAGCATCAGTATCTGCACTGAAGCGATACGGTTGGAATTCTTCATATTCACCCCTGACGGACCCCACGTGTGACAAGGTTTTCTGTCCACTGCCGCACTGCCTGTGACAGCACGACGCTGCAAGCCACCCAAATTCCCTTCTGGAAAGGGATGGTTAAGTAAATAGACGTGTGTTACTCTATCGTCCTCTGCCCGTATGCCTGTAGGGGTGCGTGTGTGCGTGTGTGTGTGTGTGTGTGTGTACACGCGTGCGCACATGCACACACGCACAGCACACACCCCATAAACACATCTCTAGGATTCCTCAAGACACTGGACATACTGGTGGCCTCTGAGAAGAGGTCTGGGGGGTTAGGAGACTCGGGAAGGAACTTTTCACCATAAAGCCTTTTGTATCTTTTGCATTTTGAACCACGTGAATGTAGTAAGCTCAAAAATATCTGATACAACCAGAGGAAAAGTGACGCACTGCTGTGGGTCACAGACATGGCGGTTGGTATGGGGGCGTCGCCGAATCAAATGGCAGGGACCCTGTGGCCCTGGAGCAGCTGGGAGGCTCGGGAGGTGTCTGGTCTGGTCCAGCCAGCAGATGGTGGCAGGACACAGTGTGACTCTCGAGGCCGGGGCACCCCAAAGCTGCAAATACTTCTTGCAGCAAGCTGACACGGTGGGAGGAACACAAGCACGTAAATAACTCTAGAAAACCCCAAACCACTCTCCTAGGACCCCACCCTCATCCTTCTGAAAGGTCTTGAGACAGCACAGGGCAGGGGTTGAGGGACGAGGCTCCTGGCAGGGTGACACCTTGGGCAGGGCGCTCCCCTCTAGACATCCGTAAAGAGCAACAGCGACCCATGACTTGGCTCACGCCAGTGAGCGTCTCAGGTTTAGGTGAGCTATTCCTGTTTCTACATCACCCCACAGCAAGGAGTTACCCAGCGCTCTCAAGTTCCATAACCGGAAGTCGTCCTATCAACCCCGGCAGTTGCTAAAATGATCCACGAAGTGGAACCAGAAGAAACGACAGGGGAAAGAAACAAAAGCCAGAGTTGAAGAGCAGCAAGCCCAGCATGGAGGCGTGCGAGCCCCGACTTGTGGCCCCGCCACCCAAAGGGGCAGCTTCTGAAATCGTCCCTGTCTGTGTCCACTGCCCTCCCCAAGGCCAACCTTAAGCAGCGCCCCGTGGGCCTCGCCCAGGCCCTAGCACCAGCCCTCACTCACCCCGACGCCCAGCCCTTCTCACCCTGGGCCCTTGCTCGGCAGCCCCCGCACACAGCAGCCCCCCGACGTGAAGGGACTCAAAAGCCACAAATAAGCAGACAATCGGCCCAGGAAGTTGGGGGACGGATGGTGGTGACAGTTATACAGCAACGGGAATGTGCTTCATGCCACTAGACGGGGCGCTTACAGATGGCTGCGACAGTCAATCTTATGTATATTTTACCACAATTAAAAACAAAAACAAAAACAAAAAACGGGTGACGTCTCATCTCAGCGTCACCAGCTCTTAGGTCTCCCAAGCCACAGCCCACTCCTTGCTGATCCCATCAGTTCTGTTCTCTCACGGAGAAAAGGGCCCTCCGTCCCCTGCTGGGCCCTTTCCTGTTTCTGTGCTGCTCTCCGCTGGTATCACCAGGCCCTCGGCTTTGAACAGAGTCCCCTGAGTGCTCCCCAAAGCTACTGGTCTCCAGCTCAGGTACCCCCCCCACCAAGTCCCAACAGCCCAGCACCCTCCTGTCTCCCCAGCTCCTCCCTCCCCAACCCCTTAGTCTCCACAAACAGCACCTCTAGCTAGATGCTCCGGAACCCCCTCTAGGTGATCCCTGCTCCCCACCCCCGTGCCCCAACTTCTCATCCATCTGCACTGCCCACAGCTCCTCTGAAGCCCACCCTCCTTCCCCCTCCCCACGCTTCACTCCATGCCACCTTCCTTTCTTGCCCTGGCTCCTGCACAGCTGCCCTCCTGCTCCCACCCCTGCCCTCCCCACAATTTAGCCCCTCATGGGGGCCAAAGCCATCTTCATAAAAGGCAAGTCAGACATCACTTGCTAGCTTTAAACCTTCCCAAACTTCTCAGGGCCTATAGAAGATGTCCAAATTCCTCACCACGGGTCATGAAGCCCCAGGTCATCTGGTCCCTGCCCACTTGCCCCAACAATAGGTGCTCTGTGTCAGGCCCTTCGCTCCCTGGCCAGCACCCCCAGCACCCCTGGCCTTCGTGTTCCTTGCTCCTCTGACCTCAGAGCCTTTGCCCCGGCTGTGTCCCCTGTTGGACCCTCTTCCTCCTACACCTCACACAGCAGCTTCTGACGGTTCCCTACTCAGCCCTTACCTTCTTATCCCCAACATTGGAAGTCCCCCTGGCCACTTCTGCTCCTCCCTCCCATTCTCTGGACAGGATGGCCCCTCTCCCGCCACCTCCCTGACTGGAGAGCTCAGCCAAGCAGGCAGGAGGCTTGTCTGCTTTCCTCCAGACAGTCTGGCACAGGGCAGGGGCTATGCAGCAGTGAACGCGTATATGACCCAAATGACACGAACCCACTGCCTCACACGGGAGCCTACAGTTTGGAAAGCCACCAACAGGCAGAGTGGCAGAACAGGTGAACTACACGGAGCGGGAGGACAGAGTGACGGACCTAGAGCCAGGTGAAGGGAAGAGGACGTCCAACTGAACGATGACCACGATCATGACTCCCCTCAGCTGGGGGCCTGCCCCACAGACATGGCCCACGTGGAGCCCTGACCTCCAGGGAGTCTGGCCTCCAGAGAGAGAACCCAACCCTTCGTTGCCACCCACACCTACGTTGTGCTTTGTGTGAAAAACAACCCTGTGACTCACTCTGAAGGAGGGGAGGGAAACAGTTTGAAAGTCACAAAAATATATTAAAACAGCCATTTTCTTCTTTTTCTCCCGGCGCTGGCCTCCCTTCCCAGTGACCCTTGCCCACCACCCGCCATGGGCTGTCAGAGAAAAAGATGCCCAGGACCGGAAAACCGAGGCAGCCCGCTGCAGCCCAGGGTCAGGGGCGGTCCCTCCAGCCTGGGCGTGAGGGCGGTTAACAGTCTCTACAGGCTCGACGCCACCGCCGACGAGGGGGCCGCTGGGAGGCCGGAGGTGCAGGAGGGTCAGGCAGGACGCAGCGCACAGTCGGGCCTTGCCACAGGGACAGAAAACAGAAGAGAAATGAACAGTGTGAAGAGAGGGAGAGACGGAGAAGTTAAAGGAGCGGGCAGAGGGGGCAGAGGGGGCAGAGGGGAAGTCGGGACATGGGCAAGGTGGGGGGACTCTGGGGGATGGGAAGGCTGGGGAGCTGGGGTGGACACAGCAGGTGCTGCTGGGGGGCAGGAGGGGGAACGGAGGCGGGAAAAGAGCGCTTAGCTCTGGGTGCGGTAGAAAAGTGGGTCCTGCCAAAGGCCACAGTCAGAGAGGAGAGAGCAAAGGACATGAAAAAGGAAAGTCCTAGAGCAGCAAGGCCTGGCCACAGCGACCATCTCGGTCTCAGAACACTGGGGTGAATTCCCAGAAAGCTTGGGGCGGCTCGAATGCCTGAGGGAGACAAGCAGTGTCATCCGGGAGCCAGCAGGGGGAGCCAGCAGAGGGCCGGGCGCAGCCTCATGGGAGCCTCCGCCGGAGCCAGGAGCGTGGAGAGGGGCCTGGGTCCCGCCCAGAGGCTAGAAGGTCCTGCGGCCCAGTCTTTTGAACACGCTCACTGTGCCTGCATGGTCCATCTGGGCGCCCAGGCCCTCACTGGAGCTGCTCCCCCGGGGCCCCACAAGAGTCCTCTTAATGGTGACCTTGACCTCAGCCAAGGACTTACTCTTGGTGCTTGTGACCTGGCTGTCCTGGGCCTCGGGCACAAGGGCAGCCTTGCCCAGTCTCTGGATGATGCTGACTTTGGACAGGGACTCCGGCTTCCTCTCAAGCCCAGGGCGTGAGGAAAGGGCCAAGCGCCGCAGTGTTGGCGTGGCAGCTGTCGTGGCCGAGCTTGTGGCCTTGGCTTTGACAGTCAGTGCTGGCTGGGGACTGGGCTTCACTGGGCCCCGGCCCAGCTTCTTCAGGACCCCAGCATACTGCAGGACAGAGCTGCTGCTGTCATTGTCGCTGTCCCAAGCCAGATCCTCGTCCGTCTCTGGGGTAGCCCCGAGGCGGCTGAAGACTCCTGTGGGCTGCAGGGGTCAGAGATGGGACAAGTGAGTCATTTAGTCATTCAACACGCATACGCACAGAGCTGTCTCACTGTTCCTGGCCTCGCTGGGAGAAACACCCATGGTGACATGGTGACACCCTAGCCAGTGGTGAGAGCCATGACGGGACATCCAGGGAGCTGGCAGAGCCCAAAGGAGTCTTCTGACCTTAGCTGAAGTTCAGGAGAGACTCCCTGGATGAGGGACACCTGAGATGAGATCTGAAAGACCATTTGCCAAGGTCGACAGGGGAACACAACAAAAGACAAATTTGGTCATTCACTCAACAAGTGTCTCCCGAGTCCTGACTGTCCCTGGCCCTGTGCTCAGGGGGCTCACAGTCCAGTGGGGGAGACAGACCTGGCAGCGGAAATGACACAAACAACTCCCTAATTATGACAGTTATGCACTCTCTGGAAGAGATGGGAGTGCTGGCAAAGAGACCGGGAAGCCTTGCCTCCTCCAGGAGTTCAGGAACACCTTGTCGGAGGTGCTGATGTGTAAGCCGGGCCCTCACGGATGAGTGGGGATGAGTGGGCCAAGAGCAGAGCAAGGGCCAAGCCCCCAAGGCAGGAATAAGAATCCTAAGTATGGAGCGCTCACTCTGTGCTAAGTAAGCTCTTCACATGGCTGTATCTTCTAGCCACGAGAGCCCGACTGTTACTATCATGCTCGCGATTAAGATTCTAGGAGGTGAGAAAGGTCAGGTAAGCCCTGGCGAGCAAGGGATGGAGAGGCAGGAAACGCAGCCAGGAGCCCCGGCGCAGTTCACGGAAGGTGACACCTAGAGCATACCTAACCATGCATCAGACGCCCCAGCACCGTGCAATGCAGCTCAGCTCATCCTCACAACGAGGTGGGTATGAGACAGATAAGGAAACCGAGGTACAAGAAGCTTAAGTGACATGGCCAAGGCCATGCAGCCAGGGAGTGGCAGAGCTGGATTCACACCGGGCAGGGCTCAGGCGTGGGCTCCTAACCACACACCATCCTGGGGGCCTGCAGGCCAAGGCAAGGAGGGTGGTGTTCATCCTGACCGCGCTGAAAGGAATGACGGGGGTGGGTAGGAGGCCTGTCGTGGACGTGGTCACACACTGCTGCTGTGGGGGAAGGGCAGGAGATGGGGAGAGGTGGCAGATCAGGGACAACAGACAGAGTCTTCACTGAAGCCAGCCTGGAACGGGGGCACCGGGGCATCCCTGAGACAGGGCCTAGGACAGGAGTCCCTCCAGGGGAAAGATGCCAAGGCCAGTCTGGGACACGGAGGTGGGAGCGGCCCGAGGGCAGCAGGCAGGAGTTGGCCAGACCCCAGGCACTGGAAATGAGGAGAGAAGTTGAGGTGCAAAGAAGGGAACTGAGGCTGTCCAGGTGGGTAAGACGGTGCAGGGAGTATGAGGGGTTAGATGTGGGATCAACACCAGCAAGGAAGACAATTAGAGAACTTCAGGTGGTTTCCCCATTCCCAACTCACTTTATTCCCCGTCGTCGTGTCTGCCTTGGTCTCGGCACCGAGGCGGTCAAACACAGATGTCCTCTGGAGACCTGGGAGGGAAGTGAGCCCTCAGCCAGCACCTGCTGAGCCACGCACGGAGCCCAGGCCTGGCCAAGCGTCACGCATGGTGCAGACAAGGGAGGGCAGACACAGCCAGTCCAGGCCCAGGCAGCTCTGGTCCAGGCGGGCACAGGCTCTGTGTCTACGCCCTGGCTAATAGTGACCCACACATCTCTGGCTAGTGCAAAATCCACTGAAATTGACTCTTGGGCTCCTTGAGGCTGTACAAGTTCGAAATGTGTATATGTGTGGGAAGGGTTCTTAATCCTTACTTGTTCCCCTCACTCTTCTGGGGGTCATGGGCCTCTAAGAGCCTACTGACTGGTGATAAGCTCTCTCTCTACATCCCAACCCAAATGACCACTGAAAGAATGTTTATTAAATCACGATATACAAATATGATGCAACTACTAAATGATCATTAAAAAGAGTTAAAGCCTGAGTGGGTCAGTCAGTTAAGCGTCTGCCTTCAGCTCAAATCATGATCCCAGGGTCGTGGGATTAACCCTGCCATCAGGCTCCCTGCTTCTCCCTCTCTCCGCACCCCGAACCCCCACTCATGCTCTCTCTGTCTCTCCCCCCTAACAACAACAAAAAATTCCTTAAAAAAAAAAGTTCTACAATAATACCTACAAAATGATGCTATTTGTGGTTTAAAACAAACTACCTATATGGGTCTATGTACAAACACATGCAGGTGAGCTCACACTGGTCTGGGTAGGGTAATGATGGCCTAGGCTATGGGACTGAGGGGACAGAGTTCGGCGGTACTGTATGTTCTTCCACACCATATGAGTGTTTTTCCATGAAGACACAAACACTATTCTAAAAGGAACCCTGTGGGGAAGACCCCCTCTATACCCCAGCTATGGACAGAACCTCAACCAGGCTCCTCTGGCTCATGATGGTTCCTACGCTTCGGGCACCTGCCCCCTGGATCTCACTAGAGCCTGCCTCTCAGCCAGTGCCTGTAGGGCCTGACCAACCCTGCACCACACAACGAAGGGAAATGCAGTCTCGACGCCAAAGGGCACCCCTGCCAGGTTGATACCTTTTGCTGCCTGCTGCTGCTCCAGGATCTTGCGGGTCCGGGGGGTGGTGCCTTTGGGCATGTTGATGATGTACTTCCCCTCCATCTCAGCAGTGACCCGGCGCCGCTTGGTGGGAACAGCGAGACTCTCCTCCTCCCGGCGGGCCAGGGCTGATGGGGAGGAGGGGGATGGTGAGCATCTTCTGGGATAGAATGTGCTCCTGGGTTGGGGGCTGGACGCCCTGCGAAGGGCACAAATGTGCCCTTTATCTCCATGTGTTTGAATGACTGCAATCCCTTATCTTCCCAACCACTGTAGACTTTGAACCACCAAGAGATTCAGGGGTCTAGGCACAACAGGGTTGCCAGTGGTGCTCAGAATCCCCCCGGGCGGTCGGCCTCTCAGGGCTCCCTGTGGCTCTGTCCCTGCCCCCAATAGGCTGACCTCCCAGCCTAGCTGGGAAGGGGGAAACTGCTGGCTGATGGAATGGTTCAAGAGCTCCATCTAGGTAGAGCTTTCATGGGTGTGATCATTTTTTTTTTACATTAATCAAACTGGGGACGCCAGGGTGGCTCAGTCATTAAGCGTCTGCCTTCAGCTCAGATCATGATCCCAGGGTCCTGGGATCAAGTCCCACATCTGGCTCTCTCCTTGGCAGGAAGCCTGCTTCTCTCTCTCCCACTCCCCTGCTTGTGTTCCCTCTCTCGCTGTATCTCTCTCTGTCAAATAAATAAAATCTTTAAAATTAATCAATTAACCAAACTGTACACTTAAAATTTGTGCACTGTACGTAAGTAAATTATAAATCACTTAGATTTAAAAAAACAAATGAATCTCCTCAACACATTTGAGCTGGTCACTCCCAGGCTCATCATCTTTTCAATACTTCAGAAATTAATCTTGGGGGTGCCTGGGTGGCTCAGTGGGTTAAAGCCTCTGCCTTCAGCTCAGGTCATGATCCCGGGGTCCTGGAATCGAGTCCCACATCGGGCTCTCTGCTCAGCAGGGAGCCTGCTTCCCCCCCCCTCTCTCTCTGCCTGCCTCTCTGACTACTTGTGATCTCTGTCGGTCTAATTAATTAATTAATTAATTAATTTTTTAAAAAATAAAAAAATAATAATCTTAACTTTCTTGCTCATGACACACAAATCAAAAAAGCCAGAGATGGGGAGGAGGTGCAGGAGCACAGGGTGTGATGGGGCCGGGTGTCAGAATAACCAAGCTCCCTCCCTGGGCCTCGGTTTCCACTTGTGCCAAGATTTTTGCTGTGGGGGTGGGTCCAACAAAGGCAGAGCAGTGGGGCACACAGGAGGAGGGCTTGGAAGCCCAAAGGCTGGTGTCCTATTCCCAGGTTTCAAGCTGAGACCTGGAAGAGGAACAGAGGCCAAGCACAGAAAAGTCTTTGGTGGAAGAGTGTGCTGGGAGAAGGGATCATCAGGGCAAGGGCCCACGGTGGGATGGAGCCTGGAAGGGACCCGAGGGAGAGAGCCAGGGGAAGACACGCCGGAGAAGGAGTCACATTATACAGAGCCTGTAAGGCCATGTGGGAAGATGATTTTATTACTGGGACAGTGGGAAGCTCTGGAGAGTTCTAGCCCAGGGTGAGAGGATCAGGTCAAAGGTGTGGAAGGATCCTCCTGGTTGCTGAGAGGAAACGGTGCTTTCTGGACCTCTGACCCCTGCACCAAGCACAGGGCCTGGCAGTAGTGTGGGCCTCGGTGAGCATCTGTGAAAACAGACTGAGACCCTGTAATCCGCAGCACTGTACTGAACACTTGAGCCTTTATGAAGATGGTAATGTCAACGTTAAGTGTTCTTTCCACAATACAAAATAAACAAAAACTTGAAAACGACAGAACTGACCACTAAGAACTGCAGTGCACTGGCAGGTACACGGTCTCAAGAGCTTCCCACTGTCCCCATTCTACAGACTGGGAAAGCAAGGCCCACAGAGGCGCAGGGGCTTGACCAACCCTGAACTCTCTGGACACGCTGTGGTCTTCAAAGCACCTTGTGATCTTGGGCACCTGACCTCCGAAGACCATCCGCCAACCCACCCTCACCCCTAGCTCCTCCCACCATCCGCCCACGTCCCCTCACCAGCAGCCTTGGCACTCTTTGCTGCCATCTTGTTGGACACAGTGACCGAGATCTTCGAGGTGCTGGTGTCTGGCCGCCTGGGGGGAGTGCCAGGTGGGGAGTCGCGGTTCAGGCTGTTGGCGATCATTCGAGAGGCAGCTACAGGGAGGAAAGGGGAGAGTCCAGTCATGCTAGGGGCCCGGGGATGGAGGCCAGAATGGTGAAGGCAAACCTTGGGACTGAATGGGGAAGGGGCAGCTGGAGTCATGCTGGGGCTGCACGGCCACGATGGGGGTTGGCCAGTCTAACCAGGAGCGGGCCCACCCCTCACTGCATGAGGGCCTTTCCTAAGGCCCTAGACCAGAATGGTTCCTGTCATACCTCTCCCAAGCTCCTCTCCCAGCTCCGCTTCAGCTAAGCTGGTCTGGGGATATTCCTCACCCAGCAAGCGTGCACCTCTTCCTAGCACATGCTGTTCCCTCAACTGGGCATGCGGTTCCCCGAGGACCAACCAGCTCGCTCTGGCTCTTCATTCAGGTCTCCTCTCCGAGGGCACCTCCCCAGAGAAAGTTTCCCGAACCACTCCACCAACCTCCACCGGCCCAACCCTGCGGTAGGCTTGCTTTTGCCTCATAACCCTAAGTCCTGCTTGACACAAAATGACATGGATGTCTCCTGGGGGGACATGTCTCACGGATGTCTCCCTTGAGTATGCAGGCCCCACCAGGAGACAAGGGTTGTTTATTTCTGTATCTCCAGGGGCTGCGACAGTTCCTGGTGCTTCACAGGTCCTCAATAAACATCTACTGGAAAAAATGAACCCTCTCATGGAAAATCCCAACATCCCTACCAGAAGAGGATCTACTACAAGCCCATCTTATAGGTGGCGCGGGAAGGACAAGGGTCTTGTCTCCAGAGCAGTGTTCCTAGTTTTAGGGCCCAGATCTCAAAAGCTCTTGGGGAAGAGCTTCATGATGCCCGGCTCACCCCACAGGCCCGGTGCTCCCCACTCCCACCTCCACCAGCTTTCAGGTATGGGTATTCTAGCCTACCCACCCCGCAAAGCCTTCCCTTTTTCTGCTTTGTGCTGCCTCTCAAAACCTAATGAAGTCCCACACCATGACTCTCGATGCATTACACAATTATATGTTGCTTGCTTGGTTTTGAAATTATAACTACAGCATACAGGAAAAACAGACCACTTAACAGAAAGTCAACTCCCACGTACCCACCACCCAGGTCAAGAACCGGAGCCTGCCCCAAGTGCTGTGATGAGCCCTGGGTGTTATGTGAAACTGGTAAGTTACTGAACACTACAACTGAAACTAATGATGTACCGTAAGTTGGCTAATTAAATTTAAATTTTAAAAAAAGAAGAAGAAGAAAAAGAATTGGAGCTTTCTGAAGTCTGGGGATTGGCCCTTCCTGATAAGACCTCCTCCTTCCCCCTACCGGGGAAAAATGGTTGGTTTCCAGCCCTGTTCACTCCCCTGATAATGACGGGCATATACGCTTCCACAATTTTTCCATAACTTTTTTTCGGACAGCTCTGAAGACAGATAGGGTGGCTTTCTGGTAGGCTGGGAAGAACCTCCCAGGATGACTGGATGATCTGTGATAGAAAGTGAACAGTAGAGAGGCCCTGCCTCCTGCAATGTACCCAGAGGGAAACTTGAAAGGAAGTCTTACTTGAAAGTCTTACTTGAAAGGAATAAGGGATACGATGTTTCCTCATGACAGGTAAGCGCCATTTGGGTGGAAGAAAAAAAAACTCTGTCTTTGCCCTAATGACTCTAAGCTGTAGTTTGATGTCACATACGCACAGATACAGACACATATATTAGAAAGCATATATTCTGAAGTGTATACAAGTGAGCGTACCAAGAATGCTGTTCTGGGACGTTCTTCCGCACTCTCTTTCCTTCTTTGTCTGCTTCTCCTACTCCTCCCGACTGCCTATTTTCTCCACTAGTATTTTTGTTGGTTTTAATTTTTTTTAAAGATTTTATTTATCTATTTGACAGACAGAGATCACAAGTAGGCAGAGAGGCAGGTGGAGAGAGAGAGGGAAGCAGGCTCCCCACTGAGCAGAGAGCCTGATGTGGGGCTCGATCTCAGAACCCTGAGAACACGACCTGAGTCGAAGGCAGAGGCTTAACTCACTGAGACACCCAGGTGCCCCGTTAGTTTTAATTTTTTTAAATTTGTTTTAAACAAAGGCATTCAGAAGGCTATACAAAAATACATACTGTCTGACTTCAGTTATGTACACTTGACAGACTAGCAAAAAAGACTAACAAAAACAGACCATCTCTGCTGTGAAGCATCAGGGTAATGGGTGCCCTGGAGAGTGGGGAGTGACGCTGGTCAGGTTTTTGTTTCTGGATTTGGATGCTGCTGGTTACACGGCTGCTGCGCCTGTGGAAAGTGATTCAGCTGTACCTTCGTGATCATATGTAAGTTCAGGCAGACTGTTGCAGCAAAGAACCCCAATTTGTTCAGTCTCCCTCTGTCCGTGCCCTTGGTTGGCACTGCCCACACCAACGCTGGGCTTAGCCACGTGACAGGCTTTGGCAAATGGGAGAAGAGCAAGTGTTACACAAGCAGAACCTTAAGAGGGTTCTGCACACTGGGGCCCGCCCTCTCCTGCTGCTCTAGGGCACCCTGCGATTGGCCCCATGTGGACGAGCCCGGGCACGCCTACAGGAATACAAGGGACGTGTGGCCCGGTCACCTTTGTGGGCTCAGATGACATCAAGCCAACCACCAGATGTGTGAGTCAGGCCATGCTAGATCACCTAGCCTCCACCAAGCTGCTAGGTGACCACTGAGATCTACTGAGCTGGCCCAAAGCAGAACAGACCAGCCAGGACATAAAATCATGAGAAATAAAAGTCTGTGCCTGAAACCAGTTTGGGGCTCATTAAGCAGCAAAGGCTAATATGCACATTAAATTTTTTAAATTTATTCTTCTTTAAAAAGGTATCACACTGCTGAAAAAAAACCCAAATGTGTAAATACCGTCCGTTCTCACCATTCATGGATTCCCTATTTGCAAATTCGCCTCTTCGCTAAGATTCATTTGTAACCCCAAAACCAAAACCTGTGTTAAGTGTTTTGGCTGTTTAAAATGGCCCCCAAAGGGACGCCTGGGTGGCTCAGTTGGTTAAGCAGCTGCCTTCGGCTCAGGTCATGATCCCAGGGTCCTGGGATCGAGTCCCACATCGGGCTCCTTGCTCGGCAGGGAGCCTGCTTCTCCCTCTGCCTCTGCCTGCCTCTCTGTCTGCCTGTGCTCGCTCGCGCTCTCTCCCTCTGTCTCTGAAAAATAAATAAAAAATCTTTAAAAAAAAAAAAAAAAAAAATTTAGAAAAAAAATAAAATGGCCCCCAAGGGCGCCTGGGTGGCTCAGTGGGTTAAAGCCTCTGCCTTCAGCTCAGGTCATGATTCCAGGGTTCTGGGGTTGAGCCCCACATCGGGCTCTCTGCTCAGCAGGCAGTCTGCTTCTCCTTCTCTTTCTCTCTGCCTGCCTCTCTGCCTACCTGTGATCTCTGTCAAATAAATAAAATCTTAAAATAAAATAAAATAAAATGGCCCCGAAGAAGAGTGGCAAAGTGCTTTCTAATATTCCCAAGTGATGTTCCTTACAGAGAAAATATCTGTGTTAGATTAGCTTTGTCCAGGCACACATTACAGAGCTGCTGGCCATGAGCTCGATGTGAACGTGCCAGCAACATATGACAAATGAAACATCTTTACAGAAACATACATAAAGTAAGGTCTGTGTTGATCGGTTGACAAAAGTGTTGTAAGAAGAGGCTTACCTTTTAAGCCTCTTACCTAATCTTTTATTTCCTCTAGGAGCAACGACCCGGCACTCGCTCATTCAGTGTTCACAGTTTCTTTACGGAACAGAACTGCCACCAGTGAAAATCGGTGGCCGAGAGAACCTCTGCTGGCCTTGTTTCACCCCTGCAGATTCTGGGTATGTCCCCTTTAGAGCTAAAGTGTAGGGATAAAGGGAAGGAACTCTAGGTAGGTGGGACTCACCGCTAGAGGCACCTCGGCGGATCTCACCAGTGAGGGGGCTGGGGTTGCAGGGCACGGACTCAGTGGCAGCTTTGCACATGTCCTGTGGTGGGGGGAGAAAGAAGAGCCGAACAGGTGTCTGGGTTACCACAGGGACGAGGGCAAAAGGTAGGGGAAAAGAAACCTGAGCAGCACTGGGAGGATGAGAGCCCGAGCTGTTAGAGAAGAGATTTCAGAACATTTCACTCCTCACCACGAGAAGGCAGAGGACAAACCCAAACTGAGAGATGTTCTGCAAAACACCTAAACGGGACTCTTCACAACTGTCAAGGTATCAATCACCTGGAAAGACTATGGAACTGTCACAGATTCACGGAGACTAAAGGAAAGGTTAGGAGACACAAATAAAAGCAAGGTGGTACTGCGGAGCAGAAAGAGGATATGGGAGGCACCTGGGTGGCTCAGTGGGTTAAGCCACTGCCTTCAGCTCAGGTCATGATCCCAGGGTCCTGGGATGGAGCCCCGCATCAGGCTCTCTGCTCAGCAGGGAGCCTGCTTCCTCCTCTCTCTGCCTGCCTCTCTGCCTACTTGTGATCTCTGTCTGTCAAATAAATAAATAAAATCTTAAAAAAAAAATAAAATACAAAGAGGATATGGGGGCAGGGGGCGCCTGGGTGGCTCAGTGGGTTAAAGCCTCTGCCTTCAGCTCGGGTCATGATCTTGGGGTCCTGGGATCGAGCCCCGCATCGGGCTCTCTGCTCATCTGGGAGCCTGCTTCCTCCTCTCTCTCTGCCTGCCTTCTGCCTACTTGTGATCTCTCTCTGTCAAATAAATAAAATCTTTTAAAAAATCATAATAAAATAGAATGTATAAAGAATGGAGACAGGGAATGGCAGGCTATGGTAAGGCCTGGTAAGTGTCAGCTAAAGATTCAATGAGCTCTTCATTCCAGGTGCTTGGTGCCACACACGCTATCTGGTAGGTGGCCACCGCTCCCCTACGCAGCAGTGCAGTGTGAAAAGCCTGTTTCAGAGAGACTGTGGGGGGAGGAGTGATCTTCACTTGTCTAAGGTCACTGTAAGTGGAGGGGCCAAGAATGGAATAACCATGTTGTTGGCCCGGTGACTGCCTGAGTCCCCCAGGGGGAGCTCCTGTCCTGGGGACAGAGAAGAGCCCTGCTAAAGCTGATTATCATGAGGAAGATGAGAACTAGTAATGGAAAGAGAGCCTCTACCAAGGTCCCACTATTTACACTGGGGGCTTTTTATACTGGGGCTTTCTTTAACTTAATGCTTACAACCACCCTATGAGATAGGTCTACCTATCTACATTCTACCAATGGAATAAGAAAGGCTCAGAGAGATTAGGCAACATGTCCAATGTCACATGGCAAATGGTATAACCAGCCTTGGAACTCAGGTCTGCCTGCTTTTGCTTCCAAGCCTCCTGCTGACTCTGGTACAGAGCCCCCCCACCACACCCTAAACCCAGAGATCAAGGGGCTGGGCAGCACACCCACCTGGCGGTGCACCACCTTGGCATGCTTGAGGATGGCAATGATGTCGCCCACCACAGTCACGCCCAGCTCATTCATGATCTCTTTGTTGAGATCCAGCAGCATGCTCTTCTGGATCCTGTGGGGGAGGGTCAGCAGTGAGGCCACAAGCAGGCCAGGACAGATGGGCTAGCTAGCTCCCGTCTCCCCCGCTCCGCCTCCTCCCTTCCTCTACCCTCCTCTCGCCAAGTTGCACTCTGTCCCCTAGGCCCCCTTACCTATTATCCACAAACATCACCGCGTAATTGACAGCAGGCCCCGGAGGAATGCCGGCTTCCTTAAAGAACTGGATCCACTCAGAAGTGGCTGGGGGATGGACAGGGCTCGTTATTCCCATTATTCCCTCCAGAGAAGAGCAGCCGCAAAACCACAAGAGCAGCGGCTCCCACATATTAAATGCTCACTGCACGCCAGGCCCCGGCCAAGCGTTTCCCTCGAACAGTGGAACTCAGCCTGCCCGCAACCCTGGGAGCAGTTTGCAGCATTAGGCCTCCCTCCCTCTGCCAAGGAGGAGACTGAGGCCATGAAGCCCATGTGCTTCTGTCTGACCCTTCTGGTCACAGCTCTGCCCTCGGCCGTGAGGCCCCACGATCATCTTCACACACGGCCAATGCCCAAGTTCAGGGAGCTGGGACTCTAGGTTCTCTGGCCTGGTCCCCATCGGCAGGCCAGCTGCTGAGCGTGACAGGATCCACAGGTGAAGGGAAAGAAGGGACACAGAGCCGGCCTACGAACGTTAGCAAGCCCGTTCCTCACCACAGAAGCAGCAAGCATAGGCTTTGGCGCCTGGGTTCAAATTCCGGCTCTGCCAGCTCCTGGCTAAGGGCCTATGGGAAATTAACGCTGGGTCTCTGTTTCCTTGTCCGGAAATTTAGGATGACACCCAGGAAGGATTTACCGAGGACTTGGCAGGTCCCGTTCTAGGCAGGTGGATTCCACTGCACAAGACAACGCCCCCGCCCTCACTGAGCTCACATTCTAGCGATAAGGCGTACATCCTTGGTTCACTGCGCAGAGTCCCCATAAAGGACATGAAATGGCACCTGGCCCAGGGGACAACCTCAACTCGTCGCAGCTGCTGCTATTATTTTTACTCTGCCACCACTACCAAGCCCAAGACCCCGACCAGGGACACACCCACCCACGAAGCTTTATTGTTTCTTTTTTTTTTTTTTTTTAAGATTTTATTTATCTGACAGACAGAGATCACAAGTAGGCAGAGAGAGAGGGGGGAAGCAGGCTCCCCACCGAGCAGAGAGCCGGATGTGGGGCTCGATCCCAGGACCCTGGGATCATGACCTGAGCCAAAGGCAGAGGCTTTAACCCACTGAGCCAACCGGGCGCCCCGCTTTATTGTTTCTAAACTTTTCTGTTTTAGCCTCTTGGGTGTGACCTTCAAATTCACCCTGTCTGGCTAATGGCTGTTAGATAAGATCACTGATTCTGCGAACTTCCTTTTCACATTTTAACATCTCTGAAACTAAGAGCCACCTCACAGTCAAGGGTTTCACTGGCGAAACTTTTCTTTCTCATCGTATACAGCTTGAAACCCCAACAATCAAAATATGAAATTTGCTACTGCTATGCCCATTTTGCTTATAAGACCACTGAGGCACAGAGTGGGGAAAGAGACTCTGGTCTCTTCTGAAGGTGACTTCAGGGCTCGGGCGCAGGCCTGGGACCATCCTTCTGCCTACCTAGCCACAGGCCCATCTCCCCAGCACTGCAGCAGGTGAAGATCATGCCCTAAGGACTTCTGCCACAGGCCCAGGGGACAGGGGGCCTTTTTCTGCCTCACAGAGGCACTATCCACCTGCCCAGGCATGGGGCCCTGGGTTCCATCAGCCAAAAGCAGGCAACTTCGTCTGTTAAAAAAAAAAACCCACATAATGATTCCACTTATATGAAATTTCCAGAATAGGTAAACATCTATAGAGATCTAGAGAGACAGAAAGCAGATCAGTGGTTGCCCGGCAGGATGGTGGGGACAGGAAAAAGAGAGTGACGATTAGTTAATGGGTATGGGTGCCTTGCGGGAAGTGATGAAAAGGTTTTGAAACTGATTGTGCTAATGGCTATAGAACTCCGAACGCAGTATAAAATCACCGTACTGTATACTTTATTGTATAAAATGTGAACTGCATCTCAATCACGCTGTTACTAAGGAGGGAAGAGGGGCCACATCATTTGAGGGGGGCTAGCTGCCTGAAGCAAAGTCAAGGAACTGAGAACATCCGCACATTGGGCCCTTGTCATCATTTCATGTCCTACTAAAGAGGAAAATATGCTGCCAAGTGGGGTGCCTGGGTGCTCAGTGGGTTAAGCCTCTGCCTTCGGGTCGGGTCATGGTCTCAGGGTCCTGGGATCGAACCCCGCATTGCATTGGGCTCTCTGCTCAGCGGGGAGCCTGCTTCCCCCCCCCTCTCTGCCTGCTTCTCTGCCTACTTGTGATTTCTCTCTCTGTGCCAAATAAATAAAATCTTTTTTTTTTTTTTTAAAGATTTTTATTTATTTATTTGACAGAGAGCGATCACAAGTAGGCAGAGAGGCAGGCAGAGAGAGAGGAGGAAGCAGGCTCCCTGCTGAGCAGAGAGCCCGATGCGGGACTCGATCCCAGGACCCTGAGATCATGACCTGAGCCGAAGGCAGCGGCCCAACCCACTGAGCCACCCAGGCGCCCCCAAATAAATAAAATCTTAAAAAAAAAAAATACGGTGCCAAGTAAATGGTCAGGAGCGCCCCCCATTCCAGAAAGAGTCAGAGGGGACACACAATGTGTCATGGACTCAGGACACAGCAGGAGACACACACTGGAATATTCACAGCAGCTAGTCTGTTAACAGCCCCAACCCAGAAGCAACGTGGGATCCATAGACAGAAGCAGGGGCAGGAAATACTACACAGTGGCTCAAAGGAAAGACATGGAGAGGATTCCTGGCCCTTGCGTGAAGCAAGAGAACACAGGACATTTCGTCACCTTAGCTCACAACCAAAGCCTTGGGCATAGGAATATTTTCTGCCTATGCAAGGAGAGGGGTGCCTGGGTGGCTCAGTCGTTAAACGTCTGCCTTCGGCTCAGGTCATGATCTCAGGGTCCTGGGATCCGGCCTCGCATCGGGCTCCCTGCTCAGCGGGAAGCCTGCTTCTCCTTCTCCCATTCCCCTTGCTTGTGTTCCCTCTCTCACTGTGTCTTCTATCAAATAAATAAATACAATCTTAAAAAAAAAAAAAAAAAAAGGCAAGGAGAAATGATCCCCAAATCATGGTTCATTCCCCCTGGAGGAGGGAGAGGGTCGTGATCAGGGTGGGCCCTCAGGGAGGCTGGCAATACTTTATTTCTTGACCTGAATAGTTGCGGCGGGGAGGGGGTGTTTGCTTTTTTTTTTTTTTTTTTAAACCTTTGTATTGAACTATAACATACATACACACAAAAGCACACGTAAGTTGGTAACGTTCAAAAACCAACACATGCACGGAACCAGCCCCTAGATCAAGAAATAAAACATTTCCAACATCCCACAGGCACCCCCCTGCCACCATCACATTCCCTATGTAGTGACATCACTCTGCTTTTCGAGGGCCACCGCCACCTTCCCACAACATGGACTGGTCCTGCCTGTCCCTGTGCTTCATAGAAATGGAATCATAAAGGATGCAGTCCAACGTTTACCTTCTCTCATTGCTCCCATGACCACATAAAGATGTCTTATGTACTTCTCTATATGAACAAATCTCAAAAGAGGTACAAGCTACCCACTAACCTCTGAGCTTTGGCAACCCCAGAGTGCAGAGCTGAAAGAGAAGATAGTGATGAGGCTTACGAGAATCCTAATAGCGGACATTTGTCAGAAGTGTGCCCAAGGTCTGACATGCACTAACCTCCTTAATCCGTACAACATCCCAGGACGTAAGGCCTGTGAGTATCTCCGTTTTACACGTGAGAAAACTGAGGCTCTGCTGGATTTCACATCACAAGTTCTTTAAGGCTAGACTGTGCCATTGGGAGGCCAAGATACAGAGTGGCTAGGCCCTGGGCAGGCCACGGCCCCGCCTCCATGGGGTGCTCTGAGAACAGCTGTTCCTCCCAGTGACCTGGCTCTCCCTCCCCCACCTTGGCTCCCCTCCCCAAGGTCATAATTTCAGAAAGGGCAGTGGGGAGGGGAGCCCCAGAGAGAAGCCCACAGACTCACCCATAGTCACTGAGACCATTGTCTCCCCGGGCCCTGGTGCTGCTTCCGAGAGCCTGGAAGAGAGAACAGGGAGAGAGGGCCCATGAGTCGCCGCAGGCTGTGAGTGTGTGTCCCTCTTTGCCTGCCTGCCTGCGGGCCAGAGGAGAGTGCCTGGGGGCTCACAGCCCAGGAATAGCCTGAACAGCTGGCAGGAAGTCAGCCTGGGACAGTGCTGCCACCACAGCTCCCGCTGCTGCCTGGGACAAGACTCAGCAACAGCAAATGTCCACAGCTCCATCCCCGCACACCTCAGAAGTTTCTGGCTGGGATAAGAGAGTGAGAGAAGAAAAAAAAAGACATTTTCCCCCACAACACACCACGCCAACCCTCACTCAACACTTTAACCATAAATACCCATTAGTCATCCATTCATAAATTATTTACTGACAACCTACAAGGTGCGAGGCACAATTCTAGGAGCTAAAGATACTGCCGTGAACAAAAATACAGGGGCGCCTGGGGGGCTCAGCGGGTTAAAGCCTCTGCCTTCCGCTCAGGTCCTGATCTCAGGGTCCTGGGATCAAGCCCTGAATCGGGGAGCCTACTTCCCCCTTCTCTGCTTGCCTCTGTGTACTTGTGATCTCTGTCAAATAAATAAATAAAATCTTTAAAAAAAAAAATACAGAGAGCAGCATCTAGGTGGGGACAGAGGAGGAAGGATGAGAGAGTAAACAAGCAAAATGGATCACAATTCGGTGAGTCAGAAAGCCCTTGGTGTCACCCAGAACACAGGGAGGGCCTGGCGAGGGAGGGAGGGGGTTGTGATTCCAAACAGGCTGAAGAGGGGAGACTGCTCTAAAGCGACATTCGGAGACCCCAAAGGAGGCGGAGGAGTGGGCCCTGTGGTTTCACAGAGGAGGAGTGTTCCAGGAGAAGGTACAGCAAGCCCAGTGTCCTTAGCCAGGAGCCCATCCGGCATAGATGCAGGACAGCACAGAGCCAGGGTGATTATAGTACAGTGAGAGAGGGGACAGCGGGAGGGGGAGAGACAGGGGGAGGAGAGCAAGAGGAGCTGAGGGCAGAGAGGTGGGCCACTACACCACGAGGAGCCTGGTAGGAGAAATGGAAAACCAACGCCTGCTTAGGTAAGATGAGCAGGTGGCAGAAAGCTGTTAAGGACATTTCCCCTGAATGTTACTGGGCGTCTGGGTGGTTCAGTCAGTTAAGCGTCTGTCTCCCGCTCAGGTCATGGTCCCAGGGTCCTGGGATGAAGTCCCAAGTTGGGCTTCCTGCTCAGTGGAGAGCCTGCTTCTCCTTCTCCCTCTGTGCTCCCTCTGCCTATGCTTTCACTCTTTCTGTCAAATAAATAAAGTCAGGAAGGAAAGAAAAGAAAAAAAAGAAGGAAGGAAGAAAAGAAAGGAAACTAAAGGGAAAAACTTCCTTGCCTGATGATTCATCTCGATCTGCCTCCAGGGCCACTTGGCCTACTCAGCCCTCCCGTCCTTCTCTAGTCCTGCCCTCGCCTCTACACCCTCTGCTCTCTTCCTTCACTCTGCTCCCTTCTACCCACTCTGGCCCCTGATTCTTTTTTTTTTTTTTTAGATTTTATTTGAGAGAGAGAGAGAGAGCATGATAGTGGGGGAGGGGAGCCAGAGGGACAAGGAGACTCCCCACCGAGCAAGGAGCTCCAGGACTCTGAGATCATGACCTGAACAGAAAGCAGACGCTTAACCAATAGAGCCACCCAGGCGCCCCCCCGCCCCGGCTCCCAATTCTGATCCTTCTCCGTCATCCCTCCTCAGCTTGCTCCACAGGGTGCACTAGTCCCTTTCTGCTCACCTTCATACACAATCTGCCCCTCCCTGCCTCCATTCTAATGGTACAACAGAGATGGTATGACAGTAAGGATACTGGAACCAGACCTCGGGGCTCATATCTGGCTCTACCACTTCCTAGCCACGTGGTCTCTGCAAGCTACTTCACCAGTCAGGTCTGGTGTCCCCATCTGGAAGTCAGGACCGTACAGATGTTACTTCCCTCAAAGGATGGCTGGAACACCCAATGAACTTTTATGCTCAGAACACCTGAGGCAGTGGCCATGCCCCCTAAGAGTGGGGAAGTATTGGCTAGTCTCACCTCCCAGGCCTCCTGTCTTAGCCGACACCCAGGAGCTTTGCCTCCCTCCCGGTGTTCCACAGAAGCTCTCCTGTGCCTGGAATGCTTTCTTATCCTGTCCTCCTGGCAAGCTCTCCTTCACTCTGGCTGTCACCGGCTTTGGGAAACTTTCCCAAAGTCCCCAGATGTGGGACTCTCCCCTCTGCCTCCAAGTGGGGCTCATGCTGACCTTCTTTGGCTGCTGTTGCATCTCTTGTTGATGATAAAGACCACAGACATCACTCTGCCCCCGTACTGGACTCCTAAGATCTACTTTGTCTTCTGGATTTTGCCACTGAACAAAGACAACGCCACCAGCAGCTCTGAAAGAGCACGGCAAGGCGAGTCTTCAATGTGTCACACAGAAAAACAACATGTCACATACCAAGCACTGATCATGAACCAGGACCGGAGCCAGGCCTCCTGCTGACACCTCACTACCTCCTCAGGAGGGAGGACTATTATTAGCCCCATTTTAATCGATGGGGAAAAAAAACCGACTCATCGAGGTGCAGTCATTTGTCAAATGTCACATCTACCAAGTGACTTCACTGGGATTCGGAAACAAGTTCTCCCTGATTCCACTGGCCATTTGGTAACTCCTGTTGAAGGCCTATGGTGCCAGGCACTGAGTATACAGCTCGGTGTCTCCTCATAACCACCTGGGGTGGTTTAAAAAAAAAAAAAAATGTTAGGGGCACCTGGGTGGCTCAGTGGGTTAAGCCTCTGCCTTCAACTCAGGTCATGATCTCAGGGTCCTGGGATTGAGCCCTGCATCGGGCTCTCTGCTCGGCGGGGAGCCTGCTTCCCTCCCTCTCTCTGCCTGCCTCTCTGCCTACTTGTGATCTCTCTCCCTGTGTCAAATAAATAAAATCTAAAAAAAAAAAAAAAAAAAGTTAAAAATGATCCCCATGTTGGGTGCCTGGGTGGCTCAGTGGGTTAAAGCCTCTGCCTTCAGCTCAGGTCATGATCCCAGGGTCCTGGGATCGAGCCCCCCATCGGGCTCTCCGCTCAGCAGGGAGCCTGCTTCCTCCTCTCTCTTTGCCTGCCTCTCTGCCTACTTATTCTCTCTCTCTCTGTCAAATGAATAAATAAATAATGTTAAAAAAAAAAAAAAAGATCCCCATGTTCCATGTTAAAAATGAGAGTGGCAGGTCCAAGGTCACACAGCAAGGAACTGTAGGGCCACGACTTGAACCCAAGTCAGTCCAATGCCTATGACTAACACTGACTGATAGACTACTACAAGCCAGGCACTGTGGTCAGTCATTTCGAGGTGTCAGTTAATGCTTACCAGAAGCCTTTGAGAACTGGTATCCTCTCCCTACAGCGGCAGAAGTCCCCCGGCTGGACTCAATTGCCTCTTTCCTCCATTAAAAGCCCATCTCCAGTGATCACTTTCTGAACAGTGAAAATTGGAACATTAATAATAATAGCAAATGACAGTTTCTAAAACTCATGTAATTACCATATATCAGACTCCCTGGCTAAGCCCTTGAAAGGCTTGGATCTATGTTCTGACTTTGCCACTTCCAAAACCCCACCCTTGGGAGTCAGGGGTTAACCTTAACTTTCTGGATCCCACTTCCCTCAACTATAAAACAAGAATATAGGAGTATATGTTCTTAAAATGGTTAGGGGGATGAAGTGAGTTCACAAACACCAAGTCCTTAAAACAATGTGGGGCAGATGGTAAGTGCTATGTACATATGCATTAAATAAATCAAACTTTGGTGAGCTAGAGAAAGTGGAGGACAGTCACTGACCTAATGTCAGCCACATGCAAAAGGTAAGCAAAGAACAGACAGGGTCTGTGGGACCATGATAGTCCCTTTTCAATTCTCTTTCAACTTCTGTCTACAATTTAAATAGACTATTCTGCTTCTGTTGTATTTCAGGTTACGTTTTCCTTCCTTTTGCACCCAGCAGTGCTAGTTTTCCCTTAGTAGGCCAATATGAAATTTTCTTCTCAAATTAATTGACTGGAGCAAAATGCATCAGTGCTTTTAAAGAAAAAGAAAAATCTAAATCTATGAGATGGGGCAAAATTAGTCAAATAGGAAGTGGCAGGATGTCCATTTGGCCAAGTTTTTCCTATTGCTGTCTCTGAGCTTCCCCCTACTCCGTTCTTCCCTGGAAGTCCCAGCTACGCCAATAACTCTCATTATCATTATTAACATAGTCCCAATATATTGAGCATACAGTGCAAAGCCCCATGCTAAGGGATTTACACGCACATTTCACCAGCATCCTCACAACGACCCTATGATATAGGACTATTAACTCTCATTGTATAGATTAGGAAAATGAGCTCCAGAGAGGTTCAGGCAAAGGCCCACTGCCACAAAGCTGGGCTGGGACGTGCGCAGAAATCGGCGGGCCTCCAATTGCACACTCCCACACCCAGATCTTCCACGCCAAGCGCAAACATTATCATCGCTACAGTATTAACAGTAAAAGTACAGTAACGAAGTGTGCAGTGTGCTAGGCGCTGAACTAGGGTCTCCGACATGCACAAGCAGACCTCCCACTCTAAGCCCTAAGGAGGATGCTACGGTCAGATTCTGGCCCCCATTCTACAGAGGAGGAAACTGAGGTTCAGAGAAAGAAGTCGCTTGTCTGGGCCGCACAGCGACGCCGAGACTGATTCCAGAACTAAGACGCCATCCATCCCCTCCGTATCTTGCCCGTCCCACCACCCCGTGGCCCGCGCCTCACCTGACCCTCCGAGCCCGCGCCCACACGCGCTGCCCGCCCTCCTAGCCCGCCGCGCCAACTGTCAGACCCTCCTCCCTCCGCCCGGCAACCCTCCCCGGAAATACAGCCCTCGCCACCGGAAGCTGGGTCGCCCAGCCCGCGGCTGCTCTAGCCCGCCGGACCGCCACCAGTGAGAGTGCGGGCCCCGCCCCCCGCCCACTCCAGCCGTCACGTGACCTCCCTTCGTCGGCTTCCCTCCGCCCCGCGCTAGCGAGGAGCGCGGCCAATGAGAAAAGCACATGCTTAGCCCCGGTCGTCCCGCAGTCCTGCCGAAGTGCGCGTGTGCGCGGCGGGGGCGGCCAGGCGGGGCTCCAGCCTGGAAGGTGCGTGCGGGGCTGGGTCCCGGAGTGGGAGACTTGGAGTGCAGGTACTGTGCGATCTGGGGGCGCGGCACCTCTGCTACCCTTTTCGTGTTGTCCTTCCCTCTGTAATGCATTTCTCCCCTTATGTCATCCAGTGTCTCTTTATGTAGCCATCCCTCCCCTTCTGTCGCATCCCGGTTGAATGGTCATCACCCACTTCTGTCGCCATCACCCTACTTATGTCGCTGTCAGCCCCCTTAATTCGCTTCCGTTCTAAGCCCCCGTTGCCGCCTCACGTTGCAGCCTTTCCCCCTTTATGCCGCCATCACCTTATGTCGCATGCGCCCCTCTTTTGTTGCTATTTTTCCTTTATGGAGTCCTCACTTCTCATAAGTCGTCGTCATACCCCCGTTCACCCGCACACATCTTCTGTCACCAAATCCTTAAATCGCAGTCTCTCTTCCCTTACGTCATTTTCACCGTTTATGTCTCCATTCTCCCGTATCACCTTTGCTCCCAGCAGTCACCCTCCATGCTAGTTTTCCCCATAAGGAGCTACTCTGCCCTACAGTTGTTTTTTTCCCCTCCATGTCTCGTCATTTTCCCGTGTCACCTCTCAGATCCTCACCACCATATGGGCTACTAGAGCCGGTTTCCTGGGCTGTGCCAGACTCCCAGCTCTACCATGAAACCTCTGGGTAACCTTGACCACCTGATCACCCCTTTGCAATCTCAGCTTCCTCAGCTGTAAAATGCACACAGGACACCTATGTCCAGGATGGTTTTGAGGATTCTGCCAGTTTATTCTTGTGATGTGTGCAGCTTGGCGTGGCGATTTGGGCTAATCATGTTATTAACCATGTCACTCTCATCCTGAAGCAGTCACCTTTATCACATCTTCGTTGTCACTCCTCCCACCAGCTGCCCTCTTCATTTCCATGGCATCTGTATGCTCCCCGTACCATGATACCCTCTGCCACGGCAACCACCCCATGCCACCCCACGTCACAGTCTCCATGTCCTCATCTCTGCCACGTCACCCCACCTGAGGGGGTGGGCCATCGGCCATCCCAAACCTTGCTCCGGTAAATACTTCATCCCTATCTCTCTACCTTGATGGATTGAGTGGTTCCCCCACCTACAAAATGAGAGTCCAGGAGTAGTGGGCGGTAGGGGGGGACTAGCTAGCTTAGACCCAGATCCCCTTGACTTCTAGAATCGGGGGTACAGAGAGATGAGGCAGGTCCCAGCACACCGAAGTCAAACCTCAGCAACCCTGAATGCTTGGGTAGAAAGTTAAATATCTTACTCACCTTGCCTTAGAGAGGCTGTATGAGACAGTGGTTAGCAATGGGTATCTGGGATCTGGAACCCTGGCACCAACCTTGGTTCTAGGACTTCGTACTTAAAAGAGTTGCATGACCTCTAGAGGTGGCTTCACCTCCCTGTGCGTCAGTTGCTGTATCTGCAATATGGGAATAAAAACACAAGTTGTTCATTCAGTAAATATTTACTAGGCATGTTCTACATGCCCAACACTGTGCTAGTCCTGGGGGACACAGCAATGAACCAAACAGACAGAGATCCCTGGCTTCATGGAGTTTACATTCTAGCAGGGGTAAGAGACAACAAGCAAACAGGTAAGTAGATTGTATGATATGTCAGAAGAGGGATGGGAATACATAGTAAAGGTTACAGTTTTGTTTTCTTTTTAAGATTTTATTTATTTATTTGACAGAGATCACAAGTAGGCAGAGAGAGAGGAGGAGGGGAAGGGAAGAAGACTCCCTGCTGAGCATAGAGCCTGATGCAGGGCTCGATCCCAGGACCCTGGGATCATGACCTGAGCTGAAGACAGACGCTTTAACCCACTGAGCCACCCGGGTGCCCCAACGTTACAGTTTTAAATAAGGTGGCAGGGAAAGTTTTCTGAGATGGTGGTACATTTGAACAAAGACTTGAAGGAAGGGAGAGAGTGATGTGGCTCTATGGGGAAGCGCATTCTCGGGCCCTGAGGTTGGGGCATGCATTGACTATTTCAGGAATAGCAAGGAAGCCAATGAGGGAGGAGAGGGGTGGAGCGAGGCCAGAGGAGGGAGGGGGCAGATCGGCTGAACTCATGGGCCATGGAGAAGACTTTGGCTTTACACTGAATGAGGCAGCAGCCACGGGAGGATTTGGAGAAGAGAGACTTAATCTGATGTGATATGAAACAGCAGCCCAGCTCCAGAACTTCTACCAAGGATGGATTGGCCAGAGCAGCCTGGTCAGAAGGAGAGCCAGAGCTGTCTTCTTAAAGCTGCACTCACATATCCTTTGTATTTGGAGAAAGCTTCCAAGGTCCCTGTCAAAGACTGGGAGAAAGAGAAGGAGGAGATGTTGGGAGAGTCTTTGAGAAGACAATGCCAATGAACCTCTGGGTTCAGGTGCTATGGAGGGGTGTGGTTGGGGTGGCTGGCAGCCCCAGATCTGCAGATGATAAACAACAGGAGAGGCAGCTTTCTACACCCGGGACCCCAAGGCAGCTCAGGATCAAATCCTGGCTCCACCATTTCCTGGCTGTGTCCTTTTGTGCCCATGACTTGACCTCTCTGGGTCTTTAGTTTCCTTATCTGTTACATGGGGCTAAGAAAAGGACCAGTGTGAGTAATTAAATACATAAAGTGCTTCCAGCAGCGCTTGGCTCAGTAAACAAGGAGCTCTGCCTTCTTCTGGGGAGGGAGCAGAGCAAGGAAAAGACATTCTGTCTTATTTTATGTTCATGAGCTGGTTCGACATAGTGTCCTGAACAGAACTGAGTTCTGGGTTCGAATTCTATACCGACAGACTGACACCGTACAGCCTGAGCAGAGAGTTCCCTGACCCCTACTGCCTCATCTGAAAAGCAGGGCTAACAATGCTTTGCCCCCCAGATGTGCGGTGACGTGGTGTTATTTTTTTGAGCTGAGACATCAACCATTTTCCATTGTGAGGCCGCTCTGCCCCTCGCCTGCTTTATTTTTCTCCAAGGCGCATATTATGTTTCCCTCATCTATCTATTTTCTTCCCCCCAGAGAATGCCATCTTTAATAGGATTTTTCTGTTTTGTGCTGTATTCCCGGTGTCTACACAGGCTTTACCAGCAAGTAGTCACTGGGCAAATAGTAGCTGAATGAACAGATGAATGACTTGAGCACCTGCCATGTGCTGTCCCTGTGCTGGGTGGTACTGGGCCCACAGCGGTGACAGAGACAGCCCCACGCTGGTACCCTCATGGGTTTCATAGTCCAGTGGGACAAACAGACTCATCACCAGGCAGTGCCAGTCTGGAGGGCTGGGATTGGGGAAGCGTAGGCAGAAGGGTCAGGGCTGGGCTGGAAAAGCTCAGGGACTGTTGGAACCCAAAGAGGGGGATTCTGGACCAGCCCAGGAGTCAGGAAGGGCTTCCTGGGGGAGGGGGCACAGGAGATGATAGGAACAAGCCACACGAAGAGAAGAGAAAGGTGTGGCAGGCAGGAGCAGCAGCCGTGAGAGTATGTGGTGGTAAAAGTGTGGTTTCAGTTCAAGGAACTGAAAGCTATTAAATATGGATGGGATCTAAAGGTCGGTGAGATGGTAAACTGAAAAGGTTTTATTAAGGGGAGATCATTTAGAGCTCTGGGAACCACAGTGAGGAGCTGAGACTGTCCTGAGGACACCAGGGGCCGGTGGGGGACATAGGTTTTTGAGCAGGAGAGGAACAAGTTTGTCTCAGATGGAGGGGGGACTGGAAGGGTTTGGTGGAGGTTGGGAACCAAAGGAGGTGGCAGAAGTGGGGACCCAGGTGGGAGAGGGCAGGTCAAGGCCATGGAAGGGAGAAAGAAAAGGGGTGTGTGGGAGGGACCCTTAGGAGGTCAAGTGGACAAGTTGTGGAGGGTCCAGGATAAGGCCCAGGGCTTTGGGACAATCATGGAGGGCTTTCTGGAGGAGGTGGCACACAGACCGAGACCTTTGGGATGGATAAGACAGCTATTCTTGAAGTGGGGACCAAGGAGAGGAACAGATTTGGGAGAGATTTTAAGGACAGTTGGGGACATGGTAGGTGTGAGGGGCTTGGGAATCCCTGGGGAGAAGCATTGTGAAGGCCATGGGACTTCCAAAGCTGAAGTTCAGGGAACAGGTGAGAGCTGGAGACAGCTTTGGGCCCTAGAGGACATGGTAAGAAGTTTACCCTTTGCCCTGAGGGCAGTGGGGAGCCACAGAGGGATTCTGAGCAGGGATAAACTAGCTTAGATTATTTTGAATTCCAACTCAGAAATATTCACCAATCATGATGTGGTTTCTTTTGTTGTTGTTTTGTTAGTTTTTTTTACCCATTTAATTGTTCTTCAGACCAAGCATCTTCTCTTTCTATGAAGGGCACCTTCTAGGGGTCCTTTGAAATAAAAGTTCTACTGCTAAAAACCAACCAACCAAAGTTGATAAAACCAGTGCTCTGTTCTGTTTTCTGTGGACCTGAGCTCAGACAACTGATTTTTCAGTTCAAAATGGTTTGCACAATCAATTGAAAATCGGTTCCTTTTAAACACATTTCTGTTTTGAACCATATGGAAAATCCATATGTAAATGTTTCCTGTGGTGTTCTCTGTCTGGTGCTTCAGCAGCTCTCTCTGATGGCTTGAATCAACCTTAAATTGACCTTGAACTTTACTCTCAGGCGGAAAGGCCATAATCTACCTCCCCATCTGCTCTGGGCTTAGAGCACATGCTGGTTATCACTGTGTATAAAACAAATGTCACTAGGTCTACAGAGACCTCTATGAAAGTCTGTGCTCCAAGGTTTTCACTCTCCTGCTCCCCTTCTTCTGTTTTCAGGAAACATTCATGGAGTGCTTATGATGTGCTGGGCACCAGGGAGTAGAGAAATACACCAAACACAGACTAAGCTTTTTAAGGGACATATTAAGTCTGTCTGCAATAAAAGTATGCATACAGTGCTAAGGGACACACAGATCTCACCAGCAAACTTGTTTCGGGGGTTTGCTTGTCTGCCTGTCTGCGTGGATGACTTCATTGACTCTTCCCAGCAAATGTGAGGTTAATGTACTCGTCTCCCCATTGGTCTGAGGATGAAAGTAAGGCTCAGAGAAAGGAGCCTCTACTCATGGCTGAGATCAGAACCCAGGGTGGTAGGAACTCCAAGACCCACCCCCTTAAACCATTCAGAGATCCCTCAGCCTCTGCCCCACAGATGAGTAGGAGATGATCCTGATTCTATAGCTAGGCCAGCAGGGCTCAGATAAATAAAGTCCCACGTCTGAGGTCACTCAGTAAGAGTGACAGGTGGGATTTGAACCGTGAGTTCCGCGATCTAAAGCACTGCTATGAGGGAGGGATCACATCTCCGACCGCCAGCCAAGGGTGGGGTGTTCAGGGACCTGTGACCAGAACGTGTCTCAGAAACCCAGTGGGTTTTGCTTCCTCCTTTTCTGTGGGCTGTGGTGTCACACCCCAAGGCAGGCAGCATGTAAGCCAAGGGGCCAGGCATATCCCTGGGGCTGGGAGGGCTGCGCTTGCTGGCAGAGATGCCGCCTACCATCAAAGAAATAGAGCATAGGGACCAGCCTGGGCATTGCCCTGGAACCTGAATGGGGGTTCCAGGTTCCTGGGAACGCAGGAGCTGAGCTGAGGGAAATGCCTGCACCTGTCAGCCTGGCTCAATCAGTCCAGCTTTCCGTGTCCACCTTCAATTTCACCTTGCCCTGTGCCCCCAAGGGACCTGGGGACCGGGATGCTGGATACGGAGGAAAACTTTCTTTTTCTGGAAACTGATGTGGAGAAGGGGGCACTCCAGCTAAGAGCCTGGGCCTCATAATTTCATTTCCAAAGAAGTGCATTAAAAAAAAAAAAAAAAAAAAAAACCTAGAAGCCTACAATGGAAAGCAAGCATCTTGCCTTGGGGGGGGGGGCGCTTTTTTTTTCTTTTTTCTTTTTCGTTTCTTTCTTTTTTGGGGGGGGGGGACTGTCAGGATCCTTAACACAATCACATTTATTGAGAAACTCTTGTGTGTCCATTCTGTATGCTTGAAAGATATTAATTCCTTTAGTTCAACAGAGTCACTTCTCAAATTTTGTATATTCAGAACACACACACACGTGCCCCATGCAGCCAGAGGGAACCAGCAGACACCTGTATTAGTTCCCTGTTGCTGCTATAACAAATCACAAACAGGGTGGCTTAAGACAACCAAAATTTATTCTCACGGTAGTGGAGGCGGGATGTCCAAAATCAAGGTGTTGGTGGAGTCACGTCCCCTCCTGAGACTCTCTGGGGGGATTCCTGCCTCTCTCAGATTCTGGTGGCTCTTCCTCCCTGGTCATGTGTTCTTCTCTCTTTCTTCTCTTCTGTCTCTAAGAGAAACTTGTCATTGGATTTCAGGCTCACCTAGATAACCCAGGATAATATCTCAAAATTCTTAATATAATTATATCTGCAAAGACCCTTTCTCCAGTCAAGTTCATGTTCACAAGTTCCAGAGATTATGGCCATGTTGGGCATATCTTTTTTGAGGTCACCACTCAACCAACTGCAAAACCCAAGGCAGATCATGTCTCCGCTCTGCTTGGAACATGTCCTCCTCACTGCAGTCCAGGCAGCCCTGCACATCAGCTCTCTGACGCATCTCTCTTTTTCCCCCCCTGCCCACCCCACGACCGACACACGGGCCTCCTTGCTCTTCTCTACCCACATCAGGCACATTCTAGACTCAGGGCCTTTGCACTGACTGTTCCCTCTGTTTGAAACACTCCTTAAGAAGTCCTTGTAGCTCTTTCCTTCCCTTCCTTGAAGTTTTTTTTCTCAGGTATCCCCTTCTCAGTGAGGCTCTCCCAGACTTCCTTAATTTTTTTTAATTGAAGATTTTTTTTTTAATTTATTCACTAGAGAGAGCAAGTGAGAGCACAAGTTGGGGTGCAGGGGAGGCAGAAAGAGAGAAGCAGACTCCCCACTGAGCAGGGCGCCTGACATGGGGCTTGATCCCAGAACCCCAGGATCATGACCTAAGCCAAAGGCAGACGCTTAACCAACTGAGCCCCCCAGGCACCCCTCGACCTCCTTATTTAAAATTGCAAACAATCCCAACCCCACCCCTACCCCTGCCCTGCTTCTCTATGGCATTTATTACCTTCTAACATATAATTCACTCACCATCTCGTTTTTTGTCTGTCTTGCCCGGTGTCTGTTTTGTTCACAACGGTACTTCCAGCGCCTAAAACAACACCTGGTACACAGATACTAAGTATGTGTAAAATTAATGAACAGCCTTATGGAAAGTAAGTACTGTTGTTACCATGCCCATCTTACAGACAGGAAAACTAAGGCATGTTGTCATTTCTCAAGGTCAAACAGTCACATAAGGGCTGCGGCTGGTCTTCAAATCAGGCATCTGGTGCAGAACCGCAGGTATTAACAGCCTTGCAATCTATCCAGTCTAAACCGCTTCTCCAGCATAAGTTTTCTTTTTAAACACCATAGAGGTATTTTGATAAAAATGTAACAAGTTAAAGTTAAAAGCATTGTTATTAGATCCATAATCACTATACAAGTTGGAAGCCAAAAGGTCGCTAACAATTTGAACAAACACCGTCTATCTTCTTCCTATTTTTGGTGTGTTAGTGGGCATCCCATCCCTCCCATCCCCATGCCCTACCTCTCGCTCCGTTTTGCTCATTTTCTCTTCCCTAATTTTACATTACCTGCTGTTCCAACTGCAGATTTTTGTTTGTTTTTAAGTACTCTCTACCCTCGATGTGAGGTTCGGACCCACGACCCCCGGAGACCAAAAGTCGCATGCTCTACCGACCCAACCCTGTATTCTTAAATAAAACATTTCTCACCAAGGCCTTCGCAGGTTAATAAAAGGCAACTGTTTCCTGCCCCGTTCCTCCCCTCCCCCACTTAGCAACCCTGCGGTCAGCCACCTCTGAGACTTAGCCTCTGCTTCCCCTGCTGACCTCTCAATTCCAAATAACCTTGATCTTTTGCCACTTGCTGGATCCACTTGGTCCATCCGCATTTGTTCCTTTATAGTAAGAGGTGGGGCTCCAGCTCTGCTCTCCCCTTGCCAGTCTGGGATCGGACTTTGTGGGGGAAGGAGTTTCCAAATTATCCTTTCAGATCTAGGCTGGATCTTCCTGTGAGGAGAGAACCTAGCTCCCTTTTGGAATTTTCTTTTTTTCCGCCCTTCTTTTTTAAAATCAGGGTAATGCC